>NC_140592.1:176924944-177572259 GCF_964204655.1 Triturus cristatus | reverse complement strand
TACAGTTCTTTTTAATGGTAATGAATTTTTAACCAAAATTCTGAAAATGGCACCTTTAGAAAGTTGGAATTTTCTTGTCATAACTATTTGATGCCTGCAGCCTGATCCTGATTTACATGACTAGATGTAGCTAGCAGTTGGTCGTTGGGGTTTGCTCCCAGACAGTGAGACAAAGGGAAGATAGGTGGTGGCAGGAGGAGCCACTCTAAGTTGATAAGGGAGGAACTGTCAAATACCACACTTACGCATAACAAATGCTCTTCCTGAGCACTCTCACAAAGGGTTTGATACTGGTCTTTTGTGACTCCAGAGAAGCTGGGGCCTGGGGAAGAAGGATGTCTGATACCTCGAGGGTGGGGGGTGGAAACCTCTAGAAGATTTCCCTACTTAAAAGTGGGTACCAGGTATAAATATTGGACCCTTAGACCCAGCTCTTCAGTATGCATCTGGACCTGTGGGGAAACTCAGAAGAGGAACTGCTGTACTGCCCTGCTGTCTGAGTAAAGGACTGGACCTGCTTTGTGAACCCAGGACCACTAGAGTAACTCCAAGGGCTAGTTGTCTGGCCTCCTGACCTGAGCCTCAGGGACAGAAGGCTCCAACCACCTTGAACCCACAACCTCTTCCTGCTGTGAGTTCTACCCTTTAATGTGGTACCAGCCCAGTTGTGGAGCCTTGGAAGTGGGTCTGAAGGTGCTCTGCCAGCCCTGCTGTGGTCCTAGCAGAACAGACACATCAGAACTGGTATGCAACCTATCACCTCACCAGACTCCAGCATAGGTCTGCGCATCACTGCCTGCAACCTTCCAGGAACCACCACTGCATGATGCATCCTGGACAGCAGGCCTTCGGATTGCAAGTCCCTTGTCTATAGCATCCTTGATGGTCACACAGGACTCCACATCACTAGCTTCACAGCTTCATCAGAACCAGCCGGTACGTGATGCATTTCAAATCAAGACTTGACATCGCAAGCCCCTTGTCAACGGCAATTTTGACAACAACTCAGCTCCTAGGATGTGTGACTCATCCTTGACACAGGATTGTGAAACCAAAATGTAAGGTACTCTTGTTCTGCAGGCCTAACTGGATCCCTGTAGCCTGCATGCGCTCCATTGCAATCAGCCTGAACATGTGACTTTGTCCCAGTCGGCCGCAAGCAGATACCACAGTTGGCACTTTGCGTTTTTTGGTGCTATTTTCATTTAAATCTTTAAAATTGCATGTCTTTGGTTCTAATGATTGCGATTTTTGTTGTTTTGGTCTTAAATTATTTATTAAATTTTGCTCTATTTTTCTGAATTGGTGTGGGATTTTTCTTGTATTTCACTTTATTACTGTTTGAAGTACTGCATATATACTTTACACATTCCCTTTAAGTTAAGCCTGTCTGCTTTTGTGCAATGCTACCACAAGGTTAATCACAAATTAAATTAGGGTTGCTTGTGACTTCACCCTAACAAGGAACTGTGTCTTCTGCATGAGTAGAGTTTTACCTCCCTCCACCAGTAACCCCATTTCTTACAATATATTATTATGTATTCTTCCTACTTAGTCCAATCTTAGACATGTTAGAACAGGGCAATGCCAGCTCCTTCATTTTATGCTTAATCGAGCAATAAGTGTGCTTTTTGATGGACACTTCTTATGATGTTTTAAGGGCAGTGATTGCTCTTCTGGGCCAGTGGTTGCAGCATGGAAGAACACTTGGATGAGGTCTTGAGGAGTTAATTCAAGCCATATATCTCTTCCAATGTAAATTCCCTTTTCTGTTGAGAAACATTTTGGACCACAGCTGGATGATATGGTTTATAAATCTGCAGAAGACCAAAAACTGATGGCTCCTTTTAACCATTGTTCAGAGGGAAAGGATTCAATCCTTGGAGATCTTTTGGCCCTTCTTCTTCAGTAGAAGTCCAGAACCAGCTCCTTTGGGGTAGAGATAGTTGCCGGGGCCCCAAACTACCAATAATTCCTGGTCACTCCCTCAATCCTTGGCTACTTCTTCCAGAAAAAAATCCTGACTATTAAGTAATGAAGTCTTCAGAAGATCTTCCAGTGGGACGTTCTCTAAAGAATTTTCCCATGTGTGAAGCAATCTAAGTTCAGATTCTTGGGTGCTCAAAATAGTTAATTAAGGATACAAGGTTCAATTTTCAACCATAACTTCAGGCAAATTCATTTTGACTCTAACACCTAAATGTCTAGTAAAACATCTAGCTCTATCTCAGGGAATTCAGGACTTGAAAAAAAAGAAGGCAATCATCCCAATGGCAGGAGCAAATTGACACCTCGGTTGTTACTCATCCTTTTCCTTGTGTAGAAACAGCCAGGAGAATTGTATCTAGTTCTAGATCTCAATTCATTCCTTAGGTTCAGCCGCGGCCAGTGGAGGGTGTTCCGTGGGGTGGAAAGGCGGGGCGCTGCATCGCAATTTGCAATGCAGGGCGCGCTACGAAATTCATTTTATTTATTTAATTGTTTACTTACCTCCAATTATCCATATTCTGGTTTTTAGTACCCCCCATGCTGCCCCTCCCCCGCACTGCCTTTCCGCCCCACGGAACACCCTCCACGGGTCGCGGCTGCCTAGGTTGCCTTCAAGATGGCAACTCTCCAGTCGGTAATACCTCTGATTCCCCCTGCAAAGTATCTGGCTTCTTTGGACCTAATTGAGACATGCCTACATATTCCTATAGATGCACAGTCTCAAAAGCTTCTATGGTTCTTTGTGAATTAATACAATTTCCAATGTGTAGTACTGCTATTCAGATAATCACTGTTCCCAATACTTGTCAAGGTTTTGACACCATTAGTGGGACTAATGCATGCCAATAGAACCAGTTTATCCCCTTATCTTGATGATTGGTTAATCTCTTCATTTTCTTTTTCCAAGGCTTCCGAGGATGTCCACGAGACATGCCAACTAATCTCGAACAGTAAATGGACTGTAAATTAAATAAAATCCAATCTTCTACCATTGCAGAGACTGTAATTCATTGGTGCATTATTCAACCTAGGCCACGTCTACTTGCCACAAGTAAGAAAGGGCAGACTAGTTCACAATCTATCTATGCCCCTCCATAAAATCAAGGTAGTCAGGGAATGGCTAGTGGTTCAAGGGCAAATGGCAGATCTAAAAAACTACAGATTACGATGTTCAGTAAGAATGGTTGCTGAGCCCCCAACAAATAATAATGCTTTTCTTTAAATGCATATTTTATAGCCAAAAGCTCTTAGTCTGCTACTGTATAGTCGATCTCAAAGGACTGATTTTTTGTGAATAATAAGTGACTGGGTGCAACTGTCCGGTAACCTAATGACTTTGGGGTAAAACCCATCCCATTGTAGTTTGAAGTGCATTTGCCTCTGCTCCAAAATGCTGGGTTTGATCTGGATGCCTTAGAATTGGGCCTGTTACAATTCTTTCTTCAAGGGCCTGAAACGCCTTCTTAGCCTCCCCATCCCATTAAAAATTCAACCCTGTTTTCAGGAGTTTGATAATTGGAGAGACCAAAGTGGAAAACTGATTTATAACGCATTTATAGAGGTTAGTAAAACCCAGAAAATTCTGTACTTCCTTTGCTGACCTTAATGGCTCCCACTTTCTTGCTATCCATTTGAATTCCCTTTGGAGAGATGATAAAGCCCAAAAACCCTACCTTTGCAACATGAAATATGCATTTTTCTAGCTCAGCAAACAGTTGATATTCTCTCAGCTTTCTCCAAAACGTTTTTAACATGATCAACATGTTCTTGGAGGGTATTAGCAAAGATTAGTATATCATCGATATGCACAGCAGCACAGATGTTTGTATTCTCACAACACCAGATTAATGAAAAATTGAAACGCCAGAGCAGGATTACAAAGCCCAAAGGGCATCACCAAATACTCAAAAGGACCAACTTAGAATGAAAGGCAGTCTTCCATTCATCTCCTTCTTTTACCCACATCAGATGGGAGGCCCCTCTGAGGTCTCTTAGGGGCGATAGTGACCTTTTTCACATGATCCAGCATAGATTAAATTAAAGGTAAAGGATACCTGTTCTTAATAGTAACTAGAGTTAAGAGCTCTGTAGTCAATGCAAGTTCAGAGTTCTCCTCCTTTTTGTTGGACAAAAAACAAAGAAGAGGACACCGGAGAACAGGATGGACGAATGAACTTGATATCTAAATTGTAATCCAAATACTTTGTCAAATGAAGGTTTTCTCACTCTGCTAGACCATAAATTCGACTTCATGTTAAATGAACCATCCATTGGACAATTGAAAGGTCTGTGGTTGGGTAACACACTTGCCTTTTTTTAAAATCAAAAACATCTAGTAAATTATGATATTCCATGGGAACCACTGATTCATTGTTCCCTGTCATACATTGTGCTTGTCATGTACTAGAGGGGTTTCCTGAAAACAGTTTTGTTGGCAATAAAGAGAAGGGAAGGAAGGGAAGGTTACAATCCCAGAAACCCAAACTATAGATGAATAATGCTGCTACAGACAAACTATCTGCAGGATAGGTTGAAATTGAGGGCAGCTATTATATCAAAGCAAATTCCTGATGACCCTCAACCATTTTCAACTTCAATGGAATGGTCTGTGAATCTACAGGCTGGACAACATTTTTATTACACTCTACTGTTCAAATATTTCCAACCATTTTTCTAGGCACAATAAGGATACCCATCTTTTGGCTAAAGATGCATCTATAAAAATTCAAAGTGGCACCAGAAACAATTAATAGATCAATTTAAATGTTGTTATTCCTTTCTCATTCTGAACATACAGATATGTAAAAATGTTTAACGGGGAGTTCACACCTAGTGTTTTCTACATACGAGAGGACCCTTGCATCCACATTACCTGGTAATTAGGTCTCTACAATTACCATGTCATTCCAACTTAGTGGTTGAGGATGCTGTCATAGACCATTCCTTATGCTGACTAGTGCAAGCTTTATGAAAATGTCCTGCTTACCCACATTATAAGAATAGTCTCTTGCTGTGCACCTTTGTCTTTTATATTAGTATGGGGACCACTGACTCCCCCTATTTGCATTGACTCTAGTTTCTCTACTACTCTACTCTCACTCTTTTTCTCGCAGGCTACAAATATTCTAGATTCTATTCTCCCATGTTCAGATTTTCTTTCATCCTATTTGTGATCTAATCTAAGAGCAAGGTCAATCAATTAATCATAATCATCAGGTGGATCCACCACCTGTGCCACTTAATTCTTCAAGTTATCTCGCAAACCTCTATAAAACAAAGAAGCTCTCTGCTCTTTAGGCTAACCTGATTCTGCCACTAACCTAATAACTGTGGTGAAATAAGTGATAAGATCCTTGTTTCCCTGTTGCAAAATTAATAGTTCAGTGTCTATAGACTGCCTAAATGTATGTTTATCAAACAATTTCCTCATTTTGTTTTTAAATTCTGGTAGTTATATAATATTGGATCATCTATTTCCACTAGCGGAATTGACCATGTAGCTGCGGATTCCTCTAGGATGAATGCCAGCTGAGATTGATAATTCGGAAAACACATTGGATTGCACATAAAATGCAACTGGTATTGATTTAGAAAAGTGACAAACTTAGATGATTCCCCAAAAATCATTCAGGAGCAGCCAGAGGAATACTATGTGATGTAAGCACCTGGATATCTAGGTTTGACACGTCGCCCTCACCAGTTGCAATCCCTTCTAATTCTGTGGCATGTGCATCTGATTGATCAGAAGTAGGGATTTTTAAGATGGGTTTGATAGAACCCTTCCCACCAGCCATAGTTTTAAACTTCTTCTCTGTATGGCATGAACCACCCTGTAAATCAAATTCAGTTTCAATTTGAGATTGTAGTACTGCCAATGCTTGGTGGCATTCCTCAAGAAGATAAATACTGCAATTACATCAATCAGAGAAGGGTTCTGCTCGGACAAGAATATTAAACTTGGGCCTGTAATTTGTAACACCTGTGCATAAATACTGTAGAAAACTGGACTTGCTAACCTCATGGGAGCAAGATGTGAATCCAGAAGCCAAGTCTCTAAGCCATCTAGAGCCCTGAAACCACTGGAGAGCTGAGAAAACATTCCAGATGACACAGCAACCAGGGGAAATGGGAAGTGGAGTAAAAGCACAAGGTAGTGATCCAGGACCACTTCAAGGTAACTACTTCACTTCTTGACTCAAAAGGTCATTTCAATGTCTTAAGTGCCTCAAATGCCTAAAAAAATAACAAAAAGGTTTTTTAGAATCTTCACTGCTAATACAGGAATCCCTCTGAATAGTCTAGAGACAGATGGACTATGTTTCTTCCTAACACCCGCACTTTTCCACTTGTGTTTTTAGTGTTAGAAATCCCATAAATGTAATGTAAACCTATTAGAAAAAAATATAAGTAGTGCTGAACACTAAATCATACAAACACTTGGAATTCTAATTTAGTGAACCCTCACTAAAACCCGGTAAAACCTAATTATGTATTCTTTCTTGTAGCAAACAATGAACTGGAATTACTTCATTCCTAAAGATATATCTTAAAAAGAAAAGGAAAATGACAAAAACAAGTCTTTGAAATCTTGAACTGTCACAGTTAAAAATGTTATCCAATTACGATTAAGAATATTTTTAAATCACTCTTTTCTTCTTTAGTGATCCTACATTTAAATGTTTATTTAATGTATTTTCTTTCTTTTTATGCACAAGCTGGAAATATCCAAAGAAAGAAACAAATTATGGAATCCACCTGCAGGATTGTGAGTACAATCCAATTCTATATATATTCCTGTATTTTACCAATTTAGAATAATAGGCAACTGTTGGTAAAGATTTCTTTGTACCCCGATAATGGAGGCTGGAACACTTTCCAGAAGCAGCAGACAAACCTTGTTACATGCAGCAGCTCAGAAGCAACAGCAAAAAACACTAGTAGCAGGCAAAGCTGTGAACAGAAACAAGAAATTGCTAGCCTGTCAAAGAATCCAGTTAGGTATAATATGGCAAACTTAATTATGGACCAGATGGGTCCTGAGCATGTTTTTTTTTGCCGCTGAACTTGAAAACCCAACTGTGATTAGCACAGAGTCCAGGTGGCGGGCAGGCGCAGACGCAGGACAGCCTCAGAGGACTAGACCGCGTCTTCCATGTCGGGCCCTTTCCACACTTCATGGTTACAGGTCACGCCGCGTGCCTTAGTCGGAGTGGCGCACCTTCAACCATTGACAGAAAGCGTTCATACACTAGTTTCATCAAGAATCCACGTGTGCCACTATAGTTGCAAGAAAAATGTCCGCACATCCATTTACAGCATGAAAGGTTTTCTTCCCTGAGATAGCATTCATGTACAAAGGAGTTGCAGAAAATAATTTCACCCGATTGAAAGTCTCTGTTCCTGGAAAACACACTCGCCTAATTGGTAGTGTGTATGGAAAGAACGGAAACATCACACACTTAAAGAAACATGATCAATATCATTCCAAAAACCATGAATGAAAAAATGAAGTATACCATTTATTTTTTATTGTAGGCAAATGGTGATGTCACAACACCTCCTGTCATTCACTCTAGGTCTCGCATATCATACCCTCACCGATGAGAAAATGAAACCCTACTGTAGTTAGCACTTGCAGCCACATTCTTCTGAAAAACCATGCAGTCTCTACAGCCATGAACTTGTGACTCACAATACATACTGACTCTTTAAATAACAGCATACCAGTGGAGAAGGGATAGCCTCCAGCCGACCTGCACGTGCTTCCAGCATCAGGTTAAGGAAAGCTCTTGTTAGCCCCTTCCCATTGACCATCTGACAACTGCAAAACAACCACTAGGGCTTCATTATGCAATCAGGGGAAATGAGGCAGAGAGCTCTGCTCCCATGATTTTTGTTGCTGTTCGTCTGCTTCAAGCATGCATCGGACGGAAACAATTCAAGTAATGGGCTTTTAATGTATTAGCTCATAAATACCTGTGCAGCTGGCAGTATGTTATTAAATGACAGAAAAATATTCCAAACAGCTTATTAAAATGATATTTCAAGATAACAGAGTTCTATGGAATAATAAAATCCAGAAGCAGAATGCTTGCATAACTCTTTAGTGACTTGCAATATTGTGCCATGGGCTGCTTTTTGGATGTAGAATTATCTTTCTCATTCGAGGGGAGGTGTTAAAGATGATGGCTGATGAGTTAGGCAACTAAATAAGATAAAAGAAATATGGTTATACCGGTTTCTAAGAACAAAGGCTATGGCTCAGAGTTTGATGATGAGATACCATGATCTCTAATTTATATTTCATTAGAAGAGACAACAGCTCTTCTCCTGCTAACAATACATGGGGTGTAAATCTGCATCAGTGAACTGTCAAAGTGAAGGAAGGTCTGTTTTATTTTGTGAAAATATTGTGGAGGTTCATAAGCACATTTAAAACAGTATCCATTAGGTGGTCTGACTAGTTGAGTTTATACATCTCATTTAACTGTGCAACACTGCATGAACAGTGCATGGTGTAAATGAATATAAACAGCAAATACATACAAACTTTCAAGTAACAAATGCAGTCCATATGTCACAGGAAACAAAATATCATGTTGCCTTTTAAATGAGATTAGAAGTTTTATAATCCAAAGTTATTTTCGTCCTGGAAGCAATATACTAAATGTAAAAGCAATGAATGGACAAAGATCTTCACATCAGACGTTATGAGAAGGAACCAAGAAGTGTAGAATTCGAAAATGGACGCTCATAACTTCTGGTCCAATATGGAAGATCAGAGAAAAGTCACAGATTTTAAATTTTTAAAAAAAGTAACATATCTCTTGTTTGTCTCTCGAAAAGAAGTATATACATGTCCCCAGTTGAGCTATTAGACTGACGCCATCCACCATGGCCAGCATGATCGTTGCTCTGTAACTCAATCCTTTAAGTAGGCTACACTTTTCCACAGCTTGACCTGTATGCTTCCTTCTCTCTTGCTCTTCTTCTTATGCTGTGCAGTCTTTCGCCTCTCGTATTGATAATACAACACAGGCGATGAACTGACTGTGGCAACGTGTGAGCACGACTTTTGCATACTACCCCCATTGCTTATTCCTTTGCATAATTTGAATTCTGCAAGGATGATGAAAATATAGCACAGAGGTTTCTGACCGCAATGTGGCTGTACAAATGAATCTTAAATATAGGGTAATGTTGACATATAGTTTGCAGCCAGCTTCTAAGCAAATCTGTTCAACCCCAAATGCAGACACTTTGAGAAGGAGATGGCAGAATGAGGGTGGGTCACCTTCACCTCGGCGAGAGACCTCAATTTTGAAAGTGTTTAGATATATCACGCTCTAATGCATTAAGCTGTGATGATGTGGTAGGCAGTCTCAAGGTACAAAAGGTTCATTGGTTTATTGGAAACTGTAAGGTGAATCTGTGTACCATCACCTTATATATAGTAGTACTGAATAAGTCTTTCCTGGCAAAGACATGTAAATGCAGTCTTCTCAGAGTTTCACTTAATTTAGAGTTCCACACCACATTGATGGTGAATTATTCACCAAAAGTGCTTTTGCCGGCACACCGCAGAGCCAAATGCCCTGCCATTAACTCACTGCCTAGTTGCCATTTTAATTTCGTTTCAAAGGAAACCTCAAATGTGAGGGTTGGTACTGAAAAATAAACAATCACAAAAAAACTATAGCAGAGTTTTCTCTGACTGCATTGAGGATTATTTTTTTCTTGTCCAGACAGACAGTGCTTCTGCTAATTTTCAGCAGGTACCTCATTCCCTCTCTCATCTAAATGAGACTCTTGGTCAATTTGGCCTTTCCCTTACTGCATGGTGTCATTTGGTCAAGGCTGTGTAGAACCACATCTGTATTGATGTTACTCATATTTCTAGAGTAAGCAAAAATACAATTGTTTTGCTTGTTGGTATTGGTCGTTTGAAAAGAAAATAATTAATTGAGCTCATCTCGGGTGAGCTGAGGCCTGTGAGCTGTTTTGTGAGTAGACTGGTTGATCAATATTGGTTTCTGTTGGACCAGACTCTTGTGTACTTTGTGAAGTCATTGCCAATTATACTTTGGAGTACTGTACCATCTATGACCCTCTTGGTGGCACACTTTAAATACATTGTGGACGGTGGGATCAAGCATTTCTTTTGTACCTCAAATAGTCACGAAATGCTTAGTATGTGCTTCCTTATTTCTCAAAGGTATGAACAATCACTCTATTGCCAACTTGCAAATGGTACTGCCTCTCTCTAGTTTTACTTTGCTACCAACATTTTTTCCCAGCAGCAGCAGTAGTTCCAAGCTATGTTCTATCCAGTTGTTGTCTCCGTTTCTGTACTTTATTTAGAAGAGATTCTGTATATTCTCCATTTGGACTTAATCCAAAATATGAACGATAAATGCAAAGCACTCATCAAAACATAAGATGATAGGATGATAACCTGTACATTCATCCTTTGAATAACCATTTATAGCACTGTAGGCAGTGACCAAAGTTGCTACATATTGTAGCCATGTCTCCTTCTGTTCATCTTGTAGATTTCATAACTTTTTAAGTAAAAGTGTGGTTGATCCATTCTATTTGAGCTTTTCTTTGAGCAGAACGTATACTGGTAGGCCAAACATACTATTCAAAATGTTTTTTCTGTAGGATTTTAGGGGCATTCAATGGCTTCTGATCTTTGGTGGTTAATGCTTGTGCATGTCTGGTCAAATGATCTTGTATCACTCGACTGTTCTGTATCGCTTTTCTGTTCATTTAACAAAAGATAAAAATTCTATTGCATTTACGTTCATGTTCTCTGAACTCTCCAAGAGACCCATCAGTGAAGTGGACCAGGGCATTGGTTTCTCTTCAATGCGGCAACACCACTTCTTGCAGTATGCTTCATCCCTTCACAGGTATGGCCTGTGAAATCATCTGCTTTCAAGTTCAAGAATCTTGACTATACCAAAATGTCCTTTCTGATCATGAAGTGTATTATTTTCTGTATTTTATGAGTAAGACCAATCTTGGAAACGATTAGTGGTAGGGCTGATTGATTCTTTGTTTAAGATTTATGCCTGACAGAGCAAACACAAGGAGATGATGGACGGAGTGCTGAAACTTTTCTGACACTCACCCCCAGTCACAGATCTGGGTTGAATCCATCATCGTGCTTTAGCTCACTCCGCCACCCCAGTTCAGACACAGCTATATGCAAATCAGTCTTGACCCTGTGCCTCATGGGAACAGTGCAGCCCGAACTGCCAAGCCATGTCTTCCCTGGACCGGTAAAAAGCATCCTGTGACTGGTTTCGAGCTACCAGCCCTCATCAGCCAGGCTAGCTTGAATCAAGAGGCAAAGTGAGCAAGGGACCCACGTCTGGGCATACCCAGCCAACTTAGAGCGAACAAAGTAAACACAAGGAGATGATGGACGGAGTGCTGAAACTTTTCAGACACTCACCCCCAGTCACAGATCTGGGTTGAATCCATCATCGTTCTTTAGTACACTCCGCCACCCCAGTTCAGACACAGCTATATGCAAATCAGTCTTGACCCTGTGCCTCATGCGAATAGTCCAGCCTGAACTGCCAAGCCATGTCTTCCCTGTACCGGAAACAAGCATCCTCGGACCGGTTTTGTGCTAACAGCCCTCATCAGCCAGGCTAGCTTGAATCCAGTGGCAAAGGGAGCAAGGGACCCGCGTCAGGGCATACCCTGCCAACTTAGGGTGAACAAAGCAAACACAAGGAGATGATGTATGGAGTACTGAAACTTTTCTGACACTCACCCCCAGTCACAGATCTGGGTTGAATCCATCATTGTGCTTTAGCTCACTCCACCACCCCAGTTCAGACACAGCTATCTGCAAATCAGTCTTGACCCTGTGCCTCATGGGAACAGTCCAGCCTGAACTGCCAAGCCATGTCTTCCCTGGACCGGAAACAAGCATCCTGGGACTGGTTTCGGGCTAACAGCCCCCATCAGCTAGGCTAGCTTGAATCCAGTGGCAAAGTGAGCAAGGGACCCACGTCTGGGCATACCCTGCCAACTTAGGGCAAACAAAGCAAACCCAGGGAGATGATGAACGGAGTGCTGAAACTTTTCAGACACTTTAGATTTATGCCTAACAACATCAACTTCCTTCAGTCTCTTCACAGTATGTGTGCTTCTGGGCTGCCATTGTTTTTGCTAAATGTCCATTTGTTTGGCATTGGGCACTTGTATCGTCTGTGAATCACACATATATGCTTGTTTGATATCTAGTTTTGTCAACCATGGTAGTTCCGTCATTTCCTCATTTACAGAATTATGTGTGTTTCTGCTATTGCTTTGGAGGTTGTGCTCAGTTTCACATAGGTAATTGGTTTGAAGACTAGATTCTAATTTATCAATTAATATTTTACAGATAGTGTTTATTCATAATTCCAACAGTTCAATCAAATTCTCATTTGTAGAATATCTCTCTTGGATAAAGCATCAATATCAATGTTAGTCTTTCTGTTTGATACCGGTTTTGAAACTTGTTGAATGACAAACCATGAGGAATCTTATACATGGATGAAACAGTGAGACAACTGTGCTCAGTTGCATCCAACATACATTTCTTCATCACATATGTTAATGAGTTGTTATCTGTTCTTACCATGGATTTGTCTTCATGGCTGTAATGGTGAATTGTTTCTCCTATTCCAATTGACGTGCAATTAAAACTAAAGTTTGAATGCTAAACAAGTCTTCTTGAGACACACAAACCTCTACTGGCAAAAGTGACTTTTCTTCCTCCTTTCCTCTTGCTTGATATTGCACATCCCCTAGTCCATCCTGACTGGAATCCACATCAGTGTAAGCCATTACTAGATCAACTGATTGGATGCTTTTTCACACTACACAGTCCTTCGTAATCAAAAAGATTCACAAGCTTTATAATATGTTTCACTTTTCTTTTCACATAAATTTTTGTTCTGTTATGTGGAACTCCTTTTGTCAGTTCAAAGAGGGATTTAAATATTATACTACTCATAAAAATCTTAGGAAACTTCACAATTCCTTTATTACAGTTAGTCTTGGCATGTTTTCAAGACCTCCACTTTAGAGGGATCAAGAACCCTTTCTTCAACTGATATAGCATGTCCAATCTATTTGACACTTCTTGTACAAAATTAACATTTATTGAGATATAAAATCAGGCCTTTGGCTTTCAGTCTAACACTTCCAGTAGTTTGATTATTTTCCTTTAACAGAGTCTTTCCAAAGAGTATGATATCATCAAGATGAGCCAGTAGTTCCAAAACATTCATATCTCTGACAGTCTGTAGCGCAGGCTCTTCTTATGCCTTAGGGCATACAATTGAATTTATGGAATTCAAGCAGGCAGATCAATATTTTCCTTTCCTTTATCCTCTAGTTATGGGAATTTGGTAGTAACAATTTAAAAACTATTTTCTTTAGACAAGTCAGTCTAATGCACCATCAATTCATGCATCAATTCACCTTTTACAGTGTGTCTGGTCTCCCCAAATGTTTTGCCTTTCTTTGGATGTTATTCAGGCACCATAGTATGCAGCACTCTGTTGGCTTGGGCAAAATTATAATTACACCTGCGTAATTTGGTAATTTAGCAATAAAAAATGTAAGCAGAATTACTGGGATTACACCATTATGCCTCCTTGCCTAATGATACTCCTATTTGTGGAGAACTTGTAACACAAGATGCATGAAAACAACATGTTTGGCATGAACACGAGTGTCATCTTCCCAACAGGAGCAGCATTTTCCCAACATAAACAACAGTACCGTTTAACACAGGCGGTCAATATTCATTCTAAATTGATTTTTTTTACCTGAACAACCGAATCATGTAATTTTTTACGAAGAAACTTCTAATCCAAACATGATCAGAAGTTCTTATGAGGCAAGTGACTACAATATCAACCCCAAATTACATTTTTTATGTGAATTTTTTTATCGTAATGAACCGTTTAGGTTCTTTTTGAGCATAAAACACATTTTTCATTCTTTATTAACAGAAGAGAAAGTGCCATAGAGATTTGAAGGCAACTTACTCTTCCTTAAGACTCCTCCGTTTGCATGGTTCAGCCCTTGGTCGTTTTTAGATTTTTGGTGGGAAAGTATTACTCTCTTTTTGTCTTTAATCCCTGCTGCATCCACACCCTTGGGCTTTTTATTTTTGGGAAAAAAATCAGTTCAGTTCAACACAGTGTTTTGCAAAAGGTTTGCTTGAGGGACTGCAGGCACCACTATTTTTGTTCCCGTTTTGTTCTTTTCTCTTTTTTTACTTGTTCACTGACCTCAAGTTAGGAGTGGGGCCCATGTGGGATTATGCTTTGAAGGGATAGTGCATACACATTTTGGGGGTGATGGTGGTCAGGAGTTGTACATTTATTATTTCCAATTCCTTGTGTTTGTTTGTAAAAATCTGTACAGATTTGGTAATCATTTTACTGTGCTGTTGCTTCATTGTTTTGGGACTAGTCTGTCTTGCCGTAAACCATGGGTGTATTTTTTAATATAATTTTCATGTTCTCACTGCTTCTGTGTTGTATGTTTTTTAATCATTTCATGGGCGTATTAGGGCTTTGTATTAAATATAAAATGTAGGTGATTTTTGTCTGCATGTGCCTGTTGGTGTCTACGGTTGGGCCAGGTTCGGGGTCAGACCCATGTTACCAGGCATCTTTTTTGTTCTCAGGTACCTTCTTCCGCAAGTGCTTGCTCACCATTTTGTTGTGAGGTTGTGTATGTGTGACATGGTTGACAATGTGTTTACCTGTTTTCTGCAAATTTCTAAAGTATTTTGTAGCAGTAATTGAGGTTGTCTTTAGCTGTTTCTGGTTGGGCAATATTTAAATATGTTGCATTTTTGGAAAACCAAGAGGGTTTTTTGATACCAGTGGTGGCACTGGTGACATACTTCTTCTTCTCACTGGCCACTTTATTGGCCATAAATGTCTTCCTTGGGGCCACCTCTTTTATAGGTTAGAAGCTCTAAGCACAAGCAGAAGAACTTAGCAGAGGACTCTGGTGTTGCTGTCAGCTAATTCACAGACTTCACTACGTCTGAATGTAGTGTGTGATTTGAGGTATCATGCAGCTGCAGGCTTTAATTGAAGCAGGAAGTAAGTGTGAGACTTGATACATGTCCCTTTATTATTCCCTCCCGAAAACACATGTGCAGAAGGACACTGACAATTGGTCTGTATTCTGTTTAGTAACTGATTCTGGGTATTGTCCTAAGTGGTTCTGCATGACCCCACACTTAGCAGTACACTATAACCAAATATCCATTTTTTTAGTACATATTAGAAGTTAGTTTGACCATGTGTTTGTATCTTCTTTAAGTGCAGGCTTGGCATCTCTGTTTTCATTCATCAGGAGGATTTTGTTCCAACACATTGGACTGCACTAGTTAACTATATGGGTGACTCAAGAATATATTAGTAAACAATACTGGTCTCGACTAACTTGGTAAGCTATGTCTTATATTATGATTCCTAATCACAACTTCTTCATCCTACCTTAGATAATTCATTCCACTTTAGATTTATTCTAATATGAACTTTCAAGGTTGCCATTTTCCTCTGTAATTAATAGCTTCTTAATAATTGTGATTCTGAATTCCCATTTGGAGACATATATGTTTTACTTGATTACAGATTCCCAGGATTATCAAACGTGCTTAAATAGATATTAATTTCTTTGTTTCTCTTTGAAAGCCCTTTTTTTAACACTATGAGATCTTATAGGTAACATTTGAGTTTTATGGCTTTTATTTATGATACTACTATCATTCTTTCATCTCAGTGCTTTGTACTGATGATAACCTCAAGTTTCATAGGGGTCGAAATGACAATGACTAGTCAGCCACAATGACCTGAATTTGTATTTTACAAGAATTAGATAATTATATGAATTTCAATCTAGGTATTATGATTATTTGAGCATGTATGACCCACTAAGATGGTGTATTGGCTGCGGAGCACGCTTTCCCTTTTTTGTATTTTTTTTTTATCAAACGGGATAAATAATGAACTCTCTGCTATCGAGGGGTGGACCGATGTCAAATTTGAGTATGGAGGGAACACCCCTGTTGAAAAATTTCATTTAGCCTTTCAGTGACTCTGTTATGTCTGGTTGATGATAAGTCTTCAACGAAAGGAAAGTGAGTTCTCAACTACAATGAGATGATGTCCGTTGTTGAGGGGTCTGAAGAAGTCAACGGCAATCCTCTCCCAAGCTTGCATAGGTAGATTCAACATGTTAAACAGGTGCTGAGTCATTTTGGAAGACAGGCAGTTGCCTAGACGACAAGCTTTAGGCTCCCTTTCAACTCTTTCGATGCTGGAACCACACTCGATCCCTGAGGGCTTTCTTAGTTGCAGAAATACAACAATGTCCTTTGTGTGCCAGTTCAATAACTTGTTGCATCTGGCTTCCAGGGATAACTATTCTTCCCTATTTTAGTATGACACCCTCATTTGATACAGAATGTTCTTCACAAACATTTTTGAAATTCTGGTACTCAACATCATCTGTAAGAGGTTGAGTATGCTTCCCCCATGATTGTGTTGTAACAATTCCCTTGAGCTTAAGCATGTCTTTGTCAGTATTAGTAGCTGTCAAAATCTGTTCAATAGCAAGAGTTGCATGTGCACTTGACTTTACAATGAAATTGATGTAGGCCTCAGCCAGTTTGGAAATTGTACTATGACGCTGTAGCGGCACTTGTGAAAAGTAGTCTGCTGGGTTTCGATCTTTCCCCAGTTTGTGCCCAATAGTGTAATCATACTTCTTCAGGTGCAACCCCCACCTCTCAATGAGAGGGGGTATCTTGGCTTTTAGATTTTCAAAATGGTGAGCAATGCTTGATGATCTGTAACAAGGGTGAAATGCTTTCCCCACAGAAACACATGGCAGTGTTCACACGCCCATACTACAGTGAAGCTTTCTTTCTCCGGTTGATAATAGGCACGCTCAGTCAGAGATAGACTTCGACTAGCATAGGTCACAATGCATCTCTGAGCATTGGGCTGTTCATTATGTTGGGCAAGGATCACTCCCAAACCCACTGGGCTTGCATCCACCACAATATCTGTATGCAATTTTGGATCAAAGTAAGCCATTTCAGTTGCATTTTCAAATGTGTGTTTTTTTTTCTTGAAACTTTGGTCATGTTTAGATGACCATTTAAACGGAACATCTTGCATTGTTTGTTCTCTTAAAGGGGCACTCACAGTGGAACAGTCACAACTGTACCTGAACCAGTAGCTGTCCATGCCTAAGAAGGATTACAGCATGGTCAAACCTTCTGGAGGGCAAGTAGATAAGAATGCTTGTACCTTTTTGAACCAGGAGTAATCCTCTGTTCAGAGAAAATATGCCCAAAAAATTTAAGTCTCTTTTTGTGAAATTCATGCTTCTCAGCATTTAGTGTGAGACCTGCATCAGCAGGCAGACAGTATACTTGCATGAGTGCTTTGTCATGTTCCTTTCGTGTACCCCAAACACCAGAATATCATCACTGTAGTAAAAAGCATGTGTGACAGGCTGAATTACTCAACAAATGGCATATTAAAAGATTCCTGCAGTGGACTACACACCAAAACGGAGTCATTTATATCTAAACAAACCAACTTGTGTTGAAAAAATAGTAATGTACCTACAGTTTTCTTCCAGTTCAAGTTGATGGTAACCTTTGTTCAGATAACATAGCTTGTGTATTTGTAAAGTACACATTCAACTGCAGGCATCTTGGCACTGAATAACAGATGTTCATTGTTACCCAACTCAATGGTACTCATTTTATCAACTTCAGATGGATGAAAGGCTGAGTGGACACGCCAGAATTTGAACCTGTGACCATGAGGTTGAACACAGATCCCTACAGTGGATGCATTAGTCCACTTAGCCAGTAGACCCAGTCAATAAAGGAAGGTGAAGACTTTGGTGTCAGTAAGCTGTGTGAGCATGTCTAGTGTGTGGACCTGGATGTCTTTCTCATTCGATTACTTTGTTGGCCTGTCGCATATTAACACAAATGCGCACTGACCCGCCACAGTACTTTTTTTGGGCACCACCAAAATGGGTGAAACCTACGGTGTCGGATCAGTCAAGAGCTCGGTGATGTCATGCATTAGCAGTGTTTCTAGTTCTTTCTCAACAGCTTCCTATAAGTGAAAAGCAAATCGATGGTGTTGCTGTGCAACAGGGTGAACATCTTCATTAATGTGAAGCTGTACATTCATTTGATTAGGTTTCTTAATTCCTTTAAACAATGTCTGGAATTGACCCACTTTTTCAGAATAAGCATTCAAGTGGTAGTTAATAGAAATCAGTCCCATGTCAGCAGCAGTGTCGACCCACATGAACCTCCACTCTTGCAGCCATGAGCACTTTCTTCAAATTCAGCCTTTCTCTCAGCATGCATCAACAGAATGAGACGGGGAGGCAACCATCAATAAATCTAGGACGCATGGCTTCTTCACCATTGAATTAATTGAACTTGCAGTGCTTTATAAGCGTTTTGAGTCTATCAACAAACTCATCTATCATCTCATCAGGTTGCTGTCATGCTTGATTGAAAGTGTACCATTCATAGTCGTCATTCGGCATTGGATTTAACTTGTTCTCCAACGTCTTTCTGATTTGATGGTATTTGATCATGTTTTTGTCATCTGCTTCTGCAAAAGCATCTATGAAGTCATCAAACATTTCAATCCAGGTAGTCCATCTGGTACCAATATTCTGCTTTTTAGAGGTATCGAATGGCAGTGGTGGTTTTAGGAACACAGCAGCATCGTATTTTGTGCTGTTTCCTACTTACATCGAGAGTATGTGTTGTTCAGGCAGCATTTGATCTTCAACATCACTTGGCCCAATGGCACCCCTGCAAGCATCATCCTGCTCACTGGTGCTTGGGTTGATGCGCCTGAGCTGAGGTCAGCTGGCACCATCTTCCTCCTTCATGGTGAGTAATGATTTCACTTCTTGCATGTGTTCTTCCCCACTCTCTACTTTATGCATTATGCCTGGCTGTCGCTGTACCTGGTGGCAGTATCTTTAGCGTGTCTACTTTGTATCGATGCTGGATCTGTGTGAAGCTGTGGTGCAGTATCTCTTCTCTCAGCCTTACCGCTAGATCAATGGCAGGCACACTGATTGTACACAACTGGAGACCGCTTCTCGAGGTACACATGACACGCACTGGCAGCTTGCTGGACCACGGCAAACTCTCAGGGACAGCAGTCTTTTATCATTAGGGGGCATGTATCCCCTATCTCGTTGCCAGATGTAGCGTCTTCCCCACCCCAGACCACACCACACATGGAGCTCTGGTTTGCACATCTTAATTCTTCAGCATGCAACCTTTAACTAAACGCATGGAGTCACAAACTATCTTAACCACACCCAGCCACACCCATCAGATTATGTAATACATGTATGGAGTCTGCTGAGGACCACTAGAGTCTTCATGCACATAAATGCAGGACACAACAGAACAGAATGACACACACTGAGGCAGCACTGCAATTGTTTTCACACATAGGAGGGAGTTAAGCATAGAATGAAAGAATGCAAACCAAGAAAAATGAAGTGGAGGAGACAGTAAAATAGAAGTAGGTAGAGTGATCAGAAAAAAAAAAAAAAACTAAAGAGAAGACAAGAAGGTAAAAGAAAGTCAAAGCAAATGCTAAGACAGGTAAAGATGTAGGAAATTAGGAGACTGCAGAGACCGGGAAAATAAGAGTGTCTAAAAGAAGCTGTGATGCAATAAAGAAAACCTATGCACAGACACATATAGTGTCACATTGAGAAAAACAAGGGTAAAAGATTTGTTCACTTACACCATGCATATGAGAGGGACACTGAGGGAGATTGAACTATTCATTGTCTTATCTTTGGTTTTACTTGTCAATGTAGTCTCATGTATTGCTTTGCAATTGCTTTTTCTGACATTACAATGAAACATGGAATACGTGCCTAATATTCCCCTCCTGTATGGGCACATAAATGCAGAGTTACCTTAGCCTGTCTTCAAACAAGCAGCGACAGCAGATTTGTAAACTGGCCCTGACACAACGCCATCCAGTAACTGAGCAGTGGTGTTTTTCACAACTGATTGTACTCGTCATGATTTGACTTTGTATGAGACAGAGGGTTCTAGCACTCTTAAACCCCATTCGATTCTTTGTCTCTCTCACTATAAACTTCTTTGCTAATCAACTCTTGCCACTGGATGGCATCCCTCGGTGAAAGCAAATTGCTATTAGACAAGTATGAATGTGTAAAAACTAAAAAATAGCAGAAGAAAAGTGTCGTTTTATTTTCTCATTTTTTCTTGTTTTTATTTTCTCTCGCACTCTTTTACTCTCTGACCCCTTCTCTCTCTCTCTCTCTCTCTCTCTCTCTCTCTCTCATTATTAGACTTTAACTGACCACAATTAAAAAAAATGTAAGCAAATGATTAGTTATGTTTAAAAATGTCGGCCTATGAATACATGTGTTTTGGGTGCCCACTCCTGGTGCAATATTCAGTCGTCAATCGTAACTTTATTCAGTACTTTTCAGTATCACAAAAGTGCAATTCAAAAACTATTTAAAAAGCATTAAAATGTTAAAAGCGTGACTCTTCGTATGAACACTTTAGTTAAAAGGAATCGGAGGAGTGACTGTTTAAGTGAAAAGCTACTAATTTCATCCATTCATGTAACTCATTACAGTGCAACTATTGACCTATGGTGATCGTTAATTAAGGCAAGTCCCCCTGCAGGCTTATCCTTGTTTTCAATACCTACCATAGGCAAGAGGACATAACACATCACATAGGGTTTATGTAATTGTTGTAAAAATAAAAGCGCTGGTCTGCACTGCCTAAAACTGAGTGTTTTGAGTGCAGGTGAAATATATCTCTTCCCAGGTATTTCATAAAGTTTACAAAAGAATACTATGTGCACATTGGTTATGGGTGTCACAGTGTCGCACGGGCATAAGGCTGAGTCTGACAGGGAGTGGCAGTTAATTGGGAACTCTACCATCAATGGGAGCATATTTTCCCTAAATCAGGTCAAGATAAATCTTGGTTGGTCATTACATACCAGGGTCAAATATGGTTTCAAGCCCTCCTGCGGGGCTGGTATGTTGTAAATGACTATGGATGATTTTACTCCCTCGTCCACCCTTCTCTTTCCCATTATATTATTCTGGGTACGTTGTTTCAGCAGATCCCTATGTAATGATTTACAGATTGCAGGGTTCATAAAAAGTTTCGGTATGCCTATTCCCTCGCAGGTATCTCAGCCAGCCAGGGGATTTCCAGCGCGTGGTCTAATTTCATTGCATCACTGAGACTTAATTTATGAAGTCCCATTTCTTCTCACTACCAGATCATGTGCCAGAGCAATAAAGGGGCCAGCTTTAGTCTGTCAGAGATTTACGTGGTTCCTAGTTCAGTGTGAGCTATGTAGTTCGAGCAACTAAAGGGGAGGGGGAGAGTACATTTTAAAAAGGAATCCTCAGCCCTTTGGATGGTCTGTGTGTTAACCATTCCCCCGACCCCTGCACCATATGAGGCCACCACCACTGTTTTGCTTGCATATATAGTAAGGAGTTCTTTTATTGCCTTAAAACCAAATTTCTTTGTGATACGTGAGGCTTTGTTTTCACAAATGCTCGTCTGCTCTTTGCTTGCTGCTAATACTCTCAGCACTTTGTAAATGTTTTTAAAAGCCCACTCCTTTTAACAGTAATTCATTTTAACTTTCTTTCAACTGTCTCTGCTAGACCCTGCGGTGCCCGTAAGTAAGAGCAGGCCCGCCATGTTCAGGGGTCAGCGATCTAGCTTTTTCACTTCCTGGCCATAAAAAGACAAGCTCGCGCGACCGCGCAGCGTGTGATGCGTGGGGCTTTGTTTTCACAAATGCGTGTCTGCTCTTTGCTTACTGCTAATTCACTCGGCACTTTGTAAATGTTTTTAAAAGCCTACTCCTTTTAACAGTAATACATTTTAACTTTCTTTTAACTGTCTCCGCTAGACCCTGCGGTGCCCATAAGTAAGAGCAGGCCCGCCGTGCTCAGGGGTCAGCGCTCTAGCTTTTTCACTTTCTGGCCATAAAAAGACACGCTGGCGTGACCGCACAGCGGACGCGTGCAGGGGGCGCACCACTTGAGCGCGGAAGGTGTGCCAAAGGCAAGCTCGTCTGCGCCCGTCAGCATCCGTCGGTGCCCGGAAAGCACACAGCACCAGAACCCCTGCTTGTTTCTTTCCTCATACCTACTCGAGCAAACAACTGCTGAAGCTTAGGAGAGGTGAGTGCAGTACCCCTGATGTTTGCTGCCAATCGGGGAACTGTAGGGAGTTTAAGTGCAGGGGCTGTGATTTTAAGTTTAATACTGAACTGATTGCTTCAAAGACGGGGGCTGATGGATCGAAAGAAGAGCCTGGAACTCCGTCGGTCCTTTCTAATGGCACTGACACCATTTCAGCTAGTTCGGTAATACCGGGCTTACCTTTTAGATCCTTTCAGGAACAGTTTCTGCAGTGTACACTGCTTAGCACCCATTCATTAGTCAAACATAAGTATCAGTTTGAACGCATGTTGCAGCTTTCAAATCCGAACATAGTATTTCTGACTGAAACATGGACAAATCAGGCATCTGATCCTGACTGAAACATTGTACTTTCGGCAGGCTATTCAGTGACTGGTCAAGATAGGTTAGGGAACAGAGGAGGAGGCATTGCAATAATTCATCGCTCCCATTTAAAGGACCAAGTAGAATCCATCACACAGCTTCCAGCTGAGGCTATGATATTTACTTTCAAAATTAACAATAATTCTACCTAATTTAATATCTTGGTGTATGCTTTTGGATAAATATGCTTTTTTTAAAAGACATATGTAAATGAAAAAAGTCATGACATACATCATGTGGCATAAACCATAGATCCAGATGTCCTTATATCATGAGTCACTCAGGACTTTGTGTCTCTGGTAATTCATCGGTACTCCTCACACTCAACAAAGTTAAGGCATGTACATTATCCAGTTGCTGTACACTTTAGATATTACCACACAAGTAATGCCAGTTTACTTATTTATTTTGCAGCTAACTCTATTTAGAATTCGAACCTGTGAATTGGCAGTCTTGATATTGAAGCGAGACAGGCAGTAAATGTACATAATATTAAGGTCACTTAGGTTGAAGGTGTTGGGCAAGTTGATCCCTGTTCAAGCAACAGCCACTATCCCTGTCAGAGTGAACTACAAAATTTGCCAAATTAACTACTGCTTAACCCTCTGGTAGCTTGGCACAAAAGCAGTCAGGCTTAATCCTAGAAGCACTGTGTAAAGACTTTGTGCAGCACACAAACAGTAATAAGTGTAAACATAATTCAATAAAAATTCCACGCCAATGTTAAAAAAATAGAGTACATTTTAATGTTATTTGACTTCAAAACTTTAAAAATCCAAAACCAGAGTTTAAATTTTTAAAATTTAAGTTAACAAATAGCACCTAAAATATCAAAGCACCAACCGCTGACATCTAGCTGCATGAGACAAGGTCAAAGTAGAAAAACATGGCCAACCACGATGGCGTGCGAGTCGGATACAAAGAGTGAATTGGGCCCTGTCAGCGCTTACATTCAGACTTGTAAGAAATGTTGTCAAAAATGTTCTGAGAAGGTAAAGTTCAGTGGTGCAAGGCTGCAGGCAGTGTTCGAGGAGGGAGTGGCGCTGTTGGGAGCCACTGAGCAAAGTCATGATGAAGATTTGCACGTTTGCACTTTTTTCTCTGTTTTGAAAGTCAAATATCTCCAGCGGGATAAGGCAGGAGGCTGTTACTGATGAGAGTTCCACCAGACCAGAGACTCCATTAGCAAAAGACCGCTAAACTGGATTTGTTGCTGCGAAGAAGAACGTAGTCAGAGAAGTCAGACCTACCGGCGATGCACCATGGGCAGATGGACGAGCAGGTTGTCCCAGTCTTGTCTTGGTTCTCAGAGCACTTTTTAGCCAAATATTTTTTTAAGCCACAGGTTTTGGATTTTGCACCACCACAAAAGATCCAGGACTGGAGGGGAACCACTTGGGGGCGGTTAGGACTCACTCAGGCTGGTTCCAGATATGGGTGCAAGATGGTATGAGCCTGTTCTGTCTCTGACGCTTCAATCAAGAGGCCTGCCAACTAGCCCTTAGAATCACTTTGGTAGTACTGGGTTCAAGTGATGAAACAGGGCTCAAGCAGCAGCACAGGCATCTGATGGTTCAATGCAGTCTCCAGGCAGCAAAACAGTCCTTCCGGGTGGAGCAAAACAAACTTGTTGAGTACATAGCAGGCCACAACAGCAGACAGTCCTCTGAGAGTTCTTATGCAAGTCCAGCAAGTGAACTGAAGAGTGGGTTGGAGGTTCCCTTTTTATACATGGTCCCTTTTTTGAAGTAGGAGAGGGTTCTAGAGAATTTCCTTTGAAGTGCTTGAAATATTCTTCCTTCCCTGCCTTGGCTCCAAGCTTGCTGCATGAATAATACAGGGATGCCATTTTCTTGGTGTGAAGGCAGAGCGCAGCCTATTCAGTTGCAAGTGAGGCTGTGCCGAGCTCTTTCCCCCCACCCTGCCAGTTGATGGCCCATCCAGGCACACCTAATCCCTCTATTGTGGGGCTGTCTGAGAGAAATAAAGTCCGGCTGTCAACTACACCGAGTCATCTGACCCAGGAACAGGCTGCAGACACCAAATAGTTAGGGCAGGAAAAGGCCAACTTTTTTTATTACGATTTCTCAGACACTAAACACGAGAATTCTATCTGCTCTCATTTGAATGTAAGCACTTATTAAATGTAATAAGGTAACCCAATGTTATCCTATGGGAGACATATGTCTGGCCATAGTGAAAAATACATTTAACAATTGTTCAATATCAGGACATGTATAAGTTAAAAGTGTCTAAATATTGCACCCTACTCAATGGGCTCTTTAGGGCTAACAGTGGTAATGTATATGAATTAAAAAAGAAGGTTTAGGCCTGGCAAAAGGTGTATTTTGCCAAGTCCAAATCACAGTTTAAACTGCACACACAGGCTGCAACGGCAGAACTGAGACATCTTTAAAAGGCTACTTAAGTGAGTGGCACAGTAAGGGTTGCAGGTCCAGTAATAGCAATTAATTTACAAGACCTGGGTATCCATAGTACCACTTTATTAGGGACTTGCAATCAAATTAAATATGCCAATTGGGTAAAAGCCGAATTCTACCATGTTTTAAGGAGAGAGCACAGGCACTTTAGCACCTAAGGCCAACAAAAACACATTCTGCAAAAATAGGAATGGTGAAGGCAAAAGGGTTGGGGTGACCTTGCAGAAAGGCCAAGTCCAAAAGTTTGTGTCCCTTTTTGGCACATATATACTGTCTTTTACAGCAAGTGATAAGGGTCACAATTTCTTGAAAATGGCTATTAAGTACGAACTATGTGGACTTAACCTCACCCTTGAGCGTGACTGCTATTCTTTTTCTGTCTCTACTGATGGCCCACTTTGGTGAAATTTTGTCAGTATACATATGTCATAAAAAATATTAGCAAGAGAAAATTACTCTACATTAACCAAGTTAAGATACTTTGTTTGCTTCCTGTGATATTAACAGCAATGTCTCAATAAATTAGCGTAGTCACTTCTTGAAACTGCTCATGCTCTGGAGTCTGTCAAGCATTCCTTGGACCTGAACTCCAAAATATAATTTACACTTTGTGTGACCCTTCTGAAAATGTATATTTTCATAAATCAGATGCCTTTTGGACTTCTGCTCTTTTTAACTCTGTGTGTTCTAAAACTTAGATCATATATGAGGTTCTCATTCAAGAATTCTCTAGATGTCCTCAAAAATGAAGTTAAGCACATGCTTTGTATCACAAGGGATTCTGAAAGTTTATCCAAAGTTTACATTTTATATGATGTGCTCTTTCTGGGGTTATGAAAGATGAGTGGTTACATTTTCCGCAGAGCAACATTTACGATTTATGTACAACTCATCATTTCATTTTGAAATCTAGTTGATTCTACCCTCATAGCTTGATAAATACAAATGTTTACTTATAAAATCTTTTGCATGGATTAAATGCAGTTCTGTAAGTACCACTTTCATGTCAATTGCTATAACAATTGAGACTTTCACTGCAAATCATTGTATCACTGTCTTGATAAATATTGTCAAGTAAATCGTTTTCTCCCTCCCGTCCCCTTTTAGCGAGGGGGGAGCGTCAAGTATGCACATGAAATTAACCCTCTCCTGGAGTGTGTGCTATGTTTATGAAATCATACCCACACACGTGTATATTAAATACATTGCCAAAGAGTCATGGTGGATATGCCAGTGTCTTAGTTCAATGTAGGGTAAATATTCCTTTTATTTTTCCAAATAGAATTATAGAAAGAAATTTCACTAGGCTGAGATCTCTGTGCAAAAAAATAGGAGAGGTACAGGTGGAGATCTCAGGCTGTAGGTTTGTGAACTGCAGTACCACTTTACATACTCCAAAACGTTTTCTGTGAATCAGACCCTAAGTGAGGGGATCTAAAATTGCAAAGTTATCTTTGTGAACAGGCCCCTACATAAGCACACAGTTGCTAAGATGTTTGCTTGTTTCTCTGGCCAAGCTATTAAATATGACTTACGTTTACACATATTGCATAAGTTGCCTGCTTCTGTGGATTGAACCATGATCCCTTATTCAGGAAGACAGTTTCTCACCCTTTCCTCCCACTTCTGTGACATGGCAAAATTATCCACTATACTACTCCTTACTGCATACAGCCTGCAGCTGTGCCCTTGGTAGATGGTGCTCAATAGGCCATCTATCAAATCTGACTAATTCCCCAACCTACATATATCTTCAGACTGTCTGTCAGTCCATGGACATCATTTGGAGGTAGTCAGGGATCGTAGTTGTGACCTCTAGCTTGTTCCTGCTACTCCTGGCACTTGTTTTCCCCCGTCGGAGGCCAGGGGGGCACAAAGAAAGTGCCAGGAGTAGCATGGAGCAAGCTAGAGGTGACAGCTGCGACTCCTGACTACCTCCAAATGACATCTATGAATCAATCGTTTCTTTTTTACCATCTTATCTACTGCTGCAAAGTTTGCAGAATGATATCAACCAACATCATTTTTAGGTCTGATGTTAACTGAAACATTTAGATTTTACGTATACTATAATGATGCAATTTCATATTGGAGCGTGTAAACAGCCCTTTACAGTTTTTCCGCCTGCTACACCATACAGTGTGGTGCAACGGGTCAGTCCACTTCAGCCATTGCTTAACTTCAGGGTGAGTGATGGCTTTCTGTCCTTACACAATGAGCAAATCTACACACAGAGAAATTCCCTCAAGTCCCCTCGACTACAACGGCAATGTTTGTTCTTGAGACCCCAAAAATATTTTGGTACTAGCTATTGTGCTTTTACCGAGGACGAGGCAGCCTTTCCAACAATAAGGTCTTGCAAAAAAACCATGACAAAACAAAACAAGTATTGACACCGCCAAATGGCTGGTGGCCAACGCCACTCCTATTGACTTTGCCAATTCTTGCTAAACATATTTGCAGGTGACTCATAGTTTATACTCCTCCAGGCAAATGTCTCGAACACCACCCAACCAGCATATTTGTGCTTGCCTATGTTACATAATGGGCGAGGAAAAGTAGCTTGTGCAAGAATGTCTCGAAGGATAAACTTCACATCTGATTGTTTCAAGGCTGCCGCCTCTCCAATGGCCCACAACAATGTGCACTTCTCTTCCACCCTAGCAAACAAAGCTATACTCCTGGGGTCACCCTCGACCTATCGCTGGCATTTCTTTCGCATGTGAACTCAGTACCAAAACATGCTCCTCCAGTTATACATTCTTAGCATGGTCATGGTTATGTTTAGACTAGATCATATGGTGGGCAGCATCCACACCTGGTTTATTTTGTGCCATATACA
The DNA here is from genome assembly GCF_964204655.1 of Triturus cristatus. Lineage (NCBI taxonomy): Eukaryota > Metazoa > Chordata > Amphibia > Caudata > Salamandridae > Triturus > Triturus cristatus. The sequence goes on along the minus strand of NC_140592.1, from coordinate 177,544,278 downwards.
TTGGCCTTCTAAAAAATTCCTTGAAACAACTAAATCCAGTACATATTGGAACAGTAACATTATTACTGGGTCTGCAAATATCAAAGCACATTTCACAATCACTTAAAATGTGCTCTACCGCCCACTGTAGCAAAATGTGACCTTTGACACACAGAAAGGCCACTTCATTGCTGTGTGCATTTTACAAATAATGTCAATAAACCAAAACATGTTGCTCCAGCGGTAAAGGGTACTAATCCTAAAACACCAATCACACAAGCAATCAGTTTCACAAGGCACACCTAGGATCAGAGCCTATCATGCGGATCTCTATAGCCACATTAAAAAGAACATACGTATAAAGACACAAACCTGGCTGCATCAACCTGAGCACAGCACTGAGGCACTGAGATAACATCAGAACCAAAAAGGTTCAGGAAGGAATTCAAAACTATAGTGTTCTACAAAGGTCCACGTCTATTTATTTATTTATTTTATTTGTGCATTTTACTGGGTTCAGAACTCTTTACACTGAACCACTTACAATACACATATATACAGTTTCATTACACATCACATTTACAAAGATAGGTTTCAGAGAGCAAGATAAAATTAAGCAAAAAAAACGATTATTTTGGAGGCAGTTTAAATATAAGTTCATAAGGAGGCCAAAGAGTGTAGGATGTATTCATCCAGAGCTAATGTACCCCTTCCTAGGAAGAAATGTCAGTGTTGTCAGAAATGAGGCGAGCTAGTCAGGGGCCAGTGGGATAACAACCCACATCCCTGCGCTTCCATATCTGACCCGAAAATTCAATTATTTAAACAGAATTTGAATTTATTGCCAATAATGAATTAGAGGGGCAGTAGTAACAGATGTACTTGGCGGCCATTTTGACATTCCACATTGTGGAAACGTCAAACGAATTACCAGGAGGACGATGTGCTTGAATAGAGGATTATTGGTAACACTGCAGCGACAGCACAGGTACAGCTCTTCACTGAGGGGAACATCTCCGCAGTTGGAATGCCATGATGGAACATTCTATTGTACCAAATAACAGAGGGGGTGAATAGGCAATGGGATTATCCACTGTGGAGGATATCACAAACGTCCTTAGCCATCCAAACCAATAATAGAGGCTATGTGTTATGGTGTAGATGATGTTAAGGTAACTTGATCACCTAAGCAGACCGGCACTGAGAACTCATCTAACATTGAGGCAGCAGGACTGAAGAACACCTTTCTAGCTTTGCACAGGTACACCGGACTCAAATGTGATTCCTGTTCATGGGAAAGACTGTTATAGTCCCACCCATGCTCTTCCCTGTTGCTACCCTGGCTTTTCTATTCCTCCTCGTGCCTGTACTCTTAGTCCAGATTTATAATACTTTCAGGCAGCGCAACGCAGCACGCCACCTTGCTTCGCTGCATGAAAAGGCAGGAATGCACCATATTTAATATGGTGCACTTTTGTCTGCCTAGCGCCAACACAAGCACCCTTGCATCATGGTGCGAGGGTGCCTGCATTGCCGGAAGGATTGCTTTATGTGCAGGAAGGAACACCTTCTTGCACAAAAAGAATCCTCAGAGGCATTTTCCTTTCTATGTGTGCCGCAAGATGCAGCACACATAGAAAGAGAAAAAAACGTAGAGAAATAAAGATATCCTCCTTGTTACGCCTCACCTGGTGAGGCGTAGCATTTCGACACATTCCCAGGGCTAATAATAATGATAAATCTGGGAATGTGCCATAATCCATGGATGGATATGTGGGAATACCCACCCTCCACCCACGGAATGCTTCACTGCCAGAGAGTAACACAAGGCAGCGATTTGCACGCCTTGCATTATTCTAGATTCATGAAGCCATGCAGGGCTATCCAAGGTGACCTTGCATGACTTGATAAATCTCAGTTAAACTTTGCTTCACCCTTCCACGCCCTTGTGTGGCAAAAGGGCGACACAAAAACCTTGATAATGTGCCCGTAGTTCTTTAAATCAGCTCACAAAAGACACACAGTGCTTACGAAATCACAAATAAATGAAATAAATAGATAAAGTTCAGGGCACCTGGGATGTTTGCTTTTTGGCTCCCAGGCACTAACTGGTAGTGTTGATGTGAAATATTATGTTATTAGTGATACTACTTATAATTTTATGTGTGATGTCATACATGCATTGTGACAGAGGTGGGAAACCCTTGTGTAGTTGCCTTGTAATGCTAAATGTTGTACACCTCTTAATTTATATTAAGCATGCAAAATAATTTATTTTAAATATCTGTACATATTGGTAGCATTCATATAGATGTGTTCTTTGTTTCTTCTGAAGTAGTTTATCTCCTGTTTCTTTTTTCCTTTCCATATTTTCCTTTCTTGTAAATGCCTTGCCTACCTTCTCTCTTCATGGGTTTTTCAACAAAATGATGTAGCCCGCATTCCTCTTCATCCCCCGAGGTTCAAACTCATCGTTCTTACTCATTTCTCACCGCTCATTTATGTTTTGCTGACTTATTTGTATAAGGGAGGCGTCTCTTAAGTCTTCATTTATATAATAATTAGGACTCACGAGCTCTCATTTTCTCTCGACGGACCAACGGGCCTTTGGTTTTTAATGAGTTTGTGTTTTCCTCCTCCTGCGTCTGAGGAGCACAATCGGGCGTCTGGTTTAGTAAGTGAGTCATTACCGCAATGCTCTCGTGTGCAGGACAGACTTCATTTGTGAGAAGCAGAACCTTTTCCCCCTGACTTGGGCAAAACGGGGACACGAGCTCGCAAAAATTTGGAATGAAAAACACGCGATAACCATTAACAGTTAAAAAAGGACTAAAAGCATCAGTTCTATTTTTCGGAGAACGTATCCACTCTCTAATAAGGTCTCACGCCTTTGTATGGCAACATTGACAGCTGCAACATCTTCTTTAGTTCAGACCTGTGGATTGACTCATTTGTATGTCAGATTTATTTCTGGGAATTTGTTCTAAGCGAGCTATGAAGATATCCCTCCAGGATACCCATTGACAATAAACACTCTGTACCTCCTGCAAAAATGCAAAATTAGAAAAACATTTTCATTGTATAAATAGCGTACAATGAATATTAGTCATCAATATGTTGGCAGAAATTTATGGAAGATGGCCACTTTGCGTTTTGTTGGCAGCGGATCATTCTCGGAGCTCCGGTCTTGCAACTCCAGACCAGCACTCTTGTCTCTTGAAATGACATAGTAATACCACTTCCAAGAATGTGCCTCATTGCTAGATCATAAACAAGAGTACACATTGATCTGAATACATGTCCCCATCTGTGAAATCTTCTGATCTTGGAGAAACCCTCAATAGAGTCCTTGGAGGTGATAAAATGGTGCAGCTCAACCAATGGTAGGGGTGGGTGGAACTAAAAGTCAAAAAGGGCTGCCATGATACTTCTAAGCTTCCGAGTGCCTCAATACCTGACTCATTCATTGTGATAAGGGCAAACCTTCCTGCCCAGAGGAGGTACCTAATGCATGTGAAGAAATTCTGGCTGAAAGAGCTTGAAGGTAGTGCTGGTGCGATATCTGCATGCACCACAGATAAGACACTGCTTTCTCCAGGCTCAGTCAGAGGTGAAATGGCACTCGAATAATTAGTATCCCATGGAACAAGAGATGGGTGGTCTCTTGCAGGGAAGATGTAGAAGGCGCTCACAAGTGCAGACCATGCTGTGGCTGCCCTGGTAGCTGTCTGTGACCAAGAATCTAGTAAATTGAGTGGTGTTTGTACAGAGCTATCGGACAGCTCGAGCAAAGGACAGGCTTTGCGCCCAAATTTAAATGCTAAGCCACACCATTGGAGTAAAAATGATGATGAAAAAGGATTTGGTTGGAACAACAAAGGTAGCTGAACTTTTTCTACAATTGTACCTTTCACAAGAACATTACATAATTCTAGAGGAGCCTAGCTTGCACTGGACAGACAGGTAATAGGCACTAATTTACATACAACAAATTATCTGTATGTAAAAACAAGAAAAACAAAGAATATTAAACTATTTAACATTAATGGTCCAATTACGATGTAGGACAGACCGACATCATTTCAGAACTGGGACCTAACGACCTCCTGTCGTTGGTCCCAACCCAGCAATTAGGATGCGACGGAACACTGTTCGGTAGCATTCCTATTCTTTACAATGGGAGCATGCATCCCTGCACCCGGTGGCAGGCAGTTACGCTGATGGGGACTCCCCATTCTCCTCTGCAAGCATTATGGCATTCAGGAAGATTTAAAAGTCTCAGAGGCTAGCGCTACCTTGAGAGGCACATGATACATGAGGAATAAATTAACGCTAAACAGGTTTTGAGAAATATCCAGTGTAGATCCTGTACAGTTTAGCTCCACCAGTGGTATTGCACACAAACAGGTTTTCACTTTTGGAACTTAAGCAGAAGGTTCAAAAGGCTGAGAAGGCAATGGATAATATGAAAGCCATTTTTGATTATGTGTCTTAGCTGTAGAATTGGACACCAAAAGGGCTGCAGATTCTCTCAAGAAAAAGGAACTTGAAGATGGAACTGAATTTGTTTACGCTACTAAAGGCTTTGACTACTTACCATTATTGTCTAGAGTTCATCACCCAAAAAATGGGCAGCACAGTCACCAGTAAGGAAGCAATAGGAAGGATATTTTTGTGCTGATGTGCAACAGTCTAACATCAAACAGGTGGCTACTGGAAAATAAGTTATTAGGATCACATGTAAACCAGAAACTATTGATCGGATAATTGAGAGGGTTCTCCAAATTGATATCAGAAATTGAAGACAAAGTAGAATTTTTAAATTAAGCTGTAGTACCATGAAGCAGAAAACTGAAAACGTTTAAAGAAACTCCAGAGGAAGAGTGAGGATCTTAAAAAGCTCTAAAAAAATACTGAAATTGTGATTTAAGGAGGCACCTGAGGATGTCATAGATGATGCATAAAACAAGGATCTACTTAACCAGCTGATTAAGGGGAATATTTTTCTTGATTCTACGGAGACTGATAGAGAACTAATGATAACCAGGGCTCACAGGGTCCTCTTCCAGAAGTCTAAGCCTGCTGGATCTTCATGTGCGATAATCGGCTATTTTATCATATTAAGAAGGATATGCTTCAGAAAGGTACACCCATTAGGTTTTTCCAATCTACAAAGGGCTTTGCAAAACATAATCTTACTGACCTAGATTTTGATATCACCCAAAGAACAAACATTTTGAGAAAGGTAATCATAGGATTTAAGGTTGCAGGGCACAGGCACAGATTTTAAACTAATCTAAACTTAGAGATAAATGGAAAGGAGATTTCACTATATTTGAGCTATATTTGAGTATGTCAAATAGCCACATATTTATTTGTAAAGCTTTATATTACAAGAGCAAGAAAGTCACTTAACCTCAACAAAACAATTCTCTGAAAAAAAGTCATCAGTCATCCCCTTTTTTATGTTTTTGAAAATCTTGTTCAAATAGCTTGGATGGGTAGTTTAAATCTATCAAGGTATATTCTATATTTTAGCCCACTGGGTGATGGAAAATACATTTATGCTTTGTTCATGAATTGTATATATTTTGTTTTCAAGACAGAAACATTGTAAACTTGTCGGTGGTCTGTCAAACCATCTCCAGAACAGGCGAAACCTGGTCTCGCCTTCTTCTGTTATGTAGTGGGGAAATGAAGTCTGCCAGGTATTTAGGATGAAAAATCATAGTGTAAATAAAGGAAAATTTGAGGATGAGAATTATAAAAAGAAAGCATTTTATTGTGAATAGACTGCAAAAGAAATGAAAGTGCTATCGTTTTTAGCAGTGTTCGAGGAGAACCATGTTTCTGTCATTCTGCTCCAGGAATCCATTTAATGGAGGGGAGGGGAGTGCGGGTTAATTGAAACATGCTGAGAAGTTCAGGCCTCCCACTTTTCTAACAGATCCTCTCCAGTGTGGGAAGTGTGTTTGTTATTATTTTTTTTAGAAACGGTTATTGACTACCTTGGACTGGGTATCTAAAACAATGAGGTCTGAAAATACAGCACAATCCAAGAAATCAGAAAGTTACCTGGTGAGTCAAAAAGCCAAATAGTTGGCTCAGGTCCAATACTTTCTATCACCTTTGTGCATCCTAGACATTTCAGAAGTCTACACCTTTATGTTACAGGACAGATCTGTATTCATGGTGAATTGTGGGCCGGTGGACCAAGGTCATGGCCTTGGAGGTTATCAGTACTTGCATGGCGCCACTTCCCTCTGGTCTCATGACTTTTGATCCACCTGAAAAATTGTATCAGACAACTTGAGATTGAACATATGCATGAAAAATTGATTTTTATAAAATCTATGCAATTAATTAAGAAGTGTAACTCCTGGCTTTCTATTTATCATTCTGAGAATATTGCACTTAGCCTATGCATTGATGTTTGCTTTCACACATTTGGTCCTGCAACGTCTGCCAAACTGTCTGATTAAGAATGCTTATTTAGGAAATTAGGAAATTATAGGCAACTAGGAACATGACATATGGAAAGATTATATAGATTTGTAGCTGTCCATAAATATGCACATGAACATCTTTGCTTTGTTTGAAATGATCCAGAAATTGTTCCAGAGGTCTAGCAATTGATGCTTGAGCAACTACTGCACAGTGAATATCCTCATTTGGAGGTTTAGATTAATGCTAGACTATTTTTATGAGTTAACTGGTGTGATGTGGCATTCATAACTAATTGCCAACCTGACAATTCCTGAATGTTTAGCTGAAAATGTGTTGTATTCCCTGACATTGCTGCACATTGCTATAAATTGTCATATTCACTGTGTTATTTGCTCTGTGTCATATATAATTGATAACTGACTGTCACATAATTGGATATGAATTTTACCTCTGCACTGAGGCGATTAACTGAAAAATAGGTTAAGTTGCTATGTATTGCTATATGCACCACACTAATTGAACACATATATGTTACTGAGATAATGCTGTCTCCATGTTGGGTTCCTCTTGTTTGACATGTTCTAACCAGACCTGCCTTTACCTACTCTATCTTTTAAATATGGTTAAAATGCTCCCAGGAATCATAAATATTCAACTTTTTAACTCCAACACTGAACTCCTGATCGCAGATCACTTCTTAGATATGACTAAAGGTGCTTTTATTAAAATAAATACCATAACCTTCACCAGCACTCCCAATTTCTTGTATGATTTTCTCCTCTCATATTAACTCTCTCTCCCTCACATCCAACAGATCACCACTATACCCTCCAAACTACTATCAGCATTCTCAAAAATTTGAAAAATGTTATCCAGTCAAAGAATAATTATGTATTCCTCACTGCCTCACAATTCCCCAGCCTTCGATCTAATAATAAGAAAAATCTGAAAAAATTCATCTGTTCCAATCAAAAAAATGCTCCTCACTTTTGAAAGATAAACAGCACCTCATCACACACCCATCCCCGTCCTATAACTATCTCTCCGCTAATGAACATTAATAAACCCTAGCTCTGGTCAGACACTAATGAGAAAAGCATTCCCTTTACAGCCCCTTACCCAATGATGCTAGGTGAAATACATTAGAAAGAGAAAAGTAAATAACTCCACCTTTTCCAACTGCCCTCATCCCATCTTTGGTCCAGGATACCACACATGGCATGTCAATCCCCTTCTCACACACGCTTCTCCTGCAATGTTTTCTCAAAAGTTTATAAATCGATACACATGTCTTTACTGAGCACTCTATTGAATGAGATCAATTATTTTCTAGATTACCACACTACCTCTTCATAAACTCTGCAAATTAGAACTAAAAAGACATCTGCATCCTCGACATCTTGAAAATAAGACAACACTAGATGACCCTTCACACATGTCCTAAACCAATTTCAAACCCAAATAAAAACAATTATTCAATAACAATTAATCTTTTGATCCACAATGCTGCTAAAGACAAATTTCTGAATGAAACACAACAAGCAATGTAACATGTGCACTCATCTTATTCAAATGAACCAAAGACCCAGCGTAACTACTACAAATGTATGCCCATCATACAACTCCCAACCAGCCTCATAGCCTGAAAGAACCAGGAGAGATACATCATGTTGACTTTCAGCACTGTAATTCATCTAATCAACACCACCATACTTTATTAAATCATAAGGTATAACAAACTGGACTTGTGAATCCTGACATAGACTTGGTGAACCTTTGCCCCTCAATCTAATTTGTATAGTCTATACTAGAAAGTTAGTCAATGCTTTGCGTTGACATTCAGGACAGAACTGAGACTAAAGTGGTTGCCATTCAAACACATACTTTGATTTCATCTATGCCTTTGCAAATACTTCTTATCCATTTCCAGTTTACATTGTCAGTAGCTATTTATCAATTTAAGGTAATTAGAAATGAGCTATAAATAAGTATACACAAATATCATCTATCATGACTTGGATTCAAAGACACTGATTTGTAAAGGAATGTGTTGCACACATTACTGCAGAACTACTGCCCCCACCCACAACATGTTACCTGGAGACTATAAACTTCACTGGCACATTATATTTGATTTATATACATCACCTCTTACCTCCTTCATATCAAATAATGATTTTGGACAACACTGCTTTAAGCCAACATATAAAAGAGGCACCTTACTGGACTTAGTTATCTGTGGGGCATATTCACAAAGGTAAATCTACACGTGTAGATTTAATAGTAGTACATTTACCTTTACACTTTTTAGTAATTTTACTACATTGGCCTGTTCATGAAATCTAAGTATAAAGTTATATAAAAGTGTAGACTTACATGCCACAACCCCCTGAAACAGGGGATGGAGTCACCAAAAATATCAAATATTGCTTTTTATTTACCACTTGTAGTGGTTTTACGACTGTATTTAATGTTCCACACTTTGCAGGAACTCCGCAATCCGGAGCGTATATCTCCTTTGAGAAGAGTATAGGAAAACATTTAAAAGTGTAATAGCATTAATAACAAAATAATACAAAAATGTTAAATATTGAAGGTAATCACATTTTATATATTTAATTAACAAACAGAACAAACTAGTAAAACTACTGTACTTTAAAATTCAATTATAATGAATTATTTTAGAGTATTTATAAGTGGCTAATACATTTTCATTAAAGATATTGCGGTCGACCCTGTGTCCCTCAGAACCTAGATGTAAGCAATATAATTTACAATGAGTTATATTGGCAATTTATAATTTTGTATTAATTTTTGTTTACTAAGCAATTGTTTCACCCAACAGAACTCATTGTAGATTATAATACATTTTCATGGCACAATCAGAGATCACTCAATCACTATTCCTCGCCACCACCATGTTCTCAAGGACATACCAGACTCATACGTATTAGGTCTGTTTGGTTTACCACCACTGTAAGTGCTACCTTTGAAAACAAATGTGAAATGCCAAATAAGTGACAAAGATTCAATGAGGGGGCAAGTTAGGAACCACAATATATGCTTAACATTATTAGGTGCCTAACACAAAAGGTGTACAAAGCCTACAAGACACCCTTGAGAAGGAGAACACAATGGTTATATAATCGATAATCAGATCATGCTGCATAAAAACATAACCACAAATAGTGTCTCAAAAGGTTGTTATGAACTATATTTAATGAGTTTTGTGAAACATTTGCTACATCTTTATGATTTTTCAAAGCACAGCTAATATTAGAGAGCAAATGAGGGACAACATGTTCAATAAACATTTATAAATGCAAGCATAGCTCACACCCACATCTACTTAGTCAATAACGGTGTATCATAAATGTCAGGAATGAATGTTGCTCATTGAGCCGCATAGTGATGTATATTAGCATTACTCACCAGGGAAAACCTCTGTCTTACCTGCTAAGTATTGAGAACAGCACTCTTTTCATTGTGTTATAGATGTTATTTTGCCCGACTGCTTCTTTGTCTCTATTGCAATTGGCTATTTCTTCCTGCCAAATACTTGAGTGAGGTCTGGAGCACACAATGGGGGAGTTCAAAGCTACACTCTGTTGCTCACTAGAGACCAAGGGCCTAAAGCCCAAAGCACAGAGCTGAGGGAAAGACTGCTGTGCAAATAGAAAAACCGAAGCTGTTCCATATTTATGAAGTCCTTATGATGCCATTGACCATGGTCATGCTGAAAAATGTGCTTTAGCACAACACTATGCATTGTTCTTAGGCACGGAGATGAGCCAGTAGTGCTTTACCTATTTTAGAACATATAGCTTTGCATGAAAACCTGTGGATATTTGTGGTGTACCCAGTGCATCATTCCTCCTTTGCCTAGGATAATAGAGTGGCGGGCCCTCAGTGATGCAAAGTTTTGTTGGCACTGCAGTCGTATACATTTTTGGTGTCACATAGTTTTTGCATTCAGAAGTTAATTGATGCTTGTGCTGCAAAGCACCAACGTGATTGCGGAAGTTATCGCTCAATTTTGTAGAACGATTTGGGTACATCTGTGCACAATGTATGCATGTGTTGTGTATGGCATTCAAGTCCAGCAGTCATTCAAAGAAGAGCAAAGAAAAGCATGCAGAGGCCGTTTTTTTCTGGCACCGGCTGGTCGGAGCACCTGTTTTATGAGCCTGCAGGGTGTAAAGTAAATTAATTGAACTCGATATTTCTCTTAGGGCCTGATTATGAGTTTATGTGGTATTTATCACCCCTAATTAATAACAATACAACAGGGTACGTTATTTATCAGGTGCAATAAATGACACCTATTATGAGTTAATGGGGAATAACATGCAGATGTTGGTGTTAACGCACCAAAATCTGCATGATATGGGAAACACCAAGGCCAGATATTCAGTCATTTCATTTTGCGGGTCACAAAATGGAATGTATTAATGTGTCTCAGACACATTTAGAAATTCTCAATACAGTCACAAATGACCTGCATGAGGCTGGTTGTAATTTGCGACCCATTGAGAATGGGCAAAAACACAGTGGCCTGCTGGGGACAGCAGACCACCATGTCTGTGTTTGCTTTTTAGGTCGAGGGACCGTCCGGTCTGCCGAAGGCAGAACCGGAAGTCCGGAGATCTTATGATGCTTAGAGTGGCTATTTAGCCCGCCTCTCTTTTTGGCTCTCCTCCATTGGCTGGCTTCCTAAACGGAGGCCAGCCATTGGAGGAGAGAGCCGTTCCTCCAAATAGGCTCCGTCTTTTTCAGATTCGGGGGCGTGTTCCGTGCTCTTCTTTCCACTTTTTAGCCACGCCCTTTTTAGGTCTCGGCTCGAAGGCTGCGCTTGCGCAGTCTCTCTCCGAGATTTAATGTTTTGGAGAAGAGGGGCTTGAACTCGCCCCTCTTCTCTCCTCTTCTCCATTGGCTGGCCTCTTAAATGCTAGCCAGCCATTGGAGAAGAGTCTTTGTCTCGCAAAACAAGCCCCGTTCTTTTCGGATTCGGGGGCGTGTTTTTTCGCTACTTTTTGCTGGCCGTGTTTTTCTCTCCTCCAGCCAATGGCAAGAGGAGAGAAAAGAAAAACACGCCCCCGAATCCGAAACCGCCGCTGCGTTTCTCCGAGGCATTTCTGCTTCGCCTCGGAGAAAGGCGGCGGTGTTCATGGCTCTCGCTGCCCTATCCTCGCAACCTGGAGCTTGTGGTGAGGTGTGCTCTGATGTTTAGATTTCCAACTAAGGTCACAAACCATAACACGTTTAAATCCTGGTTTCTCCACTTGACACCAACCGTGTGATCTTGCGCAAACCACTTTAACTCCCGGTGCAAAGTTCCGGATTCCCCGGGAACGGTCTAAGCTCCAATATTAAGCCTTATCTTGGAAGACTGTATCCTCCTGCACTGGAGCCGCACTGTTGGGGTCCCCCGTACCCCAGGATGTCCTCGGTGCTGGCAGAGCTGCAGAAAGGAGGTCCAAGGGTCCGTCCCTGCCGCGCCGCTCCTTATGCGCCCTTGGCTCCTCTGTGCACTGCACCCTCAGCTGCAGCGGGTGGAGAACGAAGGATCCGCTGAAGAGTGGGCGCGGTGCCCTGGCACCCCCGGGTCCGCACGGGTCCAGCTGGGAGTGCGAGGTGAGTGTGTGGGGTGCCACAGGTGCACTCTTCTTCCCCTGCAGTTAGCCTTGTGGAACTCTCAGCTATGGCACAGTACCGGTGCTTTACACGGATCCTCCCCCCTACCTATAAGTACAGTGCATCCGCCCTATCCAATTACAGCGCCATTTCCACCCCCTGCGGCCCCTCCCGGCCCCTTGTGCGCTCTATTGTTTGCTAACAAGCTTCTGATGCAATTTAAGAGCCGCCAGACTCTGCCAGGCCGGGAGAATGTGCCTTATTCATGAGGCGCTGCGGTTGCGAACCTTCAAGTCTTGGCACCTCCCACAGTGCCCTCGTGTGATAGGCAAGGTGCTATAGGTCACCCCTCTAAAAGCAGCTCAGTGTGTTGGGACCCTACTGCAAAGAGTACCGTTAAACCCAGGCTGTCATGATTGGGCAGATATAGGCCGCAATCCTTACGAGGTCGATATATTTACAGCCATATGTGAAACTCAACCTGTTATCCTTCGGAGATCTATATAATCAGGGCCACTTGAATTATGCGACTCTGCAGCCGCAGCGTTTTCCACATAACTATAGATTTGCCCCATTTGCCACTTTATCCATCCACTGCTGTATCTGCAGATTTTAACCAAACAATGCGTCTAGCTGAATCGCATTAAACGTTACTAAATATGTGGCGACCCCTGTTTCCGCACAATAGAATGCCACCCGCAAAGGTTGACTGGTTATCCATCCTTCAGTTGTTTATGACCGTATTTGGTTGTTAAACTGGTACCAATGAGGTCAAATCTTTGGGCAGAAAGTGTTAGCAAGTATAAAAAACCACAAAATAATGAAGCAATACTATAAAAAAGTGCCTCATTATACTGCATAGTTGCCTTTTTTGCCTCCTAGTTTGATCCTCCCTTTCTGCGTCATTCGAGTGGCCTAGGAGATAATAAATATCATTCAAATTAGGCATGTCATCTTTCCGAGGTCGATAAAAATAGTCCTGCAGGTGACACAGCCTTTAATCCTTCTGAGGCTGCTAATGTGAAGGACATTCTACTCACTCCCTCCACTGTTCAACAGCAATCTAGATGATACCATGAAAGGGGCGGGGGAGGAGGGAAATAAATGCTCTATAATTGTATTATCTTAGCTTTTATTTGTCTCGAGGATTGTATTCACAATGTTAGCATACACTATACATTGGTTCTTTTCTCTCCGGCAGATCTAGCATCTTTGAGCTTACCCCTTTACTGCACCTCCTTTCAGCACTGAAGTTGGCAGACATAGTGATTGTGGTGCGGCTGTGGTGGCAAGGGAACATTTGGGAGTACTTGTGAGGGGGAGATTAAAGTTAACAACCTCTGACTGTTCGGGGCAACGCGTTCTGCTTACATGATGAGTGTGAGCTCAGATGCATGATGGGTCGTGTAGTTTCCTTGGTCCTTGCGAGGGTAGTTAATCCTACCCAGATTGTATTTTTGTTACAGGTTCGGATTTATAATTCTCCTGTAAGAATGAGTTAAAAGTAGGGCTACAAGTCTTAGAAGGCACAGCGAAAAACATGAACTCGGCGAGCTGCTCACGCATGGATCAGGGCACACGAGAACTTAAACAAATTCGCCTTCAAAGTCTCCTAAGTGGTCGAGGTCAAGAGGCAGGTCAGTGGTTCCTATAAATCAAACAGAGGACGTAGACTTAGGGCTAGAGCAGCCGACTTTGGAGCTGACGCACAGGGTTCGAGTGTCGGCCTTGGTTCAGCATCCTGTGATATCTGAATCTTCCAGTGTTTATAAAAAATGAATGTGTCTTGTGTAAGGTAACTGGTGGTCATTTAAAGCGCTCCAATACCTTCGGGTAGAGGTTGCGCTATATCAACCTGCAAAAAAATAAACAATGGATTTAGGAAGAGAAGGGGGCCGCAGAGGTGGGTGTTCATAGCTCTTTGACTTCACAGCCTGTAAGCGCTTTGTGAATATACACATCGTTAGTTTAAACAAGCGCGCGCCTCGCGCTACAAGTGGGAGGGGTGGGGGGGGGAGTGCAAGAGCACACAAAGCGTTTCCCTTGCAGGAGCATTTGAGAGTGATTAAGCTATTGACATTGTAAATAACAATGCCGTTTCTTTAAATCTTTTAAAAACAACAACATAAACAAAAATAATGTCATGAGCAATGCCAATAGCTCTAACTTTAACAATGACGAGACCATTGCATTGTAAATGCTTGTTAAATAATGCAACTTTTTTTTTCAAATACAGCCCATTTTTCTTAAAGGAAAATGGGATGCGTTTAAAAAGAAAAAAAGGAAAAGTTTTCATTTCATTTTTAGGGGCAGGCAGTGGGACCACTGCCTGCTTTTAAAAAACTATTTTCTGTCAAACACAAAGGAGAAGGTGTCCCCGTTGGCGCCTGGTTTACCACCAATTTGAAATTGGTGGTAACCAGGGCCGGACTGGCTGTAGCGGGCATCAGGCATTTCCCCAGTAGGCTGGAAGGGTGGGGGCTGGTTTTGGAGCAGTGGGAGGCATTTTTGTTACTGGGGGCCGATTTTGTAGCAGTGCTCCAATAGCTAAGCAGCAATACTTCACCCCTTGAAAGCCCCCCTGCAGAGCGGCCGGTCTGATCGAATTGCCAGGGATACTTTGTGTTTTCAGTCTTTCCCTGGTGGTAACTGCGATTATTTTGCGACCACATTTGTGGTCGCAAAACGATCATACATTCCCCCACAACTCGCTATTAGGAAGGGACACCCTTGGCATGCCCCTTCCTATTAGCCACTCACAAACACGATTTTTCAAGTTGGTAATAGGTTACTGTGTATGCTACAACCCTTTTTAGTGGTTGCAAATGGTCAGATTTTCCATTTGCGATCACTAAAAATGGTTGTACATCTGGACCCATATGTTTTCCCCTGTTACATTTTCACAGGTTTGACCTGCCAAAATTTAACAAATTTTGAGTCATTGATGTATTAAATACCTCCAGACTTGTGAATCCAGACCCATGGGTATACAGCGGTAAACAGATGGGTCGGAATATTAGGAGCAACTTCTATGAGGCCCATGGTATGCTTTATTTACAGAAAGAACCTCTGAGAAACAGAGGGGGATATTATCAAGGAGTGGCGATAATTATCGCTAACCGCCGTTAGCAAGACTTTTTTTATCGCCGTCTGCCATGGGAAATTCTCGCTGTGTTAGCGGCGTATTAACAACATGCCGCTAACAGGCAATAGTTTCTCTTACCGGCTGAAATGTCCGGCGATAAAATTAGCGGGACGGCGATAAAAATCCTCGCGCTAGCATTCAAAAAGGGGTGATAAGCCCATTAGCGATAAAAAAAATGCTCGTTAGGCAGCTCAACATGAGTGATTTTTCCCTCTAACTTAAAAAATAGCCTAACAGTCCACCTCACATAGAAAAGCTGCCCCCCAAAAAAGTGATGCAGATTGGAGCAACCAGGGCCAACTGCAGCACACATAAACAAACACCTCAAGCCACCCAACATCCAGGATGACCAGGATGAGAGCCTGGATGCCCCGCTGAACCTGCGTCTTGAGCCTGGATGCCTCCCTGGACCTGCGTCTGGAGCCTGGATGCCTCCCTGAACCTGCGTCTGGAGCCTGGATGCCCCGCTGGACCTGTGTCTTGAGCTTCGATGCCTCCTTGGACCTGCGTCTGGAGCCTGGATGCCCCGCTGGACCTGCGTCTGGAGTCTGGAAGCCTCGCTGGTCCTGCTTCTGGAGCCTGGATGCCTCCCTGGACCAGCGTCTGGAGCCTGGATGCCCTGCTGGACCTGCGTCTGGAGCCGGGATTCCCCGCTGGACCTGCGTCTTGATCCTGGATGCCTCGCTGGACCTACTTGGAGTGGGATGTGGAGGAGCTATGGAGTCGATGAGCTGTGGCGGGAGACATTGATGCACGACGATCACCAGTACCTTGTGGTGAAGTCTGGCAGGTCGTATGGAGCCACGTAGCTGACCTGTGTGAGAAGACCGCCTTGCAACCGTTGGAGCAATTAATGGTAGAGGCGCTCCTGCGCACCAACGTAGTGAGGTCTGCATCGCATACTATAATCCACCACTACACCGGGGTGCACAGAGGGGATTACCAAACGGTGTGTGCGGTCTCGCTGCATCACAGGCCGGATGATGTTGGGCTGGCCGTACACTGTGGAGGCCGAGGCTCCTGTGCTACAGTGAACTTGTGTGGCATGAGTGGTGTGCCTTCATGGCTAAAGAGGACCCTGCTGCATCAACTGCTTCGGGAGGTCCACCAGCGTACTGGGCTGTGACTGCTGTACCCAGCCGAGGGAAATCACACCTGGCTGAGGCTCCTGCTGGCTGAGTCACAGAATTGGAGAGAGTGCAGTGGATTGCGCCACGGTGTCAATGTCCAGGTAAGGAGAAGGTGGGACGTGTAGCGCAAGAGGGCCGGGGGTGAGCCTAACACACGTAGATGACTCACACCCAGTGCATGCTCTTCGGCTATGGGGGAAGAGCGTTGCCCCACCCCCTCAAGCAGTACGGAAGAGGAACAATCGTCGAGTGTGTGCTATGTTTATGAAATCATACCCACACACGTGTATATTAAATACGTTGCCAAAGAGTCACGGTGGATATGCCACAGTGTCTTAGTTCAATGTAGGGTAAAAATTCCTTTTATTTTCCCAAATAGAATTGTAGAAAGACATTTCACTAGGCTGAGATCTCCGTGCAAAAAAAATAGGAGAGGTACAGGTGGAGATCTAAGGCTGTAGGTTTGTGAACTACATTTTGATGTACATGAAGAAGTGCTAATGGAGTACCACTTTACATACTCCAAAACGTTTTCTGTGAATCAGACCCTAAGTGAGGGGATCTAAAATTGCAAAGTTATCTTTGGGAACAGGCCCCTACATAAGCACACAGTTGCTAAGATGTTTGCTTGTTTCTCTGGCCAAGCTATTAAATATGACTTATGTTTACACATATTGCTTAAGTTGCCTGCTTCTGTGGACTGAACTATGATCCCTTATTCAGGAAGACTGTTTCTCACCTGTTCCTCCCACTTCTGTGACATGGCAAAATTATCCCCTTTACTACTCCTTACAGCATACAGCCTGCAGCTGTGCCCTTGGTAGATGGTGCTCAATAGGCCATCTATCAAATCTGACTATTTCCCAAGCTATATATATATATACAGTCTGTCAGTCAGCCCATGGGCATCATTTGGAGGTAGTCAGGGATCGTAGTTGTCACCTCTAGCTTGTCCCTGCTACTCCTGGCACTTGTTTTTCCCCCTCTGAGGCCAGGGGTCACAAAGATAGTGCCAGGAGTAGCATGGAGCAAGTTAGAGGTGACAGCTGTGACCCCTGACTACCTCCAATTGACATCTATGAATCAATCGTTTCTGTTTTTACCATCTTTTTACTGCTGCAAAGTTTGCAGAATGATATCAGCCACCATCAGTTTCAGTGCATGTTTGCAGTTTAGGAGAGAAGGAAGCAGGTAGTAGAAGGAAGAACATTAGAGGGTCTCCGATATGTCATCAGACTAGACATCAGTTGCTTTCCGAACATTACATAAAATAAAATGTCATGCTTTTACGTGCTGATGGAGTTATTCATCTCCATCCACTCTCACCACACCAAGTATCAAATGCTCCATATCCAGCAAATCAATCCTTACCACTACTTTCGTTCTATCACTACAAGATCAGTACACTGTCTATGAGCAAAACCAACTATTGGATCAGCCTGACACACATATAGAAGTCAAGTTATCTGCTTGATAAGTTTATATGCTTGGACCTGCAGAGCTCTTCAACCTCTACAGGTAAACACCCACCAGTTCTCGTCAACACAAGGTTGCATGCATGTGTGCCAACAACAGATCTCTCTTAACCCTGGATTTTAAGGTTATGCACTGTACCTTACCAACATGGAACTTCCAGATTATGTTTACCACACTATCTCACAATTCTTGTGCTTTAACCATTTAGAAAATGATCCATTCATACCACACTACCATACCTCAACACATTATATTGGTTAAGAGCTAGATATCTGACTTCATAACCTATCCTGGGCAGATTTTAGAGATGACCTGGACAGTACCAGCTGGTAGCTCCAGAACTGATGCACATTATTTCATATTTTCCTGCTTGCAATATTCAAGTCCAAAATTGGGAAATGATGAGTCTCTGTCGCTGAAGCTGCTCGTGTATGCCCAGCTTGTTGCAAGGGATAGAGGGCAAAGGCATGCCTCAATACCTCTCGATGAACTGCTCTGGAAGTTACAGTCTGGCCCTCATTATGCCATTAGATGGATCATGCTGTGTCCTTGTAGGACAGTTTGCTTGGTTCAGGAGGCAATTCACATCATTTATTTGCATGCAATATTTCAACAATAGCCGCTGATATGCCGACAAGGTGAGTTACTGCTACCACCAATTTGCCTATAGAAAGGTTTAAGCCAATGTTGCTGTGCACACATTTGGTGATAGTGACCCTCCACCAGCCCAGGTCATTGTCAACACTGAAGGCCAACTGCCCACAAATCTCTGGGAGACACATTTTCTGAAATGATTCTTTATTCTGCAGGATAGCAAAAGGCCTTTTGGCTCTGCAGAGTAGAGACTTCAATGGGCACTACTGTTTCAACAGTTCTGTTGGGTCTGAAGCCTGGTTGGTAGTAGTCAGTATTCGAGTCTAGGTTTTTCTTTGCATTCTGGTACATGGTGTTCTATATTTGGGTTAACTAGGATTGCTATTATCAAAATACAAAGTAAAAATCTGGCAGGATGGACTAATTCATAGTACTAGGAAACTGCAGAACTCTGACTATACATTGCAATAGGAGAACATCTTTGCTTAGCTGCTACTGCACCACTGAATTTTACTACCAGTGGCCTCTCTTCTCATTTTGCCCCATCCTTGTGCTGGTACTCCTTCAAGGGACATCCTAGTCAACTTTTTCAAAGGTTAAAAGGCTTCAGTCATAAAAAGGTGCACTCAGCAAGCAATGCTATGAACCTTCATGTGTGAAACCTTAGAAACAATATGTGGGTTCCCCAAGAAATAGTCTAATGCCCATAGTTTTTGGCCATAGTTATGACTCTCTGACCCACATCATTTTTAGGTCTGATGTTAACTGAAACATTTTGAGTTCACGTATACTATAATGATGCAATTTCATATTGGTGCTTGTAAACAGCCTTTTACAGTTTTTCCACCTGCTACACCATACAGTGTATAAAGAGTAAAGAGTAAAGTGTATGTAAAGAGTCAGCCCACTTCAGCCATTGCTTAACTTCAGGGTGAGTGATGGATTTCTGTCCTTTCACAATGAGCAAATCTACACACAGAGAAATTCCCTCAAGTCCCCTCGACAACAACGGCAATGTGTGCTCTTGAGACCCCAAAAATATTTTTGCTACTAGCATTGTGCTTTTTCCAAGGACGAGGCAGCCTTTCCAACAATAAGGTCTTGCAAAACAACCATGACAAAACAAAACAAGTATTGACACCGCCAAATGGCTGGTGGCCAACGCCACTCCTATTGACTTTGCCAATGCTTGCTAAGAATATTTGCAGGTGACTCATAGTTTATACTCCTCCAGGCAAATGTCTCGAACACCACCCAACCAACATATTTTTGCTTGCCTATGTTACATAATGGGCGAGGAAAAGCAGCTTGTGCCAGAATGTCTCGAAGGATAAACTTCATATCTGATTGTTTCAAGGCTGCCGCCTCTCCAATGGCCCACAACAATGTGCACTTCTCTTCCACCCAAGCAAACACAGCTATACTCCTCGGGTCACCCTCGACCTATCGCTGGCATTTCTTTCGCATGTGAACTTAGTACCAAAACATGCTCCTCCAGTTATACATTCTTAGCATGGTCATGGTTATGTTTAGACTAGATCATATGGTGGGCAGCATCCACACCTGGTTTATTTTGTGCCATATACATTGGCCTTCTAAAAAATACCTTGAAACAACTAAATCCAGTACATATTGGAACAGTAACACTATTACTGGGTCTGAAAATATCAAGGCACATTTCACAATCACTTAAAATTTGCTCTACCTCCCACTGTAGCACAATGTGACCTTTGACACACAGAAAGGCACTTCATTGCTGTGTGCATTTTACAAATAATGTCAATAAACCAAAACATGTTGCTCCAGCGGTAAAGGGTACTAATCCTAAAACACCAACCACACAAGCAATCAGTTTCACAAGGCACACCTAGGATCAGAGCCTATCATGCGGATCTCTATAGCCACATTAAAAAGAACATACGTATAAAGACACAAACCTGGCTGCATCAACCTGAGCACAGCACTGAGGCACTGAGATAACATCAGAACCAAAAAGGTTCAGGAAGGAATTCAAAACTATAGTGTTCTACAAAGGTCCACGTCTATTTATTTATTTATTTGTGCATTTTACTGGGTTCAGAACTCTTTACACTGAACCACTTTACACATATATACAGTTTCATTACACATCACTGTTGCAAAGATAGGTTTCAGAGAGCAAGATATAATTAAACAAAACCAACTATTATTTTGGAGGAAGTTTAAATATAAGTTCATAAGGAGGCCAAAGAGTGTAGGATGTATTCATCCAGAGCTAATGTACCCCTTCCTAGGAAGAAATGTCAGTGTTGTCAGAAATGAGGCGAGCTAGTCAGGGGCCAGTGGGATAACAACCCACATCCCTGCGCTTCCATATCTGACCCGAAAATTCAATTATTTAAACAGAATTTGAATTTATTGCCAATAATGATTTAGAGGGGCAGTAGTAACAGATGTACTTGGCGGCCATTTTGACATTCAGCATTGTGGAAACGTCAAACAAATGACCAGGAGGGCGATGTGCTTGAATTATTGGTAACACTGCAGCAACAGCACAGGTACAGCTCTTCACTGAGGGGAACATCTCCGCAGTTGGAATGCCATGATGGAACATTCTATTGTACCAAATAACAGAGGGGGTGAATAGGCAATGGGAGGATCCACTGTGGAGGATATCACAAACGTCCTTAGCCATCCAAACCAATAATAGAGGCTATGTGTTATGGTGTAGATGATGTTAAGGTAACTTGATCACCTAAGCAGACCGGCACTGAGAACTCATCTAACATTGAGGCAGCAGGACTGAAGAACATCTTTCTAGCTTTGCACAGGTACACCGGACTCAAATGTGATTCCTGTTCATGGGAAAGACTGTTATAGTCCCACCCATGCTCTTCCCTGTTGCTACCCTGGCTTTTCTATTCCTCCTCGTGCCTGTACTCTTAGTCCAGATTTATAATACTTTCAGGCAGCGCAACGCAGCACGCCACCTTGCTTCACTGCATGAAAAGGCAGGAATGCACCATATTTAATATGGTGCACTTTTGTCTGCCTAGCGCCAACACAAGCACCCTTGCATCATGGTGCGAGGGTGCCTGCATTGCCGGAAGGATTGCTTTATGTGCAGGAAGGAACACCTTCTTGCACAAAAACAATCCTCAGAGGCATTTTCCTTTCTATGTGTGCCGCAAGATGCAGCACACATAGAAAGAGAAAAAAACGTAGAGAAATAAAGATATCCTCCTTGTTACGCCTCACCTGGTGAGGCGAAGCATTTTGACACATTCACAGGGCTAATAATAATGATAAATCTGGGAATGTGCCATAATCCATGGATGGTTATGTGGGAATACCCACCCTCCACCAACGGAATGCTTCACTGCCAGAGAGTAACACAAGGCAGCGATTTGCGCGCCTTGCATTACTCTAGATTCATTAAGCCATGCAGGGCTATGCAAGGTGACCTTGCATGACTTGATAAATCTCAGTTAAACTTTGCTTCACCCTTCCACGCCCTTGTGTGGCAAAAGGGCGACACAAAAACCTTGATAATGTGCCCGTAGTTCTTTAAATCAGCTCGCAAAAGACAAACAGTGCTTACGAAATCACAAACAAATGAAATAAATAAATAAAGTTCAGGGCACCTGGGATGTTTGCTTTTTGGCTCCCAGGCACTAACTGGTAGTGTTGATGTGAAATATTATGTTATTTGTGATACTACTTATAATTTTATGTGTGATGTCATACATGCATTGTGACAGAGGTGGGAAACCCTTGTGTAGTTGCCTTGTAATGCTAAATGTTGTACACCTCTTAATTTATATTAAGCATGCAAAATAATTTATTTTAAATATCTGTACATATTGGTAGCATTCATATAGATGTGTTCTTTGTTTCTTCTGAAGTAGTTTATCTCCTGTTTCTTTTTTCCTTTCCATATTTTCCTTTCTTGTAAATGCCTTGCCTACCTTCTCTCTTCATGGGTTTTTCAACAAAATGATGTAGCCCGCATTCCTCTTCATACCCTGAGGTTCAAACTCATCGTTCTTACTCATTTCTCACCGCTCATTTATGTTTTGCTGACTTATTTGTATAAGGGAGGCGTCTCTTAAGTCTTCATTTATATAATAATTAGGACTCACGAGCTCTCATTTTCTCTCGACGGACCAACGGGCCTTTGGTTTTTAATGAGTTTGTGTTTTCCTCCTCCTGCGTCTGAGGAGCACAATCGGGCGTCTGGTTTAGTAAGTGAGTCATTACCGCAATGCTCTCGTGTGCAGGACAGACTTCATTTGTGAGAAGCAGAACCTTTTCCCCCTGACTTGGGCAAAACGGGGACACGAGCTCGCAAAAATTTGGAATGAAAAACACGCGATAACCATTAACAGTTAAAAAAGGACTAAAAGCATCAGTTCTATTTTTCGGAGAACGTATCCACTCTCTAATAAGGTCTCACATCTTTATATGGCAACATTGACAGCTGCAACATCTTCTTTAGTTCAGACCTGTGGATTGACTCATTTGTATGTCAGATTTATTTCTGGGAATTTCTTCTAAGCGAGCTATGAAGATATCCCTCCAGGATACCCATTGACAATAAACACTCTGTACCTCCTGCAAAAATGCAAAATTAGAAAAACATTTTCATTGTATAAATAGCGTACAATGAATATTAGTCATCAATATGTTGGCAGAAATTTATGGAAGATGGCCACTTTGCGTTTTGTTGGCAGCGGATCATTCTCGGAGCTCCGGTCTTGCAACTCCAGACCAGCACTCTTGTCTCTTGAAATGACATAGTAATACCACTTCCAAGAATGTGCCTCATTGCTAGATCATAAACAAGAGTACACATTGATCTGAATACATGTCCCCATCTGTGAAATCTTTTGATCTTGGAGAAACCCTCAATAGAGCCCTTGGAGGTGATAAAATGGTGCAGCTCAACCAATGGTAGGGGTGGGTGGAACTAAAAGTCAAAAAGGGTTGCCATGATCCTTCTAAGCTTCCGAGTGCCTCAATACCTGACTCATTCATTGTGATAAGGGCAAACCTTCCTGCCCAGAGGAGGTACCTGATGCATGTGAAGAAATTCTGGCTGAAAGAGCTTGAAGGTAGTGCTGGTGCGATATCTGCATGCACCACAGATAAGACACTGCTTTCTCCAGGCTCAGTCAGAGGTGAAATGGCACTCGAATAATTAGTATCCCATGGAACAAGAGATGGGTGGTCTCTGGCAGGGAAGATGTACAAGGCGCTCACAAGTGCAGACCATGCTGTGGCTGCCCTGGTAGCTGTCTGTGACCAAGAATCTAGTAAATTGAGTGGTGTTTGTACAGAGCTATCGGACAGCTCGAGCAAAGGACAGGCTTTGCGCCCAAATTTAAATGCTAAGCCACACCATTGGAGTAAAAATGATGATGAAAAAGGATTTGGTGGGAACAACAAAGGTAGCTGAACTTTTTCTACAATTGTACCTTTCACAAGAACATTACATAATTCTAGAGGGGCCTAGCTTGCACTGGACAGACAGGTAATAGGCACTAATTTACGTACAACTTATTCTCTGTATGTAAAAACAAGAAAAACAAAGAATATTAAACTATTTAACATTAAGGGTCCGATTACGATGTAGGACAGACCTGAGTCCGTCCAACATCGTTTTGGAACTGGGACCAAACACCCTCCTGTCGTCGGTCCCAACCCAGCAATTAGGATGCAACGGAACACTGTTCGGTAGCATTCCTATTCTTTACAAAAGTCTCAGAGGTTAGCTCTACCTTGAGAGGCACAGGATACATGAGGAATAAATTAACGCTAAACAGGTTTTGAGAAATATCCAGTGTAGATCCTGAACAGTTTAGCTCCACCAGTGGTATTGCAGACAAACAGGTTCTCGCTTTTGGAACTTAAGCAGAAGGTCCAAAAGCCTGAGAAGGCAATGGAGAATATGAAAGCCATTTTTGATTATGTGTCTTAGCTGTAACACCAAAAGGGCTGCAGATTCTCTCAAGAAAAAGGAACTTGAATCTGGAACTGAATTTGTTTACGCTACTAAAAGCTTTGACTTCTTACCATTATTGTCTAGAGCTCATCACCAAAAAATGGGCAGCACAGTCACCAGTAAGGAAGCAATAGGAAGGATATTTTTCTGCTGATGTGCAACAGTCTAACATCAAACAGGTGGCTACTGGAAAATAAGTTATTAGGATCACATGTAAAACCAGAAACTATTGATCAGATAATTGAGAGGGTTCTCCAAATAGATATCAGAAATGGAAGACAAAGCAGAATTTTGAAATTAAACTGTAGTACCATGAAGTCGAAAACTGAAAACATTTAAAGAAACTCCAGAGGAAGAGTGAGGATCTTAAAAAGCTCTAAAAAAGATTGAAATTGTGATTTATGAAGGCACCTGAGGATGTCATAGATGATTCATAAGTCAAGGATCTACTTAACCAGCTGATTAAGGGGAATATTGTTCTTGATTCTAAGGAGACTGATAGAGAACTAATGATAACCGGGGCTCATAGGGTCCTCTTCCAGAAGTCTAAGCCTGCTGGACCTTCATGTGCGATAATCGACTATTTTATCATATTCAGAAAGGTACACCCATTAGTTTTTTTCAATATACAAAGGGCTTTCCAAACCAATCTAAACTTAGAGTTAAATGGAAAGGAGATTTAACTATAATTGAGAATGTCAAATAGCCACATATTTATTTGTAAAACTTTATATTACAAGAGCAAGAACGTCTCTTAACCTCAACAATACAATTCTCTGAAAAAAAGTCATCAGTCATCCCCTTTTTTATATATTTTTGAAAATCTTGTTCAAATAGCTTGGATGGGTAGTTTAAATCTATCCAGATATAGTCTATATTTTAGCCCACTGTGTGATGTAAATTACATTTATGCTTTGTTCATCAATTGTATATATTTTGTTTTCAGGACAGAAACATTGTAAACTTGTCGGTGGTCTGTCAAACCATCTCCAGAGCAGGCGAAACCTGGTCTCGCCTTCTTCTGTTATGTAGTGGGGAAATGAAGTCTGGCAGGTATTTAGGATGAAAAATCATAGTGTAAATAAAGGAAAATTCGAGGATGAGAATTATAAAGAGAAAGCATTTTATTGTGAATAGACTTCAAAAGAAATGAAAGTGCTATAGTTTTTAGCAGTGTTCGAGGAAAACCACGTTTCTGTCATTCTGCTCCAGGAATCCATTTAATGGAGGGGAGAGGAGTGCGGGTTAATTACAAGATGCTGATAAGTTCAGGCCTCCCACTTTTCTAACTGTTCTTCTCCAGTGTGGGAAGTGTGTTTGTTATTATTTAAGAAACAGTTATTAACTACCTTGGACTGGGTATTTAAAACAATGAGGTCTGAAAATACAGCACAATCCAATAAATCAGAAAGTTACCTGGTGAGTCACAAAGCCAAATAGTTGGCTCAGGTCCAATACTTTCTATCACCTTTGTGCATCCTAGACATTTTAGAAGTCTAAAGCTTTATGTTACAGGACAGATCAGTATTCATAGTGAATTGTGGGCCGGTGGTCCAAGGTCATGGCCTTGGAGGTTATCAGTACTTGCATGGCACCACTTCCTTCTGATCTCATGACTTTTGATCCACCTGAAAAATTGTTTCAGACAACTGGAGATTGAACATCTGCATGAAAAATAGTTTTTTATAAAATCTATGCAATGAATTAAGAAGTCTAACTCGTGGCTTTCTATTTATCATTCTGAGAATATTGCACTTTGCCTATGCATTGATGTTTGCTTTCACACATTTGGTCCTACAACGCCTGCCAAACTGTCTGATTAAGATTTCTTATTTAGGAAATTAGGAAATTATACGCAATTAGGAACATGACATATGGAAGGGTTATATAGATTTGTAGCAGTCCATAAATATGCACATGAACATCTTTGCTTTGTTTGAAATGAACCAGAAATTGTTCCAGAGGTCTAGCAATTGATGCTTGCGCAACTAATGCACAGTGAATCTCCTCATTTGGAGGCTTAGATTAATGCTAGACCGTTTTTATGAGTTAACTGGTGTGATGTGGGATTCATAACTAATTACCAACCTGACAATGCCCGAATGTTTAGCTGAAAATGTGTTATATTCCCTGATACTGCTGCGCATTGCTATAAATTGTCATATTCACTGTGTTATTTGCTCTGTGTCATATATAATTGATAAGTGACTGTCACATAATTGGATATGAATTTTACCCCTGCACTGAGGCGATTTACTGAAAAATAGGTTAAGTTGCTACGTATTGTTATATGCACCACACTAATTGAACACATATATGTTACTGAGATAATGCTGTCTCCATGTTGGGTTCCCCTTGTTTGACATGTTCTAACCAGACCTGCCATTACCTACTCTATCTTTTAAATATGGTTAAAATGCTCCCAAGAATCATAAATATTCAACTTTTTCTCCAACACTGAACTCCTGATCGCAGATCACTCCTTAGATAGGTCTAAAGGTGCTTTTATTAAAATAAATACCATAACCTTCACCAGCACTCCCAATTCCTTGTATAATTTTCTCCTCTCATATTATCTCTCTCTCCCTCACATCCAACAGATCACCACTAGAGCCTCCAAACTACTATCAGCAGTCTCAAAAATTACAAAAATGTTACCCAGTCAGAGAATAATTGTGTATTCCTCACTGCCTCACAATTCTCCAGCCTTCAATCTAATAATAAGAAAAATCTGAAAAAATTCATCTGTTCCAATCAAAAAAGTGCTCCTCACATTTGAAAGATAAACAGCACCTCATCACACACCCATCCCCGTCCTATAACTATCTCTCCCCTAATGAACATTAATGAAACTTAGCTCTGGTCAGACACTAATGATAAAAGCATTCCCTTTACAGACCCTCACCCAATGATGCTAGGTGAAATACATTAGAACGAGAAAAGTAAATAACTCCACCTTTTCCAACTGCCTCATCCCACCTTTGGTCCAGGAGAACACACACCAGCCTGTCAATCTCCTTCTCACACACCCTTCTCCTACAATGTTTTCTCAAATGTTTATAAATCGATACACATGTCTTTACTGAGCACTCTATTGAATGAGATACATTATTTTCTAGATTACCACACAACCTCTTCATAAGCTCTACAAATTAGAACTGAAAAGACACCTATGTCTTCGACATCTTGAAAATAAGACAACACCAGATGACCCTTCACACATGTCCTTAACCAATATCAACCCCAAATAAAAACAATTATTCAATAACAATCAATCTCCTTTTAATCTACAATGCTGATTAAGACACAATTCTGAATGAAACACAACAAGCAATGTAACATGTGCACTCATCTTATTCAAATGAACCAAAGACCCAGAGTAACTACTACAAATGTATGCCCATCAAACAACTCCCAACCAGCCTCATAGCCTGAAAGAACCAGGAGGATACATCATGTTGACTTTCAGCACTGTCATTCATCTAATAAACACCACCATACTTTATTAAATCATAAGGTATAACAAACTGGACTTGGGAACCCTGACATAGACCTGGTGAACCCTTGCCTCTCAATCTAATTTGTATCTTCTATACTAGAAAGATAATCAATGTTTTGCCTTGACATTCAGGACAGAACTGAGACTAAAGTGGTTGCCATTCACACAGATACTTTGATTTCATCGATGCCTTTGCAAATACTCCTTATCCATTTCCAGTTTACATTGTCAGTAGCTATTTATCAATTTTAGTTCATTAGAAATGAGCTAAAAATAAGTATACACAAATATCATCTATCATGACGTGGATCCAAAGACTCATTTGGAAAGGAATGTGTTGCACACGTTACTGCAGAACTACTGCCCCACCCAAAACATGTTACCTGGAGACTATAAACTTCACTGGCATAATTTATTTGATTTATATACATCACCTCCTACCTCCTTCATATCAAATAATGATTTTGAGCAACACTGCTTTAAGCCAACGTATAAAAGGAGTGGACTTAGTTATCTATGGGGCATATTCACAAAGATAAATCCACTTGTGTATATTTAATAGTAGTAGATTTACCTTTACACTTTTGAGTAATTTGACTACATTGGCCTATTGAAGAAAACTGAGTATAAAGTTACTTAAAAGTGTAGACTTACATGCCACAACCCCCTGAAACAGAGGATAGAGTCACCAAAAATATCAAACATGGCTTTTTTATTTATCACTTGTAGTGGTTTTACGACTGTATTTAAAATTCCACACTTTTCGGGAACTCCGCAATCCGGAGCATATATCTCCTTTGAGAAGAGTATAGGAAAACATTTAAAAGTGTAATAGCATTTATAACAAAATAATACAAAAATGTTAAATATTGATGGTAATTAATTTTATATATTTAAATAACAAACAGAACAAACTAGTAAAGCTACTGCACTTTAAAGTTCAATTATAATTAATTATTTTAGAGTATTTATAAGTGGCTAATAAATTTTCATTAAATATATTGGGGTTAACCCTGTGTCCCTCAGAACCTGTATGTAAGCAACATAATTTACAATGAGTTCTATTGGCAATTTATTATTTTGTATTAATTTTTGTTTACTAAGCAATTGTTTCACCCAACAGAACTCATTGTAGATTATAATACATTTTCATGGCACAATCAGAGATCACTCAATCACTATTCCTCTCCTTCACCATGTTCTCAAGGACATAGCAGACCCAATACGCATTAGGCCTGTTTGGTTTCCCACCACTGTAAGTGCTACCTTTGAATACAAACGTGAAATGCCAAAAAAGTGACAAAGATTCAATGAGGGGGCAAGTTAGGAACCACAATATATACTTAACATAATTAGGTGCCTGACACAAAAGGTGTACAAAGCCTACAAGACACCCTTGAGAAGGAGAACACAATGGTTATATAATCGATAATCAGATCATGCTGCCTAAAAACATAACCACAAATAGTGTCTCAAAAGATTGTTATGAACTATATTTAATGAGTTTTGTGAAACATTTGCTACACCTTTATGATTTCTCAAAGCACAGCTAATATTAGAGAGCAAATGAGGGACAACATGTTCAATCAACATTTATAAATGCAAGCATAGCTCACATCCACATCTACTTAGTCAATAACGGTGTTTCATAAATGTCAGGAATTAATGTTGTTCATTGATCCGAATAGTGATGTATATTAGCATTACTCACCAGGGAAAACCTCTTTCTTACCTGCTAAGTATTGAGAACAGCACTCTTTTCATTGTGTTATTGATGTTATTTTGCCTGGCTGCTTCTTTGTCTCTATTGCAATTGGCTATTTCTTCCTGCCAAATACTTCAGTGAGGCCTGAAGCACGAAATGGGGGAGTTCAAAGCTACACTATGTTGCTCACCAGAGACCAAGGGCCTAAAGCCCAAAGCACAGAGCTGAGTGAAAGTCTGCTGTGCAAATAGAAAAACCGAAGCTGTTCTATATTTATGAAGTCCTTATGATGCCATTGACCATGCTGATGCTGAAACATTTGCTTTAGCACAACACTATGGGCCCGATTCCGATCCTGTAAAAAGGCAGTACGTATCGTTGTATGGAGCGTTTTCTCCGTACAACTCGTACCCGGTAAACTGTCCCTACAACCTAGGAAGTCCGATTCGTACAGAAAGCCTATTTCCGTACGAATCTTACAAAAGACCGTACGTGGAAAAAATACCTACGATTCTGATCCGGAACAGCTTGTACGCGACGTCCGGACGTATTCAGGCAGCGGTTTCCGGCCCAGCAAGTACGATTCGTCCCTACGTCACTCCGTACGGCTCTTTTTTTACGGGAGTCAAACACAGCCGGAAAAGCAGAGTTCGACGCGAACCGGCACGCAATGGAGCCCAGGTACGCGACGTACACGCCATGAACCCCATCGTACGTGTCATCCCGGTCCTCCTAGCCTACGGCATGGTGCACCGGACCCGACGCACACGCCGCAGAAGGTGAGAACAACACCCAGGGGCCAGGGTGGGGGTTAGGGGCAGGAAACATACCCCATACCCAAATCCAAACCTATAATATGGAGCCCATGCATTACCACCAGGATCTGGTCACTTGGGGGGGCGTGTCCAGCAACCCCTGCATACCGCAACAACGGAAGTGGACATGTACGGTGCGTACCACACGTACCCCTATGGCACAGTAGAACAGAGATACGGACCGTACACACGCAATGAATGCGTGGGTACGGTGCATACCACACGTACCCCTACGGCACCATTAGAGCAGAGATACGGACCATACACACGCAATGAATGCGTGGGTACGGTGCGTACCACACGAACCCCTACGGCACCATTAGAACAGAGATACGGACCATACACACGCAATAAATCGGTGGGTACGGTGCATGGCACACGTACCCCTACGACACAGTAGAACAGAGATACGGACCGTACACACGCAATGAATGCGTGGGTACGGTGCGTACCACACGTACCCCTACGGCACCATTAGAACAGTGATACGGACCGTACACATGCAATAAATGCGTGGGTACGGTGCGTGTCACACATACCCCTACGACACAGTAGAACAGTGATACGGACCGTACACACGCAATGAATGCGTGGGTACGTTGCGTGTCACACGTACCCCGTTAATACGAGGCGTACACACGCCAGGAATGTGGGCGTAGAGGACTGGCCCAGCATGTTACCTTCATATTGGTGTGTGTGGGTCCAGGCCAGCAGTGTACTCCTCCAATGGGGTGCATGGGTGGGTGCAGAGGACTCTCAGCAGTGTCCACATATATGAGGGGTGGGTGCATATGACTCCTAGCAGTGTCCACACATATGAGGGGTGGGTGCATATGCCTCCTAGCAGTGGACAGAGATATGAGGGGTGGGTGCATATGACTCCTAGCAGTGGACAGAGATATGAGCGGTGGGTGCATATGACTACCAGCAGTGGACAGAGATATGAGGGGTGGGTGCATATCACTCCTAGCAGTGTCCAGACATATGATGGGTGGGTGCATATGACTATCAGCAGTGGAGAGAGATATGAGGGGTGCGTGCATATGACTCCTAGCAGTGTCCAGACATATGAGGGGTGGGTGCATATGACTCCCAGCAGTGGCCTGCAATATGAGGGGTGGGTGCATATGACTCCTAGCAGTGGACAGAGATATCAGGGGTGTCTGCATATGACTCCTAGCAGTGGACAGAGATATGAGGGGTGGGTGCATATGACTCCTAGCAGTGGACAGAGATATGAGGGGTGGCTGCATATGACTCCTAGCAGTGGACAGAGATATGAGGGGTGGGTGCATATGACTCCTAGCAGTGGACAGAGATATGAGGGATGGCTGCATATGACTCCTAGCAGTGGACGGAGATATGAGGTGTGGGTGCATATGACTCCTAGCAGTGGACAGAGATATGAGGGGTGGGTGCATATGACTACCAGCAGTGGACAGAAATATGAGGGTTGGGTGCATATGACTCCTAGCAGTGGACAGAGATATGAGGGGTGGGTGCATATGACTCCTAGCAGTGTCCATACATATGAGGGGTGGGTGTATATGACTCCCAGCAGTGGCCTGCAATATGAGGGGTGGGTGCATATGACTCCTAGCAGTGGACAGAGATATGAGGCGTGGCTGCATATGACTCCCAGCAGTGGCCTGTAATATGAGGGGTGGGTGCATATGACTCCTAGCAGTGGACAGAGATATGAGGGGTGGGTGCATATGACTCCTAGCAGTGGACAGAGATATGAGGGGTGGCTGCATATGACTCCCAGCAGTGGCCTGCAATATGAGGGGTGGGTGCATATGACTCCTAGCAGTGTCCAGACATATGAGGGGTGGGTGCATATAACTCCCAGCAGTGGGAGCTACTGCACTTTAAAGTTCAATTATAATTAATTATTTTACAGTATTTATAAGTGGCTAATACATTTTCATTAAATATATTGGGGTTAACCCTGTGTCCCTCAGAACCTGTATGTAAGCAACATAATTTACAATGAGTTCTATTGGCAATTTATTATTTTGTATTAATTTTTGTTTACTAAGCAATTGTTTCACCCAACAGAACTCATTGTAGATTATAATACATTTTCATGGCACAATCAGAGATCACTCAATCACTATTCCTCTCCTTCACCATGTTCTCAAGGACATAGCAGACCCAATACGCATTAGGCCTGTTTGGTTTCCCACCACTGTAAGTGCTACCTTTGAATACAAACGTGAAATGCCAAAAAAGTGACAAAGATTCAATGAGGGGGCAAGTTAGGAACCACAATATATACTTAACATAATTAGGTGCCTGACACAAAAGGTGTACAAAGCCTACAAGACACCCTTGAGAAGGAGAACACAATGGTTATATAATCGATAATCAGATCATGCTGCCTAAAAACATAACCACAAATAGTGTCTCAAAAGATTGTTATGAACTATATTTAATGAGTTTTGTGAAACATTTGCTACACCTTTATGATTTCTCAAAGCACAGCTAATATTAGAGAGCAAATGAGGGACAACATGTTCAATCAACATTTATAAATGCAAGCATAGCTCACATCCACATCTACTTAGTCAATAACGGTGTTTCATAAATGTCAGGAATTAATGTTGTTCATTGATCCGAATAGTGATGTATATTAGCATTACTCACCAGGGAAAACCTCTTTCTTACCTGCTAAGTATTGAGAACAGCACTCTTTTCATTGTGTTATTGATGTTATTTTGCCTGGCTGCTTCTTTGTCTCTATTGCAATTGGCTATTTCTTCCTGCCAAATACTTCAGTGAGGCCTGAAGCACGAAATGGGGGAGTTCAAAGCTACACTATGTTGCTCACCAGAGACCAAGGGCCTAAAGCCCAAAGCACAGAGCTGAGTGAAAGTCTGCTGTGCAAATAGAAAAACCGAAGCTGTTCTATATTTATGAAGTCCTTATGATGCCATTGACCATGCTGATGCTGAAACATTTGCTTTAGCACAACACTATGGGCCCGATTCCGATCCTGTAAAAAGGCAGTACGTATCGTTGTATGGAGCGTTTTCTCCGTACAACTCGTACCCGGTAAACTGTCCCTACAACCTAGGAAGTCCGATTCGTACAGAAAGCCTATTTCCGTACGAATCTTACAAAAGACCGTACGTGGAAAAAATACCTACGATTCTGATCCGGAACAGCTTGTACGCGACGTCCGGACGTATTCAGGCAGCGGTTTCCGGCCCAGCAAGTACGATTCGTCCCTACGTCACTCCGTACGGCTCTTTTTTTACGGGAGTCAAACACAGCCGGAAAAGCAGAGTTCGACGCGAACCGCCACACAATGGAGCCCAGGTACGCGACGTACACGCCATGAACCCCATCGTACGTGTCATCCCGGTCCTCCTAGCCTACGGCATGGTGCACCGGACCCGACGCACACGCCGCAGAAGGTGAGAACAACACCCAGGGGTCAGGGTGGGGGTTAGGGGCAGGAAACATACCCCATACCCAAATCCAAACCTATAATATGGAGCCCATGCATTACCACCAGGATCTGGTCACTTGGGGGGGCGTGTCCAGAAACCCCTGCATACCGCAACAACGGAAGTGGACATGTACGGGACATCTATGGCACAGTAGAACAGAGATACGGACCGTACACACGCAATGAATGCGTGGGTATGGTGCATACCACACGTACCCCTACGGCACCATTAGAGCAGAGATACGGACCATACACACGCAATGAATGCGTGGGTACGGTGCGTACCACACGAACCCCTACGGCACCATTAGAACAGAGATACGGACCATACACACGCAATAAATCGGTGGGTACGGTGCATGGCACACGTACCCCTACGACACAGTAGAACAGAGATACGGACCGTACACACGCAATGAATGCGTGGGTACGGTGCGTACCACACGTACCCCTACGGCACCATTAGAACAGTGATACGGACCGTACACATGCAATAAATGCGTGGGTACGGTGCGTGTCACACATACCCCTACGACACAGTAGAACAGTGATACGGACCGTACACACGCAATGAATGCGTGGGTACGGTGCGTGTCACACGTACCCCGTTAATACGAGGCGTACACACGCCAGGAATGTGGGCGTAGAGGACTGGCCCAGCATGTTACCTTCATATTGGTGTGTGTGGGTCCAGGCCAGCAGTGTACTCCTCCAATGGGGTGCATGGGTGGGTGCAGAGGACTCTCAGCAGTGTCCACATATATGAGGGGTGGGTGCATATGACTCCTAGCAGTGTCCACACATATGAGGGGTGGGTGCATATGCCTCCTAGCAGTGGACAGAGATATGAGGGGTGGGTGCATATGACTCCTAGCAGTGGACAGAGATATGAGCGGTGGGTGCATATGACTACCAGCAGTGGACAGAGATATGAGGGGTGGGTGCATATCACTCCTAGGGGGAACAACCTTTACAACGCAACTTTTACAACGCACTACACTTACAACGCATTTTTTACAACGCACAATCCATTACAACGCATGACATTACAACGCATGACACTACAACGCATTTTTAAAAACTACCTTTACAACGCATTACATTACAACGCATACTACCATTACAACGCATACCATTACAACGCATAATATAGTAATTTCTACCCCTATACTATCCAACACTTACCCTACTGTTGCACCCCCTGGAGTTAGAATAGTAATTTTTACCCCTATACTATCCAACACTTACCCTACTGTTGCACCCCCTGGAGTTAGAATAGTAATTTTTACCCCTATACTATCCAACACTTACCCTACTGTTGCACCCCCTGGAGTTAGAATAGTAATTTTTACCCCTATACTATCCAACACTTACCCTACTGTTGCACCCCCTGGAGTTAGAATAGTAATTTTTACCCCTATACTATCCAACACTTTCCCTACTGTTGCACCCCCTGGAGTTAGAATAGTAATTTTTACCCCTATACTATCCAACACTTACCCTACTGTTGCACCCCCTGGAGTTAGAATAGTAATTTTTACCCCTATACTATCCAACATTTACCCTACTGTTGCACCCCCTGGAGTTAGAATAGTAATTTTTACCCCTATACTATCCAACACTTACCCTACTGTTGCACCCCCTGGAGTTAGAATAGTAATTTTACCCCTATACTATCCAACACTTACCCTACTGTTGCACCCCCTGGAGTTAGAATAGTAATTTTTACCCCTATACTATCCAACATTTACCCTACTGTTGCACCCCCTGGAGTTAGAATAGTAATTTTTACCCCTATACTATCCAACACTTACCCTACTGTTGCACCCCCTGGAGTTAGAATAGTAATTTTTCCCCCTATACTATCTAATACTTACCTTAAATGCAATTTAATATTATGCGTTGTAATGTTATGCGTTGTAAAGGTAGTATGCGTTGTAATGGAAATGCGTTGTAAAGGTAGTTTTTAAAAATGCGTTGTAGTGTCCTGCGTTGTAATGTCATGCGTTGTAATGGATTGTGCGTTGTAAAAAATGCGTTATAAGTGCATGCGTTGTAAAAGTGTGCGTTGTAACGTCATACATCCCACTCCTAGCAGTGTCCAGACATATGAGGGGTGGGTGCATATGACTATCAGCAGTGGAGAGAAATATGAGGGGTGCGTGCATATGACTCCTAGCAGTGTCCAGACATATGAGGGGTGGGTGCATATGACTCCCAGCAGTGGCCTGCAATATGAGGGGTGGGTGCATATGACTCCTAGCAGAGGACAGAGATATCAGGGGTGTCTGCATATGACTCCTAGCAGTGGACAGAGATATGAGGGGTGGGTGCATATGACTCCTAGCAGTGGACAGAGATATGAGGGGTGGCTGCATATGACTCCTAGCAGTGGATAGAGATATGAGGGGTGGGTGCATATGACTCCTAGCAGTGGACAGAGATATGAGGGATGGCTGCATATGACTCCTAGCAGTGGACGGAGATATGAGGTGTGGGTGCATATGACTCCTAGCAGTGGACAGAGATATGAGGGGTGGGTGCATATGACTACCAGCAGTGGACAGAGATATGAGGGTTGGGTGCATATGACTCCTAGCAGTGGACAGAGATATGAGAGGTGGGTGCATATGACTCCTAGCAGTGTCCAGACATATGAGGGGTGGGTGCATATAACTCCCAGCAGTGGCCTGCAATATGAGGGGTGGGTGCATATGACTCCTAGCAGTGGACAGAGATATGAGGCGTGGCTGCATTTGACTCCCAGCAGTGGCCTGTAATATGAGGGGTGGGTGCATATGACTCCTAGCAGTGGACAGAGATATGAGGGGTGGGTGCATATGACTCCTAGCAGTGGACAGAGATATGAGGGGTGGCTGCATATGACTCCCAGCAGTGGCCTGCAATATGAGGGGTGGGTGCATATGACTCCTAGCAGTGTCCAGACATATGAGGGGTGGGTGCATATAACTCCCAGCAGTGGCCTGCAATATGAGGGGTGGGTGCATATAACTCCTAGCAGTGGCCTGCAACATGAGGGGTGGGTGCATATGACTCCTAGCAGTGGCCTGCAATATGAGGGGTGGGTGCATATGACTCCTAGCAGTGGACAGAGATATGAGGGGTGGGTGCATATGACTACCAGCAGTGGACAGAGATATGAGGGGTGGGTGCATATGACTCCTAGCAGTGGACAGAGATATGAGGGGTGGGTGCATATGACTCCTAGCAGTGGACAGAGATATGAGGGGTGGCTGCATATGACTCCCAGCAGTGGCCTGCAATATGAGGGGTGGGTGCATATGACTCCTAGCAGTGTCCAGACATATGAGGGGTGGGTGCATATGACTCCCAGCAGTGGCCTGCAATATGAGGGGTGGGTGCATATGACTCCTAGCAGTGGGCAGACATATGAGGGGTGGGTGCATATGACTCCCAGCAGTGGCCTGCAATCTGAGGGGTGGGTGCATAGGACTCCTAGCAGTGGACAGAGATATCAGGGGTGTCTGCATATGACTCCTAGCAGTGGACAGAGATATGAGGGGTGGGTGCATATGACTCCTAGCAGTGGACAGAGATATGAGGGGTGGCTGCATATGACTCCTAGCAGTGGACAGAGATATGAGGGGTGGGTGCATATGACTCCTAGCAGTGGACAGAGATATGAGGGATGGCTGCATATGACTCCTAGCAGTGGACGGAGATATGAGGTGTGGGTGCATATGACTCCTAGCAGTGGACAGAGATATGAGGGGTGGGTGCATATGACTACCAGCAGTGAACAGAGATATGAGGGTTGGGTGCATATGACTCCTAGCAGTGGACAGAGATATGAGGGGTGGGTGCATATGACTCCTAGCAGTGTCCATACATATGAGGGGTGGGTGCATATGACTCCCAGCAGTGGCCTGCAATATGAGGGGTGGGTGCATATGACTCCTAGCAGTGGACAGAGATATGAGGCGTGGCTGCATATGACTCCCAGCAGTGGCCTGTAATATGAGGGGTGGGTGCATATGACTCCTAGCAGTGGACAGAGATATGAGGGGTGGGTGCATATGACTCCTAGCAGTGGACAGAGATATGAGGGGTGGCTGCATATGACTCCCAGCAGTGGCCTGCAATATGAGGGGTGGGTGCATATGACTCCTAGCAGTGTCCAGACATATGAGGGGTGGGTGCATATAACTCCCAGCAGTGGCCTGCAATATGAGGGGTGGGTGCATTTGACTCCTAGCAGTGGCCTGCAACATGAGGGGTGGGTGCATATGACTCCTAGCAGTGGCCTGCAATATGAGGGGTGGGTGCATATGACTCCTAGCAGTGGACAGAGATATGAGGGGTGGGTGCATATGACTACCAGCAGTGGACAGAGATATGAGGGGTGGGTGCATATGACTCCTAGCAGTGGACAGAGATATGAGGGGTGGGTGCATATGACTCCTAGCAGTGGACAGAGATATGAGGGGTGGCTGCATATGACTCCCAGCAGTGGCCTGCAATATGAGGGGTGGGTGCATATGACTCCTAGCAGTGTCCAGACATATGAGGGGTGGATGCATATGACTCCCAGCAGTGGCCTGCAATATGAGGGGTGGGTGCATATGACTCCTAGCAGTGGGCAGACATATGAGGGGTGGGTGCATATGACTCCCAGCAGTGGCCTGCAATCTGAGGGGTGGGTGCATAGGACTCCTAGCAGTGTCCAGACATATGAGGGGAGGGTGCATATGACTCCCAGCAGTGGCCTGCAATATGAGGGGTGGTGCATATGACTCCTAGCAGTGGACAGAGATATGAGGGGTGGGTGCATATGACTCCTAGCAGTGTCCAGACATATGAGGGGTGGGTGCATATGACTCCCAGCAGTGGCCTGCAATATGAGGGGTGGGTGCATATGACTCCTAGCAGTGGACAGAGATATGAGGGCGGGTGCATATGACTACCAGCAGTGGACAGAGATATGAGGGGTGGGTGCATATGACTCCTAGCAGTGGACAGAGATAGGAGGGGTGGGTGCATATGACTACCAGCAGTGGACAGAGATATGATGACTCCTAGCAGTGTCCAGACATATGAGGGGTGGGTGCATATGACTCCCAGCAGTGGCCTGCAATATGAGGGGTGGGTGCATATGACTCCTAGCAGTGTCCAGACATATGAGGGGTGGGTGCATATGACTCCCAGCAGTGGCCTGCAATATGAGGGGTGGGTGCATATGACTCCTAGCAGTGGACAGAGATATGAGGGGTGGGTGCATATGACTCCTAGAAGTGGACAGAGATATGAGGGGTGGCTGCATATGACTCCCAGCAGTGGCCTGCAATATGAGGGGTGGGTGCATATGACTCCTAGCAGTGTCCAGACATATGAGGGGTGGGTGCATATGACTCCTAGCAGTGGCCTGCAATATGAGGGGTGGGTGCATATGACTCCTAGCAGTGGCCTGCAATATGAGGGGTGGGTGCATATGACTCCTAGCAGTGGACAGAGATATCAGGGGTGGCTGCATATGACTCCTAGCAGTGGA
Organism: Triturus cristatus; assembly: GCF_964204655.1. Taxonomy (NCBI): domain Eukaryota; kingdom Metazoa; phylum Chordata; class Amphibia; order Caudata; family Salamandridae; genus Triturus; species Triturus cristatus. The sequence goes on along the minus strand of NC_140592.1, from coordinate 177,504,884 downwards.
CAGAGATATGAGGGGTGGGTGCATATGACTCCTAGCAGTGGACAGAGACATGAGGGGTGGCTGCATACGACTCCTAGCAATGGACAGAGATATGAGGGGTGGGTGCATATGACTCCTAGCAGTGGACAGAGATATGAGGGATGGCTGCATATGACTCCTAGCAGTGGACGGAAATATGAGGTGTGGGTGCATATGACTCCTAGCAGTGGACAGAGATATGAGGGGTGGGTGCATATGACTACCAGCAGTGGACAGAGATATGAGGGGTGGGTGCATATGACTCCTAGCAGTGGACAGAGATATGAGGGGTGGGTGCATATGACTCCTAGCAGTGTCCATACATATGAGGTGTGGGTGCATATGACTCCCAGCAGTGGCCTGCAATATGAGGGGTGGGTGCATATGACTCCTAGCAGTGGACAGAGATATGAGGCGTGGCTGCATATGACTCTCAGCAGTGGCCTGCAATATGAGGGATGGGTGCATATGACTCCTAGCAGTGTCCAGACATATGAGGGGTGGGTGTATATGACTCCCAGCAGTGGCCTGTAATATGAGGGGTGGGTGCATATGACTCCTAGCAGTGGACAGAGATATGAGGGGTGGGTGCATATGACTCCTAGCAGTGGACAGAGATATGAGGGGTGGCTGCATATGACTCCCAGCAGTGTCCAGACATATGAGGGGTGGGTGCATATAACTCCCAGCAGTGGCCTGCAATATGAGGGGTGGGTGCATATGACTCCTAGCAGTGGCCTGCAATATGAGGGGTGGGTGCATATGACTCCTAGCAGTGGCCTGCAATATGAGGGGTGGGTGCATATGACTACCAGCAGTGGACAGAGATATAAGGTGTGGGTGCATATGACTCCTAGCAGTGGACAGAGATATGAGGGGTGGGTGCATATGACTCCTAGCAGTGGACAGAGATATGAGGGGTGGCTGCATATGACTCCCAGCAGTGGTCTGCAATATGAGGGGTGGGTGCATATGACTCCTAGCAGTGTCCAGACATATGAGGGGTGGGTGCATATGACTCCCAGCAGTGGCCTGCAATATGAGGGGTGGGTGCATATGACTCCTAGCAGTGGGCAGACATATGAGGGGTGGGTGTATATGACTCCCAGCAGTGGCCTGTAATATGAGGGGTGGGTGCATATGACTCCTAGCAGTGGACAGAGATATGAGGGGTGGGTGCATATGACTCCAGCAGTGGACAGAGATATGAGGGGTGGCTGCATATGACTCCCAGCAGTGGCCTGCAATATGAGGGGTGGGTGCATATGACTCCTAGCAGTGTCCATACATATGAGGTGTGGGTGCATATGACTCCCAGCAGTGGCCTGCAATATGAGGGGTGGGTGCATATGACTCCTAGCAGTGGACAGAGATATGAGGCGTGGCTGCATATGACTCCCAGCAGTGGCCTGCAATATGAGGGATGGGTGCATATGACTCCTAGCAGTGTCCAGACATATGAGGGGTGGGTGTATATGACTCCCAGCAGTGGCCTGTAATATGAGGGGTGGGTGCATATGACTCCTAGCAGTGGACAGAGATATGAGGGGTGGGTGCATATGACTCCTAGCAGTGGACAGAGATATGAGGGGTGGGTGCATATGACTCCTAGCAGTGTCCAGACATATGAGGGGTGGGTGCATATAACTCCCAGCAGTGGCCTGCAATATGAGGGGTGGGTGCATATGACTCCTAGCAGTGGCCTGCAATATGAGGGGTGGGTGCATATGACTCCTAGCAGTGTCCAGACATATGAGGGGTGGGTGCATATAACTCCCGGGAGTGCCCTGCAATATGAGGGGTGGGTGCATATGACTCCTAGCAGTGGCCTGCAATATGAGGGGTGGGTGCATATGACTCCTAGCAGTGGCCTGCAATATGAGGGGTGGGTGCATATGACTACCAGCAGTGGACAGAGATATGAGGGGTGGGTGCATATGACTCCTAGCAGTGGACAGAGATATGAGGGGTGGGTGCATATGACTCCTAGCAGTGGACAGAGATATGAGGGGTGGCTGCATATGACTCCCAGCAGTGGCCTGCAATATGAGGGGTGGGTGCATATGACTCCTAGCAGTGTCCAGACATATGAGGGGTGGGTGCATATGACTCCCAGCAGTGGACAGAGATATGAGGGGTGGGTGTATATGACTCCTAGCAGTGGACAGAGATATGAGGGGTGGGTGCATATGACTCCTAGCAGTGGACAGAGATATGAGGGGTGGCTGCATATGACTCCCAGCAGTGGCCTGCAATATGAGGGGTGGGTGCATATGACTCCTAGCAGTGGACAGAGATATGAGGGGTGGCTGCATATGACTCCCAGCAGTGGCCTGCAATATGAGGGGTTGGGTGCATAGGACTCCTAGCAGTGTCCAGAGATATGAGGGCTGGGTGCATGTGACTCCTAGCAGTGTCCAGACATATGAGGGGTGGGTGCATATGACTCCCAGCAGTGGCCTGCAATATGAGGGGTGGGTGCATATGACTCCTAGCAGTGGACAGAGATATGAGGGGTGGGTGCATATGACTACCAGCAGTGGACAGAGATATGAGGGGTGGGTGCATATGACTCCTAGCAGTGGACAGAGATAGGAGGGGTGGGTGCATATGACTACCAGCAGTGGACAGAGATATGATGGGTGGGTGCATATGACTCCTAGCAGTGTCCAGACATATGAGGGGTGGGTGCATATGACTCCCAGCAGTGGCCTGCAATATGAGGGGTGGGTGCATATGACTCCTAGCAGTGGACAGAGATATGAGGGGTGGGTGAATATGACTCCTAGCAGTGTCCAGACATATGAGGGGTGGGTGCATATGACTCCCAGCAGTGGCCTGCAATATGAGGGGTGGGTGCATATGACTCCTAGCAGTGTCCAGACATATGAGGGGTGGGTGCATATAACTCCCAGCAGTGGCCTGCAATATGAGGGGTGGGTGCATATGACTCCTAGCAGTGGCCTGCAATATGAGGGGTGGGTGCATATGACTCCTAGCAGTGGCCTGCAATATGAGGGGTGGGTGTGTTAGACGGACCGGGAGGGTCGGCCGAGGACAAGGGGAGAGGTCTCCGGGGAGAGCCGTCTCCAGCGATCGTACAGATAAATAACTTCCCCCCCCCCCACAGACAGACACCACACAAGGAGAAGATTTAGCGTTCTTTATATGCACTTCTTAAGGTACGATGAAATAGTACAAGGAGGTCTGGACTCAGGGGTCCCCTCGACTTAGGTCTCTCAGGATAGGGAAAGGGTAGCGGGACAGTCTGTTTACCAGTCTGGTAGTTCGGATGAAATGATGATTAGCTCACAATCCTCGAGCTCGGTGGTTTAGCTGGTACGGGCCGCGGCAGCGCCAGCAGGTCCCGGTAGAGATGGTCGGTACACGGTCCGCGGCAGCGCCAGCAGGTCCCGGTGAGGATGGTCGTTACAACGGGCCGCGGCAGCGCCAGCAGGTCCCGACGAGGATGGATGTTGCAGAAGGCCGCGGCAGCGCCAGCAGGCAGGACGATAGTTCGCAAGATAGGGCTACGGCAGCGCCAGTAGTCCGTCAAGGCTGAGTTCTCTCGGTGTCTCTCGACTCCAGGATACAACTGCCTTCCTGCTCCGGAGCTGCCCCAGTTATAGGGCAGGCGCCCTTTGATGTCCGGACCCTCGCGCTTGGAGGTCGGAGGGCCCGGGATGAAGGTGTCCAGACACCCAGCAGGGGGTGGAGCCAGCGCCTGGGGGAGCTGGAGGCGATCGGCACTTGGCGGGGGAAGAGCCCTTGACGCTTCGTTCTCCCATTGACCTGCCAAGTGGTCCGCTCACCTCCTGGGTGGATGGTGGTGCCGGGATGTCGGGGCCGGCCAGGCCCAGGGTTAGGGTCGGGTGGAGGCCACGCGGCCTCGTGGTGCAGGGCCCAAGATGGCGGCTTGACCCGGCCGGGGGAGCCGGTGGGGGCTGGGGCCCTGTCATGCGGGGAGGGAGCGAGCCCTTCGTGTGGCCTGTCCAACATGCGTCCCCCCCAGCTGAAGGCGGGGAGAGTCACCCATCTTCTTGGGGACTCTCCTCGTCGAGGCGGAAAAAGCGTGACAGGCCATCTGCGTTGGCGTCGTCTTGGCCCGGTCGGTGCTCCACGGTGAAGTCCATTCCCTGCAGGGAAATGGACCAGCGCAATAGTTTTGGGTTCTCCCCCCGCATCTGCATCAGCCACTGCAGGGGTCGATGGTCGGTTTGTACCCGGAAGTGGGTACCGAAGAGATAGGGCCGGAGCTTTTTGAGGGCCCACACCACTGCGAAGGCCTCCCTCTCGATGGTGCTCCAGCGCTGTTCTCGGGCCAGGAGACGTCGACTGATGAAGGCCACCGGCTGGTCATGACCTTCGGGGTTCAATTGGGAAAGAACCGCTCCGATGCCGTCGGAGGCGTCTGTCTGTACCACGAATTCCCAACCGTAATCGGGGGCCTGGAGCACAGGGGCGGTGCACAGGGCGGCCTTCAGCTTCTCGAAGGCCGCTTGACAATCGGGGGTCCAGTTAATCCGCTTTGGTTGGTTTTTGGACGTGAGACCTGTGAGGGGCCCCACGATGCTGCCGTAGTCCTTCACGAACCGCCGGTAGTAGCCGGTGAGCCCTAAGAAGGCTCGGACCTCGGTCTGGGTGACGGGGGGCTGCCAGGACTGGATGGCAGCAATCTTAAGTTGCAGCGGGGCCACCAGCCCGCTTCCCACTTGGTGCCCAAGGTAGGTCACGGACCCTTGGCCAATTTGGCATTTGCCGGCCTTAATTGTGAGTCCGGCCCGCTGGAGGGCCTGTAGGACTTCTTGGAGGTGGAGGAGGTGGTCGGACCAGTGGCGGCTGTATACAGCGATATCGTCCAGGTAGGCAGCGCTGAACTCTTCGAGCCCCGCCAGGACCTGGTTCACAAGGCGTTGAAACGTGGCGGGGGCGTTCTTCATGCCGAAGGGCATGACCCTGAATTGGTAGTGGCCATCGGGGGTAGAGAAGGCTGACCGTTCCTGAGCCCGGGGTGTGAGACCGATCTGCCAGTAGCCCGCTGTTAGGTCGAAGATACTGAGGTAGCGGGCGGCCCCCAGCCGGTCGATCAATTCGTCCGCTCGGGGGATAGGATGAGCGTCGGTCCGGGTGACAGCGTTCAAGCCCCGGTAGTCGACGCAGAATCTCAGTTCAGGTGTGGTGCCGGGGGCAGCGGCCTTGGGGACTAATACAACCGGACTGGCCCAGGGACTGTCCGAGGGCTCGATGACCCCGATCGTGAGCATTTTGGCCACTTCCTCTTGTATGCAGGCCCGTACCCGATCTGGTACGCGGTAGGCCCGGTGTCGGATAGGGGGACTGTCCCCGGTGTCCACGTCGTGCAAACACCAAGGGGTGACCCCGGGGGTGAGGGAGAACAGGGTAGCGAACCGCAGCAGGAGGTTCCGGCAGCCCTGGCGTTGCTCCGGGGTGAGGGCATCGGAGAGCCGGACCCCGTCCACGGAACCGTCATTCTCCTGAGTCTTCAGGAGATCCGGGAGGGGTTCGGAGTCTTCCTCTGCCCCACTGTCCGTAGCCATCAGGAGGCTGAGTTCTGAGCGCACAAAGTGTGGTTTGAGTCTGTTGGTGTGGAGGACCCGAAGGGGGTTCCGGGAGGTCCCCATGTCGATGAGGTAAGTGACGGGGCTTTTGCGCTCGACCACCTTGAAGGGCCCCGTCCACTTATCTTGCAAGGCACATGGTTCGGTGGGGGACATCACCCACACTTGTTGACCAGGCTCGAACTCGACGGAGGAGGCATTGTGATCATACCATCTCTTCATGTCTTCCTGGCTGGCCTCGAGGTTCGCCTTGGCCATCTCCCTGAAGCGCCGGGTCTGATTGCGTAGGGCCAGGAGGTATTTGAAGACGTCTGGAGGGGTCTTTAGGGGGGCCAACTCCCAACCTTCCCTGACTAGGCTGAGGGGCCCTCGCACAGGGTGCCCGTACAGGAGTTCGAAAGGGCTAAAGCCGAGGGACTTCTGGGGAACTTCTCGGTAGGCGAAGAGGAGGCACGGGAGTAGTACATCCCACTGGCGACGGAGGGGCTCTTCCAATCCCCCAATCATCCCCTTGAGAGTGCGGTTGAAACGCTCCACTAGTCCGTTCCCTTGGGGGTGATAGGGGGTCGTGAATCTGTAGGTGACCCCGCATTGTTGCCAGAGGGACTTCATGTATTTGGAGATGAAGTTCGTGCCTCGGTCGCTGACGACTTCCCGGGGGAAGCCCACCCGGGAGAAGATCCCCATTAGGGCCCGGCCAACCACCGGAGCTGTCACGGTTCGTAGGGGCACCGCCTCGGGGTAACGGGTGGCGTGGTCCACCAGTACCAGGATGAACCTGTGTCCTTGTGCCGTGCGGGTGTCCAGGGGCCCCACGATGTCTATTCCTACCCTCTCGAACGGGGTGGTGACCACAGGGAAGGGTTGCAGAGGGGCTTTCAGCTTACGGCCACTCTTCCCGCTGGCTTGGCACGTGGGGCAGGACCGGCAGTGGTTCAGGACGTCGTTCCTCATTTTCGGCCAGAAAAAGTGGGTCACTAGGCGACTGTAAGTCTTGTCCTGGCCCAGGTGTCCAGCCAGGGGGACATCGTGGGCCAGGTTGAGTAGGAAGTCTCTGAAGCGGAGAGGTACCACCAGCACCCGACCGGCCCCTAGCTCCGCGATTCTCTGTTCGCTGTATAGCAGGTCGTTATCCCAATAGACCCAATGAGTTCCGGTGGCGTCCCCTGCGCTCTGGGCGCTGGCTTGCTGTCGGAGTCCCTCGAGGGCGGGGCAGGTCTTTTGCTCCTGGCGGAACTGTTCTTGGGTGGGCCCCCCTTCTTGACGCCACTGAGCCAGGCCGGGAAGGTCCTGGGGTTGCGCGACTCCTTCGGCCGTTGGTTCTGGGGGGTTGGCCTCGTCGTTGTCCTCTACTGGGGCGACCGGGGGTGGAGGTGCTGGCCATTCCGGTTCTTCTGATCGGGGGACAGCACGGGCGGCCATGGACCGGGTGGTTATGCAGGCCCAGTCCGGGAGGCCCAGCATCCCCAGGTGCTCTCTTCTCTCGACGGTGGCCCACAGGGAACTCTCGAGGTCATTCCCCAGGAGGCAGTCCACGGGGGCATCATCCCGGACCGCCACCTTCAACAGGCCGGAGACCCCTCCCCATTCGAATGGGACGCAGGCCATTTGACACAGACTTTCGGAATTGTCGGCTGAGCGGACGGGGCAGAGAATGTTCGGCAGGATCTGCTCGGGCTTCACCAGGTGACAGCGGACGGCCGTCACACTGGCGCCCGTGTCACGTAAGGCCTCGGCCCGACGCCCATTAATGGTCACCCACTGACCGTATTTCCGGGTGTTGGCGGGTAGGGGAGCCCGCGGGACCAGGTCTTTTCCCCCGAGGCACGCTAGAACCATGGCGGCCGGTTCCCACTCTGGCCGGGCCGGCTCATATTCTTCCTGTTCCTCTGATAGTCGTTCTTCCCCCAGGGCGGCGGCAGCTACCTGGCGGGGCCTTGGTGTTTGGTTCTGCGGGCAGCTCGGGTCATTGGCGTAGTGGCCGACTCGCTGGCATCGGTGGCACGTGACGTTGGCTCGGAACCCAGGACGCATCGGGGGGTTGCCCCGGCCGGCCGGGGGCGGGGTGCTGGCCACGGGCGTTGCCGGAATGGTGTCTCTCCCTCGGCCCTGGCCTCCTCCTCCTCGAGGACGGTGCTGGCCTTGGTTGTTTCGGTTCTGCTCGTGTGGCCCTCTCCGGCCCACTCGGGTGCTTTCCCATTGGTCAGCTTCGGCGGCGAGCTGCCGGGGGTCAGTCAATTTACTGTCGAGGAGGTGCTGCCTGAGCTCGACGAAACAGTTGTTCGACAGGTGTTCCCATACCATAAGGTTAAAGAGTTGTTCGTAGGTCGTGACATGGCTCCCCTTTATCCAACCCTCGAAGGCTCGGCTGAAATAGTTAACGTACTCCACCCAAGTTGTACCCGGGATCCGGGTGCAATCTCTGAACCTCTGGCGGTACATCTCGGGTGTGAGGCCGTAGCGGGTGAGGAGGGCAGCCTTCATGTGGTCGTAGGACGACATTTGGTGATCTGGGAGCTGCAGCAGGGCACCGCGACCTTCGTTGACGAACCTCCCCCATAGTCCGGCTCCCCAATCACTCCGGTCGATCCGGTGGGAGGTCATGGCGATCTCGTAGGCTTTGAACCACTGTTGTATGTCGTCTTCTCGGACATACTCTCGGACAACATCCTTGGGGATGTGGACTTTTTTCTCGGTTGGCCCCGGGGTGTGCGGTCGCTCAGGCACCCCCGGTTCTTTATTCTGTTTCCGAAGTTCTATTTCCGCCAGTTTACGCTCGTGTTCGAGTGTTATTCTCTTTTCCTCAAGCTCTCTCTGTCTCTGCTTTTCTTCTCGTTCTTCTCGAAGCCGCATATGCTCTAGATTTAGTTTCTGCTCGGCTAACTTGAGTTCACCGTCCATCTTGAGTCGTGCCATTTCCAACTCGTGTAATCTGGTTCTTTCTCTTTCCTGGATCTCCTCCTGCGAGAGGCCCGTTCCCCGCTCCTCGGGAGCCGTGGCGTTCCCCTCCGGTGTGACACTGTTTCGGTCGGAGGGTCCGGCGATCCCAGTTTCTGTCCACGACTCAAGGGCGCGCTTCAAATCATCTTTTGTACTCAGGCCGGTGGTAGCAATGCCTAGTTCCATGCAGAATTCTTTTAGTTCGCGGTGGCTGTATTCTTCCAACTTATCCATTTGGAATCTTTCAGTGGAACCGCTATCTTTGGCTGACATCGTGGTTTTGTCGTGGGGTGAGCTACTCTCTGTACGATTACGCGTTGATTCGGATCGCGCCGCTGGCCACCAATGTTAGACGGACCGGGAGGGTCGGCCGAGGACAAGGGGAGAGGTCTCCGGGGAGAGCCGTCTCCAGCGATCGTACAGATAAATAACTTCCCCCCCCCCCACAGACAGACACCACACAAGGAGAAGATTTAGCGTTCTTTATATGCACTTCTTAAGGTACGATGAAATAGTACAAGGAGGTCTGGACTCAGGGGTCCCCTCGACTTAGGTCTCTCAGGATAGGGAAAGGGTAGCGGGACAGTCTGTTTACCAGTCTGGTAGTTCGGATGAAATGATGATTAGCTCACAATCCTCGAGCTCGGTGGTTTAGCTGGTACGGGCCGCGGCAGCGCCAGCAGGTCCCGGTAGAGATGGTCGGTACACGGTCCGCGGCAGCGCCAGCAGGTCCCGGTGAGGATGGTCGTTACAACGGGCCGCGGCAGCGCCAGCAGGTCCCGACGAGGATGGATGTTGCAGAAGGCCGCGGCAGCGCCAGCAGGCAGGACGATAGTTCGCAAGATAGGGCTACGGCAGCGCCAGTAGTCCGTCAAGGCTGAGTTCTCTCGGTGTCTCTCGACTCCAGGATACAACTGCCTTCCTGCTCCGGAGCTGCCCCAGTTATAGGGCAGGCGCCCTTTGATGTCCGGACCCTCGCGCTTGGAGGTCGGAGGGCCCGGGATGAAGGTGTCCAGACACCCAGCAGGGGGTGGAGCCAGCGCCTGGGGGAGCTGGAGGCGATCGGCACTTGGCGGGGGAAGAGCCCTTGACGCTTCGTTCTCCCATTGACCTGCCAAGTGGTCCGCTCACCTCCTGGGTGGATGGTGGTGCCGGGATGTCGGGCCGGCCAGGCCCAGGGTTAGGGTCGGGTGGAGGCCACGCGGCCTCGTGGTGCAGGGCCCAAGATGGCGGCTTGACCCGGCCGGGGGAGCCGGTGGGGGCTGGGGCCCTGACATGCGGGGAGGGAGCGAGCCCTTCGTGTGGCCTGTCCAACAGGGTGCATATGACTCCTAGCAGTGGACAGAGATATGAGGGGTGGGTGCATATGACTACCAGCAGTGGACAGAGATATGAGGGGTGGGTGCATATGACTCCTAGCAGTGGACAGAGATATGAGGGGTGGCTGCATATGACTCCCAGCATTGGCCTGCAATATGAGGGGTGGGTGCATATGACTCCTAGCAGTGTCTAGATATATGAGGGGTGGGTGCATATGACTCCCAGCAGTGGCCTGCAATATGAGGGGTGGGTGCATATGACTCCTAGCAGTGGGCAGACATATGAGGGGTGGGTGCATATGACTCCCAGCAATGGCCCGCAATATGAGGGGTGGGTGCATAGGACTCCTAGCAGTGTCCAGACATATGAGGGGAGGGTGCATATGACTCCCAGCAGTGGCCTGCAATATGAGGGGTGGTGCATATGACTCCTAGCAGTGGACAGAGATATGAGGGGTGGGTGCATATGACTCCTAGCAGTGTCCAGACATATGAGGGGTGGGTGCATATGACTCCCAGCAGTGGCCTGCAATATGAGGGGTGGGTGCATATGACTCCTAGTAGTGGACAGAGATATGAGGGGTGGGTGCATATGACTACCAGCAGTGGACAGAGATATGAGGGGTGGGTGCATATGACTCCTAGCAGTGGACAGAGATAGGAGGGGTGGGTGCATATGACTACCAGCAGTGGACAGAGATATGATGGGTGGGTGCATCTGACTCCTAGCAGTGTCCAGACATATGAGGGGTGGGTGCATATGACTCCCAGCAGTGGCCTGCAATATGAGGGGTGGGTGCATATGACTCCTAGCAGTGTCCAGACATATGAGGGGTGGGTGCATATGACTCCCAGCAGTGGCCTGCAATATGAGGGGTGGGTGCATATGACTCCTAGCAGTGGACAGAGATATGAGGGGTGGGTGCATATGACTCCTAGCAGTGGACAGAGATATGAGGGGTGGCTGCATATGACTCCCAGCAGTGGCCTGCAATATGAGGGGTGGGTGCATATGACTCCTAGCAGTGTCCAGACATATGAGGGGTGGGTGCATATGACTCCCAGCAGTGGCCTGCAATATGAGGGGTGGGTGCATATGACTCCTAGCAGTGGCCTGTAATAAGAGGGGTGGATGCATATGACTCCTAGCAGTGGACAGAGATATGAGGGGTGGGTGCATATGACTCCTAGCAGTGGACAGAGATATGAGGGGTGGGTGCATATGACTCCTAGCAGTGGACAGAGATATGGGGGGTGTACACCATCATCAGATGACCACACCTACATGGTGATATGGACGCATCCCTAACTTTGGACTATGATTTTAGTGCCATTACAACACATCACTGACAGCAGGGTCCCACTCCCAGGACGATGGATGTCTGTCACATACTGCATGACATACCACATGTGGGTGTGAGGACATATAGCACATGCATACCCACCCATGGCGGATGCAGCACAATACAAACCCTGATTTAATGCCAACAGACTGTATAGTCATGTAACTGCATACAAAACTAAGATAGCCAAAGGGAACACACACTGTCACGCACATCCCAGGACTGATAGGAATGTACAGGTGCTGGTCCAGCCACCAAGATGTTGTCTCTCATGGAAGGAATAGGGTTCAATTCCACCACATACAATGCCCACAATTGTGATTCATGTGCCCAAATACCCTGCATAACAAGTACCATTTGTGTGGTAGGCCGTGTTTGCACACATGCATAGTGCTGAAAAGGGCCAATTTGTCCCTGAAGGCATTCCTACATACCCAAAACACAAGTACAGTGACTAGCAAGGATGGCATAGACGATTCAGCAGGAGACATCGGTGAGCAGGCATGGCCATTGTTGAAGGGATCCGTCACCAACAAAGAAAATGTGGACACAGGTCAGCACAACAATTGTGCAACTGTTTGCAGGGAAGATGTCAGGTGCCACAGAGGAAGGAACACACCTTGGGACACTCATGACCATCATACAAAAACATTTCTCAGAACCCTAACACATTACCTGAACACCAACTCCCGGAGCCTCATCACCAACATCAAGTACCTGAAATGCAATAGTGTTGAAAGTAAAAGAAAAGGCTTTATTCAGCAGCAAAAATAAAGTAATGTAAAAGAGACTATGTACAAAGGCCAATGGCCAGTCCCATTCTCAAGTCCAAAGGTGGACATAGGGGACTGCGTCCACCCCTACCTTGCCTGCACTAAGGAACCTCAAGGTTTGTCGACCGGGGGGGCATCATCTGTGACAGGACCAGGCACCGCAGGGACATAAGGGGGAGGGGTAGGTGTGGTGGGTGCAGTGGTGGACGTCTCCACCTCAGGGGATGGGGCACCGACAAAGGTGGAGGTGAACACGGCGCTGCACACTGCTGCTAGGGCCTCCATCCTAACCCCTGCACCTGAAGATACCCCACGGCAAACGGAGGGTGTGGTGGCCGAGGGATGGGGTGCAGCGCTCTTGGGGGAGGGGGTGGACATGGTGGGGGACTCAACTCCTATGCCCGGGGACTTCCTCGCCCGCTTGTGGGGTGGTGGCTCAGTGGGGGCGAGGCCCAGCCCAAACATACAGGTCTCCTTAGGTGACAGTTTGGCAGGGGAGCTAAGGGGAGTGGTTTTGGAGGAACAGTGTTGTGAGGACTGCGGACTGCGACTGTGGCTGCGTGTATGTCATCTGCCCCCATCCCCTGTGGGTGTGCCTACATCCCCCTGAGTGTGCGTGCCAGGAGTCTGTGCGCTGTGCCTTACTTGGGGGTGTGCTGGATGTGTCTGGTGGGGTGCGTGCCCGTGACTGTCTGGGTGTGCGTTGGGCAGGCATGGGATAGGGCAGTGTGGATGGGTCTGGGGTAGGGGGGACGGAGCGCTGCAGGAGAGAAACTGCTGCCATCAGGGAAGAGTCCATGGACCGCAGAAACCTGCGTTGGTCAGACATCGTTGCTGACATGCCCTCAAAGAACGACACCATCTGTGTGAGCAGTTTAGTGTGTCCATGGAGGACATTCAGCACCAATGCCTGCCCAACCTGCAACTGTCGCAGTATGTCCACAGACTCTTCACTGAGGACAGCAGGGGTGACAGGGGCAGGGGGTGCAGTGCCTGGGACGAAGGAGACATGGTGGGACTCTGCACGGACAGAAGGGACGGGAGCAACTGGGATGGTGGAGATGGTAATGGAGGAGGCGGGGACAGATGTGGGGATGCTGCCAGTTGGTGTTGCAGCCTCCGCCTCGTCAGGGAGGTCAGCCTCAGACCCGTCGGCGTCGTAGCTGGTATCATATCCTGACAGGTCCTCCGACTGACTCCCCTCGCCCTCCGTGCCACTGGGTGCTTCTGATTCTACAGCACTGGTGGCACTGCCGCTGGGTCCCTCCTCCAGGTCCATGCAGGTGTCTCCCTCGGTTGTGGATGATGATGCTGTGGGCAAGGAGAAGAAACCGAAATGCATCAGTCACCTGTATACATCTGACACATGAGCACAAGAACAATTGGTCACAGTGCATATCAGGCAATGCATCATGAGTAAGAGCTAGATAACTCCGCACTTATGTAAGCCCTGTACTGCCCAGTTGGTAGACCCACTATGCCACTTGGACACCAGGTGTCACCACACTCAGAGACCTGTAAGTACCTTGGAACAAAAAACAAAAAAATGTCGCTACCTTGGGACTCACAATACTTTACACAATCTACATGTTTTGAATGTGCCAATTCGCCATTTCGTGAAAAGAACACTCATGTGCCTGCATGAAATATGTTGCACAAGGCAGTGCACACAACACTACATTTACACTGTCATTGAAGAAGCTGGCACCTTTTCTAAGAAGCCACTGTTAGAAATTAATGGTGTTGCAGACAGTTCATATATGTGGGTCCACGGAGGTCTGGATGTCTTGAGACTCGTCAGTTTGTATCGTCAACAACAAAGGAGTCTCACAAAATCAATCGGAACATGTATATGGAGAATCTGCAACACCATTTACTTCTAACAGTGGCTTCTTAGAAAATGTGCCAGTGTGTTCCATGACAGTGGAAATGTATTTTGGTGTGCACTTCCTTGGGCGACTTTTTCCATGCAGGCACATCAGTGTTCTCAATACAAATCATCAAATTCCCACATTTAAAACATGAAAAACTGTTGACAAGTGCTGTGAGTGCCAAGGTACAATTTTGTAAGAGTAACAACTTGAATTATGTCAGTTGTCACATGGCCATCCGTCACCTGATTACACAGTTGGCTACACTTATGACCTACTGCCTGTCATCTGGAGTGGCACACATGTCCACACCCAGAACAATGCATTAGCTAATGGGCCTGCAATTGGGTAGAAAAAAAGCCTAGCTGTACAGTTGGGACACCCTCATGGCAGAATGTACACACAGATGTCATCACACAAAGTCCAAACAGCGTTGCATCTGAACCACAAACAGGTGCTAAAAATGTATGAGCAGGAATCATGTTTATAAAAAACTGACACAGGCTGCATAGCAGGTAAATTAAGCACTGGCCAGCATCACAGGGGTACTGCACGGTGATTCTTTGTACAGCCAAGTATCACACACAAGTCAGACCTGGCAATGAAAAATCAGGGTTGCACATGTATGCCTCTCCTGCACACCCCACCCCATGCCTGAGTCAATGCAATTGATACAGATCAAGAAGTGACACCTCTTATTCAGGGTTACAATAACTGTGCAGGAAAAATAGCTTCATTTACAAAACATCACCTCGTGGGGCTGGCAACACATATTTGTGACACACAACCATCAACAGATTGTTGTGAATAGCCACACAGGCACTGCCCAGTGTGAGTATGCACAAGCAAAATGGTGTATCCCTTTCCAGTGGACACATGTAGCACACATTTGCTAAATACTAACTTGGCCAGGGAACAATGCCACAGAGGCAGACCTATGCTGAACACACAGAGAATGTGCACAGTGTTGGATGACACACATGATTAGGAGGCCAGGGTGTCTCAGGGGACTGTAATGGGCACACTGCTCCGTGGTCCTGGAAAGAGCTAACTGTACCATGTTCAACCATCATGGCAATATGCATATCTCCCACTCATGCACATCATGTCTGAGGCCACAACATTGGTCATGCATGCTGCAAGGGTGTTCATTTTAAAGCTCACACTCATATGTTGAGATCATCATCAGTGACAACAAATATGGACCCCCAACATAGTGAACAGGTCATGACACAGGCAAGGTACCAACACAAGTCACAGACCACCCTCCCACATGATGCCAAAAGCAATGTGCACTTAGATTTAATGGCACCCTAGATGATCATGTGCAAATGTGATTACACACACACCAGGGGACACATGTCAAGGAGGGGAAGGAATGAAAAAGAGCACCAGGTGACATTGGGGAACAGAAAATGCACTGCACATATTAACTCTGGGAGTGTATCCAGGCTACAGAGCACTTCCAAAAGCTGGCGACACATAACACGACAAACAGCCATGTACCTACCCCCTCCTTGCTGCAGTCTCTCCTGTAACTGCCTATCGAGCTCAGGGAATACCACCGCCAGGACACGTTTCATGTGGGGGGTCAGGCGTCGTTGGCCGCCGTGGGGACACGGACTGTCTAGCCCCAGCTGGACCCGGGTGATCCGCCGGGTTCAGCACCGGATGTCCTGCCACCTCTTGCGCACCTGGGGCAGCTGGCGACGACGATCCCCCTCAGATGTCACAGCCCTGACGATGTCTTTCCAGATCAAGCCCTTCTCGTAGGCAGTTACCTGTCAGGATGACAAAGTGACACAACATCAATACACCTGCTCCATGTCCCAGAGACACACATTTGAACATCATTGAAATGTTGCACAGGGCATAGGATGCAGACAGGAATTACATAATACACAATAAGAAATTGGTCTGTGTGCAAGCCCCAATGCACTACATGGCATTGAAAGTCAACATGTTGCCATGAGGGGTGCGACACACTCACTGATCATGCCACACACTGTGCAGCACATGCAACAGCAGGCTGAAGGGCAGCACGTGCCAAGCAGTCACATGTCCCACTCCACTGACGCACCATCAGCATACTAGACAGACACACCCAAGCACAGATCACTCGCCTGTCATTGACTACAGCGGATACAACCCTCACTCTGCACATGTGCCACTTGCCAGTGGGGTGTCACATGTGTCATGCTAGCTCTGCAAGTCAGACACACAGCACGGCTTACTTGTCACATCAGATGGGTTGAACTGTTGCCTCCTCCATGCAGCTGTGGTGCAACACTTCACATAGACACTCACCCACATGACAAGGAACATTCACACACATCACTGTCCATGAGGTCGTACACATCATTTGGACACTCTCACCACAGGGCCACTCAACTCATACCCACCTGTGGGTACAGTCACCTGTCATACCGGGGGGACCACTGAATCACCTCAGGACAATAGGAAAAAAAAACACCAAGGATTTGCCAAATTTGAAAGTGTCATGCACTATGCAGTGAAAGTCACAGTAAGCACAGTGCAAGTGAGGAGTGCACACAGGAACTACATCATGCTCTGCATGAGAGACATCAGCATGTCCCCCCCTGGGACCCACTCTAAACAACATTGCATATCTGTCCCACCTGGACACAATATTGACACTCACACAACAGGTGCATAGGCAAAGTTAGTGGACTCAGCACTCACCTGGTCTCCCATAAAGCTTGGTGTACAGTACGTGACATGGTCCAGAGGAAGCAGAGACAGCAGCAGTGTGGTCGACAGGAAAGTTGTGCAGGCAAGTGCCCTCTTATGGGTTCTGTCTGCCTTATATCTGTCTTGCTGAGGGGCATTCATTTAGAGGAGTACATAGTGATTGGTCAGACTCATTTGCATCCTACGTTTACTCCAATCCCTTTAAACATACACCAATGACTTTAAACATACACCAATGACATCATTTGCATCGTTCAAATTTTGAGCATCATGTCAAGTCAACAACCACTTTGCAACATTGTATTTTGTGGCCAACTGACTGTTTCAGGACACATGATCGACACTTTTCAACTGAAAACTCTGTCTCCATGACAACCAGCATGCATTTAGGGCCTAATACTTTTCCCTTATGTGTCCCCTATGTAAGTTAGAAATCCACACACAGGTACGGTGCGTTTCACACGTACCCCTACCGCACAAGTACAATGGTGAAACGAAGCGTACACACGCGATGATAGCGGGTGTACGGTGCGTTTCACACGTACCCCTACGGCACAAGCGCAATGGTGAAACGAAGCGTACACACGCGATGATAGCGGGTGTACGGTGCGTTTCACACGTACCCCTACGGCACAAGTGCAATGGTGAAACGAAGCGTACACACGCGATGATAGCGGGTGTACGGTACGTTTCACACGTACAGGTGCGCATCAGTATTACAGTGTGTTAGACACCTATGGGTACGCACTAGTTCACACGTACGGGTACGCACCAGTAGTACAGTGTGTTAGACAAGTTCGGGTACGCACTAGTTCACACGTACGGGTACGCACTAGTTCACATGTACGGTTACGCACTAGTACTACAGTGCATTAGACACCTACGGGTACACACCAGTAGTACAGTGCGTTAGACACATACGGGTATGCACTAGTTCACACGTTCGGGTACGCACCAGTAGTACAGTGCGTTAGACACGTACGGGTACGCACAATTTCACACGTACGGGTACGCACTAGTTCACACGTACGGGTACGCACTAGTACTACAGTGCGTTAGACACCTACGGGTACGCACCAGTAGTACAGTGCGTTAGACACGTACGGGTACGCACTAGTTCACACGTATGGGTATGCACCAGTAGTACAGTGCGTTAGACACGTACGGGTACGCACTAGTTCACATGTATGGGTACGCACTAGTACTACAGTGCGTTAGACACCTACGGGTACGCACCAGTAGTAGAGTGCTTTAGACACGTACGGGTACACACTAGTTCACACGTATGGGTACGCACTAGTACTACAGTGCGTTAGAAACCTACGGGTACGCACCAGTAGTACAGTGCGTTAGACACGTACGGGTACTGACTAGTTCACATGTACGGGTATGCACAGTAGTACAGTGCATTAGACACGTACGGGTACGCACTAGTTCACACGTACGTGTACGTACTAGTACTACAGTGCGTTAGACACCTACGGGTATGCACCAGTAGTACAGTGCGTTAGACACGTACGGGTACGCACTAGTTCACACATACGGGTACGCACCAGTAGTACAGTGCGTTAGACATGTACGGGTATGCACTAGTTCACACGTACGGGTACGCACTAGTACTACAGTGCGTTAGACACCTACGGGTACGCATTTCACACGCTTACAATGGTAATACAGGCACACACATGCCAGGAATGGAGGGCTACGAGTCGCACAAGGATGTCCATCACGTACTTTTCATTGCATACTGTTATGTGCAGGCCCTAGGTGTGTCAGCCAGTGATATTGCACAGGTCATCTCATCTAGTTGCACAATTGATGTGTGATGACCTGTGGACACATGTCATGTGTGATGGGGCACTATGTGGCACACATCACCTTTACACTTGCCACGTGTGTCTGTAGTCCAACTGTGTCATGCACAGCAGCAGTGGGATGACACAGTCATCACCACCCGCAACTGTATCCTGATGCCAGGGACAGGGACACTCTATCAACTGACATGTCACGATCTGCGTGCCCCTTTGTGACTATGTCAGGTGTGTGTCATGTGTTCCCATGAGCTTGATGTCAGTGTTCTGTCAACTGCATCTGCTGTTGGTGCATCCACCATGGGTCTGTGTGGAGATGGGCATGGGACACATCTACGCAGACCATGCCACATGTGGATTCCCACCGCTGTAGGGTCTGTGTGCATCGGACATCATATTTTCCCAGTCATACATGTCTGCGTTGTCTCAATGGCTGTGTCTTTCTCTTGTCACGTGTACCCCTTCATCGCAATGTGTTTGATATGTACATTTGACATTCCCTGTGACCTGTGCGTGTGCCTTGCACTCAGCTGTGTGGATGAGATGACATGCTTCCAATGCAGCTATGTGGTTGTGTGTCATTCCGGTGATATCTGTGGCTCTTCACTCAGACTGGCCAGCAACTCATTTCAGGGCATGTCATGTAGACTCGACAATCAACAGGTGTATCTGGCTTTTTGTAGGAGTGCCAGCAAGCTGGCACATGTGTCCTGTATGTATTGCACACACCCGACACCATAGTTACCTGATGTGTATTAGCAGTGTAGCATGTGCTATGTTCATTGACATTGATATTGGCAGACTCTCAATCTTCATTCTTACAAACAATGTCTTGCAGGGCACCGCCTGTCCCAAGCCCAATGCCAGACTTGGGTGCCATGAGGGAACGTGCATGCATCCGACGTTACAGATTCACTCAACAGTTGATTGAGGACTTGACCGACAGGCTGGCACCACACCTCCAACCACGACACAGGTATCCTACTGCGCTGACCCCAAAGATGAAGGTGATGGCAGCCCTAAATTTTTTTGCCACAGGTACGTTTCAATTCATCATAGCTGATGTTGGTGGCATGTCACAGACAATGTTCAACCGTGTCCTGCGTGATGTTTTAGCAGCCATGTTGGAGCCCCTTGATGAATTCATCACATTTCCTACTCCTGAGGAGTTGACAGATGTCAAAGGTGATTTCTGTGCCCTGGGAGGGATGCCCCATGTCATTGGGTCCATTGATGGTACACATGTGGCTTTGGTACCACCACAGGCACAGGAACAAGCCTATCGTAATAGAAAACATTACCACTCGATAAATGCCCTTGTGGTGTGTCTTGCTAACATGCTGATTTCCCATGTCTGTGCACGTTTTTCAGGATCAGCACACGATGCCTACATCATGAGGCGTAGCACGGTGCCACAAATGATGCTGTGGCTGCACAACGAACGAGCATGTCTTGTTGGTGGGTATACTCTGTTTGACCTGTGTGTTGCGGTATCTTTGGGTCTTACGGCATCTCCTGACCCACTTTTCTTCATGATGTTTCCATGTAGGGGACTCTGGATATCCCAACATGCCATGGCTAATGACACCTCTCCGCAACCCAAGAACAGCTGCAGATCACAGGTACAACAATGCACACGGGCAGACCAGGTGAGTGATTGAGAGGACGTTTGGCCTCCTGAAGAGCCGATTCCGGTGCCTGGACAAGACAGGCGGGTCCCTCCCTTATGGCCCGGAAAAGGTCTGCTGAATCTTCCTCCTGTGCTGCATGCTGCACAACATGGCAGTTGAGAAGGCAGTGCCACTCATCCTGGATCCGGATGAGCAGGAACATCCACCTGTGGAGGATCAAGGGCTTGGTCACGAGGCAAGTGATGAGGAGGAGGAGGAGGATGATATCTGGAGTCAGCTCATAAGCAACTTCTTCTCATAATGGTGAGTCACTGGGTATGAGTGTGCAAGCTTGTAGCATTGAGTGGCATGTGTTGCAATGTGTGTGTCCAGATGACTGAATGCAAAGTGACTTTGATGTGAGTTCTGATGTGTCACTCGAGTGATGATGTCATGCCACACAGTTTTACGGAGAGACTTCCTTTGAAATTTACATGTATCCAACATTGTTCATGTTTTGTAAATGTCCATGTGTGCGGCGAGAATTGTTTTAGGTGACTTCTTGTGTATCTGTCATTCCCAGGTTTCTGCGCCTGTTGTCTGCTCGTGTCATCTTTGTCCTCCTGCTATTCCTCATGAGGATTGCAACATGTGCTGAATCAGCGTTCCATGCACGGACATGTGGAAATGTCAATTTGGGTAACGATAGCAGCAAGGCTTTTTGGTGGTGGTATGGGTTGGGAATGTGTGGGCCTGCTTCTGCGCATGTTGTGGTACCATGCATACAAGTCTTCTCACCATGGAGCATATAACATGTAGTATCACTCCCATGACATGATAGTCACCCTTCTTGACTGTCATCTGTAGTGGAGTGTGGCTTCTGATGAAGGCATCAATGTGTGTAAACCTTGCCTCTGAAACATTGCGGATGGTACGGGTGGACATAGTGTGGGACATCACAACAACAGGCTCTATGGGGAATTGCAGCCTCTCCGTGTGCAGCAGGATTTGTTTGGCTCATCCCCTTGAATTGTGTGCCAGTTCTTTGGAATTGACATCATCCGTGTCGTGAAGGGGGGGGTCCAGCGTATGTCCCACATGTTCTGTCAACTGACCTGTGAGTCTGTTCACATGGATGGATTTCCCTTTGTGTGTGTATGTGGAATAAAGGTGTTCAGCACAATCCAAAGTGCCTCATCTACGTCACTGCAGCTCTCTGGCCAGTTTGCATGCATCATCCATGGCATACTTGTCAAATATTGAGCATATGTGTATGTCTACTTCTGCAACATGCATGCAGTTCTTCATGGCTAATAATATCTATTGTGCATGAAGTACCTGGTTGTGTATGTATTTGTGCAGGTTGCTCCACACAACGGGATGTGAACACATGCTGATGGTGTGTCTCCTGTGTGCAGCTCCGCATTTTGTTGCCTGACCCTGTGCTCGTCATTTTTGGTGATTGGTCATACATTTTCTCGTAGTGACCCATGAGTTACCTGACACTCCTTCCTTTACATACACCTGTTGCACTGTGCCTTTCTGACCTCCTTGTCTTTGTGTGCTACTTTTTGCCTAGTTTCTCACCCCTTCCGCCTGCTGCTGCGTCACCTGCGGCACCTCCCCGCCGAGTGCCATGATTCTGCAACCCACACGCCTCCAAAATGCTCCTCCCTTTCCCACTCCACCCATTCTTAATGCAGCCAGCAGCTTGCCTGTGCCACTGTTGTGCCAACGCCGTGCCAAAGGCAGGACCGTGTGCGCCTGCAACGTGCACAGTGCCCGAGCCTCTGGTCTTTGCATGACCCACGTCACACAACAGGCTCATGCTGCAGCCAACCTCCAAGCAATGTCCTCCAGACAATCATCCGCCTGCTATCAGGCAACCCCTAAGCGCATACACGACACCTTCGCATGCTGAGTGTGCAACTTCAACTGCCTACACAGCGCTGCCCCGCCTACCAGACCCTGTCAGAATAACCAGGTCATGTGCCTCCTACTCCACACCCGCTCCCTCCACCAGCACGCCATTGGACTCTGTAACCTCCTCAACACAACAGGGCCACACATCACCTTCATGACAGTAACCTGAACATAAGCATCCTCAGCACATGACTTCTTCATTGCCATCTCAGACGGATACAAGATCACCCGCAGGGACGGCACCAACAATCCCGGAGGATGAATTGCAATTGATTCACAAGTACACCCTCAGAGTCACAAATCCGGGTTTGCAGCAACTCCCTGGCAACCCTCAGAGTAACACTCATCTACAGATATTCAGGCCTACATCCACAATTGCGCTAAGCCATCAACACGTACATCTGCATGCACGCCCTCCCCTCCACAGGCTACATGTGGCTGGGGGACAGTAACTTCTTGCTGGAGGAGAACCACACCACCATCCATCATTGGGCCATCAACATTTTCATCGACGTCTCTGACAAGCAACACATTGCCCCACACCCTGGTACCGATCCCCCAAAGATGCTTGATGTAAGTTACCACAGACAAGCTGTGTGGGACACTCAAAACAACACCAACGCAACACCCTGAAACCTCACGCACTGGATCAGCAACTGATCCAACAATCTTGCAACATTAACAGACTTTCCTGTGAAGCACAACAATAGTTAAGGCACCTGGGACAAGGCAGACCTACTGGACTCCTACAGACCTAGCCGGACTCTTGTGCACACCTTGCAACACAAAGAGCCATCATTGACCTTACAGGCCTGGAAAAGACCACACACAGCCATCAGCATATCATCAGCAAGGACAAGTGGAGATCCTTCAGTTAGTGCTGAGACACCAAAACACACGACATCAAGGAGCTCATCAGCATTGTGAGTGAACTGACAGCAGATCTCCATCCAAGACACCCCACCCTTACAAGGCAGATCACATCCCTTGCAACTTTGTACCACTGCTACCTCATGGCCATACACAACAGCCTTGGCACACAGAGACAGACAGCACTATTATCCGCAGGACAAACCCCCCTCAGGTTCTGGACTCCCGTCAGCAGAAAGTTCATCACCTGGCTCATGTGCACCATCCACTCTGGCTCTCCATCAGGTCCATTCCCACACAACATCTCAACCACATTATTCCCCACCCTTGAAGCCCACGTCCAGTGCGTCCTGAATGTTTCCTTTGAGTTGGCCACATTCCATGGGTGCGGGAGGCATGCAGAGACCCAGGCCCATCTTAGACAACGGACCGCAGTACAGCAGGATCTCCTGGTACATCACCCTGCTTCCCTACCCAGCAAATGTCATCCGGAAGACACTCAACAAGCAACTGACATATTTCCTCCACGCAACCAGCTCCAGGCAACCGGCACCAGACCATCTTCCACAGTAATCACACCACTGCAGCCGTCATCATTGCCACCACCAACGACAACTTTGCCCTGCTCAACAATGGTGAGCCCACCCCTCTTGACCTCTCAACAGCATTGTACACCATGTGCTACCACAATGTCAGCTCACACATCTCCAACACTGGTATCCAGAGGAGAGCCCAGGATTCAATCAGAAAGTAGCTCACCAGCAAGGCCCAGGGAGTCTGCCTCCACACTACAGCATGTAGTACACTGGGGTCATGTGGCACATGCCCCAGGGCTCTTCTCTCAGCGTGACGATCTTCAATGTCTCCATGACCCCCCTCTCCACCATCACATGCGCACACGACCTCATCATCATCTCGTATGCCATTGACACCCAGCTGCTACTCAAACTCACCAAAGAGCCAGCCATTGCCAGATCCAACCTTCAAGAAGGCATGAGATCCATTGACGAATGGCTGAACATCAGCCACCTGAGGCTGGATTGGACAGGACTGAGGTCATCATCTGAGGATTGTCCCCTTACGGCTGGGTCAACTCCTTGTGTCCCACTGGTCTGGGCACCGCACCAGCACCCAGTGGCCACGCACGCAAGCTGGTGTTCATCATGGACCCATCGCTGACAATTACCATGCAACTCACCACCATCTGTACCTCATGCTGCAACACCCTCTGCATGCTGCAAATGATCCACAGATAGATCCACTACAAGGCAAGACAGACCGTCCCCCAGGTCAACGACACCAGCCGGCACAACTACAGCACCGGCCTCTACGTAGAACAACAGCGGGACTGCAGGAGAAGTTGTCCACATCCAGGGTGCATCCGCACACCTCATCTTCAACATCCCCAGCCCCAGCCACATCACCATCCACCTGAGATAGCTAGAATGGCTCACTGTCTGCTGCAGGATCACCTTCAGACTCGTCAACCACACTCAGGAGGCAATCCACAACCCCAGACCCAAAGCAAAACTTGGACGTCTGTCATCCAACACCCCGTTGGCCCAACTCTGTGCAGGTCACCTTGCCCTGGCCACCATTCATCACATCCACATAAACACTGCATGCAGGAGATAGTTCTCCCACCTCGCCAAACAGACCTGGGACTCCCTCCCTGGGAACATCAACATGACCCATGACCTGTACACCTTCATGATACTCTTCCAAATTGGTCTGTCTGAACAGTATTGCAAGCCCCCCATCAGCAGCTTGAGGCCATCACGGGTGAGTATTGGGCTCCATGTCTGTATTTGGTGATACATTGAGACACATGTGTGTCCTCGACCGGACTCAGATCCAAGTGTATGGATGGCTGGAGTTAGTTCCACACTCAGGCATACTTTGACATATCCCCACACGTATGTTGTGGACTCATGCTAAATGACTGCAACGTAAAATTTCACGTATTAATTATTTAATTATAGCTCTGTGGCATGATTTGTGCACTGAAAAAGGTGCAATGCAGGGACCATAGAATCCAAAGTTCACAGGGGGAGATGGGATCCTTGCCATTTGAAGTCATCAGAGTCCAGACCACAGTGTTTGGCATCATTAGTCAGACTGTGACCAGCAGGTCCATGTGGCAGATGATGTCAGTCAATGAGGTGATGCTGTCGCACATGAAAGCCTGGTGCCAGACCAGGTGACCTGGGAGATGTGGATGGCCCGCTGCCTCTCACGGTCTTTTCCGTGGACGACCCACCTTCCTCCGGGGACCCTTAGATGCAGCCCTTGACGATGCTTGGGACGCTCCGTCGGACGAATCCTTCTCCTCCTCCTCCCTCCCTGTGGCTGGTGGTGGTCTTCGCCTGGTGGCACAGGGAGGGTTGCCCATGTTGTCGGCGATCCGACGGAGTGAATGGCTTATGTCCCTTTGCACCGCCAGGAGCTCAGCCAGTCTTGCCTCCATCCGTCCTTGGTGTTCTTGTTGACTGGCGTGTTGCTCGGCCTGCTGGTTCTTGATCTCTGTGAGGGTCAGCACTACCTGGCTGAAGTCCCTGGTGTCACGCCGGTATGCCTCCATGATGTTGTGTATGTGTGACATACCGGTCCCTTCAGCTGGCTGGTCAGGTTCTTGCCTCCTCCTGCCTCCACTCCCACCACCCCTGCCCACACGAGCCTGGCCTGCCGTTGTGGGCACATCGGGTCTACAGGACCCCTGAGGGATGGCAGTGGCAGTGTTGTCTGCCTCCTCCTGGGTGCCCGCCGCTCCTTGTCCCTCCTGGTCAGACTGGCTCAGTTGTTCACTGCGGGCAGGGCTCCTGGGTGTCTCCTGGGATGTGGCAGGAATGGGGGTGGTGGTTGGCACAGATGGTCCTGAACCAGGTTCTGCAGGGGCTTGGACACCAGAGGGTCCAGGTCGGTCGGGGTCATCTGCGGAATGTTGAGAGGCGTCGCTGCCGGTGGGATCAGGTTCCTCCCGGGCCAGGGACTGTGAATCTTCACCCCCATTGTTGGGGGTAGATTCATCATGTTGCCCTGTGTGTGAGAGACAGACAATGTTAATGCTGTTTCATGCAACATGCATGTATCATACACATTCTAGTTGGCACTGTTCCTCCAGGTAGTTGTATGTGTCTAGCATTCTCCTCAATGTTCACTTGTGGATGGGTATGTTGCGGGGGACAGTTTGATATGTTCTCCTGAGTCTTTGACATGTAGATTTTTGGCTTGGATGCTTCTTTGGCTATGTATTGGTGTTGTTGTGTTACATGTCCATTGTGACAGTGGGTAAATCCATTGCCTGTCCCGGGGGTGTCTGCTTGTGTAAGGGGTGTGTGTGACAGGGCCTGCTGGTGGGTGTAGTGTGATTTGGCAGTGGGGCTCCCAGGTGATGTAGCTGTCCTCCCATGGAGCATGCTGCCATGACAGTGAGTGTGAGGTTCTGTCCTAGATATCTGACCTTGTTGTCTTGGTGTTTGTGTTTGCACTGGTCACAGGAGGGCCTTGTGCTGCCTACACCCAGGCCGAGTGTGAGCTATCTTGTCAGTACTTTCCCAATCCCTGTGCATTGCGCATGGTGCATGGGTATGTACCTGGGCCATATCGGATGAGGGCAATTGTGTCTGTTTTGGAGTTCAACAATGTGTTTTGTGCCACCCACCCTCCCAGCATCCGGACATCCATTCTTGAGTTGCTGCTTCGTGTAGCATGGGACATAGCATGGCCTTGCTTTCTCAGTGGAGCATACACATGTTAGTGGCATTAGCGTTATTTTTAAGTGTGGTTGTGGCCGGTGAGGGCTTGGGGGTAGTTGCTTGCATTTTGTGTAGTTGGGGTGGGGATGCCATTACCCCCATGTTAAGTAAGTTGTTTGTGTACTCACCAAGCTCTGGAAGTCCTTGCAGTCCATGTACTCCCATCGGCGGAAGCAGGGCCATCACCTTCTCCTTCCAGGGATGGTAATGTACTGGTCTGCGGGGCGCACCACCTCCAGTGAAGTTGCTCTGGGCGTAGTCCTCATTCATTTTGCGCTTGACCGCCCTCCGCAGATCGTACCACCTGGCTTGGCATTCATTCCTGGTCCTTCTGATGGGTGCAACCGCATTCACCCTATCGACGATCCTCTGCCACAGGCGTGATTTTTCAGCTATAGAAATATACCAGAAAGGAGCGGAGTAATATCACATAATATAAACAAATAAATGCTGTAATCCCAAAATAAATTTTTGTTATTTATTTTTTATTTTTTGTTCTTTATTCCTAATATTTCTTTCTATGATTCCTCCTTAATTATTTCCCAATTAATCAATTATTCAGTAGTCTGAGTTTTCTCCTTTTGTTTCAAAGTGTGAACCCTATCCACCCTCAAAATTCTCTGTCTAGCCTTGATCAGATTCTTATGTTGATATCCTCTGTTAGTTAAGCGTTTCTGAAGATTGTCCAATTCCTTAATAAAATCCACTTCAGTACTACAATTCCTTCGAATCCTTACCATTTCCCCATAAGGAATTCCTCTGGTCACTGAGCCAGCATGAGCACTTTCTGCTCTTAAAATAGAATTAGTAGCTGTGCTTTTTCTGAATAATCTACTGTTAATGGTGTCACCATCCACGCTTTATCTTAAATGGATATTTCCGACTTTGATTAAAAGATTATATTGTCAAATAGGCAGATTTTGTAAATTATGGATATATTTCTTTCTTGTATAGATAGTTTGGGAGGATTATATACTTAATATTGTATTGTGTTATGATGTTTTCTTTTCTGTTTTTCTTTTCATTACAGCCCTGATGATGTCCTAGATAGGACGAAACGCATTGGCTGTGTGGCTGTGTACATTGAGCAATATTTACTCAACTGTAGCAAAAAAATGTTTTGTGTTTGCAATTATGTAAATTGATTGAACATTATCTCGGAATTTATGTAACAGTTTGACATGTGATGGTTCAAGTGTAAAATTAATGTATTAGCTTATTAGAACACTACTGAATAATTGATTAATTGGGAAATAATTAAGGAGGAATCATAGAAAGAAATATTAGGAATAAAGAACAAAAAATAAAAAATAAATAACAAAAATGTATTTTGGGATTACAGTATTTATTTGTTTATATTATGTGATATTACTCCGCTCCTTTCTGGTATATTTCCAATGTTGAGTATTTAAGTGGCTTTTAGCGGTGGGCCACTGAGAGTGAGCAGGAGACCATTAACTGTGGATAATACGATATTAATGCACAAGATATTACTCTCTGGTGCACACATAGTTGTAACCCTCATCGTTGCAATCATTGGATGTGATTTTTCAGCTATGCTGGTCTGTCTGACCAATGTTCCAAACAGCTGTGGCTCGACTCTGATGACTTCATTGACAAGGATGTCCAGCTCCTCCCTTGTGAACTTTGGATTCTTGTCTGTGGGCATGGTGTGGGGTGAGGGTGTGGATGGTTGTGGGTGTGTGGGTCTGAATGTGACGGTGTGGGTGTGAATGTGTAGAGGGGGTATGTGTGAAGGAGGTTGTGTGATGGTGTATATGTTAAGGTTGGATGGATGTAGTTGTTAGTGTGTGCTCTCTAGCTCCAGTGAGTCTGTTGCAAAGGCTCATAGTTTGTGTGTGTGGGTCCTTTTTATTGGTCCATTTGTGGGTGGGCCTCAGTTTGAATTTTTGGTGGATGTGTTATAAGGGGTGGTTGAGAGTTTGCCCCTCTGTTTCCCTGTTTGGATGTGTCCAGGTCAGTCATTTCCATTTTTAGTGCACTGTAGACGTGTTTTGTGGTGTTGTGCGAGTCGATTAGACCCTCCTTGTGCTGTTTTACAGTGTCCGTGGTTCAGTACGGTACTGGGGTACGAGTCGTACAGGCACACACCCCCCATGCGTTGTGTATGTACGGTGCGTACATGGCCATTGCTTATGTACGGTGCGTACACCGCCATTGCTATGTATGGTACGTACACCGCTATTGCTATGTACGGTGCGTACACCGACATTGCGTATATACAGTGCGTACACCGCCATCACTATGTACGGTGCGTACACCGCCATTGCTATGTACGGTGCTGTACACCGACATTGCGTATGTACGGTGTGTACGCCGCCATTGCTATGTACGGTGCGTACACCGCCATTGCTATGTATGGTGCGTACACCGCCATTGCTATGTACGGTGCGTACCCCGACATTGCGTATGTACGGTGCGTACCCCGCCATTGCTATGTACGGTGCGTACACTGACATTGCTATGTACGGTGCGTACACCGCCATTGCTATGTACGGTGCGTACACCGACATCGCATATGTACGGTGCGTACACCTCCATTGCTATGTACGGTGCGTACATCGACATTGCATTTGTACAAGTCATTCCCCGTGTACGGGACGTTTTCCATACGAATCGGAAATCGGAAATCCAGTCCGCATCGTACTTGTACGCTCGGACTGTCTTTTTACGGTTCGTACGGAAAAGTGTCCGGGTCCGTCACGTACAAGTTTTCCCGCTACGATTCGTACGGATAGGGTCGATCCGTATGTACTTTTTCCCGTACGAATCGTACTTCACGGGTCGGACGTGACTGTACGATTCGTACGGAAAAAAATACGGATACGCGTCGTACGGGACAAAAAAATACAGGATCGGAATCGGCCCCTATGTGTTGTTCTTAGGCACATAGTTTTTGCATTCAGAAGTTAATTGATGCTTGTGCTGCAAAGCACCAACGTGATTGCTGAAATTATCGCTCAATTTTGTAGAACAATTTGGGTACATCTGTGCACAATGTATGCATGTGTTGTGTATGGCATTCAAGTCCAGCAAAGTCATTCAAAGAAGAGCAAAGAAAAGCATGCAGATGCCTATCATGATTTTTTTTATGGCGTTGGCTGGTCCCAGCACCTGTTTTATGAGCTTGCAGGGTGTAAAGTGAATTCATTTAACCCGATATTTCTCTTAGGGCCTGATTACGAGTTTATGTGGTATTTATCACCCCTAATTAATAACGATACAACAGGGTACATTATTTATCAGGTGCAATAAATGACACCTATTATGAGTTAATGGGGAATAACATGCAGATGTTGGTGTTAACGCACCAAAATCTGCATGATATGGGAAACACCAAAGGCCAGATATTCAGTCATTTAATTTTGCGGGTCACAAAATGGAATGTATTAATGTGTCACAGACACATTTAGAAATTCTCAATGCAGTCACAAATGACCTGCCTCATCAATATTCATGAGGCAGGTTGCAATTTGCGACCCATTGGGAATGGGCAAAATCACAGGGATGGTGGCCTACTGGGGATAGCAGACCACCATGTCTGTGTTTGCTTTTTAAATAAAGCAACTTTTTTTTCCAAATACACCCCATTTGGGATGCGATTAAAAGAAAAAAAGGAAAAGTTTTCTTTTCATTTTTTAAGGGCCGGCAGAGGTCCGTGGGACCACTGCATGCTCTTAAAAAATACTTTCCCTGCCAAACACAATGGAGAAGGTGTCCCCTTGGTTCCACTTCCCGTTTGCGCCTGGTTAACCATCAATTTGAAATTGGTGGTAACCAGGGCCGGACTGGCCATAGCGGGCATAGGGCATTTCCCCAGTGGGCTGGAAGGGTGGGGGCTGGGTTTGGAGCAGTGGGGGCCATTTTTGTTACTGGGGGCTGATTTTGCAGCAGTGCTCCAATAGTTAAGCAGCAATACTTCACCCCTTGAAAGCCCAGCTGCAGAGCGGCCGGTCTGATAGAATTGGCAGGGATACTTTGTGTTTTCAGTCTTTCCCTGGTGGTAACTGCGATTATTTTGCGATCACATTTGTGGTCGCAAAACAATCATACATTCCCCTCCAACTCGCTATTAGGAAGGGACACCCTTGGCACGCCCCTTCCTAATAGCCACTCACACACACGATTTTGCAAGTTGGTAATAGGCTACCGTGCATGCTACAACCCTTTTTAGGTCTCGCCTGACCCAGCGCATGCGCTGGTCTGGCGAGACTTATTGAGAGGGCTCCAAAAAGTGCTACCAGGCCAGCCTGCAGCTACAGTGCATGTGCGCGGGTGCGCGCGTACTTTCCCTTTTGCGGCCGCAGGCCGCTTTGATGTTTGATCGCGATCACTTTCGCTGCCGCACGGCTACTTGTTTCATTTGCCACAGGGCTTTCTTTTTTTGTTTTCCAGATACGGAGCGATTGCATTATCTTGTGTCATTTAGAGCACACCCCAATTGTTTAAAAATTCGATTCTAGTGAATTTAAATTTTGGATGCATCCTGTTTGTCATTTAAGTTTTTTAATAGAAGATGGTCTTTAACCGCTGCATTGTTTGCTGTCGGTATTTGTCATCGTGGGAAATGCTAAAAGTAGGTTTAAAACTTAAAGTTGAAAACGAGAAACATCGTCCATATTAATGTGTTTTATTTTTAAGGCAACTAATCTGCAAGGTTTTGATGTTTGAATTGTAAATGGCTTTAGTAAACTTGCATGTAATATTTTAATGCATTTTGTACTTTAATAATAAATAAAAAAGAAAAATAACCAGTCTCCAGTTGTCTCGATTTACCGCCCCTCCCAGCCTCCCCCGCCCCCTTCCACCATAGATTCAGATTTCTGGCCAGATTTCTCTTGCAACAGTGTCTGAGTTTAAGGCGGTTAGTTTTTTAAGCCACTGCTTAATACTAGGACATTGTCTCATTAATTAGGCGCCCTCTTACAACAGGTCGTACCCCTGCACGTTCTGGGGGCCATCTATTGGTCTGTCTCGCCACCATATTGATTGCCTCTCAGTTTATCGACCCCTGAAAAATTAACGTTGGCCTTACTGGGTTCGAACTGTGGAAATGTGGATTTTCCTGATCAGTTATGTCCCCTATCTTGGACCCCAACGGTTCTATATGCATGTTACAAGTACATGTATGTTCCCTCCAGTTCCAGTTTCTAAGACGCAAACATATGTGTGTCTACCGTCGACATGTTCTCTGTCAGATCCGCCATCACAGGGCTGGATATTCGATTCCTAAGTATGAAAGGCCACCGACTTTATATGGCTAAGTTACTTCATTTTTACAGTTCAGGCAAGTAGGCCCGATTCTGTCCTCAAGCCTTTCCCTGCTCTCTGTCTCTGACAGCTTCAGCTTGAGCTCGCATCTGTATCCATGAACTTTGTCCTACTCCCTGTGCAGCTAACGGTGCCTGCCTCGGCCAGTTTTCGCCTGTCTGCCAAGAAGTTGTATTTCACCTTCGAATTATCTATTTTGCTCTTCAGCCGATGCATTCCTGTCTAGTGATTTAGGTAAACATTTCCTTTAGCTCACAAGCAAAGGACTCAGCCTTTCCGTCCTCCTGCAAGTGATTCATAGCCCTGTTGCCATGGAAAGTTTTCTATCCCTCGCATCTCATATAGACACTTAGACGCTTGTACACGCACACAGTCAGTATAGAATAGATTCTGTCCGAGAGTCTCTTCCTTGTGGATAACATAGTTCTTTAAACATAGGATGTTAGATATGATTTGGGATTAGGTTGACTTGACCCTCAGACTTTTCGTCTCCACATGTAGAGCTAAATGTCAAGTCCCTTCACCCCCTAGTTGCACGTCAATTACACGTCATGCTGCTGCGCGCGCATCTATGCCAAGTATTATCTTATAGATCCACCTATGTCTGATAATTCTAACCAATCATGTTTCTTTTATTCCTTATTACGCCTAGTTTCGATTACGTACCTGTTTTGTCACTTTTCTTATCAAATGTTACGCCTTCTACATTCGTTTCATTGTAATGTACTTATTATAAAAATACATGTCTGTCAATAAATTATTGTACTTCACTTCCTGAACCCTCGTGGTGACGGAACCTGAAGGCCGTGACTCGAGTCGGCCATTTTTAATGGAATAAAGCCCACTTAGAAAACCTCTTATACCACGGATTCTGCCTCTTGTTATTTTGAGCTATTTTACTTTATTTTAAGATTCCGTATGAAATTCAGTCCGGTATTTTTATTTACCACATAATGGCGCCCGAATAGGGACACTTTCTCATCTCACGCGCCGGCGGTGCGTTGCAGGCCCGGTCTCCTGCCACAGCTGGACGGACCATAAACGCGTACCAGCAGGATTTCCTGTAAGCTCCCTCCGGTCAAGCGGGGGCGACTGAGGCTGCGATCAACCCAGACGAGGCGGTGAGAAGTGCGAAGTATCCCGACCAGAGCCTAGCTGAGAGAGCAAGATCCGAGGTATACCGAGGCCCACCAGGTTTTCGAAATCCCGATGTCCAGAGGGTCCGATGTCCGCAATCATCGAGTCCTGTCCATTCTCTGAGGCCTTCCGTTTCAAGGAGCTACTCGGTGAGTACCATCGCCGGGGAGGCGTGTTGACGCGCACATAGGTTGTGCCGGTCAAGACGGATTTGGGTACACAAATCCGGTCTGCACTGTTTAGCAGTGTATATGTACTGTTTAGCAGTATATCAAGTATTCCGAAGTATTCAGTTAGTGTCAAGAATTCAGCATGGTGATTAGTTTGGCAGACTATCATCATTGTCGGTCATTGTTAAAATGTTTAATGTTTAATGTTTAAAGTATTTAGAAATGTCTTGCATATTGTGGTATGAATGATTGTTCATTTGTTCACTGTTCATTATTGTGTTTTTTCGTATTAAGTAAGTTCAAGAGTAAGTATCAGATCAGTTGTCAATATGCCGCTTTTCTCGAAGTTAAGACAGATTACTACCAGAAAAGGGGTGCTTGAAGAAGCAGTTCCTATTCCTCCTAGGGACACTCCAGGACATTTTATGTACCATAAGCATGGCTTAGATGCCATATTGTTTCTTGATCTATGGGTAGATTATACCAAAGGATTGCCGGAAAGTCAAAGGTGGCCCGCAGCGGGAACCTGGGATGCAGAGTGCATCATGAAAGTGGAGGAAGAGTTATGGAAAAGAAAGGTCAGACAGTCACAGAAAGACGCTGTTGAGTTATGGCGTAAAGAATCTCATAGACGAACAGAAAAAGCACGTAGACAAGAAGAGAGGAGTAAAGAAAGTTCAAATAAAGTTCAAGAAAATCTATTAATTAAGGAAGGTATCCGAGTGAAATCAGAACAAGTGAATAGACAAAGAAATGCTCTTATGAATGGTATGTATCCCCTTCTCGCCGAAGGACTACCTAAAGCTGTTACAGAAATACCAAAAGACTTGCCACCCCCATTATTTCCAATTAAGGTACATCCAAAGGGGCTTCCCAGAACCGCAGAAGATGTTTTTCTTTCCTCATATCTAGATGACGCAGCTCCCGAGTATGCTAACGCCACACCACATAGACCGTCTGGCGGAGGGGTTCAACGTCAGGATCAGGTATCTGTCCCCGTGCAACAGCAAGTCCTGATACAAGCTTCGGCAAGCACATCTGTTTCCGCATCTGTCTCCGCAGTCGACTCTACAGAGGTATCGACACCCATAGTTGCTGTGTCACGTTCAACGAATCCATTCACACCCGACGCCCCAGATGGGGCCACGGGAGGTGCTAGCAGTACCTTCACACCACCTAGAATAAATAAACTTGTTTTTCAAGAGTCAGCACATTCACGTACACCTAAATTCGTAAGTGAACGTACGCTTAAGGAACTCCTTGTAAATTGTAGATATGACCCAGTGGTTGGTAAAGAGGACGAAATGGTCCTGGCATCATTACGTATCAGACGAGCCGCAGAGTATTTAGCAAGGTTACCAGGAATGACCACGCATCTGGATAACATATATCATTTTGTTCAAACAGGACGAGATCCAGGATGTATTAACAGAGCTATGGAATTCCAGAAAGTAGAGATACAGGGGGAACTGTTACGTTTCCTCATAAACTGTGTAATCAGAAATCAAGATCGTTCGGGGGTAGACCCGAATGCAATGCTTATTCTTACAAGATGGAGTCAGAATATATCAGAAGGGAGACACGATAAGCAAAATTGTATAATAGCCATGTGTCGAAAAATCCGTAAAGAAATAGAGCGCATTCATGAAGAAAGATTGGGAACAGACGAGTTTGAGCAAGATGAAATGTCCGAATCAGGGAATTCCGCAAGACAGTCAGAGACCATAGCCTATGTAGGCAGAGGAAGATCCTGTGAAAATACTAGATGTTTTTCTGATCCAATACACTCTGTATGTCCAAATAATAGCAGAACGTATCCGACGCCTGTAATAAATCTGAAATCTCCTGAACATTCGTTTCAAGCCGCAGATAAGATACTACGAGAACGAAGGGGTTACCACCTCCTCGATTCCATGGATGAGCAAGAATTAGCCAGATCAGCTGTTCACTGGATTGACAGTCCTGAAAAATACGGTGATGAGACCGTAGCACACACGTTTTTTAATCTCAGTGCAGATGAACAACGTTTAGCTGGAATATATATGATTCAGCAACTCCTCATATTATATAAGAGCCAACATGCTGACCCTGGTCCTTTACCTGATATATTAACGGAACTACTCACGAACAGATGGAGAGGCTCTAGTAACAAGCTAATTAAAGAGATATTAGTGTCACGTAAACAGTATGTCCTTTTTGTAAATCCAGATTCTCTCTCCCTGCCCCGCAGAGAAAGAGCACCGTACTATATGGATAGACAAAATCCCTTACGAGAAGTGCACCCAATAAAAGGCGAAGACAATGAGTTTCACCGTGTATTTGTTTACACACCCATATCAAAAATGGAATTATTAGAAATGAAGAAAGTAGTACCTAGTCACGACAAGGACCCAGCGGGTTTCCACCGAGAAATTAAAGACATGTTACTGATGGGAGAGTACACCTTTCCTGATATTATGACGATATTAAAGGTGCTTTTGCCTGCTGGCATCTATGAAAAACTGAAAGAAAAAGAGTGGGAAGTGGGAGACCAAAAGATAGACTGGACAGCATTAGCAGAGGAAGAAAGGGCCCGAACTGCAGGTTCAGGGCTCGGGGATAAAGTTAAACTGTTACCAGGTTTACTAGTACAGGTACTGCCACGTTTATTAACTACAAAAAAGGAAGATTGGGGTGCAATCACAGCCTGCAAACAAAAGCAAGATGAAGACACAAGCGATTATTATGCTCGATTTGAAAAATGTTTTGGTATAAACAGTGGTATAAAAGCAAGTAGTGACTCATATCCACATTTATTTGTGACAAAATTAGTGGAAAATGCATTGACTCCAGTGAAGAATAGAATATTGAAATTCGAGAGTACCTGGCAAAGTAACACTCCGTCACAAATGCTACAAATGTTACAGTATCATCACAATAGAATTAGGGATGAACAAGAACACGAGCATAGACGCATGAAGGATACAAAAATGAAAATGCTAGTTTCTCAGACAGTACCAGCAGATGGTCACAAAAAGGGTGTGACACATTCTGGTGATTCTGCAGTTCCTGTAAAAGGAACCTGCAATTACTGTAAGCAACTAGGCCATTATGTACACGATTGTCCAGTCCTGAAACGTAATATAGCTACAGGTATTGCAAAAGAAAGACCACGATTAGTTAGACAAGATCAGAATGAACAAGGAGCTATGCAGCATGGACAGTCCATGCCAGTTCAGCAACAGGCAATGCCAGCCTCACAGCAACCCATACAGTTTGTGCCAGCTGCACCACTGTCGCCTGCTACTGCCACACAAACCACAACACGACAAATGTATCAGACTGCACAGTATGAATACCCTGAGTATCAGCGTTACGCATGAACCAGCCTAGAGAGGGAAGTTGACTTACCGCTTATCGAGATTCCTGTAGATCAAGAAGGACCTTATGTACATAGTGAATTATTAGGTCAAGATAGAAAATTCTTACTCGATACAGGGGCAAGTCGAACAACAATAAAACGTAGTGAAGTTCCAGGGGCACCCCTCTCAGGCTCTCAAAATGTTTCCCTTGGTTTTTCGGGAAAACCTATTGTTAATGAAGTATCACAGCCTCTACCACTTACGATAGGACCTTTGACACGAACTACAGATTTATTGCTTACTAAATCATGCCCAGAAAATCTGTTAGGAATTAAAACTCTGAAAGCACTAGGAGCCATAATATGTTGTTCTCCGGAAGGAGTAAGGTTGTTTTTGCGTGATTTTAAAGGTCACTATGTGTCTAGAGACATGGATCCCCGACTACAGACTTTACCAGTACATCTATGGGCACAAGGCCCTACGGATGTTGGCTGCATGAACATTACACCCTATCGAGTTACATTGAAAGCAGGAGTGGTACTACCACGAATGCGACAATACAAGTTACCGCATGATGCTGTAGTGGCTTTGCTGAAAATCATTGATGAGCTGATTGCCCAGGGAGTAGTTGTAGAAACAGACTCCAATGTATGTAATTCACCGATAATTCCGATTCTTAAACGAACTGATCCTACTGCCCCACCAGTATACCGATTGGTTATTGATTTGCGTGAACTAAACAAGTGCATTGTACCACAATTCCCTGTGGTCCCTGATATATCATCATTGTTGACAGCAATTGATTCCGAAGCAACATTCTTTACTGTAATTGATCTCAAGAATGCCTTTTTCAGCGTCCCAATAGATCCGGAAAGCCAATATTTGTTCGGATTCAGTTTAAATGGGCGCAGCTTTAAATTCTCACGCGCTCCCCAAGGATTCACAGAAAGCCCCAGCATCTACAGCCAAGCATTGAAACGAGAACTTGACAGTATCCACATGCCAGTCAATACTGCACTGCTTCAATATGTCGATGATCTGCTGATCACCGCGAGAAGCGAGTCAGAATGTGAAAAAGCTTCTCTGACAGTTTTACATTTCCTAGCCGACAAGGGGCACAAGGTGTCCCCTTCTAAGCTGCAATTCTGTGTTCAGCGAGTTATTTATCTTGGTCACTCGCTGTCCAAGGAGGGAAGGCAGCTTACACCAGATCGCATCCAGTTAATTGCTAACATGTCAATACCCCAGACACAAAAGGAGGTGCGAGCTTTCATAGGCCTCACTTCATATTGTAGGCAGTGGATCCCTCAGTACGCATTTCTAGCAAAACCACTCATTCAGTTAACCACACAGGAGGCAGCCACATCGACTGTTCTCCCTTGGACTCAGGAACATACACAAGCTTTTGAAAGCCTAAAGGAAGCCTTATGTCAAGCACCTGTTTTAGCAACACCATGTTATAGCAAACATTTTACACTCTTTGTTACAGAACGCGAAGGTACTGCCTTGTCAGTACTCACTCAGGATCAAGCAGGATCACGCAAGCCATGTGCTTATTTTTCCAGTACATTAGATCCCGTAGCTCAGGCTTTGCCTGCATGCCTGAAATCAGTGGCAGCGACAGCTTTAGCAATCAGACAAAGCGATGCCATAGTATTAGGACACCCATTGACAGTTCAAGTACCACATGCAGTAGAGGTTCTTGTGAACCGAACACAAACACAACACTTGACCATAGCAAGACTTACCGGTTATGAACTGACATTGTTTCAACCACACATAGAGATCCGACGATGTAATACATTGAATCCTGCTACACTATTACCTGTAATTGGAACAGACCCACTAGCTCATGATTGTGTTGAAATCATTGAAATAAAGACGAAACCTAGACAAGACTTGACAGACGTTCCATTGTTAGATCCAGACCTGACGTTGTATGTAGACGGATCATGCATGAGAGCAAGTACAGGAGATTTAGTGGCCGCGTATGCAGTCACAACAGACACTGAAGTTATTGAGACAAATTGTATAGATACTTTGTCAGCCCAAGCAGCAGAACTTATTGCCCTAACACAAGCCTGTATTCAAGCCACATATAAGAAAGTTAATATATACACTGACTCACGTTATGCATTCGGAGTTGTACACGACTTCGGCGTGCTGTGGCGAGAGAGAGGTTATTTAACCTCCCATGGTGCCCACATTCAGCACGGACCCCTCATTCATGCTTTGTTAGACGCAATACATCTACCCACTGCTATATCGATTATGAAATGTAAAGCACACACGAAGGTTACTGATACCATTTCTCAAGGCAATGATTTAGCTGACAGAACAGCTAAACAGACTGCTCAGAATCGCACATTAGACATGACAAAGCCAATAGTTCAGACACCAACACAGTGTATGACAATTAAGGATCCCACACTTGACGTAATTGACATACAGACACATGCCACAGCAGAAGAAATAAAGAAGTGGACTGAACTAGGAGGGATCCAGACAGATCAAGGATGGATGACGAAGGAGAAATCTGTATGGTTTCTCCCTGATTCCATGGTTCAAGCCATTATAGCTACAGTTCACAGTCCAGCACATTTAGGAGAGAAGGCTATGCTAGACAGCATTCAGCACATTTGGTTCAACAAACATTTACGAGCAGCAGCTAAACAAAAAGTTCGTACCTGTATGATATGTTGTCAGTTTAATCCAGGAAAGAGTGTTCCCGTAGAGCAGGGTGGATTTCAGCCTCCTGACCATCCTTTTGAAGTCCTTCAGATGGATTATATTCAGATGGAACGTTGTCGAGGATTCAAATATGTTCTCGTAGTTGTCTGCGCTCTCTCCCGTTGGACAGAGGCGTATCCCGTATCAGATTACACTGCCCCGACTACTGCCAAGCAGCTAGTTCGAGAATTCTTCCCACGGTACGGTTTACCACGTGTTGTATATTCAGATAACGGTCAGCCTTTCTCATCCGAATTAATGAAACATGTCTCACTCTTGTTGGGATATCAGTGGAAATTCCACTGTGTCCGACACCCCGAGGCAGCAGGTCTCGTAGAAAGACATAACCAGACACTGAAAATCAGACTGTCCAAAATATGTAGAGAGAAAGGTGTCGACTGGATAGTAGCATTACCAGTTGCACTCTTTTACATGAGAATGGTAGCACACTCTAGAACAGGGCTATCCCCGTATGAGGTGATCTTCGGTAGACCGCCGAATATGTGGGGGACGCCTATACCACGCAAAATAACTGACATTGACTGTAACATGCTGACAGATTACTTGGCTTCCTTGATGTCTGCACTACAATCTTTTCGTTCACAGGTAGCTGCAGCCTTTCCCGACAACACTGAGGCGAAACCCCATGACGTTGTTCCGGGTAATCTTGTCTTTGTGAGAAATTTCGACAGGAAAAATCAACTGGAGCCCAGGTGGAAAGCACCCAAGTTGGTCCTGTTGACCACAAGAACAGCCGTGAAGATCGAGGGACGCAAAGGGTGGATTCATTCAAGTCACATCAAAAAATTTCATGGACTACCTTCAGATATAGACACTGTGCCCTGCACTCCCTCACAGACTGATTCAAAACTTCCTTTTGTTGAACAGAATGACTCTCAGTGCTATAAATTAAAGCTTAGGCCCAAACAGTCGAGCAATTTGATTGTTTAAGTCCTCTCCAAGGTGAAGCGGTTGAATTGTCTCCGACATGTATCCCTTGGACCTGAGTAGAGAAAATACCCGAGAAATGTTGAAACGACAGGCGTATTGTAAATCACTGCGTAGCTACTGTATGAGGACATTATTAATTTTGTTTTTATTGAGTATTTTAGTAATTATTACGAGTGTGATTTTGCACATATATCATCCTATCTCTAGACATGTTTATAATGTTGCTGCAGAACATTCTTTTAGTGACCTACCGCCACATGAATTATCTTATAGACTTGCGCTGCGCAATAACACCTTCATTAGTATGTTACATCATTCCCATCAGACTAGTAATGCGACCAATTGTTGGGTGTGTGGCCGACTTCCTCCCTATCAGAATAACAAAGGAGTTCTGCCTTTCTTTCCACATCCGTTCACACACAATGGCTCCTGTGGAGCATGGTTTAGTTTATTAAATTCTATAGACCCAGACACAGCAGTTTATCAACAACATTGGATATGGGGAAATCTGAATCTAGTTTTATTCAAAGTCTGTCACCCTAATAAGGAGGGTCATCCCAGTAGAACAGGAACTGATTTAGAAAATGAAGTGTATAAATTAGGTAATTTTACGCCTAATCTTATGATTTTGAATGTCAAATCCGAAGTTGAACTAATTCTGCCCACTATGTCAGTATTTCCAGTTAAGGGTGAATTATGTGTGAGAAAAGTTGGTTCCATACATATGGGCCATAGTAAATGTGTTACTACAGTAGAATATAGTGATCAAGGCAAATCTTCATTTAGAGCTTCTCGCCATTCTTACTTCATATGTGGTCAGACGGCATATATGCGTCTGCCTCTAGATTGGGATGGTACCTGTTACATAGCATTCCTTTTGCCACCTGTTTTCCTAGCTCCCCCTGATTATTATCGAAATGTTCATTTAGTACACAAAAGAGAGCGTAGAGATCTCCCAGTTGTCGATTATACTGAGACGGCATGGGACAAGTATGTAGATTTCAATAAAGGTATCTTTCCCTATATAGGTACAATATCAAATAGTAAGCTGATACGCAGACTCACCAAGACTCTTGAAGCTGTAGTAAACGAGACTATAGCCGCCCTAGGCAATCTGACAGAGGAACAATCAGTGATGAGAATTGTTGTTCTCCAGAATCGTCTTGTCCTTGACGTCATCCTGGCCGATAGGGGCGGAGCTTGCAGGGTCATCGGATCCAGCTGCTGCATATTCATACCAGAAAATTCGCCATCTGTATATAAAGCTATAACACGCCTTCATAAGATTGTAAGCCAGATACACGAAAATCCAGGCACTTGGACGTGGTCCGGGTGGTTTTGGAGTGTGATATCAGCCTGGGGATGGAGAGTTTTATCCTTCCTAGGTATTGGCCTTCTTATGCTCTTCAGTTGTTGTTTATGCCTGCAAAGTGGACCAGCGATTTGTGGTCTGTGTGCCACATCATGCATTCCATATCACAGGTCTCGTTCAGAATGCCGGAAGGAAGAAGAAATGATGCTCCATGAGCAAATCAATGGAATAATGAAAATTGATGTCTCGTGAAGGGCAAGAAGGGGACAAGGAGGGAATGTGGAAATGTGGATTTTCCTGATCAGTTATGTCCCCTATCTTGGACCCCAACGGTTCTATATGCATGTTACAAGTACATGTATGTTCCCTCCAGTTCCAGTTTCTAAGACGCAAACATATGTGTGTCTACCGTCGACATGTTCTCTGTCAGATCCGCCATCACAGGGCTGGATATTCGATTCCTAAGTATGAAAGGCCACCGACTTTATATGGCTAAGTTACTTCATTTTTACAGTTCAGGCAAGTAGGCCCGATTCTGTCCTCAAGCCTTTCCCTGCTCTCTGTCTCTGACAGCTTCAGCTTGAGCTCGCATCTGTATCCATGAACTTTGTCCTACTCCCTGTGCAGCTAACGGTGCCTGCCTCGGCCAGTTTTCGCCTGTCTGCCAAGAAGTTGTATTTCACCTTCGAATTATCTATTTTGCTCTTCAGCCGATGCATTCCTGTCTAGTGATTTAGGTAAACATTTCCTTTAGCTCACAAGCAAAGGACTCAGCCTTTCCGTCCTCCTGCAAGTGATTCATAGCCCTGTTGCCATGGAAAGTTTTCTATCCCTCGCATCTCA
The DNA here is from genome assembly GCF_964204655.1 of Triturus cristatus. Lineage (NCBI taxonomy): Eukaryota > Metazoa > Chordata > Amphibia > Caudata > Salamandridae > Triturus > Triturus cristatus. Next base: position 177,462,584 of record NC_140592.1, on the reverse strand, counting down.
TATAGACACTTAGACGCTTGTACACGCACACAGTCAGTATAGAATAGATTCTGTCCGAGAGTCTCTTCCTTGTGGATAACATAGTTCTTTAAACATAGGATGTTAGATATGATTTGGGATTAGGTTGACTTGACCCTCAGACTTTTCGTCTCCACATGTAGAGCTAAATGTCAAGTCCCTTCACCCCCTAGTTGCACGTCAATTACACGTCATGCTGCTGCGCGCGCATCTATGCCAAGTATTATCTTATAGATCCACCTATGTCTGATAATTCTAACCAATCATGTTTCTTTTATTCCTTATTACGCCTAGTTTCGATTACGTACCTGTTTTGTCACTTTTCTTATCAAATGTTACGCCTTCTACATTCGTTTCATTGTAATGTACTTATTATAAAAATACATGTCTGTCAATAAATTATTGTACTTCACTTCCTGAACCCTCGTGGTGACGGAACCTGAAGGCCGTGACTCGAGTCGGCCATTTTTAATGGAATAAAGCCCACTTAGAAAACCTCTTATACCACGGATTCTGCCTCTTGTTATTTTGAGCTATTTTACTTTATTTTAAGATTCCGTATGAAATTCAGTCCGGTATTTTTATTTACCACAGAACCCATGAACTGTAGAAGTCAGCTGCAAGCCTTTTAATTCTCTAAGCTATCTTTCTCTTGTGGTTCTTCAGAATATACCACCCGAAGGCCTAGTTGAATTTTCAGACCTAGTTTAAGTTTAATACTGCTTTTACTCCAACCCCTCTTAAGTAATGTTTGCCTCCCGGTTAATTCTACGATCAGGGCAGGGGGAGCCATCAATTGCAGTCACCACTTGCCCACTGACTTTTGCTGTGATCAGACTGAATTATTATTACATTTTCACATTCCTCAATTTCACAACTATAACGCGAAGGTTTACATGGAAGGATGATTCGCAGGAAGTGCTGCAAGAATGATATTTACACGTTCAGAAAATGTGTTTATCAGTGCCTCGAAGCTCGACTTCTCTTTTACTAAAAACATTTTCGTTCTTCTGCAGCTGCTATGCCTCCAAATCTAAGGACTGGCCCTTCTTTTCCTAGATGTGATCATGGACAGCCTGACTAATTTTAATCACAACCCTCAATTGCTGCCTACTGACCTCATAGCATTTCCCCTTTGAACCCTAACCTTTAAACTTGACCTTTCTCGGCTTAATTTTTTTCTTTTCCGTTTGTATCCTCCTGTCGGGCACAATGGCCAATAACGTCTTTTTAGGGGATTGAATTATTGTGCATCATAAAAGATGGTCACATTTTTTTTATATAGACAATTGATGTAAGGCACGCCTTTGATTTTCCTTTCCTTCTTGGTTGGCTCCAGCTGTTTACCGAACATACCCATGTATGTTTTACATCTCCTACAAACTAGGCCTGGACGGGGAACCCTTCTCATCTTGCAACATGTCTTCCAATCTTAGTTTCGACTCTAATAAAATGGTGTGGTTTTGGACAAATGACTATTATGCTCTACTTTGAAATGTAAAGATGGCCCAAGTGCTTGAGGACATCTATAAATTTACTCTATTCAAACAGAGGTCTTTGGGGCATATCAACAAGGGATTTATCTCTGCTTTTTTGGCTTTAAAAGCCAAAAAAGCAGAGATAAAACTAGCGCCTTATCAACAACAGGGTGCGAACACGCAAATTTGCATGTTAGAACCCTTTTACTCTACGCTTCCCCTTGCATCTCTAATGAGATGCAAAGGGGGCGTTCCAGAGTAAAATAATAGGAGAAATGTTGCTAAGCGACATTTCTCCTATTATCAAGAATCTCGCTAACCCTGTTAGAGACAAAAAAAGCAGCGCTAACCGCGGTTAACGCTGCTTTTTTACGTCTGCTAATTTTCAGACTTAGCCATGATATCCTATGGAAGGAGGATATCATGGCTAAGTTTGCCTGTCCCTATCAACAAGGTAACGTGTGATTATCTTTGGGTTTCCAGCGATAATCACACGTTAGCCTGTTAGCGTGTAGATTTTTATCGCTATTGAGATAAGCGTTGCTAATAGCACGCTATCTCAGCGATAAAAATTCACGCTAGCCGGCGATAATTATCCTCACGCTAAGAGCGCTGAGCGATAATTAACGCCGGTTGTTGTTGATATGCCCCTTTGTTACCCTCCTACCACCCAGCAGCCTCACCCCAAGCACGGCTGAATTCCCTAACAGTGTTGAACTGTACCCCCTTAATCGTGGAGTGTGCCACGCCTCTTGCATTCTTCTTGGACAAAAACCTTGCCCTACAGGCAGACACCTAGGTAGCAGCAAATGTGGTCTCGACTCCAAGGGAGACTCTCAGTGGAGTCAAACCTTTTATCATGGAATAAGACTTAGCCGGAATCCGGTCTTTCATCCTGTTGAGATTGAAGTACAAAAATGCCCTACTCACAGTAATTTCCAAGTCACATCTAGTGTTCTGTCGAGTAGCCCCTTATGCAGCTGTCAAGTTGGCCACAGGCGAAAAACGTTTTGCTACCTATACGTTCTGTATTCCCCAGAGGGGCTCCCCAAAGAGATGAAGAGCATCCTTAAAATGGCCTGCATTGCACATCTAGCGATTTTTGTGCAAACTCAAGTGAGCTTTCCCAGACACTGACCGTCTTGAGTAGACATTACCTCCTTTGGAGCAGGACCAGCTTCTACTCGAAATACCAGGCTTTAGAAAGACGAGAACTATATATCGGTCCTTCTCTGAATCTGCATTCAAGGTGTGGAATCCTGTCCCATCGAACATTAAGAAAGGCACTTCTTAATGGGCTTTCAAAAAAAAGCTGAAAAAACAGATTTGTCAGCACCAATAATAATGCAAAGAAGGTGAAAGAAAGGTTTGTCAGTCCATCACATGTCCTCTCCACACAGGAACAAAATGAAATTTGAGAAAGCTCCGTTTTTTACTGTAAGAATGATTGAACAGTCAAAGATAAGTGTGTGTTTAATTTTGTCAAGTGTTGTACTTCCAGAGCACAGGGAGTTGCGACTGATGAGCACAGTGCGCGCGCATGTGGTGCCTGTAGAATCTGGCCACAGACTGCATTCCGACAAGGGGGGGGAGGCGGTACAGACTGCCTGCCAATGAAAGTTACTTTAGGTCCTTCGGTTCCAGGGCGCATGTGGTGCCTGTAGAATCTGGCCACAGACTGCATTCCGACAAGGGGGTGGAGGCGGCACAGACTGCCTGCCAATGAAAGTTACTTTAGGGCCTTCGGTTCCAGGGTGCTGGACCCTGGAAGTCTCTCTCCAGGGCGAGAGCACCGCCGAGTTAATAACTCAAATGACATTTATTGGCGAGGAACCGTTCACCACACTAAACCTGAACGCTATATTGGTTTATCACCTCACTAATGGTCGGCACCCAGCTGTGCACCGTTTCTGTGTGACCTCGTTGCACAATTGACCCTCATCCTTTCTATCAAGGAGGCATTCCTCTTAAGGGTTCAGTTTTCTAATGTCCAACTGAGCCATGGCAGACTGCTGGAGACAGCCAGATACCTTCTCCTCCACAAATCACGTACTATTATGCATAAACCACCACATTTGTGTTTCATAGCACCCAGAAGTGTACCCAAGGTGCAACAGTTTTGTGATATACAGTACATGATTAACTGAACAGCATATTTGAGAGATGGGTCTTTCTGGCTGCTGTGACCATTGTGCTATGCACTATATGATCCTTTTCTTGGAATCGATATAGGTAAAGGCCAGATGTTCCCTTTCCAGAAATTCACACATAAAAATGGGGTTGGAGGTTCAGTCTGATATGTACTACATTCTATTTGTAGCCATAACCTCCAAACTGTCACATTTATTTGCTTGTTTCTTTAGACACAGAACATTTAAAAATATTGCTCAGATAACTAGGAATATACAGGCCACAAAACATACAATTCTAGCAAGGTGCACTGCAGTTGCTCAACACAGCTTCAATATTTGACACAGCGAGCGTTATAAGGGGCTCGTTGTCTGTATTCGGTTTATCTGTGATACTAAATAAGTGGGGATAGGGGACAGCCCTGACGGGTGCCTCTAGCGATGGTGATAGTTTGTGAGTGCTGGCTATTAAACCAAAGCCTAGCTCATGGTGCACTGCACAACAACCGGATGTACTGCAAAAAACAACAAGCATTTGCAATGCAATAGGTCTCACAGTTGTTTGAGTTTGAGCCATTGGCATTGTAAATGGCAATGCCTTTTATTTATGTGTTGGTTTTTAAAATGTAAATAAAAGGCATTGTCATTTACAAAGCCAATAGGTTAAACTTTCACAAATGCGACATATATTGCATTGCAAATGCTTGTTAGTGGTTGCAAATGGTCAGATTTTCCGTTTGCGACCGCTAAAAATGGTTGTACATCTGGACCGATGTGTTTTCCCCTGTTAAATATTTACAGGTTTGACCTGACGGAATATAATGAATTTTGAGTTATTGATGCATTAAATACCTCCAGACTTGTGAATCCAACCCATGGGCATACAGCGGTAAACAGATGGGTCAGAATATTAGGAACAACTCCTATGAAGCCCATGGTCTGCCTTATTTACAGAAAGAACCTCCGAGAAACAGAAAGAGGCAAATCTTACCTAACATTTCCTTAGCTGTACTGTCTGAAAAAAGCACTAACTGAAATATTGTGCTAATTTATTCACTTCACGCGCTGCTGGCGCATATAACAGACGCTCCACTCTGTGCGGCCCAGGAAAGACCATTGTGATACCAGTGGCGTAGCAAGGTCAGGTGGTACCCGGTGCGGAAAATTTTCTGTCACCCCCAGCTTGACAAAATGGCAAAAATATGTGTTAAAAACACATATTTTTGCCATTTTGTCACCCCACTCAGTGATGACACCCGAGGCGGCCCGCAGCCACAGCACCCCCCTTCCTATGCCAATGCATGATAAGGCAATAAACCCTATGGGGCAGATTTATAATGCCCTTGCGCCACTTTTGCGTCACTTTTCCCATGTTAAAAGTGATGCAAAAGTGGTGTAAGGGGCTTGTAAATCTGCCCCTTTGTGTGTATAAGTATGTGCTTCATGTGCACAGTACAAGTTCATTCATTACGACAATTTTCATGGCCTAAGTATGATTTACTCCTGTACCATGTAGAGGATCAGAAATAATACACCCTAATAAAAATCGAGCTGTGGCATACAACTTTACTCAGGGAAGAAAAGGCAAAATCAAGCATGCGAAAAAAAAGAACATTTCATTCACAGCGCCTCGTGACTGGCTGCAGCCAGTGTGATCTGTTACATCCATTTCTATGCTTGACTGTAGCTCTGAGGAATAATTCAGACATTATCCGCTCATTGATTCGAGAAAAGCAATGCACGTCGCGTATTGACTGGAAAAGATCGATGCACTTTGCCTCCTAACAGCATCCATTTGATCGTGCTAAAGACCAGCACAGAGAGCCTGTGCCACAATATACGTTTACAGGTTCCTGAAAAATGATCAGTTAAAAATAACAAGGAGGGGTGCATGTAGAGCCAGGGAAAAGCATCCTCAGGGGCTCGTGTCTTTCATTCTCATAGTAACCATAATTCAATAGGTAGCTAAATGGGATTTGCATGACTGCCGCAGTGCATTGTTGCACAGGATTAACTCGACAAAAACACACAAAATACTCTGTTCAAGAGAATAGCGCCAGCAAGTTTCTATTTCATTTTATGAAAACATTGTGCAATATTAAAGAAATCCAATCCATGCAGATATCTCTTGGAACAATCATTCTGTGGGTCACAATAATCCCCTTTTCACAATGTGAATTCTGCCAATTATAAAAATATCGTGCGGCGTCATCCGCGTCTGTCAAGCGGCCACCCAGGTTCAAGTGTTTATTCGAAGCACCTCGTTTGTGAAGTGGGCTTTTAATCTGGTCAGAACGCATCCCCGACTTTAGTTCAGTGGAAGAGGGTTTCATGTGAGGTCTGCAAATCCTGGACGTCTCTCAGAACTCGTGATTGAATTTACTATTCAACGTTAGCTGAAGGTCAAATCAAACATGCCTCAGACTAATTGCATGGTAGATCAAAAAGTCAAATTGTTAAAATACTGGATAATCCTACATTACAGGCTTGCAATTTGCAACCAAAATTCTGTGAACATATTTTCTAAATAATGCATTTTCCCATGATTACACACCCTCCCCCATCTGCTCAGCATGGCATGATATACCCTTCTAATTACATTATTCTGAATAGCTATGTGATGTGATTAGTCACCACTTTTTACACGAAGTTCCCTGTTGATCGAGTTGCTGCAAGGGTAAACCATATTTCTCATTTTAGCAATGATTTTATCTTTGCAGAGCAGCACTTTGGGGTTTCTTTGGTAACTGCTCATAATGAAGGTGGAAGCAGATAGTTTGCAGCTAAATATGTGTTGTGAGTTTTGAAAACAAATATCATTAGGTAGTGCATAATTAAAATTGTACATTATTCGTGGTTTGCACACAGTTATGTTGTGTTAAATAGATTTGTATAGCGCCTTTGTGTCAGGACTGCAGGCCTCCAAGGCACCACTGAGGAATGGGTCATCTCATGCCTGAAGGATCACTCGCAATCAGTTAAACTTTCCTCCTTTTTTAGGTCTCGCCTGACCCAGCGCATGCGCTGGTCTGGCGATAATTATTGAGAGGGCTCCAAAAAGTGCTACCAGGCCAGCCTAGAGCGCCGCGCTTTACCGTGCTACTTTCACTTTCGCGCCCGCACGGCCGCTTTGATGTTTGATCGCGATCGCGATCACTTTCGCGGCCGCACGGCCGCTTGGCATTGCCAATAGGTCTCGCTTTTGGGACCTTGTAAGTATTTAGTTATGCAACTGTTGCATGGCTAAATACTTATAAGGTCCTAAAGGCGAGACCGATTGGCTATGCCAATGCTTGTTTCCCTTAGTGTGTGCCCTGAAGGAAATACAAGTCAAAGTGTACAATTATGCAGATGACTTACACCTGAATTTTTTCCATTAATAACTCCTCGGAATCGAAATTGTCCTTTCCAGATATAAGGGTATACATCCATGATTGGATGATTAATAATCATCTAAAGTTGAATTCAGATAAAATTGAAATGGGTATCTTTAGTAAGCAATCTAACTGTGGAATACTGCTTTTTGCCCCCCCCCCCCATGTTAAAGGTCTAGGGGTTGTGGATCACTCTAAGCTGTCAATGAAACCCCAAGTGGGGGCCACAGTCTCAGTCTGCTGTTTTCAACCCTGTAAAATTAGAAAGAGTGGTAGATTGCTCTCCTTTGAGGCTCTCAAACAAGTTATCATCACACTGGTCATTTCTAGAGATGGCTCTGCTAATCCCCTCTATTTAGGGCTTCCTTACGGGTCAATTGGCAGACTTCAATTGATACATACTGCGGGAGTTGCAGTGTTTACCAGTTGAGCAACGCTCCGCTTTTAAGGCCTGTTGCATTGTTTTTAAATCTTTACAGAGTTGCAGCCCAGCCTTCATTCCGGCCCGCATCCACAAATACATACCTGGTCGTAATTTAAGAACTTCCTACTTGAACCTTCTGTCCATCCCCTCAATTAATAAAAAGACGCTGGGTGGTTGAAGCTTTTCTACACTTGACCACGCACCTGGAACACCCTACCATCTGATATCAGGTTTGCCTCCTGCTATTTCCAATTTATGAAAGTCTTGAATACCTGGCTTTTCAGGTGGCTTATGATTAACCTGCCAGGACGTATACCTGTAGCTTTGCTTCTGTAGCTCTAGCGCCAAGAGATCTCGCAGTGGATGCACGCTTTGTACAATTCGGTGACATAACATAACATTCACTCCATTCGTATGGCTCTGAAGTGCTTTATGAATGCTTTCAAAATCTGTCCACCTTCATCATGTGAGATTCCCCTTCAATGTATTAAAGTAGTCTTTTGATAGTATGGTTGGTTCTGTTTTGTACTTTTTGTTGGTAAATCATGGAGGATGCCATTCCATGTGAATGTGACTGTGATATGCGTAAATGAGCATATTGAGAAAGGTTTTTGTGAATAATTCGAAGAGAATGATGCAGGTGTGCTAGTTTAACTTGAATAGATATGCTGTTTTTTTTTTTTATTTCAATCCATGACAATACAAATACAAATCACAATTCATTGGAACAATCTTGCTAAAAGGTGATCACAGGTAAGACAGGAAACATGATACATCCAAAGGATAACAAGCATTTACAATGCAATGGTCTCGGCATTGTTAAAGTTAGAGCTATTGGCATTGCTCATGACATTATTTTTGTTTATGTTTTTGTTTTTAAAACATTTAAAGAAACGGCATTGTTATTTACAATGTCAATAGCTTAATCTCTCTCAAATGCGAGACCTATTGCATTTGCACCCACACACAGAGCGACACACAAAGCCACCCACACACACAGAGCCACCCACACAGACGAAAGGAAAATGTGTAACTAACTAAAGGAACCCAGCTAAGTGTAAGGGAAGCAAGTAGCTTATGTGGAGGATGCAAAAAAGTCAATTGAGGATGACATCGGCTGAGAGGGGCGGGGGTCAGTTGCGTGATATGCGTGTTTCTACTATGTTTGAACCAGTTCAGGGCTTTAAGTGGGGTGAAAAACACAAAGGGGGGGGATCTCTCACAGGGGCGTGGCCAATGTAATTAAGGACGTGGCTTAGAAATAAGTAAACTGAAAATCTGTGCTTAGCACAGTGTGCAGCCCGACTGGTATTTTGATGCTTCTGTTATCGCACCCAAATATACAATACAAGTAACAAGCCATGACTATTGGTTTTGCAAATGGTTGTTTGATACATAGATAAGATAAATAAGCAACAACCATGGCTACGTTGTAGAGCATATTGAAAATGCGTCCGTTCTGAAAAAATGAGACTGTAAAAGAACTATAAGAAGTTACATCTAAGGCAGCTTAGGGTCGTACTGCTGCAGAGTTAATATTTTTTTTTTTCAACCTGAGGATAAGGGCAAAAACGGACAGCCCGATAGCGACCCGTCTAAGCACCTGCTGTTAGCACCGACTGGACCCAGCCCACTTAAAGCCCTGGATCCAATCCAATGTACCTCTCCACCGCTCCGCCCGGTACATACCCCCAAATATAAAAACGCTCATCTGCCGCTCCCAATGTTTACCATAATAACAGACGACACTGTGACAACATGGCTTAAAGACACTGAAAAAGCCAATAGCTCTCTCAAGAAGACGTTGAAACAGCCAATAGCTCTCTGGCAGTCGAGACCTGGTGGTTTTGCCAATGCTTGTTTGATAAAGGGTTGTTCAAGGAAAATGGTTTGTATGTTAAAATCCTAACGACAAACGTAAATTGATTTATCAGCAAATAAAAGTGTTATCTATGTTCAGCAACGCTTCCACAATCTATTTTCACATTTGTACCCTTATACCAAAGCCATTCTGTAATATGGAATGGTATAAATGTGTCTGCACTGCTCTGAATGACAGTAGTAGTACCACCGTGGGAATACAAATATTTGTACTGGAAAAATTATTTTATGGTATGCGTGGAGATTGCACCTGCACAGCTGCACTACAAGGACTATCGTTAAGAATCCAATCGGTATTGCTCTAAAATACACCACACCCTCACCAATAAGATTTGGGAATGTGCGCTGCATCATCCGTGCCCCTTAAACAATTCAGACATGCCAACACTCCCGATTCAGGCGGGAGACTACCGTTTTCAAGGCTAGTCTCCCGCCTCCCGATTCCTGCAAACAAAAACCCGATTCCTCTGGGTTTCAGTAGACAGGGCTCGGTATTGTGTAACATGCTAATTCTTCCAGCAATAGTCAGAATTGCGATGCAGGAGGTCTAGAAGAGGTGAAACACCAACAAAGCCTCATTAACAAGCAAATGTTCTGTGAAGTACTGGGAGGGGGTGGGCGGCGGCTGTGTGTGTGCCCGAAGCTGTTTCAGCCCGGGCTGACGGGGGAGGAGGGGGGGTGCATGCTCTGACCACAACCTGCCAGGCCAGTGCAAACTCTTGCATCCCCCTCTTTCTCTGCCTGCCATTGCGCTCCATGCTTCTGAAAGGTGATAAAAAAAACATGTGAATTTGCTTTCAAATGTCCGATCCTGCAGCAGCACACTTCCAAAGTCCATACAGAAACCCGATTGAAGGCCCTTTCTCCCGATTACGAGAGGTAATTATTCTAAGAGTGTAGTCAGAGGCACAACTAGAGCCAAATTTCGGGGGGGCTAACCAAAAATTTCGGGGGGGGCTGAATCTTTAAACAGTAGGCAGAGTGGCGCTGATTTCGGGGGTGGGGGGGCCGAATCTAGGCAGAGTGGAGCTGCAGGAGCTCTTAGAAGGGGTGAAACAACAGCGAGGCCTCATTAACATGCAAATGGTCTTTTTAAAGACCTGTGAAGTGCTCAGGCGCGGCTTTGTGTCTGCCCGGGAAGCGGTCTCATCCCGGGCTGCCACACACGACGGGGGGCGGCTGAAGCCCTTTGAGTCCAATGGGTGTTGCGCGCCTGAGTGTAGCGATACCCCGAATATTACTAAGTGCTTAGAGACCATTGGAGAGGATTTGGGGAAATCCATCCTAAATTAGATCAGAACATTAGAAGCATGTCTGCACTTGAGCATGCCTCCAATCTCCCACTAAAAGTGGTGGACGGACAAAGAGAGGAGTTGAAAAGGTGCATGGCAGTACTAGTATCGAATAAGTAAGCTGATTCGATTTGGAGTGCTTCCAGGGTTGGTCTAGCCGTAGAGAAATGGCCAGACTATACGACACTGGCTGTCTTCACTGTTACCAAAATACTTGTGTTCCACGCAGAGGCTTTTGCCACTAACATCGCAGTGTATGTCAGCGACTGCGAGGTTTAGAGAAGTAAAGCAGTGCCGCGGCCGTGGCAGGCGTGTGACGGTTGGAGGAGTGCAGCGGCCATTGCAGGCGTGTGACGGCCTGACGGCTGGAGGAGTGCTGCGGCCATTGCAGGCGCGTGACGGCTGGTGGAGTGAAGCGGCTGTGGCAGGCACGTGACGCTGAATGAGTGCTGCGGCCGTGGCAAGCGCGTGACGGCTGCAGCACTGAAAAGGCCGTTTCAGGCTAGGCAGGCTTTCCAAGCAACGCTTCTTGGTATTCTGCTCGCGCTGAAATCCCCACTTCACATTAGCACCTGGGGTATAACTACAAGACTCATACCCGGCAATTAGTGCAAGGGCATGCCTTGGTTTGGCATCACCTTCTCCTAGCAACAGAAGCATCACGTATCTTGGCTATACAGTGTGCCCATGCGCGGAAAACGAGGGCCTCTTCAGCTCTGATGGGACGCACAGTTCTCACCAGGAAATTCAACAAGGCAGAGCAAAAGGCAAGCGCGGTCCCGAAAGTGAACAAGCACACCACTGCCTTTCTCCGAGGCGAAGCAGAAATGCCTCGGAGAAAGGCAGCGGCGGTTTCGAATTCGGGGGTGTGTTTTTCTTTTCTCTCCTCTAATTAGAAAAGTTGCAAAAAACACGCCCCTGAATCCGAAAAGGACGGGGCCTGTTCGGAGCGACGGACCTCTTTTCCAATGGCTGGCCAGCATTCAAGAGGCCAGCCAATGGAGAAGAGGGGAGAAGAGGGGCGGGTTCAAGCCCCTCTTCTCCAAGTCATTATATCTCGCGAGCGAGACTGCGCAAGCGCAGCCTTCGCTAGCCGAGACCTAAAAACGGGGAAAGTGATACACATTCTTGAATGAATACATCCTAAATGTTTATAAATAATAGTTATTCAGTCTTTCTTATGTGCAATCACAGGGTCCCATATCTGCATACCCAGCTTCCGCCTGCGTGAGCCTTTAAGAGCATATAAACTATATTCAAGATTGAAGATGGTATAAAATCTAGCCCTCCAAAGCTCAAAGGTAGGGGCGTCCTTCTGCAGCCACATGGGGGCAATACAGAGCCTAACCATATCCGTGACTAGAAAAATCAAATACCGAAGCTTATGTGCTGGTTGCCCCACCCTTACATTTTCCTCCATCCCTAGGAGCATTGTAGATGCTGTAATATTTATGACTGCCCCAGTTATTTTAAAAAGAAACTTCTCAATATGCCCTAGGAGATTAGTCAGGTGCCCCCCTGAGTAAAAGATATGTAGAATGTCTGCCACCTCTGCTCCACAACGAAAACATTTCCCATCATTAACCCCGCCCCATTTAAGCATTTAAGCGGGTTATGGTACAGATTAAACGCAGCCTTATAGTGCTGCGCCTGCAGATTAGCAGACATTAATATCCTCCCTGCGAGATAGATGGATTTTTCCACTCGGATACCCTAACCTGTTGTCCCACTTAAGATTTTGGGCATCTAGATCATCCCTCTGAGGGTCAAGCAGAAGATTATCTAAGGTGCCGATACAGGATTTATTTCTGATAGCCTCAACAACCGTCTTTTACACAAATAATCACAAATTTGTAAATACTTTAAAAATTCGGTTTTAGGCAGATGATATTTATCAGCTAAAAATAGCGTAAAATAGCGTAAGATGCCAAGCTCCCATTGATATAAAAATCACCAATTTGTAAAATCCCTTTACTTCTCCATCTATCAATAGTCCTATCCCAAAAGACCGACAGGAGTGGGACCAAGGCAGATGTGGGAGTGTAATCGGAAACGCCTTCAATTTGATCAAATTTCCATATAACCTTCCAAACCTTATAGGCGGTGCTTAAAACCTTGAAACAAGTTTTTTTATAATAACTAAATTCAAGCATCATAAATAAGCAGCTCTTGGCATCAGCACCCAACAACATTTGATAACTAGATGGGTCTTCAGCAATATTGCAAACCTCTTCTCCGGTCAATAAGATCCGCATATTTTGAAGGATGCAAGCATATTAATACAGCGTAAAATCCCGGACTGCCCATCCGCCTTTCTCCTGAGGTACCGTCATAAAGCGGATTGCTCTCCGGGATTTCTCTTGGGCCCATAAAAACCTAGCACAGATTGATTGAAGTAAATGCAGCTGGGCCAGGGTGAGTTCTAGTGGGACTTATCTAAAATAATATAAAACCTTAGGGAAAATCATCATTTTAAGAACATTACATCTCCCCACCGGTGACAACTGCAAACATTCACAGCGGTCTAGTTGTTGTTTCACTGTTGAAAAAAAAGAACCCCAATTAACCTTTTGGCACATTAAGTTTGTAGCCTGAAACCACGCCAGATCTATGTGCAAGCTGCTCTGTCTCAGGCATAGCAGTAATGGGGTTAGATGTTACCATCGCTATATCATCTGCATAGGCGAGCACACAATATTGCTCTTGCCTACAAATAACAGATTCAATCCTGGGACTCAGCTCTAACATGGTTAAAAAGGGATTGATGTATAGTGAAAACAGCAATGGAGAGTACGGACATCCCTGTCTTGTATCTCTGGTGATACGTACAGGTTCAGACTCTAAGAGCATCATACAGATTTTAGCAGTAGGGGTCCGATATAAAACCTGAATAGCTTTAACAAAACCTGAGCGAAAGCCTAGCCGTTGTAAACCGCCCATAAGAAGTTCCACGCGACCCGGTCAAACTCCTTTTTGGCATCTAAAAGTATCAGACCGAATTTATTACCCTGGGCGTTGGCTGCATCCAGCAAAGTTATTACTCGATTAATATGGTTAACCGCGCTCCTATCGGATATAAACCCATGTTGCCGTATTGACACTAAAGGAGAGATGACTCTATCCAAACAAGCCGCCAATATGTTTGCATAAACTTTGCCATCGCAATTTAACAGTGATATGGGTCGATAAGAACCCGGGAGATCGGGTGGCTTATCTTTTTTTTTAAAACAATTATGCTTGCCTCATCCCATGATAGTGGTGCCGCCCCTACCTGTGCTTTTTGAAAAGTAATCAACAGATCCATTTTAACTCATGAAAAAAGGTTTTGTATACCTCTAATGGCAATTTATTGGGTCCTGTCGCTTTACCATTAGCTAAGACATTGATGGCCGCCTCAAGCTCCTTCATAGTTATTGGTGACTCCAAAACATCTGCCTCATGCCACGGAACAATCTCCTGTATACAATCCTTTAAAAAAATCATGAAAAACTTTGAGGATCCCAGCAGGGGTATCTACCTGATTACCATTTGTATCTGTCATAGCCTTGATTCTTTGTGCTGCCTCCCTTGACCCTAGCCTTTGTGTCAGACACAGCCCTGTCGCTTCACCATACTCGTAACTCTGTTCTTTATTGAGAGTATGTTTAATGGCTATTGCCCTGCTCCACTGCAAATTCATTTTGGCCTTGCAGAGGGCTACCTCAGTTTGCAACAGTGCGATGTCACCGTTAGCTTGTATTCCCAGCAAAAGATTCTCTTCAGCTATTGTAAGCTTTGTAAATAATTCCTAGGCCGCCAATTTCAGCTGCCTCTGCTTATATAGCCCAAAACTAAGAGTCTCCCCCCTGAACCCAGCTTGTAGAGCATCCCAGATGTAGCCACATGTAGTAGAGTTACGATTAATTAGCAAAACTGCCTAATTCAATCATTCATGTGTACAACAAATGTTTCATCATGCAATAATTTCCTATCAAATGAGAAGGATCTGGCCTTAGGACATATACTAATTGCCTGGATATCAATTACCAAGGGGCCATGATCCGCCGTAATCCAAGGGAATACTTGTATTTGAGCTTCTACCAATAGTGCTGTTGGAATAAAAAAATAATCTAACCGTACTAATTTATGATGTAGATGAGAATAAAATGTAAAACCTGGGTCAGGACCTCGTAGAGCGGCCCAAGCATTGACCAACCTATGATCAGCCACCAAGTGCTGAAGAGCCTTAAACACTTTGGGTTTCCTACCCTTATAATTTTTTATGTCTGACTGCAAATCCCGGGGTCCCAGATGTATATTAAAATTGCCGCACAAAATCAGAGGGGTCGGCCATGATGCAAGTTCTAGATTCAGTCCCTCCAACACTGCTGACTCATCAAGATTGGAACCATATACTGAACACACAGTGCATCTGACATTCCCTATTATACATTCAATGATGGCCCAAAGCCCTAGTTTATCCACCAAAGCTCTTCCCGACCCCTGTGTACTACTTTTGGCTAATACTGCTACCCCTTGGTTTGTTGTGGATTGCTGTGTACATATCAGTACCGAGTATCCAAGTTCAGGTAAAAACTTTTGTTTACACCATGAAATGTGGGTTTCTTGTATACAAACCAAATCTGGTTGGGCCACCCGTAACTCCGCAGCCACCCGTTGTCTCTTCCCATAGTTATTCATCCCACATACATTAAAGGAGCAAATACGTAATCCCATCCCCCATCAAATGTCGATGCTTCTATCCAGCCTACGGCCATGTGATTTGGTTGCATGTACTTTTCTCTTTTTATTCTAAAGATGTCATGGATTGTTTTATCTTGTGCCTACCCTGTCCCCACACAACCCCCAGTGCTCCCCCACCCTCCCCCAGTGCCCTAGCCCATCCTCCATCAAAGAGCTTCCGCCGAAGCCCTGTCCTCCCCCCACCCTTACCCTGAAAAGAGGCTTTAGGACCAATGGTCTCTGAGATGGATCAAGCATTTGTCACCCGGATTAACCCCTTCCCGCACAATTATTGCATACCTTTTAGGGCAGTAACCCCCTTCAATAGAATCGGAAAGAGGTAAAGAAACACACCCTAAAGAAGAGCACAAATAACAAGTAAATAAACCCAGTTAAGACCTCTGATATGAGCAAGCTGCTTCTAACCTATATCCCATCTTATAAAGACTGCAAATACTCCTTAGCCTAAAGTTCTGCAGTGAAAAATCAAACTTGCTCATTAAATATAACTTTCAGTTTGGCTAGATTTAGCAAATAGGTTGAGCCCCCTTGCCAAGAAAAGGGGTAATGAGTTGCCGTAATTGCCATCTTTCCTCCACCGTCTGGGGACAATATTCAGGACGTACAAAAAACTCCACCCCTTTCCCCATCTTCTTTCTGGCCGTGCTAGGTCGTAGACTGCTTCCCGGGCCAAAGAGTTATTAATTGAGATTAAGATTGCCCTGGGCCTAGCAGCACTTTGTCCTGATCTTGCACGTTGTATGAAGGGAAATCTGTGCGTTCTCTGGATTTCCAGATTCCAATCCCATTGCGACAATCCTGGGAAGGCCTCAGAGAAGAGCTCAAAGATAAATTTTCGAGCATATAAACTTTCTGCGCCCTCTGGAATCTCCAAGACCCGCAGGTTGGTGCGACGAAGACGATTTTCAAGGTCTGTCAACCTCCATTGTGTATCGTCTTTCGATGAACGCAATGCTTCTGTCTCGTCCTCAGAGGTATCCGAGGGGTCAGAGAGGGAAAAAAAGTTGTCCCCTGAATCAATTTCCTTTACCAATCTCTGGATGGTGTCATCATATTTTACACTGAAACTGTCAACGTTGGAGGGTTCACTCCTCTGCCCATCAATTATACTGGTTTCAAAAGGTGGATCCTTACCTAGGCCATCCAATGTAGTTTGTTAAATTAAAGGATCCCCAATTTCAGCAGTAGTGCTATCACCTCTCCTTTTATCCATTTTTGAAGACCTTTTGTTCCCTCCTTCATTCTGGGCAGTGATTTTGACAGACATGCCCCCAGTTTGACAACGCCCCTTCAGATCAGCATCCTTCTGACCTAGACCGGTAATCGGGGGCTCCCCCAGCTTATCAATTTGTCCATTAACCTACTTGACAGGGCATGCATGTGGAGGGGTAGGCTGCTTTTTCGACTTCCTAGAGAAAAACAAAGACAGCACAATGTGCTTACCGCGTGTGCTCTCTCATCTCTCTAGCCACTGGGTCGCCCATGCTGCCGTTTTTCGCCTCCTCGTACCGAGTTTCCACCAGCTGCTCCTCCAGCTGCCCCAGCATCCATCGGGTTACGGACCTTTCCACATCCAGCCTTTGGAGGCATTACCACAGGGGGCGCCGCCAGGTCAACCCCATCTTCACTCCTTAGCCTCCTCATATACGAAGACCCAGAAGAACGCCAAACCAGAACCAGAAGCCGCAGCACCGATCCTCAGGACGCCGCCACAGCAAACCGGGCACACCAGAGCATACCGATCTAGGAGGCGAGGTTTTACGCTTCATTTTATTTTCTTTGCCTTGCAGAGCATTTTGTCAGCCTGTAATTAATGAGGGTATTCCATATACAAGCGCGAGGAACAGGGTCCGGGAGCTTGAACTTTACACGACCGTCGTGCAGTTGCCATCTAAGCCAAGAACCGTACTCTTGGGTTTTCGAATAGATATGCTGTTAGGGTAGCAAATATTTAAGCTAATAGTGTAGCCTGGAGTTAATTTTTGCGCATGATGGTGTCAGGGGTTGTTGACTTAATAAACTCTTAAGCATTACTTTCAAGAAATCTAATTGTATTTGAAGCTAGCCATAAAGTGTGAGGTGATTTGCTGAGGTCTATTTCTCAACAACGTTGACTGCAATTAACAAATCAATGAACGTTTCAAAAACCTCTTTGAGAAATAAACTTTTTTTCTATCTGCTCTATTGCGAGCTGGGAGAACCACCAGGTTATTGCCAAAAGAGCTTTTGGTGGCTTCACCAGTGGAAACTATTGACCAGAAGCCCATTGGATATTGTCCGTCAATCAATAGACATTATTCTCTTCATGTTATTAGGGCTGACATAATTTGTTCCTGTTTGGGACCTTCAGGGAAAGCCTGGCTGCCCAGAAATGGAAAGAATAAAAATGATCTTAAAGGCTAGGATAAATATCCTAGGGTGTCAGTGTCATTAGCCTTTTGTTTTCAAAATGCAAACTCAGCTTTGGGAGTCTTTAAAAAAACTAAAAGCTTTGCTGAGTGGCTGCATAAACATGACAGATTCTCAAAAGACCCAGAGTGCCTTCAAATGAGCCCGCGTGAAGGAGGACCCTTTGAAGGCACAGATATCTCTGTCAGGTTGGTGGAGATTTTGAAATATGGCGGGCAGTCATCTGCCATGGTGGCAAAGTGTTATGTGATGGCTTTCCTATCTTTGTGGGACAGCAGGACCCCACCAACGTCTAAATGAGCCTATAAGAAAATTGGCACTAATATCTCTTCTTTGCCACAACCCTGAAGTATGAGGGTGAGTCACAGTTCCATGAAAGAGGCACCTGTGCTAGCATTAACATTACCATTGTCAAACATTGAGAAATTTTTAACGCCTTACCCTGAACTCATGTTCTCATTGCTGCTGGATTTATCTGTTTCTCGCTATGCGCTTTTTTTTTTTGTTTTCTTTTTTGTATTTTCCGTGCTATGATGCGTGGAATGTTTCTGCTTCACCAATCCTTGCAGGCTGATCCTCTGCCATTCCCTTAAACTAGTTAGTGTGACACACGTGACGTGCTTCTCAACCTTTTTTTTTTTGCCAATTACAGGTAATCTAAAATCTAAGGATCTCACTAGTACCCCTTTCTCGCTCTCAGTTTGTGGCATCAATGGTCCAGTTGTTACAGGTGCCATACTGCTGCCCTTTCTACTCTGATTTCATTCAATGAGATTATCTCTTTTTTAGAGTGGGATTAGGTTCAAACCTTTGAGGACCTATAAGCAAAACCTCTTCTACAGGTCAAGTTTGTTTTAGCAATTCAGGCTAACATAAATCCACTAGCCACTTTGCCCAGCTACTTGAATGTCTATTACAACGTATGTCTTGGAGAAGGGATTATTCCTCAGTATGATGATGAATTTATGTAGTAAATATATGGCGTGCGATTATTTTGTAGGAGATATATTGGGAATCATTACATTGTTGGAGCTACATCAGATGTCAAAGCATTGCAGATAGGTTTTTACTTTGCAGTAGTTTGCTTTGAAGGTCAGTTAATTCAAAGTGTTTAAATTCATCTACCTTTTTGGAAATACATGTATATTTATCATACGTACACATACATAAGTAAATATATATGTGTGTGTGGGGGTATGTATTATATATTTGGATGTATAAATACATATATAGTCATTTATTTTCATTTTCACGAAAGATTGTTAATGTTAGGTGTTTTTAAGTTTAAATAGTTCAAATTAAATGTTATTAGTTTATAAGTTTACATTTTATTTTAAGTTTTTGGTTTTATATTACCTTACATTTTTAATAACTAAATTAAAATTGAATCATATTTAATATTAGTGTTTAAATTAAATATACAGTTCTAATAATTAAAGGGATATAGATAGATAAATAGGTACATAGATAGATAGACAGACAGACAGACAGACAGATAGATAGATAGATAGATAGATAGATAGATAGATAGATAGATAGATAGATAGATAGATAGATAGATCTTTAGTGCCACTCGACAAAACTGCACTAAACACTCCCAAAAACTTACAGCCACTTTGAGTCCTTCATGTCAAGTTTTGTGGAGATCCGTCAAGGGACCCCAAAAGTACCATTTCCAATTTTAATACCCATAGGAAGATTTACTCATTAATAAAGAAGAAAACAATGTAACAGCATCACACTTAATTGGGCATGGAGGTAAAATTTTGCTCAGAATTGTGCTTTTTTTCTTTGGTGAAAATTAAGTACTTGTCAAGAAATTCACATTTAAAGAGGGGCTCAGGTTGGTCATGGAGGGGTTAAACTTTGGAGAATTTTGGTGATAGCTGAGCCCTTAAGTATTGGTGGGTATCCTCGGAAGCAAGAATGAGAAAAAACAGTCAAATGCTATTGCCTGAGGGGGATCTGATTGGCAGGACCCAAAATACCGGGAAAATGGTGCAGCTGCCATTACAGGCCCCAAGATCTGTATGAAATTTTGGACAAATAAGAGGCTCCAGGCCCATGTTGGGGGTAGAGACAAAGGGAGTCCTCTGAGTTTCACATTAAAAAAAAACCTTGTATTTGAGGATTTGTGGGTCCTAAACTTTTTTTTAAAGTAGGAGACCAGGTGTGGTGGTTAACCCCCCTACTGCTGAAGGTCAAAGGCTGTACTCAGCAGGGTTGCATGCCTATGGCAGATTGGGTGTAGGTTATGTTATGTTATGCAGAGTGCATTATCATCTGGGAGGGTATCATGGGGCTGTGCAAGTGGGTTTCTAGCCACACCTAAAGCCTAGTAGGCCTAGTGGGTCTATTTCAAAAGCCAGGTCTTCAGCTTCTTGAGGAATTCAAGAAGTGAGGAGGAGGCTCTTATGTGTAGCAGCAGGTCATTCCAGGCTTCAGAAGCAATGGAGGACAAGACTCAAATGACAAATCTGGTTTTCCATATGTGTGGGATGTGTGCAAGTAGAAATCTGAATACGGAGAGGTGTCTGGAAGCTTTGTGAATGCAGATACGATTGTTGAGGTATGCTAGGCCATTGTTATTTAGTGCCTTGAAAGTGGGGATGAGGTGTTTGATTTTTGCTTGTATTGTGAATTGGGAGGCAGTGGAACTCCTTCGGGTGTGGTTTGATGTAAGTGCGGCATGGGAGGTTGAGAGTGATTCTGGCCACCAGGTTCTGAATGGGTTGCAGCCCTCTGGTGAGTTTTGTGTTGCTCATAGAGGGTATTTTTGTAGTCCACCTTGCTTGCAACCAGGGCATGCATGACCGTTTTTCCAGTGCTAATTGGGAGGCATTTGAAAATGTTCCTCAGCATCTTAAGGGATTGAAAGCATGAGGTGGTGATGGCATTAACTTGGTCAAATCATGCACCCAACTCCATTGCACAT
Source organism: Triturus cristatus (assembly GCF_964204655.1). Lineage (NCBI taxonomy): Eukaryota > Metazoa > Chordata > Amphibia > Caudata > Salamandridae > Triturus > Triturus cristatus. Next base: position 177,441,901 of record NC_140592.1, on the reverse strand, counting down.
GCCTGTGTAGTGAGGATTTGCAGCCTGCAGAGAGCTGCATGCAGGCCTGGCCAAAGGCACCTGAAGGTACTTTCAAAAGCATTTAAGAAGTAACAGTTAGGGGAGTGGGATATGCTGTTGTGACTCACTATCAGGTGTGTGCTTCAATCTTATTGGTCCTTGCAATTGGTAAATGTTTGTATTTTCTATCACTTGTTAAAAGATCTGAAAAATATCAAAAAGAAAATATTTTTTTAGGCTGTGTTTCCTCTGTGCTTCGCGTGGTTATGCCAGCATTATTGCAAATTTCTTATACTGTCCATGATCATGCTTTGTAAGACCTTGGAATAGTCTTTTGTTGTGGACGCTAAGCACTTTCCGTGAATGAAAATAGTGACATGCAGAAGTCAATATTGTGACCACCACCTGCAGCAAAGTGGCTCTTTCCACCAAAATCAATGTTTTTATTTAATCCTTTATGGTTCCCCTGTAAGCTATGTGTTCCAGTGCTCACCTAGCACTCATCCATGCTGTTATGCTAGTTATTTTCTTTCTATGCTCATTTACACCATTGAACGTGATTAGGCAAAGACTTGCCCAGACATTTGACATCATGAACATCTAGGAGCAGGCCTGTATGAAAAAAGAGGTAGCCTATGCTTGAGAACCATTGGTGAACTGTTGAATAATATGAATGAACAGTGATAGCTTGGTCTCTCATCCAATATTTCTCCACCAAATCATACTGATCAGTCATCTGCAGTAAACACAAATTAAGTATATCCCAGTGATCTGTGTGGGCTGGACACCTGTCCCTTATGGCATATTGAAGTGTTGACATATATCTACTCCTAAACAACATAATACCCAATATTGTCAGTGAATGGCTTACTAATTTGTAGAACAAAGCAGCGGGTCATTAATGTTTGTGTCTTACAAATTAAGAATCAGCCATTCCCATCTTTGAAAAGGTTCTTACATCCCAACAAATGTCCTGTTACTATCACCAAATACATTTTTCTGTTTCCATGGCACTCTAGTATAAGTATGTCATGAAAAAGTCTAATGAGAGGAATAGAGAGTATCTATGATTGCCCCAATACTTTCTTTCAGGCTTTTTAAAATAACTTTTAATAAAATGCCTTTATGTAACATTAATCTCTCAATATTTCCTCAACAAGAGCACGACCTTACATTAGGACACTTTATGAACGATCATTTTGTACATAATGATACACAAAATATGTTTGAGATTCCACCTCGTATTGAATAAGACATTGATTGTCCAATATATAGTCCTACATATACACCAATTCCTGGCTTTCCAATCCCGAGAATGCTCCCACCCCACAATATCAGATGCAGCTTTGCACCATATAAGTATTACCCAACGTTCGACACATAAACCTCTTCTTTCCTCAAGCCTCAAGGATGAACACCTTTGCGGAACTGACACCTAGTAAATATGCTTATAATGTTCCCTCTAACAAAGGAATCTTACTAAAAGAGAGAAGAAGGAAGAGGAAATAGGGAAGAGAAGGAAAGACAAAAAAAGGGAAATGAGGTAGGCGTTAGATACCTGTTAATGCCAAGCAACCCTTGTTACTACCATTGCTTTACAGCTACCATCATAGGTGCTTACATCTACTGAGTGTGATATCAATGTTAACTCATTATGTCCTTTCATTATATTTTAAGTTATTCTGTACATCTCCAAACATTAATCATACGATCGCCTTCAGTGTCAGAGACAACGAGTGTCAAAGGTGGGAAATCATCTGGAGCCAATGGGTAAGAGGAGAAGAGAGATCGTAAAGTGTTATGTAATCGTTGGAATATAAAGCGGTCCATTTACAAAACATTATGGTAGCGAGGATCGTCAGAATGTTTCAGGACATGTCCATCGGAAAAGAGGTCCCCTAGGGTGAGCAGGTTATGGCGAGGAAGTGTATGCTGGTCTATCTTTTCACATGTGAGTAGTAGCCTGGGAATACCTAGTAATGGGAGAGCAGGGTAATAAAGAGGTCCGCCGCCCAGTGTCTGCCGAAGCCTCTGCCATGCCCAACAGGTTGTGGATACAGTCTGACTGTCACTGGCATCTACTGGAATACCCTTCAGTGGGATCAAAGAGTGGGATAGGCCTTCCAACTTATCCTGCTCTAGTTTCAGATATGGAACACGGGTGTCTGGGTGATACCATCGATGTGCATATTGGCATTGGGTCACGTGATAATAGAGTTGGAGATCAGGGATGGCAAGTCCGCCTCGGTCGTAGGGGATGGTGAGAATGTCCCAGCAGACGCGAGGACGGCCCCCAGCCTAGATGAGGCGTATATGAAGGCTGTGGAAAGACCTAAAAATGTTCTGTGTAAGGGGATAGAAATGTTTGTAAAGAGGTACTGGAAGCAGGGGAGTATGACCATTTTGATAATGGCCACACGTCTGGCCAGGGAAAGATCTCAAATTTGGCCCAATTGATCTGGAGTCCAGATAGGTTGCCAAAATGGATGATTTCCTGCATAAATGAGGAAAGGTTGCCTGAGGGATGATGGATAAATAATAAAATGTTGTCTGCATATAAGGAAAGCAGGAGGGGACCATGCATAAGTTGAAGTCCTCAATGGGAATGGCGCTCCAGTATATAGCAGCCTAAGGGGTCTATTGTAATAATAAAGAGGTAAAGAGACAGGGGTCACCCCTGCCTGGTCCCTCTCATAAAGGAGAATGCATTGGTAAATGAGCCATTGGATCACAGACGAGACGCCGGGTGAAAATAAAAGCATGATCAGGGAGATAAAAGTGGTAGGAATGTCCAGGTTAACCAGAACTGCTTTTAGAAAGTGCCACTCCATGGAGTCAAACGCCTTTTCAGCATTCAGCAGAGTAACTATTTCAGGTGTTGATTGTGAGATCTTATTAAGGACTGCAAACATGATGCATACGTTAAGGAAAGTGGATCTATGGGCAACATAGCTGGATTGGGGACAGAGAATATAATCTGTTCCATTAAAATTGACAGACTGGTTGTGAGGACTTTACCTAACATTTTATTATCCAGATTTAAAAGAAAAAGGGGTCGATAGGAAGGACAGAGATGGAGATCCCTACCAGGTTTCAGTAGAAGTGTAAGAACTGCTTCACGCACCATAGGGGGCAATATGATTAGAGATTCAGCATACATTGCTAAAAGGTGGGGGGGGTCGAGTTGTCTAATGAAGGCTTTATAGAAGGCCCCTATTAAGCCATCAAGGCCAGGTGCCTTGGACCCGTCCAGGGTATCAATTGCCTGAATGATTTCCTCTAGGGTGATCAGCTGACAATGAAACTGTCGCTGACCATCCGTAAACCAGACCATCGTAACCTCCTCGAGATAGGCTGAATCTCCTGTTAGACATTAGGTACATGAGAGGCATAGAGATGTTCCTAGTAACAGTTGGAACTGAGTTGAAACTCAGCCAGGACATTCTTACTGCCGAGTATCAGCGAACCAGAGTCTGCCTGCAATTTGGTAACATAGCTATTTAATGATTGGGGTGCAGAAACCATGTGAGGGTATGGACAGGGATCTCCCCCGCGCCATAACACTGGATTCCCCATACATGCAATCTCCTTGTCAGCGAGGTCACGGAATTTGGTCAATAGGACATCAGAAGCAGTGGCTCGGTCTACATTGCGCAAGTCCATCTCAATGCATTGTAATTGGGAGAGGATGTCACGGAGGATACCAATGTGCTTAGAGATGCACACCCCACGGATGTAGGCCTTCAAAGCTTCCAACAGGGTGCCCTGTGTCAAAACTGTCCTTATGTTCAAAGCGAATTATTCAGTTATGTAGGTAAGTATCTCACTAAGCAACACCAGGTCATGAAGGGCTTCACAGTGGAACCTCCCGGTATGACCCGAACTGCACCCATATGGGATCCTCAGCTCAAGAAGAACAAGACTATGGTCAGGAATGGTCTGCAGTAATAATGTGATCTCAGTGGCACAAATCGAAGAATTAGCAGAAACGAACCAGTAGTCTAACCTTGTCCAGATGACATGGGGAACGGAGTAAAAAGTAAAGTGGGGACAGATGGATGTCGAGTACGACAGACATCCTTTAATGTATACATGTTTATGACATGTCAGAGCACGTCTCTTGCTCGAGGTTCACTGCTGGGTAGGGTGCTGGTGGAGTCAAGGCGAGGACTGTATGCCATATTTCGTTCCCCACCAGTATCACAGAGTCAATATCCATGTATCCCCTATGAGCATAGAGCTCCTGAAAAAAGTCGGGATCATCTACGTTTGGGGCATATACATTTATCAGTAAGACACGTTTGTTGGCAAGGATACCCTCTAGGAGAATGTAACGACTATTCAGATCCAAATGACAGTTGTGAAAATAGAAAGGGCTGCTTTTGATTTGATTTGATTTTTCCATTTGTAGAGCGCAGACTGTCACTCCATAAGGAGCATCCTGGTGCTATGCGGAGGCGGGGAAGAGGTAAACGCCGTGGGGACTCTATATCAGGGATAGGCAGAGTTTGTCTGGAGCTTCAAAGATCCAGGTTTTCAGTGCCTTCCTGAAATGTGTCTCGGTTTTTAACATCCTCAGGTGCGTTGGCAAAAGGTTCCAGGCTTTAGTTCCTAATGCGGTTACTGTTTTACCTCCCTTTGTTTTGTACTTGAAGTTGGGAGGTTTGAGTAGTTTTGCTGATGATTATCTCAAAGTTCTGGATGTGGTGTAAGGCGTGAATCTGGCTGAGAGATACGTTGGGCCTAGGATTTGTGTGGCTCTGAAAGTGATTAAGAGGATCTTATTAGGGTTCTCTTGTGCAGTGGGAGCCAATGGAGGGTTTTAAGTGCTGCGGATGCTGAGGAACTTCGTGGTAGTTTAAGGACCAAACGTGCTGCAGCATGCTGTACCGCCTGTAGTCTTTTCAGCGTTTGTTTGTTGGCTCCTGCTAGGAGGCTATTGCAGTAAGGCGCGATAGAATCAGAGCCACCGCTACTGTTTTCCTGGCTATTAGGGGGATGAAGTCAAAGAATTTTCTCAATGACTTGATGAGGCTGAAGCAGGACCCTGCCACAGTCAGTGCATGGGGTCGAAAGAAGAGATCAGTGTTGAACTGTACTCCTAGGTTTCTTGCCACTTTAACAGTGGTAGGTGGTGGCGTCGTACCCTCGGGCCACCAAACATTCGGCTGGAAGGGATTATCCTTTCCCATTATGTGTATGAGGATGCATACGCCGCAGGAATATGAGTTATAGCTGGAAAAAGAGCAATGCATTCCCTAGACCCTTGCATATGGGGGGTTATCATTGGGTGAGAGATGTGTTTCCTGAAAGAAGGCTATTTTGGCACCATGTCTGTTAAAATAAGACAAGACCTGCGTACCCTTGCATGGGTTGTTAATTACATGTATGAAACAGTTGATAAGGGAGATGTCTATCGCCCTTTTTCGCTCTGGCATAATAGAAAATGAAGGATATAGAATCTGGCGCATTGTCAAGCAGTGGTGTAAAGGTTGCATGATGTGCAGTGTAAATTGAAGATAAAGAATAACAAAGAAATAACAAAAACAAGACTCCGTAACCCCAATCCCCCACCCACACCAAATAGAAATACATCCAGAGAATCCCAGAAAAAGAGAAACGAAAGACAAAACAATCGCAACAACTTGAGAGCTGTGTTCACCATGGGGTATAGGCGAAAACTTGGCGTGGTGAGGCCTACTAAGAAAAAGGTCCCTGAAAAGTAAAGGAGAATCAACTGCAGGTATACATAAGAGATATACACAGAAAGGTAATGATTGAATAAATAACGGTGCACAATATCAAAGGCTTAGTACCAGCATCGTATATCACAGCTCACTGACACGGGGAATGTACATTGTGTGAGGCCAGCTCAATTCGGAGGAGTTTACTGTGGAGAGGAGGGCGATCCAGCATGTTCTGGTGTTGTCTGCTGGGGCGACAAGGGTTTGGAGGGTAGTTTTTTACAGAAAGCAGTCACCTCCACTGGAGTGTCAAAGATGCAAGTCTTTCCATTGAGTTCGACTTGCAGTCGTACTGGGTAGAGCATTAGGTACTTGAGGCTGAGTATGTGAAGGGAGTTCTTAATGTCATTGAATTTTGTTGGGCCTCCTGTACAGTGACGATGAAATCTGGATAGAGTGGGATAGTGGCGCCCTCGTAGTGGCGAGAGCTAGGTGGAGGACCATGTCTCTGTCCTTATAATTGAGAAGTCTCGCTATGATAAAGCGGGGTGGGGTGCCCTCTTGAGGCCGAGGGCCAAGGGAGTGGTTGGTGTGTTCCACTGTAAAGTCAGATGAAAAGCTGGTGTGATCAAAGAGTTCAGTAAGGAGCTGCTCTACAAACACATCTGGTTTCCCCATATTTGTAGTCTCCGCAATATCTGAAATACGAGTGTTGTTTCTATGGGACCTGCCACTAAGTCCTGGTTCTTAGTAGCAGGTTGCCTTAGAATATGTTACATCTTATCCATGCATTTCATCACGGTACAGCACCATCCTCTAGGCTCGATATCTGTTCTTCAGCGCCATCGATCCAAGCGCTCTGGCAATAGAGGTATTCCCTAGATGATCAATCCGGCTCGCAAAATTTCAAAGCGGGTATCCATGGTGCAGAACCCCACCTTGAATTCAGTCATAATAGTGGTTGTGCTGCTAGCGTTGAGAGTGAGAGCTGTGTCTTCTCACACGCTTCTCCTGGTCGAAGAGCAGCTGTGCGGTCCATGGATGCAGGGGTCTGGGCTTGTTGAGATGTAGTATGGAGGTGTGTGCCATAGAAATGTCAAGGGGAAACAGCAGGAGGAGGTTGCATAGAGGAAAAATTGAGAAGACCTCTGAGCAAGGTTAGGCCATCAGCAAAGGGGCTCCAGTGCAGGGGATCATGAGGTGCTCCAGCGGTTTGGCAGGAATAAGAGATACTCCCAGGTCACTGAGTACCTGCAGAAGAAACAATATGGGGAGCTTAAGGAAAGTAGATAACAGTATCTATAAGGTTCAGTAATCAGGGCCAGCAAGTTTCCTAACAGCCAGTACCAACCAAGGTGGGGCTCAAAGTGTACCAGCCAATGCAGCACGACCTTCAGGTTTTGTAATGGACAGTAAGACGATATCGGTCACAGCAGAGCACAATCTCCGTGGGGTAGCTGGAGGCCCAGAAATTTCAGCCCAGCAATGGGGGAAGCCAGGGTGCCAGGGGGGTCCTGAGACGTGGCAGGCCCGGAAGAAACACAGGCCCCGCTGGGCGCCTGTATATGTGAGTCAAGTCTGCAGAGGTAGTACGGAGAGACATGCAGCTATCCCTGAGGGGAGAACACTTACCAAGTGCACCGCATCAGTGATCGGGACCACCGTATAGGCCAGGCCCCCAGGCTAATGACCGGCAGCACCAGTAGGCATCAGTCATGGGTTGTAGCAGCCATAGAGAGCGCTGCATCCACGGTCCTGCAACCAAACAGCAGCTGGGCAATGTGAGTGCCCCACAGCAGGCGGTGCCTCCAGCTTACCTTTGGTCCCTATCATTGCAGGACCTTCGAGGTGGTGCCGGGCCACAGGGGCTGAGCCCTGGAAATTGGTGGTCTGGGGTATGTCCTCAGCCTCAGGGCCTCTGCAGCGACCAGCATCGATCAAGAGCCATGATGGACAAGAGGGGTGTGCCTCATCTCTTAATATGTCCACCAGGGCACTGCTAGTTGTTGTGAGTGGCCTGCAGCACTGACAAGACCTGGCGGTCTCGGCCTCAGGCTCACGCTAGGTCCCCTGTTGCCGTAGGGCATCCGAGGCAATGCCGGACTGCGTGGGCCTGTAGGCCTCTGAAGTCGAGACCGACACCTAGGAAGCGGCCGCCACACCTAGAAACCCTGATTCTGACAGCCCATGTATTCAGGAACAGCAGCAGGGCACCGTCTTCGTGCTGGAAGCCATGATGGTGGAGGTTCAGCGTGGATAGAGGCCAAAGCCGCCAGAGCCTCACAAGATGGCTGTCAATCTTGGTGGCTGCAGTGACCATGCACCCCCATGCCTGCATTATTGACGTGAGTCAGCTATGGCACTTAACTGTCAGAAAAATACTCTTTAGAATACTACCTATAAAATAAACAACAATTTTAAACAAGGTCTCACCGTCATAGGCAGACTGTAAGATTTCTGACCTTGACTGAAATGGGATACACCTGAAACAATCACCTAAAAAAGGGCACTTGGTGAATCTCGATGGAAGTGGACTAAACCATAGGCTCCAACCACCTTCACCAAGACGTGGTTGATGACAAAGAGAAGCAGAAGTCTGACCAGCTGTTTACCAAGTGGCCCCTGTTCAAAAAAGAAAGGAAACACTCTTGGATGGGTAAAACCCAAGCTTGGGAAGTAAAGGAATGCTCACTCACAAAGTGATAGGAAGAGAAGCACAAACATATGCAAGGACTACCACTCACAGGCTTGACTGGATGAAGACAGCAGACAACATTCATGGGGCAAACTCTCCCCACAGAAGCTTTCAACTAAAACATGTTACTTACAGTCACAGAGCTACACTATAAGTGCATTTTGAGTGCACAAACTCCTCACTCAGAAGGTATGTTAAGATCTCTCCCTCTCATTTATATCCTCATACATAAAAACTGGTAAACCAGAGATTGACATGCACAAACCCTTCTTACATGTGTCAACTGTTCAGCAGTGATTAATATGGAAAATAATAAGTACCAGAGCCCAAGGTTGTGGTCAGAAGCCGGCGCAAGGATGTGCAATAATAATTCTACCTCATGTCTCTTCTACCACTGGCAAACACTCCCTACCACTTTTTCTCACTCTATTTGTTTTTTTTCTCATTTTCTCTTTCTTCCTTTGTCACTGTTTTTTTATTTTTATTTTCTTTCTTTGTACCCCCTTCTGTGTTTTGCTCGCTCTTGTTATGGGTAAAAGTCTGAAGAGGTAAAACTATGATTTGTCACAAAAAAATGAGTGCAGTGGACCCCACCTGAAACTACCAGCTCAAATCAGGGGAGAGGATGTAGCCTTACAGCTAGAGCGGTCGACCTCGAAGCTGGGGAACCGGGTTCAAGTCTTGGCAACGACGCTCAACATCCTGTGTCTCTGGGAAAATCTCTTAATCGCCCCGTGCCTAACAAAAACGAATGTCTCCATCTGAAACAAAACGGTAAAGCCCTCTGATACCCGATGTCTTGGGTCTAGTTCGCGCTATATAAAACTCTAAAAAAAGAAATTAAGCACTGCTGTTGAGTGAATAAGATGGGTTATAGACACATACAGACAATCCTGATACAACACTTTCTCACACTACTATTTTCCTTTCAGGGAAACCTGCATAGGGGATCACTGACAGAATATCGGTAACAAAAATATTGTGTGGACAGAATATCATGTCAATATCGAGAACCAAAATATTGAGAAAATAAGTGCATGTAGGTAAGTATAGATTTACTATTCTTAAGTCCACCTCTACGTGCCTTGAAGACATATATATTGTAAAACTTACCTCCACAAAATGTTTCTTCTCGATATTCTTGACATGATATTTTGTCCGCGCAATATTTTTTCACCGATATTTTGTCTAAACACCCTGCGTAGGCATGCAGGATCCACAATGCAGTACTTAAATGCCTATGTATAACCACTGATTTATGGCCATTTTGGGCCTCGAGATGTCTGATTTGGCCTAATCAGATCATGGGATACCGCGTTGCTCATATCCCCTCTACCCCACATCTCCCCCACTGAACATTTTGCCAGTAAAAAACGAGCAGTCTAATACATTGGGCATTACCACTAGACCGGGGTGCAGTATTCCTGCAGCAATGACTCATTTCACAGATGATTCTCTAAATTAAACCTCTAATCCTGCGGTATTCCAAACTCCCAACATTGATTGTCATGGTATTTATCATTTGAGGATTGGAAATACTGTAAGTGACATTCCAATGGTACTCATAACCGAACCCTCTTTTGTTTGACCAAACCCCTGTTTTTTTTAAATACATTTCTCAGCATACCAACTTTTAACTGTAGTAATAAATAGATTGTTACTCGCCGAATTTCTGCTTGCATTATATGTAGGGACAACTTAAGGATGTTGGGGGCCCAGGGCCGAATGGATTTTGCAGGCCCCTGTTTGGAACAGCTTTGAATTTTGTTATCCAATCTCCGCTCCCTCGTGCTGTCTTTGGCCAAGTCATTGTCAGTGCACAGGCACACTCCTCTAATTCTAAAGGTGTGGCATCTAATATTCAGGGATAGGGATGTGTTTTCAATAGTGTAACACAGCAGCAGCTCACTAATATTACAACTGGGGCACACTCCCATTTCTCATATGTGAGGACTTGTTTTGAACTAAAAGAAACTTTTTATAGATGTTGCATGAAACATAAACACAACATTTCTCTGCAACATGTCTGTAATAGACTCTCAGACATCATTCACATTAAAAATAAATTAAAGGGAAACGATTTAAAAAAAAGTCTATGTACGAAATATTCAAGGTCATCAGGGGAAGACTCTCTGCAGAACAAAGCTGGCTCTATCAGCCCCCTCCTCCCCAGAAAAGGCTGGGCCCTGGGCCGGAGCCCACCCCATGCACTAAAAGGTCTCTGGTTATATGTACATAATTATACATCATGACACACATAAATATTTTTATTGGGTTTATAAAGCATTAAATGTCACATGACACACTTATAAACGTAAAAATATACCGTAGCACAGTGGTTAATTGGCTACATTTTGTAATGCCAAAATATGATGTCATTTTACCAGTTGACTACGGTGTGAATGAGCATGTCAAGATGCTTAACACATGTTATGACATATCAAGGCTGGACTTTATCCAGTCATTCGTGCCAACCATTAGGAATGTGCAGAGCAGGCTGATGTAATGTGTTATGGGTCAAGCCAGGGCTCTGTGGGGGGGGAGGCGGGGGGGGGGGGGGCTCAATCAAAGCGTGAATAGTGAGTTTGAAATCGGATTCATAAATGACATAATCAACTCACACCCTGCCTAACCTGCAATCCTTCGTAAGTGCTTGTTACAAAACTAACTTGATTTATATTTTTTAGGTAACAGAAAATGCATGCGCTTCTTTCTATCTTCTCCAGCAGTGAAATAAAAAAACAGAAATGTTTTAAAATTATGCGGCGAAAAAATAATGAGGATCTATGAACGTGAGGTGCCACTGATTTAGAATGAAACCACTTATTTTGCTTTTTATATATTTGAGAACTGAAACAAAATGCAACAAACAAACATAATAGATGACGTGGTAGGAAGGGGCTTCACATACATGTACAACTTATGTTGTATAGGATAAGTGCAGTGCAAAGGCATAAGGCATGGCAAGATAACTTGAAGAGAACTGGGCCAAAATGTGCAAAAATAGTGTCAGTTAAGAATTAAGGGGACATAGGTAAAAAAAAAAAAGGTATTATGCCTTCTGACCTAGTATCTCACATTGAAAATTGACTAAACGGTTAATACCATCACACGAAATACTTGTAGGCTGCAACCGCGGCCAAAAAAAATCATCATGTACATTCATATTGTGTGAAAAAAATCCCTCGTCAATCATCCACTGTGAACGTCATTAAGAATAGTTTTCACATCAAATTGCATTGTTAATGAAGGAGGACTCAATGTTTGCGCCTGTCAATCATTACTTCCACTCAGGTAGAAAGAACGTGTCCATCCTCTTGGCAGGGGTGAGCATCTGTAGACAGGAGATAGGCAAGTGTTGATCGGATTAACTTCATATATCAGTGAAAAGCCACAAACCATTTAATTGGTGGATGTTCGATTGATAGAATTCACTAAAACTAACACTTTGGAAGGTGTGGTATCATCATTGACGTGGAATACCTGAGAATGACCAGGAATTACTAACCACATATTGTTTATTTATTCAATGTAACCTATACCAGGAAAAAAGTTTTTGAACCTCATGACATCATTCTAATACATCATTTACATATCATAATAAGTATTGTAATAAAAAATTTAAAAAATGTTGAAAGCAATACAAGAAACCAAACTGGATACTTGGAAATATTTAAATAGTTGTTTCTTACCAGGAAATCAGCTATATGATACAGAGTACCACTAGCAGGATCTGTGACAGCCACAATTAATAGCTCCTGCCCATGGAGACAAATGCCCTCTCTCTAGCACCTGAAAGATTAAACAAATCTCTCCCACCGGGTGTTTGTTGACATCAGAAATATTCTGCTTCAGCATCACCTTCCCTAAGACATCATGAGCTAGAAAACATTTCCAAGGTCATATCCCATATCAACACCCATAAACCCTCAAAGCAGACCAGTGACATTGTATGCTTAGAAGGGATTTTCTGTGGACTGGTTATAAAATGCTTACAGGTAAAAACCTTTGACATGTCTGGAATTGGAAGTAATTTTATATAATTTCATCACATGCAAAGCTGTTTCGTATCTCACAATGTGACGACTTTAAATACCTTCTCCTGAAGTGCATTACTGTGTTGCCTTGATCTTCACCTAAAAGATAATCAACCATGCAGCTAAAACTGGGCAAAGATGTTCCCCCAACATCCCAGATGTGGTAGATTGATGTGTATGTGAATCATAACTCACAAACTCAGCTATGAAGCCGTTAAAGACTCGACAGGAGAGGGGGATGGAATAGGGGTAAGGGAAGGGAAATCGTTCATTGGATGAACTCCGAGAAATTAGGATAGATAGTAGTTAAAAAAAAGTGCAGAAAAGGTGGTTCTACAGGAAGTAATGGAGTTCCTGTTTTAACATGATCCAATGCCTGTTTTCCATCTGCAAGCGGTCTTGCCTCTTGTTCTGCTCGAACATTCATGAAAATGACCTCTCCGACCAATACAACCAAGGAAGTTCGACAATATAAACAGGATTAACTTAAGACATGATGACAGTCACTCTTTGTTGTGTCTTTTCCCAGATCCATACACATACCATACCCACCGGCCGATTTCTGTTTTAGTAAGACTAAGCATTCATCTTCTTTTCTATCCCTGGAAAATTTGACACTAGTATTAACCCCACAGCCTGCAATAGAGTGGTTATTGTCTGTTTCAAAGACTAAAATAAGATAAACACTACTGCTGTTCTCCAAGTGCTAACTACCATTACCCTTTAATTCCCATTGACCTCTTCTCTTAGCAAATTCTTTTATTAATAATGAAGAGTTTATAAAAACACCCTATAAGTGGTACTACCTTCATCATTCAAAGGGTAGAATTAGAGAAAGGAATTATCCAATGAATTCCGGCTTAGTCTGGTCAAGCCTTAGAGACTATGTTATACCAAAAAGGTGATGAATTGCACCAGCTGCCGCCAGCGGAGTCACTAGGGTTGGTGTCACCCAGTGCAGTAACTCATGGTGTCACCCGTGCGGTCCGCACCCCCTGCACCCTCCTAGTGACGCCACTGCCACTTAGGACAACTGGCACTAAGGCTCTTCATGACCATGGGTAACACTGCCACGGGAAGATTCAAAATAAACAAATATCATAGTGCGCAGTACCTGTAACAGCCTCTCGAGTCCTCTGGCTGGGCTTTTCAAGGATTAAACACCCGGGCCTAGTCCGTGTAGCGTGATAACTCTCCACAATCACTGGTAGTGGTGAGGTAACGCTGCCACAGGTGCTTCAAAGGAATGACAAATTACGCAGTGCGCATGCGCACAATGACACGCATGCGCACTAAAGAGGCAGAAGACCGGGGAGCTTAAAAATACATGCAATGACAAGAAAGAGCATAGTGCGGCTGCGTGCGATGATGCGCAAGCGCAGAAACGCGGGGGAGCGCATACCGATGGGAAGCTGGGAACTATGGTACACCTGGCATTTACGTCTGTTTCAAAAAGAGGATTTAGAGTCAACGCCATACCTCAACACTCCCCATACCTCCGCACTACTCCGTGCCCCGTACCTCCTTACTCCCCTCTGCCCCATACCTCTGCACTTCGCTCTGCCCCTACGCTGCAGTCCCCTGTACCCCTACCTTCGTCTCCCCTGTGCCCCTTCCTTCGCACTCCCTTGTGCCCTGACCTCCGCACCCCTCTGTACCCTGCCTCCGCACTCCCTACCTGCGTCCCTGCCTGGGCTCTGGGCGGGGGGCTCCCCCGTGCAGGCTGGTCCGCGGGCGGGGGTCCCATTATTTTGCATTTTGGTGTCACGGTGTCACCCTATGTGATGGTGTCACCCGGTGCGCTCCGCACCCCTCTAGTGACGCCACTGGCTGCCGCACTACTGTCTGCTAATTCTAAGCTTTGTTTCAGTTTGCTGAAACCCACTTCTTTCAGACTGAAATGTGTAATTGTAGGAAACCGGATTGCTAAGCACTGGTAAAAAAGAATTTGGTTTCTAGGAGTAATACTAAATACCTAGCTCACCATTGATAATGGCACAAGAAAACCAAAACAACAGCATCATTAAGAATTAAACAACATAAAATGTCCAACCAAGTTTATTTAGGAGGAGGAATTATTAAGTGAAGTGACTCATAACTAAATAAATCAAATATAGGGATCAGTAGTTATTTAAGAAATAGTACGTGTTGTATTAAAAGAAACTTGAAGTCAAAATGACTGTGAAGTGGAAGACCAGAAGTTGGTCATCCTTCTTGTCCATTCTGTGATCAAGCACAGCTGTGAAATAGTTTGTCGCAGTCAAGAAGAGTGATGTCCGACTTTCTGGTGGTCAGAATGTTTCTGAGTCGCAAATTGGGAAGCAGTGAATAAGAAGTATTCCATAAGGCCATATACTTCTGTTACATGGTGTAGGAAAGTGCCCTTTTTGTATAGTCATCCCCCCACTGTTTTTTCCAATGATGATGGTTATTATGAGTGCACTGGAACCTTGCTCTCTACCTAAAAATAGTGTAAATTAGTAACCCCATTTGACAAAGGACTTTAATCCCTTTATAAGTCTTCAGTATATGGCACTAGTGGTACCCAGGGTATGGGTGTTAAAGGGGTTACAAAGCCCTGAAGCACTGTTTGCACCACCTTGGCTGACCCAAGTAAACTACATACAACAGGCCTACCATTGCAGGCTGCAGGAGCATTGCAAATTGTTTGTATTTGACTTTAACCTCACCCTCTGTGGCAAAGTCAAAGCACTATTTTGAATATATGCTAATCACCTCTAAGAAAGGCCAAGTCCAGGAGGCAGGTTACATTATATTAAAGGCATATTAAAGGTATGGACATATAAATGCTAGCTTATATGTCCATACAGTGGCCTTTATATGTAATATACAGTCCTCAGGATAACATTGGTTGGCCACCCGGGCAAACCTGAGGTTGGCAGCTCCATAATGGTACTGCCTAAGTATGTCATATTGGGTACCAAGCAACATGCCTCCTTACCCCCTGATATGAATCTCGTGTCGAGAACGATGTGGCATGCACCCAGGTGGCTATGTTAGAAGTTGCCCACCTCGTTGCCCCAGCCTTTCCTGTGCTCTGGCTGGCAGCCCACACTTGCTGCTGTGAAGATTCTGAGCTCTTATAGGTGGTTACACTTCCCACCCTGACAGGCTGGCTAGTGAAGTAGCACATCAAGGCAGTGAGCTTCGAAGGCTGCACCACTTGTGATATGCAACCAGGCTGCCTTCCGAAGATGGAAACAGCCCTCTCCCTGCCCCGAGCACATTTGCACCCAGGTAGGCATGAAAATGAGGTAGACAAGAGGTGGGACTAGTAGCTCATTGGCCACTTGCACCCACACTCCTAACCTAGGATTTAAGCGCTATCCCTGACAGCAGTATCTCAGTTCTGATCTAACTTGGATCAAAAGAGGACATAGAAGAGACCCGGGTCTGCGACAACAGGACTTGCTCAAACCAAAAGAGGGAGACTCTGCACCTGTGGCAACACTCCTGGAACTGACGATCAAGGCTCATCCTAGGCTAATGCTAGGTTTCCCCAGACAGAGTGAGAACTAGAAGCAAACCTCAGATTCCCCTGGACTAGTGTCACTAGTCTCCTGCAAGCTGCAGGCAAAACAATGCTCCAAATGCTAAGAATCCCTGCCCATCGGGCCTTCTGAGGGATCAACCAAATCCAGATGGTCCTGTGCATTGTGGGAACTATAGTCCCATCCTCCGCAAAGTTTCAGGCAGCTACCATGTTCCCCCGGACATCCGGACGCCGAAGTAACCTTCTGCTGTGCTTATCGTTGCCAAGGTTTGTTGGTCGCCAGTCTGGCAACTGGCCACTTCACTCGATGCTGCACCTAGAGGGAACTCCATACAACTCTCATTCAATGTCAACAGCTGCGCCATTGTTGATATTTTGCACCCTGTCCTTCCGCAGCACGATGTAAGCAGTAAAAGCAGCACTCCAGTGGCTCCCGTACAGCATCAGGGACAGCCAGGACAACTCTGCACCTGGGCTCCATGGACCACGTAAAATTGAACTGACTGTAATGGCTTGGGCCTGGGTTCCTTATCACCTGCACCTTCCTTGGGTTCCACACAACTCAACCTGCAAGTGACCGATTGTCACTCCCAGTTTTTCCCATTGACTGCAATGCAAAAATTCTAGTATGGAATTGCTGTGATTTATGTTTTCTTCTAAAATCCATAACTCTGGTTATATGTATCTGATCACTTTCATTTTGGTGTGTACATTAATTTTAAAAATCTGCTTTATTTTTATTAATTGATGTCGGATTTCTTTTGAGTCATGTCACTTACTTATCGTCCATGTTGGTACTCTGTAAATGCTTAACACATGTTCCTCTAGTGAAGCGTGACTGCTCTTTGCCACTTTACCAGGACTGAGCTAAGGATTTATTACCGTGAATCCAAGAATCATCTCTTACGAGGGTATTACCTGGTGAAGACTAACCAGCCTCACAACATAATCTTCCGCCTTCCTACACATGGTCCTCCTGTTGTAGGCTTGATCTTCACAGTAAACATATGGGATGTCAAATTCCTAAGCTATAATTGCTAAGGTCCTTTTTGTCAAGGAGGCTTGGCACCATGACTTCCAGAGAATGGATTCTGAATTCTTTTAATGAAAATTCTGTAACTTTGTTTCCGGTTGCCCGAAAAAAACGTTTTCATAAAAATTCCCTTCAGGACTATTTCATGAGTTCAAATTACAGGAAGGCTCCAAACAACTCCAGCTTAGGTGCTAAGTAAATGTCCAGTTTCAACTGGTTCCTGGCAATCCTCAGGAGCAGCAGAGCCTTTTGTCCTTTTTGGTCCTCAAACACCAGGAAGCATTTTCACATAGGTAGATAGCAGAAATATACATTTGCAGCCAATCTACTGTTTTTCTTACTGCCATTCACTGCTGTAAACAAGGGGGCATATTTATGAAAGAGTTGCACACACACGGGGCACAAGAGCGACACAGCTGTGAGCTGATTTATGAAGCCACGCAGGCCACCTTCTGTGGCCTTGCTTGGCTTGTTAAATCCAGAGTAATGCAGCGCAAATCGCTGAACTGTTCTTCCTCCTTATTGTTTTGGCTCCAATGTTCTGTGCTGGGTCTTCACCTCAAAATAAACCTGGTAGTATGGATAACATACACAGATATATTTGGCATATGATACTCAGGGGATAAATTCCTTTCTGTTTCCTGATTCACTTTATTTTCATTCCAAGCCAGCAGTTGCTTCTTTGCTTCAGGGGAGATTAGACATAAACGTGAAAATAAGATGTCAGACAGAAATGAGAATACTATCTTTTTGAAACTCTGCAGTCCTGTTTTAGAAAGCTCATAATATGCAGCACTGGTGGTATATAGCCAAGAAGCCCAACACTTCTTCATACTGGATTACATATATGCTACAAACATGGAGCTGGTTTCCATTTCATAATATTTCGTTCTTTATTTATTTAGTGTTTTATAGAGCGCGAATGTGACCCGTTAGGGTATCAGAGCGCTTTACAGAGTTAAGCAAGATGTTTACAAAAAAATTCAGAACAGATCAAATCATGAGAGCCTTTTGCCTTCAGAAGCAGGATAATGCAAAGAGAGGGAATAGGCAACATGGATACAATTTTAGAATTTCAGTTCAATAAAATTCAACCTCTATGCAGTTAACACACTTAAAAGTAATCATTTGGAGCTTGCTTTGGAGAACATATGCTTTATAGATGCATTCAGGAAAATGATTCCCTTTTCTCTGGTATCCCATATCTGAACTGTGCAAAACCTATACACACAATTACACAATACAGTAGACTCAACAATGCGTCACCTAAAATAATTTTAAATCAAAAAGCTTTCTTTTTCAGGGCTGAGAATGCAACTGGTGCAAGTTTAACAGCCGCAAACTAGCAAGGAGTTGAATGTTAGATACTGAGAGCAAACAAATGGAGGCAACACTGTAAAAAGATAGATCTCCTTAAACAAAGTCATCAAGCTATGCAAGACATCCTGGCATTTCTCGACAAATCTTTTCACTTCTCTTCTAGAACTCAGAGTTCAAACAAATCGTGGTGACTCATCCTCAAAAGAAATATAATACCAACCCGAAGATTAGGAGGTACTATCGACAGATTTCTGTCTCTCCTGCATAGTGAAAGGTAGTGAAAGTACTCAAAATATTACTTGCAAAAAAATAGGTAGTGGTGTCCCCTACAAGGGAAAACCGCACATCAATGAGAAATGATGTCTGAATGTATAATAGTTAATGGAGTGAATATTTGATGAACTTGCTGTAAGTACAGCAGGGTGCTTATCTAGCTATGTCACCCACTACCAAAGGGCGCAATTGGCATGTGAAACATGCACATAAGTAGAAAAAAGAGAAAGCTAATACAGCACACCAATTATATCTCCAAATTGATCACATCAATCAATCTTTGTTGTAAGCATTTAGTGTTCAGTAAACCCATTATTGAGTCCATATAATTCTGTAACTTCTCATAGCCGGTATAGAGGACATGAAGGGCATTCCACAAGAATCTTATCGTAGAAAACGTTTCATTTATTGATTTTCTTTTCAAAATTAATTCCCAGCAAACAAAGCAGCCAACACGTGTTTCCTCTGTACAAGTAGGTACTGTGACTTTTTCAAGGCTAAAAAAAGTCAGAACTATCGTTGACGCTGGTGTTGCCAAAAGGAGATCAACATAATATAGTACAATGAACAATGTTTTACTTTCTATAGAATAAGCACGGATTGCAAAATTATGGTGTGGATCTGTTAATGACCAGTGTTAAAAAGCACAACTAGTCCCAAAACACGACACTAAAGCAAAACTGCTAGATTATGATGCTTGGGGTGCATTGAAATTCCACCAGAGTTAACCCGGAATTATGAATAAATGTAAAGAAGTCATGCAAAGGCGGTTAAAATGAATGCAAGGTAAACTCGATTAAGTAGTAATGGAACGGTACGTTGAAAGGACTGAGTCCTAGCAGTGCATCCGTCCATGTAGCACCAAACCTCTTAGACCCCACCGCGTGTGATAACGCTAATGAGGAAATCCAAATATTACTCGATAGGCAACACTCCAACCAACTAAAACAGATCTACGTGTGCAATTACCATTGCCACCCTCATGAAAGTCAGAAAATAACTACTGTCTTCCTTGGACCAGAGTTAGGCCGGCACCCAGATCCTGCTACTCCCCTCTACAATGTTCAGCACAGTTTATTACAAAACATTCCACAGCTAGTTTGCATTATCTTGAGGAATAAGAGGAACAGCCCTTTTTGTTCACCAACTACTTATTTAATATGACTTGGGATGTATAATTGATACCCATCATTTGTTTTTCCTCACTCCGATCTGTTGGGTTGCTCCTCAAGAATCAGCATTGTCACCATCCTCTTCAATGTTTGCATGATAAATGTATGTAACAGACATCCAGATATATATCAGAACGTGTAACAAAGTAGAGGATCTCCACATTGCCATGGACTACGTAATTCGAGTCTCTACGATAGTATAACAAAACTGCCTTTACCTTAATAAAACAGAAATTAGTGGTGGGCCTTAGTGACTGCACTTTACTCAATTTTTATGGCCCTAACCGAAAGCCCACTTTTAGCTCCCTCCCACAAAAGGGTAATATCCGGGAACCATTCTTTACATAGCCTCTTTCTGATTGCAAAGACATGAGCCAAACAAAAACTATGTTCTACCAACATGTCCTCTCCTTTATCATGCACCTGTTCTTCATGCTGCAATGGGCCACTTGGTGGAGTATCAGCCTGGCAAGAAAGTGTGGGTGATGAAGCTTGTGGAGGTCCTGGCCTTAAAGGACCGGTGGACTGAACCCTATAAGATGAAATAGTGGAGAAGGGAGGTCACCTGCCTGATGGACCTCAAGACATCTTGGAACCGCTTAAAGGTTCTGCATGTGAACGCCTTAATCCCCATTATAAGACATCAAAAATCACTATGATCATGATGACAGATGATTATGAGGAGTAGGAGAGTAAGCCCCTCTCAGCCCTCCTGTCTGCCAAAGAGCAGGATGACTCAGTGGAACACATTGTCCTCTCCTCTACCCTGAATTCAAAACAGGAGGGACTTTTGCCACTTTTTGGTAGTGCTGTTTGTCTCATTCTTCTTAATGACTCCAGGGCTGACTGATTTGTAAACCTATGGCACATACACTGGAACAGTGTGCCTGTCAAAAACAACATGTATAGGTTGTCTGATAGGGTGAGAGCCAACATTAAGGATGACATGTCCAACATATTGAGTTTGATGGTGATTGAGCCCTCCTGTAGTCCCCAGTCCAGTCCAGTAGCACTGGTACCCAAGGCTGCTCTACCGGGCACCATTCCCGAACTGAGGTTCTGTGGCTTACATGGGTCTCATTTCAGTCACCAAACTGATGCTCACTCTATCCCAGGATGACCTTATTGATCGGTTAAGAGCAGCCAAGTTCCTGAGTTCCTTTGATCTGACCTCAAGGTACTAGTAGATTGCCTTCACGGAGGAGACCAAGGAAAGGTCACCTCAGAGGGCCAGTTTAAATTTAGAGTGATGACCTTTGGATTAAAGTAGCCTCTGCCACATTCCAAAGGTTGGTTAACCAGGTCCTGCTTACCTAAACAACATTGCTGTATTCCGCTCTAGCTCGGATGAGCACTTGCACCACCTCCAGGCCTTGCAAAAGACAGGTCTGACTATCAAGTCTAGCAAGTAAAAGATAGGGCAGGGATCAGTTGTGTATTTGGCCCACCAAGTTGGTGCAGCCCCTACAACCCAAGATACAGATCATCCTGGTTTGGGAACCTCCCAAACCTCAGTCTGGGGTGGGAGTTTTCTTAGAACTCACTGGATATTACAGGAGATTTTTTAAAGGGTATGGAACAATTGTTGCCCCCTTACCTGAGCTGACTTCCAAGAAGCAGCCCAAGACCATGATCTGGGAAACTAAGAGCTTTGCCCCTGAAGATCCTCCACCTCTAGAAACATTTCCAAGTCCCAAGGTAAAAACTTTGAAATGGACAAACCATCAACGTTTACTAGGCCAGGATGCCTTCTGAATTGACCTAAAGTTTACTTTTCTTTTCTTAACTAAACAGTTTTGCAAATTTTGATGCCCATATACATTTTTTTTCCTTTCTGTAGCACTTTACTGATTAAATTTTTCATTATGTGTTTATTCTGATATGGAAATTATATATTCTGTATTTCCTAGCTACATTGATATCTTGATTTGTCATTATGCATACACTAAAAGCATTTCTGTAAGCAAAGTCTTGCGGCTTGTGTCAAACTCCTAAGAGTGAGCCAGGGATTCCCCACAGTAACCGGTTTACATTTTACATGTCAGATTGATTTGGTCTCATAGCACAACAGTAAACGCTCACACCCAGAATGTTTCCTCTCTTCCCAATAGCATAGTAAATTCATGCCCCACCTCAAGTAATAAAAACACACAAAATGAAGGAGCACCTACGCATTATTATATTCATTCATAGGCTGTGCAAACAGGGGGAGCAATAGTGACGTTGTTTCTGCTGAAATTCCTTCACACTCCTCTGCTCAGAGATTTCGAGAAACTAATGTTCCAACACAATTCTTCCTACTCTCTACTGATATAGATATCACAAGAATTATCAGATATATTCAGCTTTTTCAGAGCCCAGTGAGAATGACAGCCAAAACTTACTTCAGAGCTTTCTCAGGTACCCTTGACTTCTGACTGTTGTATGCAAAGGTGAAGGAATGGCTTCGACAATGTCTAGTGTTGGTATGAGAGGGGTTTGGGTGTTGAATGCTGTATAATTATGCATGCCTTTTGTGTGTGTCTTATGCCACATTTCACTTTATATGAGTGAATGCTAAAGTACTTATAAAGTCTATGTATCCTTGTAAAAATTGGAATGCTGATTTCTGAGGGCATTCTGGGACTTGTAGTGTACTGAGCACAACTGAGTAAATTACCCTTACCACAGCATTTTAATGAATAAATGCACTTACATCATCATAACTAGTGAACTATCAGCCTTATAACTGCTGTATGCAATGGTGAAGGAATGGCTTGGACAATGTCTAGTGTTGGTATGAGAGACATGTGAGTGCTGGATGGTGTATAATGCATGCTTTTGTATCGATTTCTTTCCTAGTCAAATATTGTATTTATGTACCATAAAGTAAAGGCTGACTTTGTGATACTTGTCTCACTCAAAATGATATAACCATATCCAAGGGAGACAAAATGCACACATCTTCTCAACAGTGGCAAGTATGTCATGTCTAATATCTAGGTAGCTGCACTAACTATGCACATCTGATTACCAGTGTGCAGCACAAATGAAGCAGTTTTGACATGCTAAATGTGGAACTTGCCCTGTAGAGTGTCTAATGATGTCAAGGACTATTCCAATATTTAGAATCACATCTTTGCCAAGGTCATATCCAAGGCCTTGCTTGTAGATGTACTCACAATTTTGCATGTATGTTATGTTTCACTATGCTACACAACCTATGACATTTGATAGTAAGTGTAAGACTTTTGAGACTACACATTAAAGCCAGGGAAAGCTGGGTGGTGCAGATGGTCTGTTGGGTATGTGGAATGTGAGGGGGTGATTCAGGTATGCGGGTCCGGCTTTGTGAAGGGCCTTGTATGCATGGGTGAGGACTATGAATTCTATTCTTCTGTCGACTGGGAGCCAGTGGAGGTCCCAGAGGTGTTGAGCAATGTGGCTGTGACGGGGATGTTTAGGATAAGGCTTGCTGTGGCGTTCTGGACATTCTGGAGTCTTCAGAGGAGTTTCTGGGTGACACCCACATCGAGTGCGTTGCCGTTGTCGCTGCTGATGAGGGCATGGGTGACTGTCTTACTAGATTTGGTGGGGATCCATCTGAAGATCTTTTGAAGCAGGCTTAGTGTGTTGAAGCACGCAGAGGAGACAGTGTTTATCCGGCGCTCCATTGTGAGCGAGGACTTCAGTACAATGCAGAGGTTTTGTCCGTGGTTCGTGGGGGTAGGAGGACTTCCTAGGGCAGAGGGCCACCAGGAGTCGTTTCAAGTGGAGGGGAAGGCTCCCAGGATTAGGACTTCTGTCTTGTCTGAGTTGAGCTTCAGGCAGCTGTCCTTCATCCAGATGGCAATGACTTTCATTCCTTCAGGGGAGTTGTTCCTGGTGACAATGGGTTCTTTGGTGAGGGAGAGGATCAGCTGGGTGTACCTACAATACTTCTAGATTTGCTATGCAGCAATACAGCTTTGGGTGGTAGCGGAGTGGTCAGCCTCAGACTTAGACAAAATATGGGTGTTAGACCTGACATCCTTGGCGTGGGTTTTTCCCCTATCTTTTGCCTCTGCTACCTGGATTTTGGTGCTATGCTGGATTTCGTTTTTGCTTGTTTAGATGCTTTGGACACTCTGCCACTGCTAATCAGTGCCAGAGTGTAAGTGCTCCCTGTGTAAAATATCATATCGATTGGATATACCTGATTGGCATATCTGTATCACAATGAAGTCCCTAGTAAAGTGCACTGTGTGTGCCAGGGCTGGTGATGACAGATGCTACTAGTGGGTCTGCAGCGCTGATTGCGCCACCCACCTGTGTAGCCCTAAAATGGTGTCTCAGGCCTGCCACCGCAGGCCTGCCTGCAGTCCCCGGACTGCCATGTCCTCCTGGCCAGTGTCCACACTGACCGGGCCTAACCCTTCCCTTTTTATACACGTCAGACATCCCTATGGAAGGCCCAAGGTACCCCCCTGGGCAGGGTGCAGTGTATGTGAAAGGTAGAGCATGTACTAGTGTAGGTAACATGTTCTGGTAGTGAACAACGGCCATTTTTGTGTGTTCACTGCTGCAAGGTTATCTTGCTCCATAGGCTAACATGGGGATGGCCGGTGCCAATGGCTATCGGCCTATTTTCTCATAGGAACAAGATAAGACATGAGTATTTGATATCCCTGAGCTCAGCATTTAATAACACATCTTGTAGGAGAGGTTGTTTCTAAATCCTGAGTTGGAGGACAGTACTTTTTAGAGAGTGGCTGTTCTCTTGTCTGACCCTTCTGTGTGCATGGGCGCGCTTGTGGATTGACTGTCTGGCTTGCGAGTGACAGGGGCTGGGGATTCCCCGGGAGGTTGGCTGAGTCAGCCCTCTGCTGAATGGCGACAGTTGCAAGGAGAGCGGAGGGAGGAGATAGCACCTGGGAGTAAATAGGGCTGTGCCTACCTGCCACACTGCTGGCTCCACCTCCTGCTGGGCGGCTGACGACTCTGCCCCTCACTCTGAAAAGAAAGCAGAAGCCAGGAAAACAAAGTGCTCCAGCAACACCCAGAACTGGATCAGACCGGGCTCAGGACCCACTTGCACAAAGACTTCAAAGACTTTTAGGGGTATAAGTACAAGACCCCTGACAACAGATTTTTAGATTCTACCATCAAGAGGAACCTCTGCTGAAAGACGGACCGCTGAAGAACTAAAGGAAGATTGCCTTGCTGTGTGCTCGAAGGGCTGACCTGTTCTGCTGTACAACTGAAGCTGAGGAGGAGAACGGGTCTTGCTGTGTGCTGACCTTACCCACTTGACCAAACAAGACTTTGCTGTGTGCTGTGTCTTAAACCGAATCTCCAAGGGCCTGAGAAGAGCTGGCCTCCTGTTTCGCAACCCAGGGATAGAAAGGTTGCCAAGAACTCAAGACTCTGCTGTGTCCCCCCTGCGCTGCTGTGTGCTGCAGGGACCGGGGACTGTTCTACCAAGCTTCTCAACATCTGCCCGTGAAGTGGGCTGGCTGCTCTCTGTCTTGCTGGAGAGTGCCGCGCTGATCCAGGCCTGACACCGGTTGCCGCATCAAGAAGACCGATGTGCTCAGCGGCACGTGCCTTGCCGCGACCCGGAGGCCTGAAGCAGATCGAGAGTCGTACTTCCCTGCTCTACGAAGCCGCGCTGTGAGTGGCTGACTCCGGTGACGCCGACATCGTCACTGGGGGCTCGTCGAGGGAGTTGTGGAAACCTTGCACCGAACAGCCCGAGGAGCACTTTTACAACGAGTGCAGCGACACCGCCGGAGCAACGTAGCTGCCTAAACATCAAGAGCCTACAAACTGATTCATTCTCAGTGAGTATCGAATCACACAAAAGACTAGAGACTATCGTCTTACGATCCCGACCAACCAAGAAAGCGAATATTGTATAAACCTGTGATGCTTGATTTCAACTGCGGAAACTAGATAAAGATATATTAATTTTGATATAACTCACCTGTGTGGTCTAAGTTTGTGGTGTACGGAAGGGGGATAATTGTGGTGTCTACGTGCAAATACCTTACACATTGCCTTGGGGATAAGCCTGTCTGCTCAAGCCAAGCTACCTAGAGGGTGAGCAGGGGTTATCTACCGTGTGTGTCCCTGTACCCTGACTAGAAGCAAGGGTCCCTATTTGGTCTAAGGTGTATACCTCTGCCAACTAGAGACCCCCAGATCTAACATTGGTGGTCAGCGGTGCGGATTAGAACCAGTATTTGCACTTGACCTGCAGTGATTCTTCGTACATCACTAATCTAGTAAGCAGTTGCATTGCACGAAGTTTTTGCGAAGACTATTCTTGGAGGATCGACGAAGCATCATGTCTCTGAATGGAGTAGGTGAGGAGGCGGAATTGCAATTTGAAGTAGAAAAGTTGCTCACGTACAAGAAGGATCAACTAAAGCAATTCTGCAAGCAGCTTGGATGCCCAGTGAAGGGTGGCGCCAACAAGACAGAGCTACAGAAAGCTCTAAGGGCCTGGTGGGAGGCCAAGAATGGCGCAACCGAGGAAACTACTGAAGGGGATGGCACACCGGAGCACGGATTTGGATCCGATGATCTGCCAGTGAATAGGCCAGCGTCTAGGGCTGGCAGCACCCATTCCAGTAGGAGCCTTTTTCCAGAGGAGCTGGAGGAAAATCAGAGGATTAGGGCCCATGAGATTGAACTTTTTAAGCTCAAAGCTCAAGCGGAAGAAAGGAAACTGCGCCTTGACAGCGAGAAAGAGGCGGAGGAGAGGAGGAATGCTCTCGCTTTGGAAGAGAAAAAACTCCAGTTGGCTCATGAGTTGAGCATGAGGGAGCTGGACATTAAAGCTAAACAGGTGGAGTCCAGTCCGAATGGTGGCAGCGTACAACCAGTACAGGCGGGTAAAGTATACATACCGAAAGATTTGGTACAGAATTATCAGAGGGGTGAGGATATCTATGCATGGTTTAGATCCTATGAGCTTGCCTTGAAAATGAATGAAGTGCCTGAGAAGAGTTGGGGAGCAGGGTTGTGGAAGCATTTTGAGGCCTCTGGGAGGGATGTCTTAGCACCCTTAGAAGCAGCAGGGACCGTAACCTACCCCACTATGAAGGAGGCCTTATGCCTCAGGTATGGGCTTACACCAGAACAGTACTGCCAGAAGTTTAGGAACTTCAAGAAACTTGATTCAAGTACTTGGGTGGAGTGTGTGAGTATGTACACGCGTGCACTGGAAGGTTGGATAAAGGGCAGCAAAGTTACTGATTATGTGGGGTTGTGTCACTTGATTAGTTGGGAGCACTTGAGTAGTCTATGTGTTCCAGAGCTGCGCCAGCATCTTTTAGACAGCAAGTTAACTGATCCCAGTGAGCTTGCTAAAGAGGCAGACCGCTGGACTAGCACCAGGGTCAACAAAGGGGTGGTAAGTATCCCAGCCAAGGGTGGACAGGGTCCCCAGCAGAAAGGTGGGGAGGACAAGGGTAACAGTAAGGAGTTCTCTAAAGGGCCCCAAAACAGTTCCCAGGAGAAGGAGTCCCAAGCCTCCAAGCCTAAGAGGTCTTGGCCCCCTAAGGGCAACAGACCACCGCCTACTTGCTATGCTTGTAGGGAAGTGGGGCACATCGCCCCTAAATGTCCCAAGAAACCCCCAGCACCAGCTGCTGCTCCAGTCCCAGGGTTAGCTAGCATAGCTTTGGGAGGGGATTTGATTTCCAGTGGGGAGGAGGGATTAGCTATGATGACCCTTGTCTCTTTAGGAGACCAAGAGATGGTCCAGGATACCTTGATACCCGCTAACACTAAGAAATACGGGCAAAAGGTGACCATCAATGGGAGGGAGTTAGAGGCTCTGAGAGACACCGCGGCTAGTGTGACATCTGTCAGGTGTCAGTGGGTGTCTGAAGAGCAAGTCATTCCCAATGTGCTCCGCCCAGTAGTGGCAGCTGACACTTCAGTGCGCCTCTGCAAGATGGCGCGTGTTCCCTTTACATGGGGGGGAGTCTCTGGTACCTTGGAAGTCTGTGTCAGTGATGCCTTGCCAGTAGATTGTCTGTTGGGTAACGACCTGGAGGGTTCTCCATGGAAGGACGTAGAGCACAGAACTCACTTGGAGATGTTAGGACTGCCAGCGTGGATCTGTGTATCCACACGTGCCATGACAGCCAGTAAGGGTGGATTAGTAGAACCGGAGCCTGGAACAATGGCCCAGGGACCTGTCAAGAAAGGAAGGGGCAGAGGGCGCGGGAAACCGGCCCCCACTGTTCCCACGGTCCAGGAGGAAGCAGAACCTGAGGGGGATGCCCTGGAACCTACAGGGGAACAGGTGGCCGAACTAGGGGAATTGCCCGAGCTGACCCATTGGCAGCAAGAGGGTGGTCCCTCCAGGGAGGAATTCTGCCAAGCTCAGAAGGAGTGCCCTTCTCTCATTGGTGTGCGGCAGCAGGCTGCAGACCAGGCAGCGGGCCTAGGGTCCAAGGAACATTTGATTTACTGGGAGGATGACTTACTTTATAGTGAGCCTAAGTTTGCTGAGCCCGGTGCAGCCCGTGTGCTGGTGGTACCCGAGCGCTTCAGGAACTTCTTACTGGGTCTGGCTCATGACGTACCTCTCGCAGGACATCTGGGGCAACACAAGACCTATCACAGGCTTGTCACCCATTTCTACTGGCCCCAGATGAAGAAGCACGTCGGTACCTTTTGTAAGTCTTGCCAAACCTGTCAAGCCAGTGGTAAGAGCGGAGGGAAGTGCGTGGCGCCCCTCCAGCCGTTTCCTGTAGTGAGCACCCCTTTCGAGCGGGTGGGCATTGATATCGTAGGGCCTCTGGATCCCAAGACCGCCTTAGGCAACAGGTTTATCCTTGTCTTGGTGGATCACGCCACTCGGTACCCGGAGGCAGTCCCTCTCAGGACAATCACAGCACCCGTGGTGGGCCGTGCATTGATGGGGATCTTTTCCCGTGTGGGGTTCCCCCGAGAGGTGGTCTCCGACCGGGATACCAACTTCATCTCTAGGTACATGAAGTCTCTGTGGGAGGAGTGTGGGGTAACTTATAAGTTCACCACTCCTTACCACCCTCAAGGAAATGGGTTGGTTGAAAGGTTCAACCGCACCCTGAAAGGTATGATTATGGGCCTAGCGGAGCCCATGAGACGGAAGTGGGACGTCTTGTTACCATGCCTGTTGTTTGCCTACAGGGAGGTGCCTCAGAAGTCCTTAGGGTTCAGCCCCTTTGAACTGCTGTATGGCCACCCTGTTAGAGGACCTCTCACACTGGTGAAGGAGGGGTGGGAGAAATCCCGTGGGAAAACCCCCCAGGATGTGTTCAGCTATGTGCTGGCCATCCGCAACCAAACGCAGCGCTTCAGGAAGCTCGCTCAGGAGAACCTAGAAGCCAGCCAGGAGGAGATGAAAAGATGGTACGACCAGAATACCACTCTGGTAGAATTTCATCCTGGGCAGAATGTGTGGGTAATGGCGCCGGTGGAGCCTTGTGCGCTCCGTGACAAGTGGACCGGGCCATATGAGGTGGTAGAGCGCAAGAGTGAGGTGACCTACCTGATCAACATGAAGACTCCTAGGCAGCCCCTTAGAGTCTTGCATGTGAACCGCCTCAAACCCCACTTCGAGAGGTCTGAAGTGACGATGCTCATGGCTACAGATGACGGTGGGGAGGAGGATAGTGATCCTCTCCCTGACCTCCTGGCAACCAAGGAGCAAGACGGGTCAGTGGATGGTGTGGTCCTCTCGCCCACCCTGACCCCAGAGCAGCAGAGAGACTGTCGCCAGGTGTTGGGTCAGTTTGCCTCCCTGTTCTCCCTGACACCAGGTGTCACCAATTGGTGCGTCCATGATGTGGACACTGGAGATAGCCTGCCTGTGAAACAGAAGTTTTACAGAGTAGCTGACAAGGTCAGGGCCAGCATCAAGGAAGAAGTTTCCAAGAGGTTGGCGTTAGGGGTAATTGAGCCCTCTAGCAGTCCCTGGGCTAGCCCAGTGGTCCTCGTTCCCAAGAAATCTGCTACACCCGGTGGCCCGTCAGAACTTCGGTTTTGCGTGGACTACCGTGGGCTCAATGCGGTCACCAAGACTGACGCGCACCCCATCCCCAGAGCTGATGAGCTCGTGGATCGGTTGGGAGCTGCCAGGTACCTCAGCACCTTCGATTTGACTTCGGGGTACTGGCAGATTGCCTTAACTGAAGGGGCAAAGGAGAGGTCGGCATTTTCCACCCAAGAGGGGCACTTCCAGTTTCGCGTCATGCCCTTTGGATTGAAAAATGCCCATGCCACCTTCCAGAGACTGGTCAACCGGGTACTGACCGGGCTGGAGCAATTCAGCGCCGCATACTTGGATGACATTGCTGTGTTCAGCTCCACTTGGGAGGAACACTTGCAACACCTCTGTGAAGTGTTGAGGGCTCTGCAAAAGGCAGACCTCACTATCAAGGCCAGTAAGTGCCAGATAGGGCAGGGATCAGTGGTGTATTTGGGGCACCAGGTGGGGAGCGGCCAGGTGGCGCCCCTACAGGCTAAGATTGATACCATTCTGGCTTGGGAACCCCCCAAGACGCAGACAGAGGTGAGAGCCTTTCTAGGACTCACCGGGTATTACAGATGGTTCATCAAGGGATACGGCACCATTGTTGCCCCCTTGACAGAACTAACCTCTAGAAATCAGCCCAGGAAAGTGAATTGGACCGAGGCCTGTCAAACTGCTTTCGATGCCCTGAAAACTGCAATGTGCACAGCACCGGTGCTTAAGGCGCCTGACTTTTTGAGTGAGTTCGTAGTGCAGACAGACGCTTCAGAGCAAGGCGGGGGAGCAGTACTCTCACAGATGGACGACGAGGGCGGGGACCAACCCGTAGCTTTCATTAGTGGAAGGCTACTTCCCAGGGAACAGAGGTGGAGCGCTATTGAAAGGGAAGCATTTGCTGTGGTCTGGACCCTGAAGAAGCTGAGGCCCTACCTGTTTGGGACTCACTTCCGTGTTCAGACCGACCACAGGCCCCTCAGATGGTTAATGCAGATGAGGGGTGAGAATCCAAAACTGTTGAGGTGGTCCATCTCCCTACAGGGAATGGACTTTACGGTGGAACACCGTCCCGGTACAGAACACGCCAATGCTGATGGTCTGTCCAGGTTTTTCCGCCTTAGTGATGAGAACTCCCAAGAGGGTGGGTAGTTCTCCCCACTTTCAGCTGGAGGGGACACGTGTTAGACCTGACATCCTTGCGTGGGTTTTTCCCCTATCTTTTGCCTCTGCTACCTGGATTTTGATGCTATGCTGGATTTCGTTTTTGCTTGTTTAGATGCTTTGGACACTCTGCCACTGCTAATCAGTGCCAGAGTGTAAGTGCTCCCTGTGTAAAATATCATATCGATTGGATATACCTGATTGGCATATCTGTATCACCATGAAGTCCCTAGTAAAGTGCACTGTGTGTGCCAGGGCTGGTGAGGACAGATGCTACTAGTGGGTCTGCAGCGCTGATTGCACCACCCACCTGTGTAGCCCTAAAATGGTGTCTCAGGCCTGCCACCGCAGGCCTGCCTGCAGTCCCCGGACTGCCATGTCCTCCTGGCCAGTGTCCACACTGACCGGGCCTAACCCTTCCCTTTTTATACACGTCAGTCATCCCTATGGAAGGCCCAAGGTACCCCCCTGGGCAGGGTGCAGTGTATGTGAAAGGTAGAGCATGTACTAGTGCAGGTAACATGTTCTGGTAGTGAACAACGGCCATTTTTGTGTGTTCACTGCTGCAAGGTTATCTTGCTCCATAGGCTAACATGGGGATGGCCGGTGCCAATGGCTATCGGCCTATCTTCTCATAGGAACAAGATAAGACATGAGTATTTGATATCCCTGAGCTCAGCATTTAATAACACATCTTGTAGGAGAGGTTGTTTCTAAATCCTGAGTTGGAGGACAGTACTTTTTAGAGAGTGGCTGTTCTCTTGTCTGACCCTTCTGTGTGCATGGGCGCGCTTGTGGATTGACTGTCTGGCTTGCGAGTGACAGGGGCTGGGGATTCCCCGGGAGGTTGGCTGAGTCAGCCCTCTGCTGAATGGCGACAGTTGCAAGGAGAGCGGAGGGAGGAGATAGCACCTGGGAGTAAATAGGGCTGTGCCTACCTGCCACACTGCTGGCTCCACCTCCTGCTGGGCGGCTGACAACTCTGCCCCTCACTCTGAAAAGAAAGCAGAAGCCAGGAAAACAAAGTGCTCCAACAACACCCAGAACTGGATCAGACCGGGCTCAGGACCCACTTGCACAAAGACTTCAAAGACTTTTAGGGGTATAAGTACAAGACCCCTGACAACAGATTTTTAGATTCTACCATCAAGAGGAACCTCTGCTGAAAGACGGACCGCTGAAGAACTAAAGGAAGATTGCCTTGCTGTGTGCTCGAAGGGCTGACCTGTTCTGCTGTACAACTGAAGCTGAGGAGGAGAACGGGTCTTGCTGTGTGCTGACCTTACCCACTTGACCAAACAAGACTTTGCTGTGTGCTGTGTCTTAAACCGAATCTCCAAGGGCCTGAGAAGAGCTGGCCTCCTGTTTCGCAACCCAGGGATAGAAAGGTTGCCAAGAACTCAAGACTCTGCTGTGTCCCCCCTGCGCTGCTGTGTGCTGCAGGGACCGGGGACTGTTCTACCAAGCTTCTCAACATCTGCCCGTGAAGTGGGCTGGCTGCTCTCTGTCTTGCTGGAGAGTGCCGCGCTGATCCAGGCCTGACACCGGTTGCCGCATCAAGAAGACCGACGTGCTCATCGGCACGTGCCTTGCCGCGACCCGGAGGCCTGAAGCAGATCGAGAGTCGTACTTCCCTGCTCTACGAAGCCGCGCTGTGAGTGGCTGACTCCGGTGACGTCGACATCGTCACTGGGGGCTCGTCGAGGGAGTTGTGGAAACCTTGCACCGTACAGCCCGAGGAGCGCTTTTACAACGAGTGCAGCGACACCGCCGGAGCAACGTAGCTGCCTAAACATCAAGAGCCTACAAACTGATTCATTCTCAGTGAGTATCGAATCACACAAGAGACTAGAGACTATCGTCTTACGATCCCGACTAACCAAGAGAGCGAATATTGTATAAACCTGTGATGCTTGATTTCAACTGCGGAAACTAGATAAAGATATATTAATTTTGATATAACTCACCTGTGTGGTCTAAGTTTGTGGTGTACGGAAGGGGGATCATTGTGGTGTCTACGAGCAAATACCTTACACATTGCCTTGGGGATAAGCCTGTCTGCTCGAGCCAAGCTACCTAGAGGGTGAGCAGGGGTTATCTACCGTGTGTGTCCCTGTACCCTGACTAGAAGCAAGGGTCCCTATTTGGTCTAAGGTGTATACCTCTGCCAACTAGAGACCCCCAGATCTAACAATGGGTATTTATGAATCATAATTTGAATCAAAATGGAAAAAGAAGAAATTAGAAGGGGGCCTCATCACCGCTTAATCAATACATGCATGTAATAAAACGAGATTTGGTGCCCTGATCTACCAGGATGGCTTAGAGTTTCCCCACACAAACAGAAAAACAGATGAAGAAAAACCTCTTAGGTTTTAAAAGAGATTCTCTCTATGGTTTATTCTTGGCATGTGCCACCATCAAGTCCCTCACCCAGAATGATGGTACATCTTGGCGGGGCAACTTGTTTCAGGGAGCTCTTTACATTGCAGGGATCAAGTAGAATAAATGTATCTAGGGTTTAAGCTTATTGGAGGGTACACCTATAAGATTAAAAGTACAATAGTACTTACATTGTACCTAATATGTGCAAGCAGCTTCTATAGTGCCTGTGTCGCTGGTCTATATGTTCCCACAGGTTTGTTATTAAAGGTGAATTGGCCTTAGATCAAAAGTTAATTTTAGCAATAATAGTGCCCTCGGTATCCTAACGACACCAGTGCCTGTCATCAGTTTTAGTGCCTAAGCGGTTTATTAGCGGGGTGTTAATATCTTTATTGAGTTTTTCAATATTACATAACATGGAGTAAAGAATGTCTATGCCCATTTGATGTCATTATAGTATATTCTAGCAAGCAATAAGCACGTTTTATTACACAGAAGCTTCTCAGGATGATGCATCTATGGGAAAGCATCAGTTAGAAGAGAAACAAGAAAGACATAACACAAAACCCCCCGAAATAAACTAAACTGAGCCAATCTAAAGTGCCAAGCTTATACCATATGTTTTAGGTGATATCAATTGTGGTCTGTGGCATGTTTGGGGTCAGAGTAGAGAGTGTAATGCCCATGCTAGTTGTGTTAAAAGTAGCACATAGGGGATATAGTCCTCTCTGCGTCTTAGTCTATTTTAGAATATATTAGTGGTCGTGACAGTAGCTATGGTGGCCTAGTGTCATCATGAAGATCATTCTGGTGTGTGTCAATGAGGTTGTCCCAAACAGCAGCCATTGGACGGTTGCGTAGACCACAAATTTCCTCCCAGCATAGCACCATGGATTTCACCTCAGTCTACTGACACTGTGCGGCCTGTCAGTACAGAACCCCAGGGAGCGATGATGCTTTCCACTTCCTCGCAATTACTTGTCGAGCAAATATCAGTGCCACATCAATAATTCTTGTGACGGCTCCCTTAGCCCATCGCCATTTGTAAAGACCCAGGACGCAGATAACTATGCTGTTCAGGTCTTGTTGACCCGTGACTCACAAGAGTATCTTGCAAGCAGCATCCCAGAAGGCTTTAGTGAGCGGGCAACTCCAGAACAATCAATCAATAAATAGTCATTTGTAACACACACAGCCACCTCAACTGAGGTGTCCCAGCGCTAAGAGCAGACTAAAGTTAAAGACCAACCAATAATACTACCCCTACCTAAAGAGCCAGGTTTTTAAGACTTTCCTAAACTCATGTTCCATTTCTATCCGACGTAAGTGGATTGGCAATGAGTTCCACAGCTTAGCAGTCCTTACAGAGAAGGACCTGCCTCCTTGTTGAGTCCTTGTGGGACTTAGAGGAGATGCAGGTGATTGGATCTCAGGGTCCGCTCCTGTCGATATGGGCTGAGCCTGACCTTAAAGTAGCCTGGGCCCATGCCGCTCAATGTTGAAACGGAAAAGGTTAGCACCTTAACTCTATCCTCCTGGCCACCAGGAGCCGTGTAGCTTAGGTGAGGGGAGTGTTATGTTATATGATGACGGAAGGGTACCCAACAATTTAGCCTTGCTACTGCTTTCTGGACCATCTGCAGTCTGTGACTCAGGTAGGCTGGTAACCCTAGGTATAAGCTGTTGGCATAATCAAACTGGGAGGTCACCAATGCATGGATGGTAATCCTACTGCTCTACTCTGGCAGAAAACGTAGGAATTCCCTGACAGTTCTCAACTTCCCAAAGCAAGCTGAAGAGATCTACTGGACTTGCACCATCATAGAGAGATCCGTCTCCCACCTGATTCCGAGATTTCTTGCTGAGTCAGTTGGAACAGGCGAGGGACCCAGCTCTAAGGGCCACCAGAGACACGAAAGGGGGGAGGGGGTTTCCGTTCATCCGGATTGGCAGAAGGCAGCCACTGATTGTTCTTTAAAACCAAACACAACCTGAGTATCCTCCGCATAGGAAACCACCTTCATTCCCCACAAAGCAATAAGGGAAGCCAACAGAGCAAGGTAAATGTTAAAAAACAGCGGGCTCAGGGTGGAGCCCTGCAGCACTCCTCACACTAATGGTTTTAATAAGGATGCAAAAAGGTGACGAAAAACCCGTTGGGAACGGTCTTCCAAGTAGGACCGGAGCCAGGAGAGTGCCCCCCCCAAACGCCAAGATGACTTCATCTTTCCAGCAGGATCGGGTGTGCGACCGTATGAAATGCTGCTGACAGATCTAACAGAACTATCATGACTGAGACGCTGCGGTCAACAGTCACTTTTACTGATTCGGTCACTTCTAGTAAAGCTGTCTCCGTGCTGTAACCAGAATGAAAGCTTGATTGAGAGTTGTGTAGGAGGCCATTAGCTTCCACAAAATCGGCCACCTGTTGCTGAGCCAGTTTCTCTCAAATGTTTGTGGGTGCAGCAGGGAAATAGGTCAGAAAATGCTGAGCATTTCAGGGTCAGCATTAGGTTTCTTCAGCAATGGTAATAAAAATGCCTGTTTCCAAATGGCCAGAATCCTATCTCCACCCCGGTTGGCACACACAATTCGGAATCTGGGGGGGATAGTGAGAGCCAGATCATGGTTAGATCCCTCCCTTAGCCAAGTTTCTGTCAGGAACATCATGTCCCAGGCATTGTCCAGTAGAGATAGCCAGATGTCATCTACATGTTTAGACAGAGACCATCAATTGATAATGCAGGCTCTAACATTATTAGATTTTGAGCTAGGGGAAACAGTGGTCACTGCATTTCCCCCTCCAACCCCAAAAGTGCAGTGGATTTGAAATTACAGACCTTGCAGAGGTACCCAAGAGATAATCTCTGGACCATTTAGCAGCCTTACCGCTTGCATTTTGAGCAGCTTGGCTGGTGCTTGCCGTGATCTGGATATTGACTGGCACAGACGGGCTTGCCTTTGGCACGCCAGCGGCGCTTCAGTGGTGTGCCCGCTGCATGTGTCCGTATCGTGGCTTGCATTAAGCAGACACCGGGAAGGAGGTCAAACACTAGACTGCTCACCCAACAAAATGGCGTCTAATAATGGCCCACCGAGCAGAGAAAAGATTGCCGTCCGCTCGGG
Organism: Triturus cristatus; assembly: GCF_964204655.1. Taxonomy (NCBI): domain Eukaryota; kingdom Metazoa; phylum Chordata; class Amphibia; order Caudata; family Salamandridae; genus Triturus; species Triturus cristatus. The sequence goes on along the minus strand of NC_140592.1, from coordinate 177,405,510 downwards.
ATCAAGAAGCGAGAATTGCACAGAGCTCAAGCCCTCTCGACTGAGGTATGTGTGAAAATTTTGAGTTCAAAAGTTAAATGTTAAAAGTTAAAATAGGACTAGTAACGAGCTGTGGTTACAGTTTCAAACAGATAGCAGTAACCCAGATGCCCCTTACAGCGCACCATCCAACACGCAGAGGTGCACTCCAACAATAATCCCCAAACAATTATGCAAGTAATTGAAATGTTGAGAAGGAGCAGTAACACAGGCTTACTAACACTAAAGTCCACTGTGCGTCCGCATCGTGACTTGCATTAAGTAGATGCCGGGAAGCAGGTTAACAGCTAGACTGCTCAACCAACATGTGTAGGAGATCAGCTTGTGGAGCTTTGCAGCAAGAGCACTCAGGTGTCACTGTGGGGTATATTCTGTAGAGTCCAGTCCATGTCAGATAGGCCCTATGAAAGATGTTCTGCTGTATTTATTGGAACCGGTCATTGCGAGAGGCTTTATGTGGGTCTATTAGTGCTAATTGGCAAGTCTTTATTGGTCAGGGGTTGTCCTAAGTCTTGCGCCCATTGCCTACGTAAGCCAGAGAGCAAGTCAGTGGTCTTGTCAGGAAATAGCTTTCACTATCCAAGAAATGAGTCTCTGCCCAGGCGGGGCACTCAGGTGCAGTGGGAACAGTCTTGTTTAAGACCAGTTGGCCCCTAGATCTGATGCGGTCTTGAAAGCTCCCAGTTTGCGCGTGATATTTCCCATGCCATTGCAGACATCCTGGATATATAAAAGCACATCATCAGCATATAATGATACCACATGAGTTTCGTCCCACAGGGGGATGCCCCAAGCCCTGCTGGAGTGGTGCAGGTGACTCTGTATATATCAGCTTAAGCGGGCCTATTATCGTGTTCCCAATGCCCATTCGACAGAGTACAGCAGTTATTTATAGTCCCAATTCAACAAGGTAATTATTAGCAGGATTAATGTGACATATTTACAATTCAAGAGGCCTTCAAGAACTCTCAGGAATGCATGTTTACTGCCTGCGGAACACAATCTGCCCTACAAGATGGAGAGCAATGGGGTTATTCTGCTAAACCCTGCATCAACAGAAGAGGTACATACTGGCTACAACAGTCTACCACCTTGGTCGTACAGGTTAGTGGATTAGGAAATACAAAATATATATAATATAGATGTGTAGGTTCTTACATGGCCTTATGTATGAATTTTCTGGCACATGCGGAACCAGGAGTAGGTCAGGGAGCAATGTGTAACGAGGACACCCTTTGAGAGTTTTGCTGTGGTAAAAGGAGCAGGTACAATCTTTGCCACACATATCCTATAGAACATCTGCCCCTGCCTCCTCTTGTCCTGCTACATTTTGAAGACGTCTCTGTTTTTCTGCGGCTGTATGGCTGCAGACCATATAGTACACTGTAATGATCAATGACAAAAGTTACCAAACCAACTGCCTCCTCAGTGAAGTCCCTCTTCCTTTTGGGTGGGATGGTCTGCATCCAGGAAGATGGATGTGGTCGCTGATGTAGGCAGAGTCACTTGGACCAAGAAGAAGAGGCCTCATCCCAGGGAGTGGATTGAATGCATATGTTTGCTGTGTTGATGAGTGTCAGATGTGTGTGATTGTGTTCAGGAGAATGCTATATGTGTATACTTTCCATTCAGAGTTTTCCGCAGCAGTGGTCCAGATCTCTGCATCCACTGTAGAGGGTTCTGCCTGTAGACAGAGATAAGAAATTAGGTCATAGTGTTACTACTAGTAACTTTACGGTCAAAATGTCGGTCCTCCTACGTGGAAGAAGGTGGATACTCCTGTGTCTAACTCCTAGGCAGAAATATCTGCCCAGAATTGGTGAATACCATCTGTATCTCTGCTTAGGCATGCGCAGAAATCCACGTATGCGGAGCTCTCCACATGTAGAGTTGGCTTTGTGAATAAGCCCATTGTCATTTGTGAACCAGGTGAAACTTATGGGTGCACAAACCTTTAACATCTAGACCCTTAACTTCTGATTTGAAATTTCAATGATGGCCCTTTTCTGGGCCTGCCACGCGGCCATTATGTCTTTCTTTAATATTATCCCAGGCTCAATGTTCTGCTTCTGCTTCCCTTCAATTTACTCAGAATTCACTTCCATTTTCCCCTGTATACAATTCTGAAAGCTGAAATAAATCGTTGTTTATTTCATCCATTTCAGCAGCTGTGTGTTCAATTGCGTCTGTAGATGGCTTGAAAAGTGCCGCTATTTTTACACGACAATGGCACACTAATGCCACTTTTTTAGCTATGTTTGTAAAGCAATTGACTGTTCCGTTATCGCACATTTTCATAGCACAAAACGAATCCCTTACGTCTTATTGTTTTTGCTTTGCTTTTCTTCAAAACAAATCTCTGCTTTTCATTCACTGAATCTTCAAATGATTGACTTAATGACTAACAGGTTTCTGTACTGTCACTTATTTCCCACCGTTAGCCCATAAATACTGAAAAATATGCGAATTGTCGTGGGATGTAATGCAACCCAAAGAGTGAAGTTTTCCATAGTTTTTGCCTGAAAAGGGAAGTTACCAGAATAGTTCTGTTTAGAAAAGATGCCCGGTTTATTCTCGAAAAGTCTTCATTTTATCGCATACGATTTTACTGAAACTGTTGTCATAGCAATGTTCGTCTTGATGCCTAACAGAGCGAACAGTCAAGTGTCTTGCATAGATATTATAAGCTAATCAGCATTCTTCCAATGATTGCTTGCATCGTTCATCACCCCAGTAATGCTGTTGTCATAGCAATGTGCGCCCTGATGTCTAACAGGGTGATCACAAAAGGGTCTTACATGAATATTATAGCCCAAGCAGCTTTCCTACGATCAATTAGTGAATGTGCCACTACTCTTTGATATGAGAAGTGTCAAAGTAAACCAGCTGTATTTTTTGTAATGCCCCTTACTCGCAAAATTGATTAGGACCAAATTTAGGGGCTTATTTATGAGCCCTTGCGTCAGTTTTGCGCCGCCGGTGCATCACTTTTTGTGACGCACCAGCGGCGTAAAAAATGAGCCTTGTTGCACCATATTTACAAAGTGACCCATCTAGGTAGATGCGTCACTTTGTAAACCCCTGCGCCACATTATACCTGCGACAGGTATAATGTATGCAGGGTGGGCGTTCCAATGCAAGTAGGCCTCATAGAAGTGACGCAGTGAAATCTATAAGATTTCGCTGTGCCACTTCTAGGACGCAAAAGCGTCAATATCTGACAGAAGCACATTTCACATGAGACTTGCCCATGTGTAATGACCCATTGCTGGAGTTGCGACACTTTTGTGACACACTCCATCAATGTGTCATTTTTGCGCCTACAGATACGTCAGAAATACTGACATATCTGTAACTCCTTGCGACATCTATCATTATCGTAATTATATTGTAAATATGATGCATCCAGCATGTAGCGCGCAATGAAAAGTGACGCATCACTGTTTTCACGCAGCAATGCGCCACTTTTAATAAATGAGGCCCTTAGTGTTTTGGAATGTGAATGCAATTGATCTCCATGACTCTTGTCTTTGAAATACCTCTTATGAAGAAGAGCATAGTAAAATGTCCCCTCTTAGTGCTTGGAACTAGCATTGCATCAGAGGAAGGCACAATATTTTTGGGGGGATAGTCATTCCTCATAATTGGGGGAATCTTTGTTGGCAGCTGTTGGCTTTAAATATCACTTCCTACCTGCAGGAACCGTCCATTGGTCACTTTTAAAATAAGGAACCCTTGCACAGGAATTTAGAGCTAATTAAGCAACCCACCTCTCATCTGGGTGCCTCACACACAGCTTAGAGAGAAATCATGTCCTCTTGAGGGCATGAGTAAAAATAAATCTCACTGTGATCCAAAAAATACCAAAAAACTATTGTGGTTTATAGACGGTTCTGTTGTGGGATGTGTCAAGACCTTCACTTATTTATGTAGACCCTTTCAATCTTCACTTATTTGGGGGCACTTGGTAAACGTCAGGCTACAGCAATTTGACAGATCCTCAGAAGCTATTTTGAGATTTGCACAATTGGGCGGTAAGCCTATTAAGGAAATGTTGACACTATGTAAGAGTAAGTGTCTGTCTTTAGCCACCTATGGAGCAAGGTTTAGGGGTTTGAAGGGGTAGATCCATTACAGAAGGTAGAGAATAAATGTCTGCATAGAGTGTTGGCAGTCCCTCTGGGTTGTTGCTTCTTTTTTATTTGTCATAATAAGTTGGGTTTACCTTTTGTTCCTCACCCAATTCAATTGTGACTGCTATTGCTATGGTATTCCATATGGTCCAAACAGGAGTTGAGACTCACCCAGGTGATATGTGACTGTTTGCTCCTGGATAAAGTTGGATATATCCCTTGACTAGCTTATATAAAAGATACCTTTTATTTGGTGGAAATACCACAGTATTTTAACATCCAGAAAATGTTGAGGGTATCTTGTAAGGACAAGGTGACAAAATTGTATATGACACACGTTGAAGATTCAGGACCAAGGATTGACATAAGCAAACATACAGTGCAATCCCTTATAGATTTACTGATAGTGGACGGTCCGGAACCCTACCTCTAGATCGTACCAAATCCTTAGCATAGATTTTATCTAACACCTTTTTAGAAATCTTATTCATATTCTATGAAAGGCTATCTATTGCCATTACTGTGTGTTTTAAAAGGCACAGTTGGATTTACAACAACTTGCCTCTGAAATGTGTTGCTGGCTGTAATTTATTGTATTCTCAGTGCCCTTAAAATAGGGATATGTTGTTGAACATTAGTTGTATGAGTATTGTTTAGCTCCTCGGATGTTTGTGACCAATAGACATAAAGTATTTATGGTACATGTTATGCTTTTAAGGCTGTTGTTTAACCGAATAAAGTTATTTTTGGATTTGGTTTGGAATATCTCTTCACACACAACTACCACTTTATTGCTCTTTAGAACTAAAAAGATAAACTAATTACAGAAAAAGCAAGCATTGGCAAAGCCAATCGCCATCATGCACAAAGAGCTAATGGCTAACGTGGGCTGACCCGTTGCCCATGCAATATGCCTTGTTAGGTAGAATCAAAATGGGTAAGTGTAACAGACCAATGGATGAAGAGTGCTGACCCTAAACATACGTATTGATATTTATTTATACATTCATGGTTGCATGAGGCTGGTAAGACAACTCAAGCCGTCTCTAGGCTCGACCTAATAAGCGAGTCAGTAAGACATAAACATAAGAGTCTGGAAACGGCATTTGGCTTCATGCCGGGTCTGGTGGCTCAGTGGACTAATGCGTCTACTGCAGGGGCCTGTGTTCGACCTCATGGTCACAGGTTTCAAATCCCGGTGGGGCCACTCAGCATTTCATCCATCTGAGGACGATAAAATGAGTACCATTGAGTTGGGTAACAACAAACATCTGTTATTCAGCGTTAAGATACCCGTAGTGGTGAACGTGCTATGTTATAAAAAGTACACAGATATGCAGAGAGACATATCTTGTAAGTATATCTTTATCATTATAAATGTGCCCCGGACTTTTACAATCATAATTATTAACTGCAAATTAAGCTGCAGCTTGATCATTGGGTATTACAGACAGTCTATGAGAAGTAGATTGAAATGTGTGTCCGGCTGCTTCATGACAAAAACAAACAATTCGTTCGTTCATAAACAACAGCAGATGTATCTACAGATCTCTTCTCCCCACACTCATAAGCGTCTGCATGTCTTAGGGATGGCTATGCTGTAAATGTTCTTTTAAATCTATCTCACTGTCATCGAGGAAGAACAGAGTGGTCACCCATCCTAGGTTCTATATGTGCTTTTCTTAAGGATGCAGAAAAACATGAAAAGCAAAAGACAAAGGATAAATTGGATTTGTGAACTCCAGTTAAGTAGTTTCTTTGTGTTGCAAACTGAATTCAAGAAGATAGAGGGTAAGCATGTGACTATCCCACAGCAAGTCTTCAGTGTGAGTTGTACTCCTAAGGTGATATTACATTTTTTGCATATTATCAAGAATAAAAAAAACTCTTAAAAAGGTTGTCTGAGATGCACAACCACAGGAGGCCTTTATGCTCGTCATCAAAACTGATGTCACTGATGACGTTTGGAACCAGTTTCTGGAATTCCCGCCTTAAAACATCTGTTTAAAGAGTTAACATCTGTTTGTGCCTAAAGGATTGGCAATAATAGGGTATTAAACCAAACACCCCAATTTACAGCTTGTACCCTCGAAATCCAGATGGGGCTCGACAGGTCAGATGGAGCTTTGCCACCGGGTTGCGAATTAAGCATCGAACAAAAGAACATGCCATAAATATCATCAACTGTCAGATTCAATATTTGCAGCCAATGACGAGAAGTTGTAGAAGTTTCTAAAACCTTTAGGTATCTTATAGCATTATTATGATTTGGCCATCTTTATTCCAGTTAGTTCAGATTACAGAAATATCGAGTAAAAGATTAATTAGTGACAGCATAAATCAAAGAAAGTGTTCCATAAATGAGATTTGTCACTAAACTAACTAAAGGACCTAATCTACCCTATGTATAGAAACCCATGAAGAGTTCCTTCAAGAAAAGAGCAAGATTTCGGAGCATTGTTAAAGACTAGAGCTTCCCATAAAGAGTCGTTCAGGAAACTCGGCCTAGCTCCCCACAGCTGTAGTAGAAACTGGCGGAAATATCAGTGGTAGTGAAATTATCATTGCAGTAGCATTGTTCAAAGAGAATCAAGACAAAGGAAAATAAATCCATGTTAGCTGTAGCTTCCAGCAACGATACAGCGACTCTCCCATAGTAGAGTCATAAGGGGTCTCCTCTCCTCTTTAACTAGGAACACAATTATTATATACATCACACAATAATGTAAAGAAAATTAGTAGGTGCACGATGCGCTTCTCCAATGAAAACTGCTCATCCAATGGCATCGTCAACATCCGTTGCCTCTCCTTCCATTCCCATGGTAAACATTCACGTTGGTACATAGTTAAACATTAAATACGAATATTGCTACATGAAGGAAATTTCTCATGAGAACCTTTTTATAGCTGCATTCAGTGTCCCGTTGAAAATATAAAGGGCTAGTCAAATGTAATGAAACAATTCTATTGAGGATGTTCTGGTTAAGCATACATAAAATATATCTAAATTATTATTCATTCTAACAGTCTCTTCATTATGAATCCACAGCAATGCTCATTGTTATTCTAGGGTGGTCTCATATGGCGTTATAAAGCAAAGGAACATAATCTTGAAGTCAGCACATTCTGGTGCTAGGCAAAAGTCTAAATAAATGCCTATTTAGCTGTGAGTAAGAGTCAGAAGAAAACATAGCTCGGGCCTAGTCACAGAAGTACATTAGGAATAATCGCCTATCACATTTTTTTCTTTTGCATTATTTCCTACATATTTAAATCAAGCACGTTCTCCCTCCGTGTGATTTACTTATGCATTCTTTTTAGCAGAGTTATAGTGCACTCTAAAATGATAATTTAAAGCAGGCACATTTTCCTACGTGTTATTTTCTGTATGAAAACATTTCTGCAATACTTGAATGCATTCTAAGGTGCAATTCTAATATGGTATGCAAGTCAAATGTTGCTTTAAATCTCATTTCTTAAACATCTTAGATACCAGGAACATCTTAATAATTGTCTCTCTCTCTATGTAATTTCCTTCCTTTAGAGGAAAATTACTTTCTGCTTACTCAACTTTTTTACGGTGCCATGAGTTTCAAAAAGATGCTTTTTGTAAAGCTTACTCACATAACTCCGTAACATAATATCATTCAGTCTCCACCATGGAAAACAATACCATAGAATCTACTCTAATCTACACGATTGGAATAACCAGTTGCCTCAGAGAAAAATTAAACAATAACCATCTGTACAATGTGCCTAATGTGCAGGTGGAGTGTGGGGGAGGGGTTTGCAGAAAACATCCAAAATGGGAAAACCAAGCTAAACACCACATCTGAACCAGTGGAATAAGTGGGGAATATAAAAAACGAGTGGGTACAGACATTTTATTTCGGACTCCATATATTTCCTATGTCATTTGCACTGTGGGTAGCAACATCATACATAACGATCAGTAATCATTAAATTGTTGCAGTCATCAATTTAATGTGAGCCTGGTTCAACATGGAACAGGTGGTGATGGCAAAGGTAGCCATAACATTATCAATGGTAGTAGCTGGGATACACAATCCTGCTGTTTTGTCCAGAAGATGGCACTGATCTAGCACTTTGGGATCTATCAAATCAAAGGTTATCTGCATGGGAAACTTATTATTCAAGTGGTAGACCTTCTTTCTATTCCCAGGAAAGATGTCACGCTTTTAGTTTGCAGAGTGGACATGCTGTGAATACCAACCTTCCCAGAATCTTGAGGTGGGACAACTCACACTCATAAATAAAGAAAGCTCCATAAACAGGGACGCACAGAATAGATACCCGAGATCTTGCCATTGTAGAATAGCAAATCCAGTATGGGTAGGTCTTGACTTCTAAAGAGTAAACTGGTTGCCTCATGTGAGTAAGCTGGTTGCCTCAGAACTGAGTTTACCCTCACAGATACATGCTCCAAAGCAAAGGGTATGAAATCCTTAACACTCAGCAGCTATCAATTGAAAGGGGGACTAATTAATGCACGATCACTCCGTAAACACTCTCAGAGAGTTAATAATCGAGCTACAACTCGATTTCCTTTTCATCACTGAAACCTGGCTCAAGGAATGATGTAACTCTGACATTGCTGTAGCACTCCCCCCAACTATACGATTTGCAAGAAAGACAGAGAGGAAACTAGAGAGGGGGGCTGGTTATCATTTTAAAGTGCACACATTTTGACCTCGAGTCACTGAAGGGAGCAGAAAGCCTCGGCTTCTGCTTCACCCCCAATGTCTCCTTCTCCTTTACAGGAGGGTTAATCTACCGCCCTCCCAGCCCTAGTGCTGTTTTTCTAGAATCACTGGGAGACACCCTAAGTCACTTTCTGCTCAGGTACACTAATTTCACCCTCCTAGGAGACCTCAATCTCCATTTAGAATGCAGAAATGAGCCTGGAGTGGATAACTTTTTGGGGTTAATAGAACCAATTAGTCGATACCCTTACACAACCGGCGGGTCACACGTTTGATGGAGTCTGTTCCAACTCCACCTCACTAATGGTCGACACCCCTATTCATCAGATATGGTCAGATCACAAATGTATCCCCCTCAGTATCAAGATGCCAGTTGCTAAACACCCCACTAAGCAAATACCCACCCCCCTCGCCCAAGGCGCAAGTGAGCCCAATTGTTGACAAGCCCAAGGTGCCCATTATTGCTCAGGCTTCCAACCCTGTTTTAACTGGTAAAATACTGGAAGATACACAACTCTTTCATATATTGGACGACTTCAATAAGCGATGAGTTAGCCCCACTAAAACAACCTAACAAGAAACATAAAGCAAAAACCCACCAAGCTCCCTGGTACACACCTGCCTTAGCTCAACTACACCTCCAATTTAAACAACTGGAGCGCAAGTGGAGAAGAGCTTATGACCCAGCAGACCAAAACACTTTAAAAATAAGCAGACACTACCATACACACATTAAATAAGCTAAAAATCTTTGAGGCACACCAAGATCAGAAACTATTTTTTTAATATTCCTTCACCAACCCTAAAACATTGAGTAGAGAAATCCCCCATCACAGACCCTATGTGATCAGATCTCAGTCTTCTTCGAGGAAAAAAGCCACAATATTCAAAAAGACTTTACCGCAATCCCTACACAAAAACTGGACTTGGAGCTTGACTTAGAGCTTGACCCTGCTCACCCTAATCCCTCACTCGAGCAGACACATGGAGCAATTGCCGCCTGCAAATCGGGCTCCCCTCTCTTTGTGTGCCCACCCATGGTCCTGCACTAAATCATAAACATCCTTAACCCGGTAATTAACCAGATAGTCAACACCTCGTTAGCTGCAGGCACAGTCCCAGATATATGGAAATTGGCCATAGTGAAACCCCTGAGAAAAAAACAAAATATCGACTCATCAATTCTCTCAAACCTCTGGCCAATATCGCTGCTACCTATATTGGGGAAAATCACAGAAAGACTGGTTAATAGAGAATTGTTCAACTTTCTGGAAACTGCCAAGATCATTCATCCACGGCAATCAGGCTTCCGCCCTAAGCATTCAATGGAATCTTCACTTTTGGAAATAGCTGACACTCTAAAATCTACTGCCGACAAAGGCAGGAAGGCAGTTTTGATTTTACTCAATCTGTCAGCCGCATTTGACATCATCTCACATGGCATCCTCCTTGCACAGTTAAAGAATAATGGCATCTCAAACACAGCATTGGCCTGGATTAGATCCTTCCTTACTAATCATAGACAATCAGTGGCCGTAGGAATGCTCCTCGCCTCCGAACGTCCTATTACGTGAGGAGTCGCACAGGGCTTCTCTCTCAGCCCTCTGCTATTTAACATATACATGGCCCCTCTCATCTCCTTGATATCCTCTTTCCCTGGACAAAGATTCCACCAAGGCAGAACTTAATTTCAAACTATGCCTAACAGGGGTCATCCAGTGGATGAAGCTCAACCAGCTCAGGTGTAATACAGACAAAACAGAGATCCTCCTGATAGGAAAGGACAACCCCTTCCAGCCAAGCGTGTGGTGGCTGGAAGATGCAACTGCACCCCCAAATACTGTTGAAGTAGCAAAAAACGTGGGAGTGAAATTCGATACTGCTATCCCTCCGACTGCATGCCCTGACGGTGGCAGAGACTAGTTTCAACCTAATCAAAACAGTCAAAAAATTGATTTTATTCCTCTCCCTGCGAGGTAGAAAGTTGTGGTGGCACTTATTTAGTCATGACTAGACTACTGCGATAGCCTACTAGCAGGAGCAATTAAACAAGTACTGAAGAGACTACAAGTGGTACAGCACGTGGCTGCTCGCCTAGTTCGTACATCTTCCTCCTCAGCAGCTTTTAAATCTTATTCAAGATACTTTTAATTACTTTTAAAGCATCCTTAAAGCTAGGACCAACTTACCTCTCAGCCAGATTAACCCCCTACACCACTGCCAGGACTCTCAGATCCTCATCTGCAAATTTTCTCAAGCCCCCTTGCTTTAGGTGCAAAACCAAAGGAGGAAAAACTGTAGCTGCATTAGGAACCAAAGCCTGCAATCTAATGCCAACACACTAAGGCTGATCAAAACAGAAACCAAGTTCAGGAAGGCCCTGAAGACCAGGATCTTTGGATCCTCAGATGAACTCTGCCTATCACTCATATAATGTCCTTTCCTGCCTACCTTGACTTTCTTCCACATAGCGCCAGGATGCTCCTTTCGGAGTGACAGTTTGCGCTTTATAAATACCTATTCAAATTCAAATGAGTCAGAATGTGTGCTCTGAATAGAAATAGTAGGTAGCTAAGAATTAGAATCAAGCTAAGCTGGTACATGAAACAAGCAGGAGATCATTCTGCTTATCCTGCTCTGCAAAGGATGTTGCAGCAATGAGACCAAGAGCCGACCAGCATACCGATTCTGAGAGGCTGTTCTGGAACAATGTTCACAAATAGGACATGCCAACTTAAGGGTCAAACAGGAGATAATAGGCAAATCACTAGGGCAAGGGGTTCCAAAAAGGAAGAACAAAACATGTGAGGATTTTAAGTCCAGTGTGTGAAATGCCAAGAGAGTAAAGCTAATGCATCCATGAGTTGTTGTCAGGCACAGAGCTGAGTCTCTAATGGTTTTAAATACACCCTGCTGCTATTGCCCAGGAAGCAGCCATCACTTGAGGAAATCTCGCTCTCATGGTGGTTAGGGTTCCTGCTGTTAGAATTTTTCATAGTCCTGTCTTTATAGTTGCCAATCATGACCCTGTCCATAACAGGTGACTTGGCAATTCACTAGAGGGATTTTGTCATCATGTTTTATTCATACCCATGAGTTTCAATTATAACATTGTAACAAAAGGGCAACAGAGCAAAAATAGCACAACATATTCCAGCAATTTTTGTGGATAAGCTTGTCTTCCTTATAGGAAGTGAGATTTCAGGTTTCATTTTCAAAAAATGAAGATAATCAATAATTATTTTGCCTTGCATTCTTCCATCATCGCATCACATGGTGCTAATAATTCTACCAGTCAATAACTGGAAAAAACCTTTGTAATTCCATCTGTAATGAATGGTCTCCTTCACATAACATGTTTTAAGAACAACATCCACATTTAAAGCATAAAGGCCATTCAGCTCCTCATCAGTAGCTGCAGGTTTTAAGATATCTTCCAGAGTAAGTTTGCCTTGACGATGAGTACTTGGTAGCTGTGATGGACCAGCAGCCCTACTTGTGAGTATGAAGATTCGAGAGGCCTCAGAATGAGACTGCAAATGAGCTTTGTGAGACCCTGAGTTGTAGAATATAGACACTGACACTGTCCCGGAAGCATCAAAAACCATCATGTCAGCCCTGAGTTCCTTGCTTCCCTGCACAGCCAAAGTACTGGAAAAACTGGTAAACAAGGACAGCTTGCTCCTGGACGCCTGCCAATATGGTTTCATGCCCAACCACAGCACTGAGACCGCTCTCATCGCTGCCACAGATGACAACCAACTGATCATGGACAGAGGAGATGCTGTGTCACTCCTGCTCAACTTCTCAGCTACCTTTGACACTGTCTCCGATCCCATCCTCATCCGCCGCCACCATGAAACTGGCATACTTTCAACCGTCCTCTGATGGATCAGCTCCTTTCTCACTGGGAGCATCCTGTCTGTCATCCTGGCACCATATACATCAGCTGTTAGCGGAGTACCACAAGGGTCCTAACTCTGGACTGCTTGCTTCCATCATCCACCCACGTGGAATTAACATTATCTCATCCTCTTTCTTTCCGATTATGATGCCCCAATATCCAGATGAAGTTCATCGCATGCATGACAGAAGTCGCAAACTGGAAGTGGACCAACTGCCTAAAATTTCATTCCAACTAAACGGAGGGGGTACACTTCGGAAAAGACACTTCACTGTTGAGTCACTCCTAGTGGCCTGCAGAATTAAGAACAACACAGAACCCATCTTCCCAAGCCAGGAACCTCAGGATAATAGCGGACAACCAACTCTCAGCCATATCAACATGATCACCTCTTCTTTCTTCCTCACCCTCATGCTCCTCAGAAAAATCTTCAGGTGGCTCCCTCTCCCACAGCACAGTCACAGAGTCTCTGGCCACTAGCAAGCTAGACTATGGGAACACACACGTGTTGGCATAACCACACATCTCACCAAAAGACTCCTGGTTATTCAAAGTACTGCAGCCAAACTCTTTCTCAAGTTCCCATCCCATACTCATATCTCCACACACCTACAAGGCCTTCCCTACCTCCCTGTTCACAAACACACATTCTTCAAGCTCCTTATGTACATAGGCAGCCCTACATGAACTAAGCTCGACTTACCTGAACAGCCACATTAAATTCCACACCCCAACCAGAAACCTCTGCATGGCCGGCCTCTTACTCACCCATGTTCTTTGCACCCTAAGAACCAAAGCCAGTGGGCACACTTTCTCGTGCCTGGCTCCCAAAGCCTGGAACGTCTTCCTCTTGCACATCAGAGCTGCTAGCTCAGTCCTTCTTTATGCCCCAGGATACCCTCCCGGGTGTGATGTGTACCATAAAACTATGCATAGCATAACATAATACATTTTTTGTTGGTAGTCGAACAAGAAACATGCAGAGTAATTAGTTCATATCATATTTCAATCTACACCCTAGTAAGACATTCCTTACAAGAGCTGAAGTGTGACTGAAAGCAAGTTTTAATTTTTATGCAAGGACAAAATTACTTTCTCAGATCAACTGCAAAGTCATCCTAATCTGAGATTCTTTCATCATCTTCAAATTACTGACCAAAAGAGACTGTGGCAATTTGTCCCATTTTACTCTGGCCCCGAGGGTCTGGTTTGGCATTCAGTTGACCCTGCCCCCTCTTGGAGTATTTTCAATAATTATCAAAGTTTTTTACTTGCAGCAGCCTCTTAGGTCAGGAAAACCCTCTTCAAACACTACTTTCAAGCCTCTGCCATTCGAAAAAACAATTTGTGGAAATCACACATTTGGCACCAAGATGATAAATCAAGCCGTAAATACTTCCTATTCCTGTCTAGCCATTATTCATCACTTTAATTTCCTGTTAAAATATCCTAGGAAATTTAGTCTGAGGTCATGTAACCTGCTTGAGACATAAATTGAGTATGTGCCCTGCTCCCGATAGGAAGGAACCGAGCATCAACTGAGTGAGAGTAACCATTTTAATCAAGCCCAGCATCACCTGAAAACCTGCCTAGTTCTCCTTACTACTTCTCCTTGATTCCATTTAGTGCTCAAAATATGGTGTGGAGCTAGTTCTTCTGGATTTACATTGGGTAATCCTAGTCCAGAAAATGTCTCTATCTTTTCTCTGTTTATTTAACATCCTCTGCAACACTTGTAGAGAAAAGTCTGAAACTCACCCAATGAACCAAAGGGAGGGTTAGGAATACCTTGAAGAGCTTTAGCATATTCCCTGAGTGAGAATGAGTGAGTGAAGCTGAACCCTGTCTATTCTGTGACACTACAATAAAAGGCCATCAGTTGACATGGAACACAAATTATTGGAGCAAGCACAGAGCACTTTTTATTGATTCTATATTCTCACTTGGAGGGCTGAATTGACTGAAGCCGAGCCCTGCCCACTCCATGTCATCCCAATGAAAGGCCATCAGCTAATATGAGTGTCAGTAATGCATCAGCTTGAGAACCGCGATAAGCATGTCGCTAACGGGCCAACCGGATAGTGGCTAGCGGCCAGAAACTCTGTTCTTATCTTTTCTGTTGCCAGAGGTTGTATGTAAATTGCTTACATTTTGCAATGTTGGTTGGTTGGTTGGAGCAAATCCTTTCAGTCCAACCTCTTAAGCAAAAATGAGCAAACATCTAAGCAGATATAAAACTACAATAAAAACAATTCAGCCTTTGGGGACCTGACTTTATAGGCTAAGATTCATTCTCCTCTTGCTGAATCAATTTGCGGTTTCGTTAATAAACATTTTATGTCGAGGAATGCTTCAATGAGAACAAACCCTTCTAGCATGCAGGAACTCTCTCAGCTTCCACATAATGAAATGCCTAAATCACTTGCTACACCCATCTCTGAACTGATGGATTTCCCTCTTGGCTTGAGGGTGACTTGTCCTCAGTTGTCTTCCTCTCCACGGTTGTCTGCTGGGGATTAAGGGTCCCATACTTTAGGGCTTTAAGTGGGACAAGACCTGCCAGGTTTCAGACTCGAAAGTAGTTAAAAATGTGCTTTAAAAAGGGTTCCTTTCGAGCCCTATGTTCATTTTCTCATGTATTCATTGCTGATATTGATTTCTTAACAGTAAAAAAACACAAGTCAATAAGCCCCTGTTTACATTTTACATTTTACTTCTTGCACCCCTTAAGACTATTTGCTTTTTCCAGATAATGTGTTTCAGTATTTTATTTGATGCTACACATGACTTGTCTATCAAGCATATCACTTAAGGTGAACTGAGTCACCTCTAGCTTGAGGGTAATGGAGGAGGTTGAGAGCCCTTGGAGTTGAGGTTGAAGACAGTTCCTGTCAGTGGGTCATTAATGTTTTTTCAAACTACATCCCATCCAATTCCTGGCCTGCTTAAAGAGCGCACAAAGTTGTGAAGCTGTGAACTGCATCAGAGGAAAGAAAAATTATGTGCTTGCTGGTCAAAAACAAGTGTGTGTGTGTGTGCCTGTGGGTGTGTGTGTATGTCTGTATGTGTATGTGTGTCTTTGTTTTGTGTGTGTGTATGTGGAAAAGAAAGGGCATATTGTAAAGTCAGTGACACAAGGAAGAATAGAGTAAAACAACAGTGATGACAAAGAAAGAGAATATTTGTGAGATATGCAGAATCAGGATTTCAAAAAGAAATAGAGATAAAAGGGGTGGAGGTGACTAACACAATGAAAGAATGCAGAGACAAGTTTTATATAGGGGGTATAAGCAATGATAGAGCCACTCCGAAGACCAATACCACTTTCATAGACCTTAGTAATGTTTAATTTGGTCTCCTATTTTGAGATTTGAAACATGTCCAATTCTATTTATTCAAAACATTAGCACTGGTGTTACTCATTTGTAATACTGCTAACATGTATTGGCAAAGGAAATATGCCTCTATTGTGAAAGAAGTATGTTTGTTGCTGTGTGGCATGTCTGGATGTACAGCTGAAATCCTACAGGCAATCACCCAAATACTGCTGCCTCAAGCATGGTTTTGTAGTGCAAATGTTTTACTCCACACTCTTAATTAAATATGCCACGTCTCTCGTAAATTATTCCTAGCTATGCTTCTGTGGCCACGCCCGTGTTAGAGAACCCCTCTCCTTTTTTCATCTCACTTAAAGACCTGTCCTATTTGTGAGTCACATTGCTGAAGACTGTGATTTAACAAGTGTGCCTACAAGCATAATATTTAACTGAGTTGTTCTTAACCTTCTGATTTCTGTGGTCCCCACTGAATTCTTATTGGTTTCCAGGGACCCCAACTGAATCACTATTGGAATCCGGGAATCTCCACTGAGTAATTAGTGGAAGCTGAGGACACCTGCCTAAGTATTTTCAATTATTTGAACCGCAAAACAATACACAAAAACTGTAGAAACAAGCATTCATGAAACAAAAAATTGACAAACAAATATAAACATTATTTTAAAAATTTAATAGGAATGGTAGAGATTTTCCAAATTGAATTGAGGCCACACATGGTCCATACTGTATTCTGTTTGATGCACTGCTCCCACCAGGATGCTAATTACATTTTTAGCCTCCAATTTCAAATTTCACATTTACAGAACGTTTTAAAATGTTCAATAGTATATTTAGTTTTTTTTGTATCTTACACTATTTATCTATGAAAATTATTAGGTGGGAGCGGGAATTGTCTTAAGTTGGTTTGGATAAAGCGAATTCACTGAGACATCGATTGTAAAGCATTGAAGATAATGGACTCTCCAAGGTGTTGAACTCACACATTAATGTTCTTCAATATTAGTGCTGTGCGGTTCCTCGCCTCCGCAGAGGTGGACTACCTATGGAACTGCTGGTTGAGAGGTGTGAGGCAAGATTGATAACGACCTAATAACAGGATTATGGATGATGCAATAACCGGAACACTTCCAGGTGACACGTGTTAGATTTGTCCATTGGTAACTTATAGATATCTGTCTCATGGCTTTCTATGTTGGAGCCTCTTTGATGCATCTGTCGATATTGCTATGTTATGCAGTATACTAATGATGACGGAAGTTGTAATCTTGTGGAAACCAATAAAGTTTGTTTAAATAAAAAAAAATTAAAAAAAAAAATCTATGAAAATTATTTAATTTTCTAAGCAGTCAGGGACCACCTGAGAATGCTTTACGGACCCCCAGTGGTCCCTGGATGACAGGTTAACAACCACTGATTATTCTAACCCATTATTGTTAAAGGTATACAATGAAGCTAATTGAATCCATGTGGATGCACCAGATAAAATTTAACCCACAGCGGCGTTGGATACGTTGAAATCAATGCAAACCTTGCAGGGCCACGTTGGAATTCTGATCACAGTTAAGCACAATTAGACTGAACAAACAGATGAATTGTTGGCGAGAATTAGGAATGAACTAACGGTTCAAAGACCGAAATTTGTTGATAACTCGTGAACTTTGTCCCTGGGAAACGCTCATCTAGGCTCTGATAGCTTGGCTACAGCTACCAATGTGTCTATGTTTTGCTGCTTTCTTGTTAGTGTTTAGAATAGGGCAATATTATGCGTGACAATGTCGTTTTCAAATAAGGTGTATTTGTAGTAGATTGAAACTGTAATAATGAACAGATAAATGCAAAGAATTGTGGCCACTGACAAGCAGTAAAATATATCTTCTGGGAGTAGCCAAATCTAACACAAGCATTAGAAATGCAATCGGTCTTGCATTTGTTTGAGGTACAGCTATTGGCATTGTAAATGGCAACGTCTTTTACCTATGTGTTATGAAGTGTATGTATGTAGTGTGTAGTGGCATTATGTGGGTTGGATTGGATTAGTTAGTTGCGTGGCATGGAATTCCTTGGTGTGGAGTGGATTAGTTCTTTGGAATTATGTGGCATGGTGTGATGTGAAATTATGTGGATAGTATTTATGTGGTATTGGTGTACTGGAATTATATGGAGTTGGATTGTGTGTTATGGAGTGTAATTATGTAGAATTGCATTTTGTGTTGTGGAGTGGTATGTAGTGGAGTTTAATTATGTGGTGTGCTGTTGAATTTTGTGGCACAATGTGTAATTGTGTGGTGTGGATTGGATGTATGTGGTGTGTTGTGTAATTGTGTTGTTGAATAGTATTCTGTGATTTGGTGTCAAATTATGTGATGTGGATTGGACATGTGTGGAGTTGATTGTGTGACGTGGAACTGTGTTTCTAGATTTTCATTTGAGAGCTATTGGTATTGTCAATGTTAATGTGTTTTATCCATGTGTTCTGGAGTGGATTGAATGTATGTGGTGTGGATTAGAATTATGTGGGTTGGATTGGAATTGTTTGTTGTGTAATAGTGGGGTTTGGAATTGTGGGGTGTTGAGTGAAGTTGTGTGTAGTGGAATTATCTGCCATGATGTGCAGTGGAATTGTGTAGATATATATTATGTGGCATCAAGTGTATTGAAATTATGTGGAGAGGGTTTGTGTGTTACCAAGTGTAATTATTTGGAGTGATATTGTGTGTCGTGGAGTGGCATGTAGTGGAGTGGAATTTTGTGGTGTGGAATTTTGCAGCATGATGTGCAATTATGTATTGTGAATTAGATATTTGTTGTGTGTAGTGGAATTGTGTTGTGTAGTTGAAATATGTAGTTTGGTACGGAATGGAATTTTGTGGAGTTGAATTGTGTCGCATGAAACTGTGTGGCATTGAGTGAAATTATATTGAGTGTAATTATGTGGTATGGTGTGGAGTGTATTTATGTGGATTGGTGTATGGCATAGAGTGGATTTATTATGGGGTATATTTATGTGGTATTGAGTAGAGTGCAATTAGGTGCAGTTGAATTGTGTTGTTGAGTGGTATTATGTGGAGTGAAAATATGTTGGTTGGTGTTAAACGGTGGTCTGGTTGAATCATGGTTGTATTGACGCGTCCATGGCCTCCAAGTCAATACCTATAATAAACCGCTCAAGAATGCTCATTGCGGTACCGGTCACCATCCAGAGTAAAAAGACAGTCATAAGAATATACAGCAAATTATGAAAGGAGCAAATGGAAAAATAAAGGCTAGAGTATTGATATCCTGTTATTGCCAGTCATATGGTGAGTGAAAAAATCATGTGCATCAAGTCTCAGCACATCATTTATCACTCACAAATCACCTATAAATATATTTTGAAAATGTAACCAATTTTCTCTAAACATCAGCTTTGAGCTTTGAAAATACACACATTTTCATCTTTAAATAAATAATGTTGTCATACATATGTTAAGTTAAACAAACAAACAGTTCCAATTTATAAAGCTGGGATGCACAGAGGAGAGCTACTTACAAGTAGCTAGAGAGCGACCAGTAACTCATAAGCTACTCGTTAGAGAAGCCTAATGTAAAGTCCTCAAAAAACAGTTTCCCAAAAGTGGATGGATACAGTACTTTACTGATGGGAAACTGATAAGAGAAGCAATAGGAGGAAAAGCATTGGTAAATGCAGGAAAACATGCTACAGTAAATGAACGCATTCACTTTTTTTACCAGCATAATAAAAAATGCAACACTTCACAACCACTATTTCTACTAGAAAACATCATCACACAAAGAATTACTCCTTTAGGCCTTATAAGCCTTCAAAGAAAGTTAGCATAAAGCACCCTCCCAACTGTAGAGCAAAATCTCCAGCAGTGGGAGGGGGAATTAAAAAATTAATCACACAGTGGGAAAGGTGATTATTTTGGGGTCCCACACAACTTACCTGGAAAGGAAAAGCAATGCCGTGCTGAATTATTTGGTAGTGGTACCTTCGTACTAGGACCACCACAGGCTGCGTTATGGGCAAAATGTATTTTGAATAAAGGGCCCTTCAAAGCATTATGGGGTGAGTTTCCTAGTGCAGTGAATATTATAGTATGGACTCCCCCGCTGAGCTGGAGAGGGCCACAGTAAAGTTTTTCTTGCATTTCCTTTTGTTTCTGTGGCCTTGCGCCCCGTTTACCTTTTTCTAATGGGCGAACTATTGTGCGCTACTGCGAGAGCCGGCAGCCTGTCATGGTGTCTGCTGCTCCAGTAGAAGCACACGGGGGTCCGGGGATGGGGCCCCGGCCTCCTTTAACATAATTACGCCAGGAAGCACCTATATCACATACAAGATAGTGAAAACGAGACCAGGCCCGAGATAGGAGGGGGGGTGGAAATAGTTTTTGAAATGGTGTGTGGAAGGAGGGAAAAGGGGTGTAGAGCAACATGAGGGATGGTACACACTTCTCAGAACTAAAGAGTCCATAGAGCATATTCAACAACATTTAGAGTCAACATAGAATTAAACAATGTTTGAACAGTTACAGGATCGGGTGAACAAATGGGAGCAAAAGAAAACAAGTGGGAGGGAGCAGGAAGTGCACGGAACAAGCCCCTGTCTGATGAGCAAGAAACAAAGAAATGCAAATGCTGGGTGTGTTTGCTGGAAAGCCAAAAGTCAACAAAAAAATAGTGCCCAGGAGGAGTGCAGGATCACAAGTTACAGAGGCAGTCCTCACGCCCATATTCTGAATGCAGCAAGTCTTGTAGAGACAGCCCAAATGCTGCCTATGCAAGACCTAAAAACTGCTACTCATAAAAAAAGCTGGAAAAGAGAGGCTCAGAGTGACCGGTCCAACAGACCTTTACAAAGGGATGAAACATGGAACAAATTGGACCCAGGAAAGTAATGGAACAGATTAAGAATACTTCAACTGTTATGGAAAGCGAAGCAGTGCTCTTCTTGTCAGCTTTTTATACCTTTTAGCAAACAGCCAGGACATTGACGGTGACCTTGTGTGCTCTTGGGGACCATTACACCAAAAAATGTGATCCAGAACGCCACCAATGCAGCGCTTGCACCGAGGCCAGGCAGTCAGTCTCTAGCCGAACAGCCCCAAGAGCCAGTGTGAGACACAGAGCGGGCCCCCAGGATGCTGAGCGCGAAGGAAAAAGTGAATGCAAAAGATAGAGGTGATTTGAGTTCACGTTGCTTGAGCAGTCTTGTGAGCTCTACATCTGTGGTGCACCCTAACTTTAAGCACTACTCTCCTACTAGAAATTAATAAGACCAGAGGGTATGCAGAAGCACATGGAGATAGGTTTGAGCAATGACACTTTCCTTTTTTGAGAGCAATCCAAAGTTGGCCTGACGAAGGGGTAAGAAGTGGAATTACGGCATATGCTTTCCTGAATTAGGCTCACTACTAATCTCATAAATAAAGATATTTGAGACTAGTGCATATCAATCAGTATTATTTTAACCAGTTGCAGCTAAAAAGATTTTATGATGGGGATGACATGCTGCAAATTTGAATTAATACTTATAATGTGAATATATGGGTTAACTAATATTTTGTAATAATTGCACAAAATGTGCAAATGTGCTTGTGTAAATTAATGATCTGTAAGCACAAGTATTTGAAATAACACATAGACTTGTTTGAGGAAGATGTTGTCGAATATAGAATATGGTTTATGGGATACAATTAACATTTGTTAGTTTTTATGGATTGATTTTTTTATAAACTGAAGTAATGTATAAATAAATGCAAGCTGGGGAAGCACAGTTTTTAATATGCCTAAACTTGTAACAGTTCTACAACCTGAAAGACAGCTCTACTGTCAAACGCCTGGCCCTTTAAGACTGGTGTAACATGAAGCGTAGCTTCACTTCCAAATGTCTGAGCTTGAAAGGGATGGGTATGCTGAGGGATAATTGTGCTGTCTGAGTAATGAGCCAGTAAAATCGCTGTAACCCAAATTATAGTTTTGCCTTCAGATGGCAGGCCATACAAACTCTCTTTTCTATAATATCTGAGGCACTCCTATCTGTGCTGACCCCCAACTAACTCAAATATGTCTACTTTGCACCTCAATACAACTACCATCTGTATGAAACATGTCCATGTGAAAACTAAGATGACATGTTGTGCTTGGTTTGTCATGAATGATTAAGCATTGCTACCATATGGTCACAACTCCATAGTCACCTGGCATTCCTACTTGGATGAAGCATTTGATGATACCCGTACGATCGTGTTTAGCCAGGAGAGAAGGAATTGCCCGACATTGAACATTTACGGAAAGGAAATATTACAAAGCTGTCTTCTATTTAGATGTGTAACTTGAACTGAATGTGAAGAGATGGCTTGTAAGGGAAAGCAGCCAATGAACTGTGGCCTTTACTCTTCAGAACAAGCCTGTCTGCCTTCATTGGCTGAGGTGGGCGACTGCCTCAGGGTACCAAGCGCTCTGTTCTCTGGTATCTGGTATCATGATAAAAATGCTGCGCTGAGCAGATACCAGATCACACAACCATTCTCTTGTCATACGCCCTTTCTTTCACACAAGCGGGAGCTTCCTTAACCTTACGACACACTTCAATAACTCTACATGTTGTTACACAAGTCCTTGTGTAGCTTAGTCACAGGAGTTTTTTAATTAAAGGATTCTCATTTTTCCCAAATGAAAATGCCATTTTCCCAAGTAGTTCTAATGTATTGAGTATCCTCTGATGCAGCAGACCTGCTGTGGAGACTGGGGAGAACATTCACAGTGAGCATGAATTAACGGAGGGCTGTGCTATGCGGTTCCCGAGCACCGCCACAGCTTTAGCACTGCAGGCTGGACATGGAAGCAGGCACAGACCGAGGGACGGCAAGCTGCCACCTGGGGCGTGATCGCAGCACCAAGAGCGCGCCTCCTGCCCCCTGCCTGCCCTCATAGGCTTCCACCATCCGCTGGGGGCGGCCCCTTGTTTCGTTATCACTTTTAACTCACTAGACGCTTTTTTGCTGCTTTCCTTTACCAACAGTCTCCTGGCTCTGTTCTTTCCAGCTGCTTGAGCTACCAGACAGAGAGGCAGGAGAGTCCTGCATACCGCCCGACGTCTGTTGGGGGAACGCGGTTGTAGCCGCTGGGAGGCAATGGGTCTTGGCTTCCTCACCGGTTTCTTCCTTGTTGCAATCACATGTCTCCGCCAGGCAGGAGCATTCAGTTAATCTCCGACCGCTCTGAAGATGGGGCTAGGGCAGTAGGGGCTCTCTGCAGCCTACAGCCTTGATACCGGGCAGTACTGCAGCTGCAGCACCTGCCCTTGGATAGGTGTCACTGCGGCAGTTGATGTAGGCATTTTGCTTAAAAAAGAAGTGGTGTCTGGAAATAAAACAAGCACTGGCAACGCCAAAAAGTCGGACATTCACTGCCAGCTTTTTGCACTGCCAAGGCTTGTTCTGCTCTTCTACCAAAAAACAAGCCCAATCCTCCGTAAAACAAAGCTCAAATCCAAACTAACATCCTACTAAAAAGAAGCCCAAATGATGGTCATAAGCGAAAATTGCTTAAAAGCCTACAAAATATAACCACGAAGAGGGAGGCATGGCGAAAAAAGTACCCCCCATTAAACTATGGAATTAGGAGGTGGGAGGGAGGAAAACTATATGTAAATGTAATCAGCTATGGTGCCGAAATTACACACAGGCAAACAGAAACAGAGCATGAAACAAAGAAATAAAGTAGTCCCCCAGAGAACAGACAAAGAACTGTTGTGTGATAAGACAGTACTTAGTCCCTGCTGCATGGGAGGAACAGAAGAGAGAAAGGAGGGACAAAGAGGCAGGACTGACCACTGACAAGCAAGGACTTTTGAGGGACACTGAAACATACAAATCAAAAGCTGGGGGATGGCTTTAACCCAACATAAGAAATTACAATAGGTCTTGAATGCTCGACCTACAAATGGATTGCAATCAAAAACGCAAACAAAGTTGGGTAAGTCTCCAGAGAAGAAGAAATGACGGAGGGTAAGTTCTGCTAGTAAACTGAAAACAGCCAGAGCCCTGCGTACAACGCATGTAGAGAAAGCGAAGAAATCCTCTGCAAAAAAGAAGGAATCATTTAGAGAGCACTACTGTTACATGGCAGGAAAGACAACTTTTCGACTCAGGCTTTGGTGTTCAGGTCACTTCTTTAAATCCTCAGGATTTATTTACTAAAGCTCATTCTGTCACTGGCGTCGTTTAAATGGCTTTCCCTCAGGGAGCGAAGAGCAACACCAAAACCTTCTTTCGAGATCTAACATTAGGGCAGAGAAGAAGATAAAGCAGAAAATTACATCCAATAAACCAGCAACCTATTTGTAATATTTAGAATAACTGATACCTTGAAAAAAATACTTTTCAATTCTCGCAGTCAAAGAGAACTATTTCGAGGCTCTCTTAATCTCCTTATACACAACACAGGGGACTGTCAAGTTTAAATGACATGTTCTGGCTTTAGCTCTGATTTATCCATTGTTACTGGGAAGGGTGCTAGTCCAAAGAGAGTGGCTGTCTGTTGGTGTGGGGCTGATAACATTAATATCAACATGATACGCATGAGATGATCACATTGTGGACACTAAATGCAATTGCATCTCGGCGTACCTCTTTGAACTTTATCCAGAAATTGGGATTGAAAGGTCCTATTGAACAATTATATCCAATCTAGCCCACCATGATTTAACAAAAACCTTTCTGAATTGAAGAATTATGTATCTCAATTGATAGTTAATTTTCCAAACTCAGTACTAATGGTATCAGGTTAATTGAATTGTAAAATACTCCCCTCACTTTTAACCCAGAGTTTACATGAACAATTAGACAGGTAGGCTATTACCGATGATGTGATCTTTTATGTTCTAATGAAAACCTAGCAAAATGAATCGGTTCCTTGTTGGTACAATCACAATTTGTTTTGGCTCCATAGAGCTAGGTTGGTTTGCAATCTGGTAGAAGTCAATGTTCAAATTAATACCACATCTTCAGATACATTTAGTAAATTTCAAATGAGATATCGTAAATTGAGCATCGTTATTATTCTCATTTTTTGATTTCCCAGTTGGAATATTAGTACATGAGGCACAAAGTTACAACTGTGCAAGTGTTCTGATTTGCATATGCATTTGCATTTTCCTAATCACCGCTCCCCAAACGTTTTCTAGTAAATGTCTATAACTACTTGTCTCTGTATCACTTACCAGTGCAGAAAATCAGGAGGAATAGGAGAACATTTCAATCCAGTGCTGGCTTTGCAAGTTTCCTATCATTTTTCTATACACACTTACAGGCTTTTTCTAAGGGTGTGTCTGAATTACGTGCAGAAAAAACGTCTTGTATCGAGTTAATCTTACATTGAATCAATTTCATCTCCTCCACACTCATTCACTCACAATAGTGAGAGCGCTATCATCTTCAAAGCACAGGCCACTTGCCAATTAACTACTGGACGAAAGGCTATGAATGTTGTATAGCACTAAGATATGTATTTAGCAGAAGGGAAACCTTATTCCTGTTTGCAACATGAGAAATATGTATTTTATGTCATCGGAATATTTTACCACGAGTATGGCACCATAGCATTTTCTTAATCTAAGCGCCCTTTTCATGTGCATCTTGGATTTCCAACCAGCAGCTGTGCATAGCTGATGGGATGTGTATGGTATTTAAGTTAAAATGTTATTAATGAATCGATGAAGATAATAGTAACATGGTATGTTGTAAAATGGTCCAGGCATACGTTTGCTTTCCTCCTGAGCAGTACCTCTGATGAATATTGCAGTTAATGTATATGCCTAGAACAAAAAGTCTTTGTTTTTCCGACAGCGAATAATTGCCACACGGTTTGTTAGATCCTATGTTGGAGAAGGGCATAGTCTGCCTTTCTCGCCTTGGGGTGCTTTGCAAACACATAATTAATATTATTTTGGGGGGAATTTCCCAGTGCAGTTTGTGTCTTTGGCTGCAAATTAAACCATAAACAAAGCTCTTCATTATCATGTAAGCTTTTATGTTTGCAAAGGAGCCTCTCCCTCTTCGTGGCTCACTGATTGCTCGTAAATCCATAATGTGCACCTCGCCTCTTTTGTATCTCCTGGTGCAGAAGCCGAGTCCCTGGTGCTTCATGACTATGTGTGGCCGCTTATGCACTCGAGCTGTTCCTAAGCCTACCTTTATCATCAAATTATGCAAATCAGATTTATAATCATTTTGAGGACGAGGTTTGAGTATGTAGCAAGCTCAGCCAAGCAGTTGCAGATGTGCATTGTGGGATGCATGGGAATATGCAGGTAGGGAGAGTGGAAGAAATGGGGGCGTAGCAACGAAGGGCAAAGCAACCGGGGGTCAGAAGTAACGCAAGGGAGGTCAGAGGGACATGGAAGCAACAAGGGAGTAGACGTGGTGACGCAGAAGACACGCGACAGAGAGAAACAACATAGGGAGGGCAGTGAGATACAATAGCAACACAGAGGAGGACGGGGGATGCAACACAGAAAATCACATTGGCGAGCACAACAGGGAGGGGGTCAAGAGAAGCACAAGGGGAAAAGCAGCAGCACAAGGAGGTATAGAAGTATGCAAGGGAGACATCTCAAAAACACATGCACTCTGTGTGAGTGCCTACGCAAACAGAAAAAAGTAGGTCCCTGAGATCGAGAACAGACACCAGGCAAATATACACGGTAAAGAGGCGATGCTCCATGGGATGGACAAATATAATTAACAAGCTGGGACACAAATAGGAAGTAGGCAAATGAGAGTGATGAAAGATAAAGCTAATTGTAAGCAATGGATGCAATGAATTTCTAGATCAGCTCTTGGCATGTCCTCAGAATGTCTTTTCAGCCACACAGCTGTGCTGTATGGCAGACTACGACCTAAAAATGCCATTTTAGCACAAAGGCCATTTTAGCACAAAGGCCCTCATTCTCGTGGCATGATGGGGGATATGTTATTGATAATGTTATTGATGATAACCGGTGGGACGATAAATCCTATTCAAATGTGGAGTAACATGTGGATTATGCCCAAACTCCAAGTGGTCTATTTACTAAGATTTAAAGCCATGGTTAAATCACAAAAGTGATGCAAAACGGCACAAAATCTTTTTTCACCTATTTACTTTCCAGTGTAAAACCTGTTTTACACTGGAAAATAACTTGAAAGTAATGCAAAGCAACGCATTACGTTGCTTTGCGTTACTTAGTGCCACGGGGGTATACCAGGGATGGTGCATGGGCATTCCCTTGCAACCACCCAAGGATTCAGACACTAAGCCCAAAATACTTAAAAAAGTAGACACGGTTTAGAATCAGAAAAAAGCACCCATTTCAAGTAGGTGCAATGAAGGAGAAATGCTTTTATTTCTCCTTTCTTTTCCGACTTTGCATGTGTGCTGCACTGTACACCACATATACAAAGTGGGAAAAGGGTTAAAGTTAGTCTCGCATAGTATTTTGTACTGGAAGGGAATCCTTCCCGTACAAAACCTATGCTAGACTCACAGAGACACCCTTGCACTATGGTGCAAAGATGTGTCTGTAGAGCACGGGTACAAATTTCTGCACCAGCATTAACTCCTTCCATGCTCATGACGAGCTCAGCTCATCATGAGTCACAGTGGAGCTGTGCTCATGACGAGCTGAGCTCGTCATAACGGCCGCAGCCCGCCCACACGCGATATATTCCCCACCTGTGCGGGAGAATTAATCAGTGGGCGGGGTCGTGACAAGCTCAGCTCGTCATGAGCACAGCTCCACTGTGAGTCATGATGAGCTGAGCTCGTCACGAGCACAGCGGCGCCGCGGACTCCTCCCCCCCCCGCACCGTGGGGGAATTACCCCCGCAGGGAAGGGGTTAAGGAGAGGGGAGGAGAGTGCCATATTTCCGTAAATATGGCGCTCTACTGCTCTCTCCTTCTCACACAGCGATGCTGCACTGCATGAGAAACTAGTCAATCTGGCCCCAAATCTCTTGGAATTTACCAGGTACTATTCCCCTTAAATTCTGTCAGGTATTCATCTGGCACGTTCCATGCAAATCCAGGTTATGCTTTTTCAGGAGATGGGGCTTTAGCTGAATTTGAATGAGTGGTTTTAGACTTTCCGCCACAATATCACCCTATTTGCATTGATTATCATGGGGTTGGTGCGTCAGGTCTCAAAGCTGTTCGGCATTGAGCGTACATCAACCTTTCAGTATGGGAAAGTTGATCGACGTTGCTATTTTACTCCTTTGCATTACATAAGTACCTTTGCAAACTTCTTACATCTCGGGCTATTTCTCTAAACGACAGGAAACACCACTAGAAAACATTCTGTCTCAACAATCCAGAATTATGTCTCTGGATTTACTCTTATATTCAGATTTGTGCTATAAAAAACACACATGCATACACTTGCTTTCAGGCAGATCCTCAGATCATTTCTCAAATATGTGTGCACAGTTTTGTGTGAACAAGGAGTAGCTTATATCTCTACAAGTTACACATGACTCAATAACATAGATATACAGCCATGCATATGTAATATATACCTGTGTAATTTACAAACACTTTCTGTTTTGTCTAATGCAATCTGATGTGCACTGATACGGGTCTGCAGGGTAGTTGTCAACAACCTTGTATACAAATGTGATGAATTCTCTCTCAGGTGTGACAAAGTGTGTGTCCACAATTATATTTACCATACTATGCAACACATATAGTTTCACCTGTATGCTCAAGGTGTAAGTGCTGCTGGATGTCTGGGAAAGTCAATGTGTTGCTTCAACTTTCAGTGGGCAGTGTCAGAAGGCGATAGATGATCGTGAACATATTTTAAATTGAAAAAAATAAGATTGCAACTAGAACAAGTATGTTTTATACATTCAAGATGAACATGTAATCTACACATGAAACACAGAATTAGGAAAACAGGCATAAATTAAATTAATTTGTGATTACCATACAGTTTCTTTATTTTCCTAGACACAGGTTAATTTCAGTGGGAATATATAGAGAACGATCACCAAAGCTTTTTCTATGAGTAGTTGAGCCTGGTTCCTATCTAAGATGGTAATTACAGTAGAACAATTAGGGCATGATCCACAAAACATTTTCTGTGCACAGCTGTGCCTTACTTCAAATTTAGATAGCATTTGCGTTCTTCGGTGGGATTATTTTAATTATTTTATGAATGTAAATTCTCACATTTTATTGAATTAATTTTACTTTCCATGTATGTGTCATTGATAATGAAGCTCATCTCAGGGTTCTGGAATTGCTGGGTTCTTTATCATTGTTTATTTGGTCACCACTTTTCACTAGTTCTTTATTTTTT
This sequence comes from Triturus cristatus, assembly GCF_964204655.1. Taxonomy (NCBI): domain Eukaryota; kingdom Metazoa; phylum Chordata; class Amphibia; order Caudata; family Salamandridae; genus Triturus; species Triturus cristatus. Next base: position 177,376,027 of record NC_140592.1, on the reverse strand, counting down.
TTATTTGCCAAGGCCCTTGTCGGGAGGCCACTGCAGTTTGCACCACCCATTGCCCTGGCAGCGTCGCCAACGGCAGCACCAACACAATTGCTAATCATCACACTCTTACAAGTGTGACAATTCAGGCTACTCTAGGCCGCCAAAGCTATAAGAATGGCTTGGGCGGCAGTCAATAGTCATTTTTGGGAGCACCACCATGTGGCAGACTAGTACAAGCGACGGTGTTGAAAATTATCTGCTGTAGCTGAGCACCGGAAACCACTGGCTCAAATTAAGCACTGCTTTTCACACTGCATGCGACACACGTAGGATGAGCATTCAATGTTTACGATAGATACACCCCCACACCTTTATGGTGGGCAAATTCAAGGACACTGATCCATGTTCCAATTCGATATAGCCTCACTGGCTGGACTAGTCTTGGCTCTCGTTGCTTTTTTCATTTACTTGTGCATACGGACAGGATTGGCTTTAGTGCTTGTGACTCCCAGTGCAACAATCTTTGTTGTAGTCCCCCAAAAAACACTTTCACCACAAATTTCCTCACTACCAGACTCCACCAGCGAGTGTTCCTCATCTCTCCATACACCCTCTCTCTTATGCATTTCATTTGTTTTATAGCACTACTTATACCAGTGTAGAGTATCTGAGCACTTTACCTCACACACACACACATAATACAGAGCTGATGAATCATACATGTGTAAACAGTCTATAGAAGATGGTACATAAGAAAATAAGGGTTAAATGTGTAGGAGTTACATGTCACAGACACTGGTATATTTTAAGAGTGTTTTGTTCAGAGAAGCATAGTCTAAACATTTCAAATGTACCACAGTGGTTGGGGTGGCTTTACTAATAAGAATATATTCCTACCCAAATTAACACTTTTTAGCAATATTAGGATAATTAATGATAGCCTGGGGGAAAATATAACATTAATTCTAACCTACACCATGCAGTGTGCATGCTGCTCGTTGGTGACAATTCATAGCTCTCTGTGCCATATTAGGGTTGCAACTTATGAACTGTTATTAACAAGAGACTTTCTATGACAAAATCAGTATCTCAGTGAGCTAGCCACTTAGAATACAGTTTTGTGATATGTGTGGTATACATTCTTTGCAGCAGGCATATTAACCCGCTGCGCTACTTTATCATGAGTGGAATTTGCCAGTAGACAAAAGATCTCTCTCCAGCAGGAACAGTAGTTTTCAAAATTATCTTGATATTTTTATTGCTGCCTAAAACCTGATGAACATACAAGGCACTCTACCAGCGGGGGCTTTTTAGGCTCATGTTTTTTCTAAACAAGGCGTCCCCCTGATGTCAGTGCCACATGCGGCAGCACCCGTCACAACACTCTAGAGTCTGCCGTGCTCATGGGTGTACCTGCTCCCTAAATGATGGCACCCATATGGTGACAAGCGGGCACGTCACTTCAAACATGTTGCATTCTTTGGTGTTCTTATTTTAGTTATTTTAAAATATTTTTAAATATCTCATTTTTTAAAATTAATTCGAATTTTCATAGTATGAGCCAGGAGTAACGATGTCCACTGATGTGCACTGACGTTACTGGGCTCTGGTTGATTGTTTATTTTGGTCAGCACTTCTCACATTTAATGTGATGCACAATAGGTATGCATACTAGTGGATTCACAGCAAGCCCCCCCCCCCACCTGCATTGTGGCTACTTTATGGAGTCTGCTTCTTGTCCCTGGCAGCCATGCACTGAAGGCAACCAAAGGCAATTCCATTTGCACCCATCCATGTCTGCGTGCTCTTGGACCATAACCAGCTCTCGAACCTCTGCCTCTTCTACCTCTGAGCAGGACCCTTAAATATCCATCTTTGGCCCTACTGGACCATCACTGCTGTCATCCCCTCAGCTCCATTTCCTCTGCTCCAAAAATCTGCCTCAGTACTACATGCAAAAAGTTTTAGATATGGAACAGGCAACAGAGAACATTTGTCTTAGTATCTTCAGATCTCTGCTGAAGTAGCTAAGACATTGATTTCTAGCTTGGCGGACCGAGTAACCCTCATCAGGGTGGTGGAGGACTTTACATTTGCCTTCCTGCCTTTACTTCATCTGCCCAACTTATAGTTAGCTTTCAGCCCTGCGGTGAACTCTATGGGTTTGTATAAACCACCTTCATAGCAGTTCATACAAAGCCATTTAAAAGTTTGGTGTACATTCTTAACTGGTAACATATGCTTAAATTAAACTTGTAGAAGTTTCTCTTATCTAAATCAAACTCCCAAAGCGAGGGTTTGATTTTGCAAAGACAAATATATTGACCCAACATCATGGGAGTTTTCTCATATGGCATGGGGGTATTTAAAAAAGGTTTTTGGCCCCTCATGGTGACGGACAGTAAAAAGAATATGACTGCTCACTCCCTAAAACATGGTAATATTGACTTACACCTGATTGGCATATATATTTTACTTATAAGTCCCTAGTAAAGTGGTATACTATATGCTCAGTGCCTGGCCAGCATCACTTATTGTGCCACTCACTTAAGCAACACCTGAAAACATGTCCTAGGTCTCCCATTGCAGCCTAAATGTAGTTTGACTTGGCAAAATAACCCTTTGCCAAGCCTTCAATTCCCCTTTTATTGCATATAAGTCACCTCTAAGTTAAGCCCTAGGTACATTATAATTAAAATGATGGAAATGTACTTTTAAGTTTTAAATGTCCTGGCAATGAAAAGCTCCTAAATTCCATTTTCACCGCTGTGAGGCCTGCCTCTCCCACAGGATAACATTGGGCTACCTCATTACATTTAATATGTCTTAACGTTTGATAGGGAACTGGTAAATATTTAATGTTTGGTGTCTGAGAAATTGTACTTTAAAACAATCTTTAATGATAAAATAGGCTTTTATGTTACAGTTTTGAAAATACCACCTTTAGAAAGTTGGATTTTTCCGGCCCTAAATATTTGGTGCTTGCAGACTGCTCCTGGGTCACATGACTGGGTGTAGTTGGTAGCTGGACTTTGCTTATTCCTCACCGACAGGGGCACAATGCAGGGATGCCTCAGTGGGCCATCACTGGCAGAGTGGGGGGGGGGCTGAGCACAGGCACGCATGCAACTGAATAGGCTGGGTCCTGCACTCACAAAAAGCACTTGGCACCACTGCATTGTTCATGCAGACAATTTGAAAATTGGGCAGTGGAGGCAGGAGACTTCAAACACTTCAAAGCGATTTCTCTAGAAACTTCTACTACAAAGAAGACTCCAGGTATACAGTTAGAACCTGCAGACCCATCCTCCGGTTCACCTTCTTGACATGCGGAAGGACTCTCTGAGGGCTGCCTGCTGCTGTGGTCTGTTGTGTACTCCCGAAGATTGCTTTGCAATGCCTGGAAGGACACACTACTTTGCTCCCTGGAGACTGTCTCCAACCCTCAGAGGTCTGCTCTGCAGCTTGAACCCTGTTACACCACTCGAACCCAGGACTACCATAGTGAATCCAAGGGCTAGTTGGCTGGCCACCTGAACAAAGCATCAGGGACAGAAAAAGCTCCAACCATCTTCAACCCACACCTTCACCCAGCCTAAGTGAGTTCTAACTGTCCAAGTTGTGCTCCTTAAGTTCTGGACCTTTGAATGCTGTGCAAAGGTGCCCAGATAGCCAAATCCAAAACTTGGGAAAATATTTGGCTAAAAAGTGCTCTGAGAACCCAGAGGAGACTAGCACCAATGTGCTTGTTTAGCCTCCTAAGGTGCATCGCCGGTCGGCCTGACTTCGTGGCAGCTCCCGCTACGTTCTTCGCCACAGCAGAAAATCCCAAAATAATAAATTAAGTCTGATTGTAGAAATCTCCACCTCGACTTCATCCAGTGGCTCCCTGACGATGGATGAAGCCTGATGACGACGCCTTGTCTTCCTCAGACACCACCTGCAGCCTTGCTCTGCTGATCTTCTACCGTCTCAGAGACCGTTTGTTCAAATTTCTTCTAAGTCCAAAGTTAAAGCGCCGACCGTGCCCAATCCACTTTTGGTATCCAACTCTTGCTCCATTGCAATTGGCCACATTCTTGAACTTTGACCCGGTCTTGGGTTGACATTTTGATTTTTCAGGCACTAGTTTTTACATTAAACTTCAAACATTCATAACTCCGATTCTACTGATTGGAGTTTTGTCATTTGTGTAGCAAATAAGTGACTAAAGTATTCTCTAAATTGGTATGGGATTTTTCTTGTATTGTGTTTTCATTTGATTACTGTTTGTGTGCTGCATAACTATTTACACATTGTCTCTAAGTTAAGCTTGACTGTTTTTGAGCTACCAAAGGGTTAAGCACAGGTTAATTTCCTGAGTTTTGTGGTTGGCCCTGACAGAGATTCTGGCTGTTTCTTGACCATGGTTAACACCCCAGACAACCAATAACCCAATTTTTCACAGGTGGGAAGGTCGAGAGTTTACCAGAAAGGGTACTTTGTGACTGTTGTTATGAGTGGTACCAAATGTATTTTATGGAACTGCAAAGCCTCTTTAAAGCTCCAATAGCTTCAATAAAAACAAAAATACTCACCATCTGTTAGAGACCATTAAAACTAGGTATGTGTGATTAATAACATCAATAAAAATTATTTAGAAATTAAAATAAAATAGTTTAAAAAAACCTGGGTATTAGAGAGGATTACACCCATGTCATAAGAACAGTGAAAGCAAAAGCAACTGCAGGTTGTGCATCAGATACCAACTCTGCATTCTTTTTATTGTTTTGTTAACGTTCTCTTGCCTCGGTCTTATGTATGTGCTATCAAAAGTACCCCAACACCATGCCGCTGCTATGAATATTAATAAATAATAAGAATACTATTTAACACCAGTGATACTGCTTCTTTCAGGTTTTAGTAGTTACATTTAAATCATTCATAAGCGAATTCAACAAAGATAAAGTAAAAGGTACGCAAATGGTGGAGTTATCATTTAAATAAGTACATTTCACTTAATGGCATATAATTGTAAAACAGCATTAGCTGCTTTTGTCGACGAAGCACATTCACCAACAGTCCTTGTGCTCTTTGAGGTGAACAGAATTCCTGGATGACAATTTAAAGTTCCATATTGTGTTTTTGGGCCTCGTTTATCTAAAGAATTTAAAGAGAGGTTTGTTCCATTGCCATAAGCATGTCTGTCAAACTAATCTGTGAGAAGGGAAATTACTCTAGGTTGCCTATCCTGAACATTTAGTGATTATTTTGTAATGAAAGTCCAGCAGACGCTGCTAGGTTTGGTGTTCTTCCCTGTCAGAGTAACCTAGCTACAGGACTCTGTACTGTAATCATTTACTTAGATAATTCTTGGCAGTGGCTGTAGCAATCAGTGTGACACTTAAGATGTATCTGTTCTCCTCCACGGTGTTGACGTCAGCATGTGGTGTCTGACGAAATAATGCTGATGGTTTGCTAATTTCCTGTTGAGGGAGCTGCATAAACATTGGATGGCTTTGTGTAATCTTCCTACTGTGTCAATCCATTGTGAGTTTTGTGAATCCCTTATGTCTTTTCCAAATGTGTGATTCTTGTAACGTAGAGGCTTTTTGAACTGATGTGAATTCAAAGACAATGGGTGTGGCTATTGTTAGAAGTTGACCGGTCTCTTAGGTTATTAGGGGATGGTCATTTCTTCTAAAGTTCAGTAGGACTGCCGCTGAGTCATGCAATGAATTAAAAATAGTTCAGCTAGCCTTAAAAAGCCGCGACTTACAGCAACATCTTCATTTTTTTCTGTCTGAGAATCCCCCTCTTGAGATGCCAGCATTTTTTGTGCATTGGAGCTCTTGCCTGCAGGACCGACTTCAGTGTTGATGGCACCAGTGCGACAAATTGTTTTTGTGTCCCAGCCCTTTCCCACCCACCCACGTTTTTTAATTGTTGAGTTTCATGGTTCCTCAGCCAAATAGTAGAGATATATAGTATAAATTAAGAGTATACAAATGTTTTTGGAGTGCAACCTTTTAGTGGATACTTCTATAAAAGGATTCAGGAATAACCGTGGGCACCAAAGAGTAGTTGGGGAGAGGAGTTGGCCTAACAGCTAGGGCGGCCGACCTTGAAATCTGGGCAACCAGGTTCAAGTCTTGGCAATGACGCTGAACATCCTGTGATTCTGGGCAAATCACTTACTCTCCCCGTGCCAAACAAAAATTAATGTTTCATCATATAATGCAGCTGGTGCTATCTAAAGTGCTCTGATACCTGATTCGGGTCAAATTTGTGCTATATAAAACTCTGTACAAAGAGGAATGCTCGTTGAGTCTTGAGAAGATTAACAGACAGTTTATTCTTTATTATCTTGAAATCAATGATCATCGCTAGCCAACATGTTTCGTAAGGTCCATCCGATTGTATACTTCTATAAAATGTTTGCAGTAGCAACTGTCTGATCATCTGTGACTAAAAGATATTTTTTGAAAGCACTTATTTTATCTTAAATATTAAGGGTCATATTTATGAATTTTGTGGTGCAGCGCAGCAAGTGTCATTGCTGCGCTGCCCTGCGTCACAGGGAAAGTGCAGGAGTGCACCGTATTTATCCAATACAGCGCATTCCTGTCCTTTTCCCTTGCGCTTGCTGGTGCTGTTTTGGCAGCCTATCACCAATGCAGGTCTGTCTGTGTTGTAGGCAGGATTATTTTTGTTCAGGAAGGAGCACCCTCCTCCACAAAAACAATCCTGAGAGGCTTTTTCCTCCTTCTGTATGTGCTGCTGTGCTGCATAATGCAGCACACATAGAAAGAGGAAGGAACGAGGATAAATAAAGAAATTTCTCCTCGTTACGCCTCACCTGGGGAGGCGTATGTTTCTGGCGCATTCCCAGGTTTAAACAGCCTTGTAAATCTGGTTATGCATCAAGAACCATGGAAATTGCGTGGAAATACCCATTCAATGCCCATGGAACGCCTATCCAGGGCAGAGTAACGAAACGCAAATCGCCGCATTCTCTTACTCCAGATCTTTGGAGCCACTCAAGGGCTTCACAAATCTGAGTTAAGGTTTGCGTTGCTCTCGCACCATGTTGACCGGTTCAAAAGCAACACAAACCAGGTCATAAACATCGGCCTAAATGTTTCCACATTTTGCAAAAGCCTATGAAGATAATGACTTTCATATTCACAGTGCTATCGTCACTTTCTGTGATCTCTTAGCACTATTAATAAACAAGTTACTTTCCCCCTCCGTGCCAACCAGATTTAATTCTGTGATTTGATGTTTAAACACACAGCCATCTGTAGTGATTGAATTACCAACTGAGGTTTCATATGTATGAGTGTAGTTCCCACCAATTTGTTTAACTTGGATCTATTTTCCATTTAAGTTGTGTGTTATTTTATATGCAGTTACCTGGAGGTGAAAGACGAAAACAGTTACAGAATGTATTTTTGTCTTTTTAGTTATATCTTTGACCTTGACCCCACACTCCCCCCCATTCCACTCAGGACCTTCCTTCCCACAGATCTATTAATGCACTTCAACCACTTGCCCAACAAGCTTCCTGCAAAGACCATAGATGCCAACTGACCCTATTCGGTTATTGAAGCCAAAAATGGCTTTATTTTACGTGTCTGTTGCCTAGGATTGCCTCTGCCTCTATACAAGTCAATGAGGAAAATACATGTCATGGATTTTTGTTTCAACATCGCCCACTTCCCTGTTGGAAAATGTTGGCATGTATGAAATATGACAATGAGCCTGCCCTGAAATAAATCTATCGAGAGTGTGAAGCTTAATTGTGAGTGCAGGTGCCACCATCCATACTGACAATCATGATCCCGAGCACTGGTGGGCTTTCCTATGCCTCTGACAAGCAGTCAGCTGGGACCATTAACATCGTATGCAAGCCTCGGACTCACTTCCCATTTCCGACCGCTTGCCCTCAGCACCATTGTCCCTCTTTTATTACCACAATAGTGTCGTGGAAATAAATAACAGACAACTGCACTAACAGTGGGGTAGACTCTAGAGCGGTGCAACGAGTGGCAGCTTATTTTGCAGAGCCAATGACTCACCCTGAGCTTGGCACCCGGGGTGGTGGCAGTGGTTGCATCACCCTAAAGCCAGCCCTGCTCGCCTGTGCACTATTGTCATTGCACTCATTTATATGACCGTCCTATGTTCTGCTACGGTGTGACAGAAAACCAGCATGTGCAGTAGCATTGGGACCCAGTAACATGTGGGGCCCACTGTGCCAAATTGTGGGACTTTGACTATGAACATGCTTGAATTATGACACTTCCGACTCTATTGATTGGCCGAGATAAAGTACAGAACCAATAGATTCACAGATATGGGGTCATATGTATCATTCCAAATTGCAATCGCAAACGCTGAAATTCGCAGAATTTCAGCATTTGAGATCGCAATTCGGCTCAGGGGTATTTATGAAAGGAAAACTGCCTCGTAAAATAAGAAATCGCAAAATTTGCAATTCCCTATTTTGTGATTGCATTTAAGGAATCGCAAATTGCTATTCCTTAAATGCAATGTAAGAAGCACAGAAAAAGTGCAATTTGGCCATAAGGAATCGCAAATTACCACCAACTTCAAGTTGATGGTAATTTGTAATTTCCCTAAAAATGCACTTTTTGGCATTTTTCAAAGTACCATGTGGCGCACATACATGCCCTTAGGGCATATATGTGTGCCACATGTGCACACATGCACATTTCAGGGCTGCAACAGGGTGTCCTTTTGACACCCTGGCACCCTTGAAATTGCATTCTCAATTTGTGATTCTCTAATTGAGAATCGCAAATTGAGAATATCTTCACATTCATTCCTATGGGCCTCTAGGCCCATAGGAATGAATGGGGAGGTATTCCTAAATTGCTAATCGCAATTTGCAATTTGCAATTAAGGAATATGTAGGATTCGCAAAATTATTTTCAAATTCTACATACATAGCGTTTTGAAATTCGCAAAAAATCACAATTTGAGAATCGAAAATCAGAGTTTGATACATATGGCCCTTATTTACTGGATTTTGGGGAAATTTGTTCACCTCATGTGGCTGTCTACCCCGTATTAGGTCAAACCAGGTTTGGGCATTTTGCCCAATACTGTGTGCTTCTAGTTTTGGCACAAGCGTAAACTGCTTAAGGGCAAAAGTAACACAATTGGGCGTTCCAGGTCTCCTCTGTGCTGAGATAATTAAATAGTTTAAAAAGCAAATAGAGAATTGTTATTTTGAGCACACACCTCAAGTGTGGTTCTATTTCTTTACATTTGTATAGTGGTAATGAGAGCTGATGGGGATTACGGAGTCTGAAATGCAGATGGTTTCCTCTTGAAAGGAAAGGCTGCTTGCAGAGTTTTCCCAGGTTAAACGTGCTGCCAATTTCGGGTTGTGCACTGAAAGATGAAACGATTTGCCCAGGACCACACAATGCAGTTGAATGGGTCGAAGCCAAGATTCTGATGTCAGCCTTGTGGTTCCTCATTGGATAGCCTAGCCATTTGTGCACATAACCTCCACTGTGTTTTCATTGCAGAGTATGCCTCATTGGCATTCACCCACGTGTCTTCATTGATCCCAGCCATCCGGCCTTTGTTGTTCCGTATATGGCATGTTTATAGACATCTTTCTCAAGCACAGCCCCGTGAGGGCTTGTTATAATAAAAAAAAGAAACTCTGGCTTCAGTCGGATTTTTAAATAAAGACGTGCTTTCAAAATTTCTTGGCAATATTGCCTATCTTCTGTGTGTTGGATCACAGAATACGTGCCTTTTGTAGTTTGCCTCGTTGCTTTCTGTGAAATAGAATCGTTAATAAACCCTTTGCATTTCAGGTGCAGAGATGATATAATGCTAACTTTATATACTATTCTTCAATGTTTACCACACTCTCTTCATTGGCAATTATATTCTCTATGATAAATATAATATATAATAATGTTAATTAGACTATTTGCAAGGATTCCTTGCATCACTCTTTGTGTGTTTGTAAAAATATTGGTGACAATGGGAATGCCCAGATGTGGGTCCCATGTTCAATGCCACTGGAACCAAGCTACAGCCGGCTGAAGAGGCTCGGCTAGGCTGGGCTGAAACTGGTCTTGGGCTGATTGTGTCTGCTTTAGAGAGGACAGTGCTTGGCAGTTTGGGCTGCACTGTTCATATTGACGAAAGACTAAAATTGATTTGCATATGGCTGGGTCTAATCTGGGATGCCACAGTGGACAAAAAAAAGAATGGTCTGGAATGCTACCCAGAGTGATATCAGTGGGTAGACTATTTGCAAGCATTCCTCTCAGCACGTTTTGTGTGTTTGATGTAAGGCTCTAAGTGACCAGCGGTATTCCCAGCTATGTGCCCCATGCACACTTTGCCACTGGAGCCAACCTACATCCGATGGAAGGGGCCCGGCTGGGACAAAACCGCTCTTGGGCTGCTTGTTTTCTGATTTGGAGAGGACCGGGCTTGGCAGTTTGGGCTGAACTATTGATATTTGAGCAGGACCAAGGCTGATTTTCACATGGCTGGGTCTAATCTGATGTGGCATAGTGGGCACAAACATGATGGGTTGGAATGCTACCCTAAGCAATTGCCAGTGGTTAGACTAGTTGCAAGCATGCCTACCATCACTTTTTGTGTGTTTATGTGAATTTTGTAATTCATGTGGAGACTGGTGCGACCTACTAAAGGGAATATCCAAAAATGCCACTGAGAACGCATTCATGACTAGGCACAACTAACAATTAGCATATATTATCTACTGGCGGTCGCCAGTAGATAGTTATAGTTAGGACCGTGTTTCCATAGGAAATCTGAAAAATCTATTTTGACTAACTTTGGCGCCGGTTGACGAATCCTCGTGAAATTTTCAAAACTAATGGGGCGCTCCGCTCAGCTCCTACCCTGAAAGTCTCGGGGGGATTCGTCAAGTGGGGGCCGAGAAAAAAGGGGGGTCCCAAAACGCGTTTTCCCCATGCATTTTCCCATATGACCTTTAGTCGAAGGTACAGCCCGAACGGCTGAAAAGAATTACTTGAAATTTGGCAAAGGGGTAGTCCTCAGGTCAGGTAAGTGCCTTTTGCATATCTGGAGTCAATCTGTTCAGTATTTCCTGAGAAATTTGCATTTAAAAGCATATACATATCTATATGCGCTCACCGTGCGCGCACCGTGCGCGCACCCTAACGTGCACGAGCGTAATTCTGATTGGTTGTTTGATGTCAGTCAACATTCGAATCGGTCGAAATCAGGAAGTGTTGGCCACTATTTTGTCTGTCGCAGTGATAAGGAAAGGGGGAAAAAAGGTAGAAAACGTGAAAAGGGGGCAGGGAAGAGAGTTTCTGACCCCCTAGCCTTAGTCAGGGGGTCACAGAAGGACCCCCAAGGGTGAAAAAAACATTGTATTTTTTTTTTTTAAATCGCGGGGTGCGCGCACGGTGCGCGCACGGTGAAAAACCTTTAAAAAAATATATATTAATAAATACATAACTTAGCATTTAAAAAACCGTACGAATTCACTTAAAAAAACAATGGTTTCACACACGTTATAGTTAGGAATTAGCATTTAAAAAACCTTGCAAATTCACTTAAAAAACCATAGGTTTCACACAGGTTATAGTTAGGTGGACATTTCACTCGTAAAAAACCAATGAAATTCCCCCGTTATAGTTAGTTCAGATAACTATAACTCGCGCGACCGCCACTCTATCACAAGGATGATGTCATCAGTGATGTCATGAGTGATGCCACTGACCATGTCTTGAGTGATGTAATATGTGACATCATGAGCAGTGGATTGCGGGCGCACTAACTACAACGGGGGAATTTCATTGGTTTTTTACGAGTGAAATGTCCACCTAACTATAACCTGTGTGAAACCTATGGTTTTTTAAGTGAATTTGCAAGGTTTTTTAAATGCTAATTCCTAACTATAATGTGTGTGAAACCTATGGTTTTTTAAGTGAATATATATATATATATATACCTTTGTTTTTGCAGTTTTATATTATAACATGAACTCGACCCAAAGGTACTGCAGCGCTTTACAGTTATAATATACAAGAACACATTCATTTTTGGTAAGCACTGGGAGATTAAGTGATTTGCACAGAATTACAGGATGTTGAACCGATTCCGAGACTGGAACCTGGTTCCCCAGTTCCAAAGTCAGCAGCTCTGGCCGTTATCCCACATCCTCTCCCCTGATCAAACATTCATCTGACTTTTAAACAACTTGAAAGAACCTAAAAATGCAGTTTGTCAGGCAATAACTTTGTGATTTTTCAGGAAACAGAAAGCTGAACAATGCCCCAAGCACAAAATTTAATTTAAACACTCAGAGCTACAGGGCTGGTCATAATTACACATAACCATACAGCGATCAATTGAGGAGCAGGGCCACTTATATATACCAAGCTTAACATTAGATCATATAATTATTAGACCATTTAACACTTTCTTGGACATGTTATTTTGCGTGATTAATTATTATTACTAAACACAAAGAATGTAAGCAATAAATACACTGCACAACCTCAAGCAGTAAATAAATAACACATTATTTAAAATTTGAAGAAAATAGCTTCAAAGTAAAATACTACAGATACATTTTAGTGTTCCAAGTGTAATGATGTCTCACAATGTAACCAATCCCGTATAAGGTTACACTTCACAAATGGCAGGATATCATCTCTCATCTTCCTTGCTGCTCATAGGGGGAAGAATTTAATAAATAAGACAGTTTTAAGAGAATCTCTGCTTAACACCTGGTAGCAGTGCCAAACTATTGACAAGACCTCAACATGAAAAAAAACACAAACCAATTTGGAAAAATGAACAAAAATACAAGAACATTGATAGGTGTTGGCTTAGCGGTGCAAGCAGCAGGATGGTCATGTGTCCTGGAGTTCCGCAAGTGGCCCTGGCTGTGTTGGGCCCCCGCATGCTCAGAGATGCACCCTTGCCTTTAATGAAGAAGTTAAAGGACATGGTGGGGCTTTAGTTTAAATTCCCACACTGCATTCAGGCTTTCAGCCTTCTCAGGATCAAAAGGATCACTACTTAGTTGCAAAATAGGAGCTTGGATTATCTCAAATGGTAATCACACAAGCTATACCCATGGATTGGCAAACACCCACATCTTTTTACATTGTGTTAATTCACGCGGTACATGACTAAATGTCAAATGTATGCTGCTGATAATCACAGCCATTTTACCATCAAAAAAGGACTGTATAATCACCCTTGAATGTCTGGCCGACATCCAAGGATAGATGCAAGCTAATTTTTTATGCCTCAGTGGGTCTGCACTAGAGATATACCTCTCGGAGAGTTCCAAAGCTTGAAAATCTCCATTAGCTGTTCCATGTCCAGAAGCCAGGGCAGAGCCCGACTTCTAGGCCCTCACCTACACCACCAGACTGATATGGTGACCTAAGTACTTTACTCGATTTTCACTATAGAGTACACATTTTATATAGTTATAAACATATCCCTAATTATCTGGATTATTCCATGGTTGCCTTCACTAGGCTTCTAAAAAGTAATTAAAAACTGCAATAAGTGCAAAAGAGGGCAATCGAAATACTACAGGTAAAATCATGCAGCATTTACCCTGCAAAGCATTCCACTGCTTTCATTAAGGTAGTTTTTTGCATAATGTATTTTGGTCATCAAACCCGAACCAATGTTCACTGAAAGTTTCCCATCGTAACACTACACACAAGATCTAGGTACATCTGGCAGTTGACAATAAGCCTATCTGAAGGGAGACAAAAGCTAAAAGGCTAGAAGAATAGTTCATCATAAGGGTGCACCATACAGTAGAATCACTCCAAGAATGAAGACTCAAAGATATCAATTGAAATAATGAGATTTGAAATAAACTCAGGACCTTTTTTAGCAGGCCTTTGAACAAACTTTGACTCACAGTCCCCATGCAAAGATTTTCTTTTGTTGCTTCTGTAAAAAGTTGAAGTAAGTCAGCATTTTTGATGTTCCAAAAAAGAAAGTTGATTAGTTTAATTATTGGATTTAAATTCATTTTCACATTTCGATCCTGTAAGGTTTTATGTTCACATGTTGGTACTATGTTTAGACCCAGAAACTACTCATTTCTTCATGCAATAGTTTTGCTAATACTTATTCTCTGAAGTGAAGGATTTTGCATTAATCTGTAATATTACAAAATGCCAAACCACAGTATTGCCATAGGGCTTTAAAGGCAGACTAAATCACGTTTCAAAACTAAAACCATAGCAATAAACATTCATTGTGATCAAAAGCAGAATTAAAGAAAATAGTCCAAACGTCAATGTGGTTTCCTGTGTTTAAAGCTCACTAAGCTGCACTAACTATCTGATCTAGGTAGATAATGATGGAATTCGAAATTGCTGGTACCAGCTAATTGCGAACGCAACAAATATTGTCTCTATCAAGAGCAGAGTAATCTCTTGCATTTTGCTTTATTTGCTGTTTACTCTCGATTGATAGCTACTATAGAAACTTGGATTAGTCCTAAATTACGTTCATAATCAATATAATAATCAAAAATCAATTAGCTGTACTGATGTATTTGATGTATTACTACAGTACAATCGTGGTGATCATATTAAGCTTCTATCTATTGCTATTATAAAATGTGGATTCTGCTATGAAATGCTCAAAAGAATCAATTTTGAGATAACAGAAGCAAAAAAGTCTCATATCGGTTGAAACATCATCAAGTGGAAAATTAGACAATTATACAGAACAAAAAAGTTGAACAGAATTACATCAACTTTGGCAAAAAGCTAGATCTTTAATCAGATGTATGCCTTTTAGGTCTCACCTAGCGCAGCGCAAATGCGCAGCCTAGGAGAGGGCCTCTTGGAATCACTCCAGCTTCCAAGAGACTTCTCCGTGTGGGTCGGCCTCCTCCCACACATTCCATTGGCCTTTGTGTGTGGCTTTCACTAATGAAAGCACTGCAAATGGCCAAAGACGGGCGCATGTCCCGCCTTTCCTCAAACCTTCACTCCTATGGCCTAGGGGTCCAGCTGCATTCCTACCTGGATCAGGTTACAAATTATTCCAGCGCGTTCACTTTGACTTTCATAACCGTACTTGTTTCCTTTAGCCGTGCTGCACAGTTTAGCTAAAATTATTGGAATGTCTAGTAGCTATCCCACACTAGAGAGTCTAGAGGAAGAACAACGCTACCTGATAGAAACAGATCCACTAGGAGATGTTCTATCCTACATAACTTCTAATATCAATCTCACACATAATATATAGGGTGCAAAAAGATTATTTAGAGGAGCAACAAGACGTGGTACAAATAACAGGCACAACCTAGTTGTGGACGAAAACCCTCACTCACCCGAGGGTGACATGCTTCATCATTGGGTTCCTCCAACACGCAGGGACTGCAGGGTACCCTGTGTGGGCTACAACTTTACCCAAGACGGAAGGAGCAGGAGTGCAGAGCACGTAGTAGTTTTTGCGCTCAATGCAAAATGCACTCCACATATTACAAATCAGAACCACATAATTACATGCCACATAATTACACTCGACTAAATACAACATAAATACATTCCACATAATACCACTCAGTGCCACATAATTACCCGCCACATAATTACACTCTATTCAATGGAACATAAATACACTCCACATAATACCACTCACTGCCACATAATTACATGCTACATAATTACACTGCACTCGATTCAACATACACTCCAAATATCACTCAGTGCCATATAATTACACGCACATGATTACACTCTACTGACTTGCAACATACACTCCACAAAATACCACTCAGTGCCACATAATTACATGTCAAATGATTACACTCTATTCAATGGAACATAAATACACTCCACATAATACCACTCAGTGCCACATAAATACACTGCACTCAATGCAAAATGTACTCCACATATTACCAATCAGAACCACATAATTACACGCCACATAATGACACACTACTGAATGCAACATACACTCCACAAAATACCACTCAGTGCCACATAATTACACGTCACATAATTGAACTCTACTCAATGCAACATAAAGACACTCCAGATAATACCACTCAGTGCCACGTAATAACACGCCACATAATGACACTCTACTCAATGCAATATAAATACACTCCACATAATACCACTCAGTACCACATAATTACACACCATGTAATTACACTCTACTCAATGCAACTTAAATACACTCCACATACCACTCAGTATCACATAATTACACGCCACATATTTACTCTACTCAGTGCAACATAAATACACTCCACATAATACCACTCAGTGCCACATAATTATACACCACATAATTGCACTCTACTCAATGCAAAATAAATACACTCCACATAAATGCACTCTATGCCACATACCACCAATCAACATAAATGCACTCCACACCATGACACAATTTCACTAAGCATAATTTCACTCAACACCACAGTTCCAGGCCACACAATTAAACTCCACTCATTTTCAATACATACCACATAATTACACCCCAAACAACATATTTCAACTCCACAACTCAACAATTCACAACGTATCTCCAATCCACACCATTTAGTGGCACCACCTGAGCACCAAACATCACTCACCACCACCATTTTGCATCAGTGCACCACCTAAGCATCACCTAAACATCACCTAAGCATCACGTCATTCTGCCCTCGGAATCTGGCATCTGTTGATTCTCCCCTAGTGTCCATCCGCTGCTCGTGTTCTAATTAAATTACTGTTTTCCAACCTCCACTCTCCCGTTATTTATGTCCCGCTCCCCCATAACAAAAACAATTATAACAAACAAGCATGAAAACAGGCAGGAAGAAGTCGCTAGCAGTGAAAGTACAAAAAAAATACATTTTTTATGTTAAAATCTTTTTTTAATCAAGTTGTTCAGTTGTATATAATGTCGTCTTGGTTTGTATAACGGTAACAAAAATGCTTAACACTTTTTATTATAACTTTTCAACATGATGCACAGCAGCCACAATGCTGTACAACATAGCCAAAAGTTTTGGCTAAACACATAAATCCCAAAGGCGAGATCTATTGGCTATACCAATGCTTGGTGTGATTTGGTGTAAATCTGTTTAGCTGTGTTTGACAAAATAAGGTCCACAAAATAGTGATATCTTGTGATGAGGGAGTCCCACAATAAAATAATGCATTCTAATTGTTGGGCTCACCTGACCGTGACTGGCTGGCCACAACATGAGGAGAAATGTTATAGCTACCATTGCAGTACTTGGGGACCTGATTTTTCAAACCTGCTGTTCACTGAACAGATTTACACCAAATCACAAAAAGCATACTCTCTGGATAAATATCTAGCTTTCTACAAAAGTTGTTGTCATTTTTTCAGCTTTATTTTATGTGTAGTTGCCTGTTGAAATTGCATGAGCAAAAAAAAGTGTTTGGCACCCCCTTTATGTCAGTCCCTTTTTGACTGATCACTATAAAACATTTCTAAAAGGAGCTAAAGTAGATGAACATTTTTAATTGAAAGTGTCACGAAGATTTGTTTAATGGCGGCAAAGTGTTTAGCAAAACAAAAAAGTTCAGACACACATGTACATGCTATCATTCAATAGGTCCTCTAGTGCGACTTGTGATGTACTACATGGGGGGGCAACATAAGTGCAATCAGATAGTATAGCAACATTGGCATTTCAAAAGTAATTTCCACTGCACAGAAATTCCCATATCTCCAAATCATTTTATGAACCACATTGCCCATAGTGCATTGTAATGTCGAACATGGTGTTCATTACATTCAAATATTTATACATGTGGAATAGTAATCAGTGGAACATTAGAGCATAGTACTTGATCAAAATAGATTAAATGGTATTGCAACATTGGCATTTCAAAAGTTATTTCTACTGCACAGGAATTCCCATATCTCTGATTGTATTACAAATCACATTGTCCATAATGCATTGCAAAAGCATTTGTAGCTCTATCCACCAAGTCCTTCAGCATTAACTCTTCACAGTATCTTCCTTGCCTCAAAATAATAATTTAAACACATATCCCCTTTGTTTGCCTCAAAGAATTCAATTTCATGTTGGGCGGAGCAATATGCTACACAGAATCAAAGACATTAGATGTTGTATATATGTGTATGTAGATATATTTATATGTATTTATATGTATGTGTGTGCATATATGTATTTGTAAATGTAAATACATATGTGTGTGTGTGTGTGTGTATATATATATATATATATATATATATATATATATATATATATATATATATATATATATATTATCTACTGGCGGTCGCCAGTAGATAGTTATAGTTAGGACCGTGTTTCCATAGGAAATCCGCAACATTCTATTTGGAGTAACTTTGGCACCGGTTGACGAATCCTCGCAAAATTTTCAAAATAGGTGGGGCGCTCCGCTCCGCTCCTACCCTGAAAGTCTCGGGGGGATTCGTCAAGCAAGGGCTGAGAAAAAAGGGGGGTCCCAAAACGCGTTTTCCCCATGCAATTTTCCATAGGGACCTTTAGTCCAAGGTACAGCCCGAACGGCTGAACAGAATTACTTGAAATTTGGCAGAGAGGTAGTCCTCAGCTCAGGGATGTGCCTTTTGCATATATGAAGTCAATCTGTTCAGTAGTTCCTGAGAAAATTGCAGTTAAATGCACATACATATCTATAGCCGCGCACCGTGCGAGCACCGTGCGCGCACCGTGCGAGCACCCTAACGTGCGCGAGCGTAATTCTGATTGGTGGTTACATGTTAGTCAAAGTTTGAATCAGTCGAAATCAGGAAGTCTCGGCCGCCGTTTTGTTTGTTTTCAGTGCGAGAGTGAAAAAGGAAGGTGGCGAACGTGAAAAGGGGGCAGGGCCTAGCCTTTGTCAGGGGGTCCCTGAAGGACCCCGAAGGCAGAAAAAACATTTTAATTTTTTTTTTTAAACTGTGAAAAACCCCCCCCCAAAAAAAACAATTTTTTAAATTTTTTTAATACGTAGTTTATTGTAAAATAAATATATAAAATATATAAAAAAAATAATAATACATACATAACTTAGCATTTAAAAAAACTTACAAATTCACTGAAAAAACCATAGGTTTCACACACGTTATAGTTAGGAATTAGCATTTAAAAAACCTTGCAAATTCACTTAAAAAAACCATAGGTTTCACACATGTTATAGTTAGGTGGATATTTCACTCGTAAAAAAACAATGAAATTCCCCCGTTATAGTTAGTTCAGATAACTATAACTCGTGAGCAAGGGCGGATGCCCGAAACGCGTCAGATTGGTGAAACTCGGCTGATAATAAATTAACAACATTTGTGCCTTACCTGGATTTGCGTGGTTTCCATTCTTCGTTTCTACGGATTTTTTGGAGATTACAAATGTGTGATATATATATATATATATATATATATATATATATATATATATATATATATATGAGGAATCTATTTTGCGAGAAGGGAAGTTTTGGTGAATAATAGATATGCTGAATGGGACTATGGGACTAAGCAGTGCTCCATCCAGGATTGGGTATTGGGTGCACCAGCTGTCAGTCTAGGATGGTTAGTGCAAATCCCTTCAAGGGTGTGGCCATGTAAATGGGTCCGAGCATGTATCAGTTGGGGGAGACCTAATATTTTTAGAATATCTCAGAGGGAGTGGACCTCAGAGTTGTCTAGATCATGAAATGGAGTTTGAAGTCTCCTAACATACTGAAATTAACATAGTGAACTACTGCAGGGATAAATGCCTTCCCTACCATGGACAGAAAACTGGTGCCGGGGCCTGGAGGATGATATGGTAGACAGCTGTCGAAGGCTTTGGAGGCACTAACCTTAAGGCAGAAGTCTAGGCTTTCTGCTCCTTTGAGGGTGTCCATGCCAAAGAAGCTACATTGAAAGCTGTCGCGGAATATGATGGCTAACCCACCAACACAACATACTGTTCTATCTTTAGACACAATTGTATAATCACGGGATACTGCTGTGGCTACATCAGGGTCACACCAAGGTTTCAACCAAGTTTCAGTAATAACCGGGAAATCCAATTTCCTGCTTGTTTCACATATTAAGTCAAATATCCAACATTCATTTAAAACAATATATTAACATTATATTCTGTCTAATCACATAATTTCATAACTTCTGGTTCTGCAGTTCATCAATATAGTCTAAGTGTGAACAGTAATCTAGTAATCAAGCAGCTGGTGCAGAGCTTCAGTTTTCCTGTTGGTTCAGAACCCCACAGTAATCCTTGCCGGCCTTTCCGACAGAGAAAGGCTATCAGAAATTGACTTTGGGGGCCCCTGGCAGGGCCCTCTCTCCCCTGCAGCCTATGTTTGGTTGCTGAGGGGGTAACTAAGGGACCCCCCCAGTAAAACCAGGCACTGTGTGGCAGGCACCATGGGGTGCCTGTGACAGGGTGCAGGGTTTTACACACACATCCTATTTCCCCATAGGATCCTGTGTTATGGCCAGTTCTCGGGCGTAACACAAGCTCCCATAGGAAACAGTGGGAATCCTACAGAACAGAGTTTGGTCACATCATAATGCGGCCCATTAGAGTCACTCACGTCTTCCTTGGAACAAGGAAATATCCTCTCTTCTTCAAGTAGCAGGGCAGGCCTCAAGCAGCAGGGTAGTGCTCTGAAGAACAAGGCAAGCCTTAAGCAGGAGGGCAGTTTTCTGGTAGCAGCAGGGCAGTCCTCTGAGGAACATGGCAGGCTTTAAGCAGCAGAACAGTCCTTCTGAGCAGCACAAGGCAGTCCTTCTGAATTCTTCCACAGGTCCAGGAGTGTATCGGGAAGTTAGTGTTTAGTGGGTGGCCCATCCTATCAACAACTAGTCCCCCTTTTGTCTCAATGTCACAGATGAATACACAAAGGTCAATTACACTAGTCGTGACCGAGGACACAAGCTGCAGGCATAAAATGGTTAGGACAAGAAAATGCCACCTTTCTGAAACCCTAAACCGGTCCTAGGGGGCTTGTTTCCAGTCCAGGGAGAACCTGGCCTGGCAAGTCGGGCTGGACTGTTCCCACTGGGTGCAGGGTCAAGACTGATTTGCATATGGCTGGGTTCAAACTGGAATGGCATTGGGAGCAAAAAAAGATGGATTTAGGCCAAGAAATCTGAACTGGGGTGAATGTATGACATTGTTCTGCATTCTGTCCATCAATTGTTCTTTTTGCATTTGTCAGCCCAAGTGGGACAGGTATGCCCAGACGTGGGTCCCAAGCTCTCCATGCCCCTGGAGTTAGGCTATCCTGGCTGATGAAGGTTGAAACCCTGAGACCTGTCTTGAGATGCTTGTTTCCAGTCCAGGGAGGACCTGGCCTTGCGGTTCGGGCTGGACTGTTCCCATTGGGTGCAGGGTCAAGACTGACTTGCATATGGCTGGGTTCAAACTGGATGGGCACGGGGAGCAAATCTCTGTACTGGGTTAATGTATGACATTGTTCTGCATTCTGACCATCAACTGTTCTTTTTACAACTTTCTAAAAGTGGCATTTTCAGAATTGTGACTTAAAATCCGATGTTACCATTAAAAGGTTTTTAAATTACAATTCTTTTGAGACCAAACATGGCTTTTCTACCTGTTCCCAAACAAAAAGTATCACTTATTAAAGTGTTAGGGCAACCTCTCCTATAGGAGAGGTAGGCCTCACAATAATGAAAAATGAATTTGGGAGTTTTTCACTACAAGGTTATGTAAATGTGCAACCTTTTCAATACACTGCGCCCTGCCCTATTGACTATTTAGGGCTGTTTTAGGGGTGTTATATTTATTAAAAAGAGAGGTTTAGGTCAGGCAAAAAGTTTAGGGTCTGATTATGAGTTTGGCGATGTGGGAGCAGGGCGGCACACCACTTCCCGCTCCCACACTGCCAAACCTCACCACCGGCCACCCGCCAGAGTACTAGTTTTCTAGTGGTCCTTTAGCATTTCCATGGCGGTGTCTATTAAAAAGGCACAGCAATGGGAACGCAAAAGCTTGTTCCTGCATGGCATGGACTGCACAGTCCATGCCGTGCAGGAAACGGGGTGCATGCAGACAGATGGGCACACCATGTGACCCTTTGATGCATCCTCAGGCCTTAGTTTCCTCACTGCCACAGGTTTCATGGTGGGCTCACTGACATGCAATCTGTGGTAGTGAGGAAACTCATAATATGCTTGGTGGTGCTGCAGTGGCACTGGCACTGCCACACCAATGCCAGGGATCATGGTTGCATCGGTCATATGGTGGTCCGACCGCCATAGTTGTAATATGGTGGTCGGGCCACTGGTCCGGCTGTCCCCGACCACCACCGCACCTCCACAACGATTATGACAGTCCATAGGACTGCCAAACTCATAATTAGGCCCTTATTGTGCCAGGTTTAATTGCCAGTTTAAAACTACACACAAGCTGCAATGGCAGGCTTGAAACATGTTTTAAAGTGCTAAGTAAGTGGGTGGTACAATAAGTGCTACAGGCCCACTTGTAGCATTTAATCTAAAGCCCTGGATACATGTTGTACCTCTTTATTATGGACTTATAGGTAAATGAAATGTGTCAAATAGGTGTAGGCCAGTTTGACCATGCTTTAAGGAGTGAGCCCAAGCACTTTAGCACTTGTTAACAGCGGAAAGTGCACAGAGTCCTAAAACCAACAAAAACGAATTTCCACAACCGGAGGTGAGTAGGCAAAAAGATTGTATTTTTATTATCTTTCATGTATCATTACTTTGTTGTCTTTAATGTACTTTTTATTTTGTAGTTGTTGAGCTTGGTTTTCTTTTCTTTCTTTTGTTAGTTTTGGTCTGGATCCATTTTTGTTATCTTTATTTCTGAAAGATAAGAAGAATGGTGTATATTAATAATCTTGTTAAAGTAAACGTTTAGAGTTTTCTTGTATTGAAGTTATTATTAATGTATTTTATTGTACTTACTTTGTGAAGTACTTTGTTAGTGTCCTTTTCTTTTGCAATGTGTTAGATATCTGGCAGAGTTTTGGTATCTTTAAGTGTTGTTTTTTTTCTCAAACAGCTGATTGCACATATTTGTGTATTTTGTATACTCTATTCTCAATTATAAACCTTTTTAGTTGGTTAACTGTATTTAGTTTGTATTTCATTGGTTGCCTTCTTACTTATTTACTTTATTTGGTAAATGCTAATTAGTGTTTGTTAGTGTAGTAGTTATGTTTTATATTTTATGTTTAAATATATTCATTTTAAGTATTTTTATTTTCATTGTTGTAGTTAAAAGTATATACGTATATATTATGACATTAATGTTATTTATGTTCTATTGTAATTTAATATATTTAAGTAAATATTACATTTAGATTGCATATGTATTCAAACTGTGCTTAGGTTGCTAGAAAATTGTGATAACATTTTGTAATTTAAAAATAATTCAAGCTATTTATCGTATTTTATTTTTTTATTATTTTTGTTTTGTTTATGTAATTGTAACAACGTTTTTGTTGCCAAGTAATTTAGATTTTAATATCTATCTTGCATTTCATATATTTTAATGAGGTATTGATGTGGTGTTGATGATTAGTGTAAATTTTGTTGTCTTGTTAACATTTTGGTAACTTATTTACATTTGACTGTGAAATCTTTGCATTCAATAATATAGATTTTTATTTTTAAGTATATTGTCACAATATTAATGTTATCAATATTTTGTTGCTGACATTTGTGTATTTTAACATGGTTGTTGCCAATATTATGTCATAGAAGCATGTAAACAGCTCATGAGGGAGGAGATTGGGCCCCTATGCATTTTCACTTTTCAAGTTGGAGATTGACACTTCAATATGTGTAGAAGCGAACCAGTTTTTCATTTCCGTTTTTTATTGTTCAGTGGGCTATAAGATTCAGAAGGTCTGAGCCTTCAGTTGTATATGTGCCCTCTGGTTTGTTTTGGAAGATATTCTGAAGTTATGAACCCAGGAGGCTTGCTAGGGTTTAGAGTAAAAGACAGGCATTAGTTCTTTGGACCCCCAATCAATTACATTCCAGAAGCACCAGCTGTCATTATTCACTGCTGCCTCATGTAATGGTTTCCATTTCCTGTAGAAGAATTATGGGGAATATGTACAAGGAAGTGGCGGAGCACGGTGTTAGCCTCCTTGGCTTAATGCCGCGCTCTGCCACTTCTGAAACACAAGGCTGCACCATATTTACAAGAATGTGGTACAGCCTTGCATTTCCCCCTGCAATGGCGCTATGTTTAGCAACTGAAGCGCCAACGCAGGCACCCTTGCAGCATAGTTCAAGGGTGTCTGCGTGCAGGGAAGGATTGTTTATGTGTAGGAAGGTGTCCCTTCCTGCACATAAACAATCCTAAAATGCCATTCTGTCACTTTCATGTGTGCTGCTTCATGCAGCACACACGAATGCGACAACATGGCATTTGTTTTAAACATAAACAAACCATGGCATTTTGCTTTTTCCATGTGTGCTGCACAAGGCTGCACACATGGTAAAAGCAACAAGCTTTGGCATAGCCAATAGGGCTCGCCTTTGGGACCTTGTAAGTAAAAAAAAAAAACTAAAGTGTAAGTCTTCACGTTTACATTTACTGCATCCTAAATATGAAGTAAATGTAAACGTGAAGTCTTATACTTCATTTTTTTTTTTACTTACAAGGTCCCAAAGGCGAGACCTATTGGCTATGCCAATGCTTGTTTACAGTGCACCCTACAATGCGGCGCTTGTTCCTCACACACATTGCCTTCAAGTTCGCCTGCTGCAACCAGACATCCCATACCAGCTATGCTCTTTCAAACACACAACAGGCCTAAATTAGGTATTTCAGCCTGTTGTTTATTCGAAAGAGCATATTTG
This sequence comes from Triturus cristatus, assembly GCF_964204655.1. Taxonomy (NCBI): domain Eukaryota; kingdom Metazoa; phylum Chordata; class Amphibia; order Caudata; family Salamandridae; genus Triturus; species Triturus cristatus. The sequence goes on along the minus strand of NC_140592.1, from coordinate 177,351,181 downwards.
TGACAAGACAATTTTTTCTATTTTTGTTAAATTATTTTGTATTATGTTTCCCTAAAATAAAGTACAATTACAAAATATATATGCTCATGTGTCAAACAAAAAGACAACACAGTGGTAGATCATGCATAATAAGAGAAAGTCACGTATAATGCAAACAGAGGTTAAGTACTTTTCATCTAGGTTGAGTCAAATAACATGTTCTTTTTATGCAAAAAAAAACACAACTTGTGAATCCTTTTTGAAAGCTGTACAAAACTTTTTTTTAAAGGTAACACTCACTCAAGTAACACGCAACAGTGTAATTATTTCCATCAGTTACGTGCAAAGCAGGTGACAGCACAAGTCTGTTAGTCCTGCATACAAAAAGGAAACAATCAATCTCTGAAATCAGAAACAAACTTTTAGAAGCAGATTTTTTATGTATACTTATGTGCACCTCGGAGTATTTTAAGCGGGACGTCGGAGGAACATTGTATTTCTTTTTGGGTTTTTTCTGCGGAAGAGTGAAGGTACTAGTGTGCATTGCACAGAGCACAGCAGAAGCAGCCGGACATTCCGTTCATACAAAGCCTGGACTTGCAGCGACACTTTCGACGGTGGCGAAAGAGCGTGGCAAAAGTTATTTTCAACCGGTCAAAATCCAGGGAAAGCGAATGGTTCCCTGAGCACTTCAAAGAGTCATTTTGATATGCCTACACAACTAGCCGAGGCAGCTTTCAGACGTGATTTCGATTCACACACAAAGAAAAAAGAAAAAAAAAGCTTTGGGTTCTCTTACAGAAAGCTTGCCGTTGGGAAGTTGGTTTTGGCGCTGGGCCAAAATTAATGTTCAAAGAGGGGCCTCATTACCAATTCATGGCAGCCTTCAGCGCTAACAAAAAATGTGACTGTCAGGTCGTGCTCTACTCAATGCACAGGAGCAGAATGTCGCAAGTTCCCAATGACTCACCAGGATTCTTCAGCAACACGCATATGAAAGCATGCATGCCAAACTAACCCCAGGGGGGAAAGGGGATGGGACAGAGAAGAGAAAGTCTCACTGCGCCTGATTCTTTCTTCAGCTTCTGACTCTTTCCTTCGTGTCTTCTTCAGGCAAGCACGAGTATATTTTTGACTGTAAGATAAATAACACTCGTTAATACTAATCCTATTCCCAACTTTTCCTATCTGACTTTATCTATTCTGTTGTAAACCTACCCCGTCTAAATGTGACCAATGCTTCTCTTCTTTTGTTGTTTTTCTTGCTTCTGTGTGCTGTAACTAAATGTTAATTCTTTTTTTTTAAATATAAATTCTGTTTATTAAACAAGTAAAAATTTGTCATGCGATACAGATATTCATGTCGTACAGTTACAAGGAACAGTTTCTTTACAAGCGTCGATATATTGTTTTCGTTATCAAATTTACCTCTACAGTACATGCAGTGGGTTTCAAACCGTGATGTGTTCGTCAGGGTATGGGATAATAGGAGGTTCACACAGTCCTCCCCGATATATGTTCCATTTAGTCCAAAGTGCTACCCATTTCCTGGGACACCCCCGAGCTACATACACTGTTTTCTCTCGTGCCATACACCAATCCATGTCCTCCTTCCATTTCCTCATTGTCGGGGGTGCAGCGGCCCCCCATAACTGCGCTATGTTGCGCTTGGCAATCATCTGCCCGAGTGTAAACCAGATCCTCCCCTTCACATTTAAGTCTGTGGGCTCCCAAATGTTCAACAGGCATCTCTTGGCTTCGGGCAGTAAAGTCACCCCCCAGGCCGTACTCATACATTTCAAGATTTTCTGGCAGAAGTCTTGAATTAGCGGACATTCCCAGATAACGTGTAGGAATGCACCCTCCATCCCACATCTCCTCTTGCACAGCCCATCCTCACTTCTACCCATGAGCATTAGTTGCCTCCCTGGAAGTTAAATCCTGTGCAGAATCTTCAATTGTACCAATTTCAGTTTTGCCGAGATGGCAACTTCTTTTGGCGATGAAAGTGCCTCCTGCCACTCCTCATCGTCAATTAAATGTTAATTCTTGATCTTTAGTTTCCTCTTCCTATAACTATTCTCTTATGTCTTTTGTAGATTCCTCACCTATTTAGTAACAGCTGTGGCGTCATATGGAGTCTGTATTGGAAAGTATCTTTTTAATTTCTCTGTATTGCTTCACCCTTCTGTGTGGTTGTCGACTGGCTCCTAAACTATAACTAAAGTACTAAATTCTGCTGAAGTTATGTTCACTCCAAATATACATTGTAAATGAATAAATGAGTTGATTCACTACTATCTCTCTTTTACACTTCAACCAGCCAGTATGTTTACTCAGGACTAAAACGGCATGTTATGTTAGACAAGGACTCTGTTGACTTCACAGAGCGCTGCCTCACGTCAAAACGCCGAAGTTGTGCTGGCGTTGCTTTCGCTCTCAGAAATTATTGTGGTTCGACAGAGCACATGCTCTATGCCACGGTTGTGTTGCCCTATTGTATGCGCATGCTCTAATTCGCTAATTCCCCTAAGGAACTATCATGCGCATGCCCCCACAAGATACAATACACGGAACAGTCTTACTGCGCTGCGGTCGTCTCCTCTGAAATTCCGAACTCTGCCAAGTCAAGGTATTAGAAGCGCAACAAAGTTTTCCCTATCTAAACTTTTGCGGCGCTTCTCAGTAACGTATTCTTCTCCTCAATGCTCAGGTGAAGTGCGCCACAGCTCAGGCGCTTCACCTGGATCTTCGTGATTGGGGCGAGCGGTAGAGTCCTAACCTGCTGACCTAGCAGTTGACTCTTGGCGGCCATCTTTGAATCAGTATTTGCCAGTAATTTGCATTGCTCCTTAATCTTCTTGATTCTTCCACTAGTTTTAACTACTACAGTGTTTACAGACAATCTATTCCTGACAAGAGGTCTGACAGTCCTGACAGTGACCCAACAGGGTAAATGAACGCCTAAAATTAACCAGAGGGAAACAAGCCCGCGAGTGGGGCGCGTGCGCGCACCACAGCGATCGATCTGTTTTCAATTATCGCACCTGTGTCTGGGCACGATAATTGAAAACAGATGTGGCCTATGCGGGTAACCGCAAGCAATAGGCCGTGGGCGGAGCAAAGGCGGGACATGCACCCACCTTTGCCCAATTGCGTGCTGTGCTTCTTAGAAAGACGCACGCAAAGCCCAAAAGCCTGGGAGAAAAACACGCACAAGCGTGTGGTGAGCTTTCTAACACCCATTACTAAAAGTCGAGCAAGCAGCGCATGCGCGCTGCTCTAGGCTGGACCTAAAACCGAGGAGAAATAATGAATTTCCTGGTATTAATTTTGGCGCTGCCACCCTTGTATGCCACCCTTGTACATAGGGGGCAGCATCAAAATGAATGAGAGTTGCGGTAGAACACCCACCGCAACACCCACTGCCCACCCCTTTCACACTAACCATAGCGTGAAAGGGGGCCTTATGTACAAGGCAGCGTTAAGCTACGTTATGTGGCTTAACGCCGCCTTGTACATAAGGTGCAGCCCCTATCGCCACCAAAACGTTGGTAAAAGTGACGTTGTGGTTGCGATTGGGGCTAGTGCATATGCCCCTCAGTTTTCTATTTTCTTCCATGTTCAGCTCTTTATTTTCATCATTCAGAGGCTCTTTCAACCTATCAGCTGCCACATCAATTATTTTTTCTTTTGTCCACATTCTTTATCAAGCCAAGTAATTTCCAGGGCCAGTCTGTGGTTTTGCTGGTATCATTGTCTTTGGTGATGCTTCCTCCTTCGTGCTTTCGATCATCCATTTAGCAAAGATTTCCACTACACCCTCAATAGTAAATGAAATACATATATACATTAAAATTAAGTTGCAACTTTTTTGTTCTACATTTAAAATTAATTTACATACTTATAAAGTCAGAATAGTTTTACTATTTTTCTAAAATGTTTAATACATTTTCTAACTTTTCCCATACTTAGTTCTCAGGCTCGGTGGCGGAGACCGCCACCTATTTGTGTGAAAAGTTACAAGTAGTAACTTTTTCATTCATAAATTAGGCTCTACGTCCAGTTTCAGGAAGTGGAGACATGTAAGTCTACCCTTTGTATTAAATGTATAAAAGTCACTGGTGTTTGTATCGATGGGAGGCTATAGCCGTTTTTCCTGATATTGAAAGTCTATATTATACAGTGCATATTGCCAGGATGAATCTGGGATCCCTTTATCAAGAGTTGAGAAGACTATTAGTATGATGAAACTAAAATTCTGAAGGCCTGAAGAAGTGAATTAATTTCGCGAAGCACGTGTTGGCTTGCCTGTTCTGTACCACTACTATGTGAAGAGAATTTTGTGATCAAGCATATGATGTACTTCAAATGTTACTTCTGCCAAAGTTGAAGACAACTTGTTTCGTGTCTGAACAAGAACGTACGACAATAAAAGAATTTTGCAGAGAGTGTGTTTTTCTCAGTGTATAACCTAATGTGTGACTATTCCCTGAAAGGAAAACAGAGATCTGGGAACTAGCGCGGGCATTTCTCTAAATTTCCTCTGTTGTTGATGTTACTCATGTTTCGTAAGTGTTTTTGTTTTATTTTGCAATCCCTGACCTTACTCTTCTTTAAGTGAGTGACGGTTTGACAAGCCAGAATAACCTGTCACGTCCTCACACATGTATTATGGATTCTGAATTATACTTTAGTACAGGCTGATGCTCCTCTTCAATTATAGTGATGGTGGCAACTTCCTTTCCCCTATTGGGTTACATTGTTTCAAAATGGTGTACTTGCTCACATGAGTCAGCCATTCTTAAAAAACATCCCATAAGGAAACTTCTATTTGACAGACGCAAAAGGAACGATTCACTATTGATCAAGAAATAATGAAAAACCCGTTTACTTCATGCAGTCAACAAATAGAAATTGCGCTCTCTCTGCCTATTTAGGTTCACGGTTTGTGGAAGATATTCTCAAATCCACATTGTAAAAGGGATTATCCAGATCCATTAGAAATATGTTTTTTCTGGACCACACAATATAAACCCCCTACAATTTGCTAGTTACATTGAGCTAATCAAATTAATCAACATGATCTCCATAGGTCATGCCCTCAGGCATCATGCCATTGACGAAGGCAGATCCACTGAATCCAACTGCTGTTTGGATGCAGAAGAGGAACTTCATCTGCACCCAGCAAGCTCTGGACAATAAGCATGGCTCGCAGCCATGACTTGCGCTCAGCACCCTCCATGTGCAAAGCAGTAGCCGGCCCTGTACTTAGCACCATTTCTAATGCAAAAAGAACAATTGATGGACAGAATGTTGAACACTTTTCAAACATTCACCCCAGTACTGTGACCTGGGTCTAAATCCATAACTATTTTGCTCCCCATGCCATTTCAGTTTAAACCCAGCCATATAAAAATCAGTTATGACCCTGCTCCCCAATGGGAACAGTCCAGCCCGACTCACCAGGCCAGATGCTCCCTGGACTGGAAGCAAGCAACCTGGGGCCGATTTTTGGGTTTCACCCCTCATCAGCCAGGCAAGCCTGACTCCAATGGCATGGAGAGCACAGGTCCCACATCTGGGCATACCCATCGCACTCGGGTGGCAATTGCAAAACGAACAATTGATAGACAGAATGTTGAACAATGTCAAACATTCATCCCAGTACAGTGATCTGGGCCTAAATCCAGCGATCTTTTGCTCCCAATGCCATTTCAGTTTAAACCTATCCCTATAAAAATCATCAGTCTTGACCCTGCTCTCCATGGGAACAGTCAATCAATCAATCAATCAATCAATCAATCAATCAATCAATCAATCAATCAATCAATCAATCAATCAATCAATCAGGGGTTTGTAGAGCATGCCAACTCACCCATGAGAGTGTCAAGGAGCTGGGGGGGGGGGGGCCTGCTCATCTGTCTGGGTGTGAAGGTTCAGTCAAAGAGCCAGGTCTTGAGGTCCTTCCTGAACTGGGTCAATGACACGGATTGCCTGAGGTGGAGGGGCAGGGTGTTCCAGGTCTTGGCAGCAAGGTAGGAGAAGGATCTTCATCCGGTTATGGTCTTGTGGATCCGTGGGAAAGAGGCCAGGGCGAGTTGGGTGGAGCGGAGTTGTCTGGCAGGTGTGTGGCAGGATAGGCGGTGGTCCTGTGTCATGGAGAGCTTTGCAGGCATGTGTGAGGAGGTTGAAGGTGATTCTCTTGTTGATACGGAGGCAGTGAAGTTGTTGGAGGTCATGTCATGTGGCTGTGGCAGTGATGTCGAGGATCATCCTGGCTACGGAGAGTTGGACGTTCTGTAGTTTCCTGAGCTGTTTATGGGTGATGCAAGCATAGAGTGCATTGCCGTAGTCCAGTCTACTGGTAATGAGTGCGTGGGTGACTGTCTTTCTGGATTTTGTGGGGAGCTATCTGAAAGTCTTTCACAGCAGGCGGAGCACGTGGAAACAGGATGAGGATACTGCGTTGATTTGGCAGTTCATTGAGAGCGCAGAGTTCAGTATGATGCCAAGGTTGCATGTGTGGTTGGTAGGGGTTGGGGGAATTCCAAGTGCAGCAGGCCACCAGGAGTCATCCCAGGCTGAGGGGGTGGATCCCTGGATGAGTACTTCAGTCTTGTCTGAGTTAAGCTTGAGGCTGCTGTCTTTCATCGAGGTGGCGACTGACTTCATCCCATTGTGGAAGTTGCTCTTGGTGGCTGAGGGTTCGTCTGTGAGGGAGAGGGTCAGCTGGTTATCGTCGGCATAGGAGATGATGTTGAGTCTGTGGCTTCTGATGATGACTGCAAGTGGGGCCATGTAGATGTTGAAGAGGGTGGGGCTCAGGGAGGATCACTGAGTCACTCAGCAGCTGATCTCTGTGGGTTCTGAGTTGAACGACAGAAGTTTGACTATTCGCATTCGGCTGGTGATAAAGGAGCAGATCAAATTTTAGAGCTTTGTCGTGGATGCCGGCGTCATGGAGTCTTGCGCAGAGAATGTGATGGGAGATGGTGTTGAAGGTGACTGAGAGGTCCAGGAGGATGAGGGCGGCAGCAGTCTCTACTCAGTCGAGGAGGGTGCTGATGTTGTCTGTGGCGGATGAGGAGAGCGTCTTGGTGCTGTGGTTGCTTCTGAAGCCTGATGGGGAGAGGTCCAGGATGTTGTTAATTTCGATGAACTCCAAAAGTTGGACGTTGATGGCTTTCTAGATGACTTTAGCTGGGAACAGGAGCAGAGAAATGGGTCTGTAGTTCTTCAGGTCCACTGGGTCGGCACAGGGTTTCTTCAGCAGAGGCTTGATATCTGCATGCTTCCAGTCTTCCAGGAAGGTTGCAGACTCAGTGGAGCACTTCATGGTGCTGCAGAGTTTGGGTGCGATGGAGCTGCTGGCTCTGTTGAAGATGTAGTGAACACAAGGAGATGATGGACAGAACCCTGAAACTTTTCAGACACTCACCCCCAGTCACAGATCTGGGTTGAATCCATCATCATTCTTAGGCTCACTTCGCCACCCCAGCTCAGACACAGCTATATGCAAATCAGTCTTGGCCCTGTCCCTCATGGGAACAGTCCAGCCCAAACTGCCAAGCCATGTCTTCCCTGGGCCGGAAACAAGCATCCTGGGACCGGTTTCGGGGTGACACAACTCTTCAGCCAGGCTAGCTTGAATCCAGTGGCAAAGTGAGCAACGGACCCACATCTGGGCATACCCTGCCAACTTAGGGCGAACACAGCAAACACAAGGAGATGATGGACGGAGCGCTGACATTTTCAGACACTCACCCCCAGTCACAGATCTGGGTTGAATCCATCATCATTCTTTAGCTCACTTCGCCACCCCAGCTCAGACACAACTATATGCAAATAAGTCTTGGCCCTGTGCTTAATGGGAACAGCGCAGCCCAAACTGCCAAGCCATGTCTTCCCTGGACCGGAAACAAGCATCCTGGGATCGGTTTCGGGGTAACACGCCTCTTCAGCCAGGCGTGGGTCCCGGGCTCACTGTGCCACTGGAATCAAGCTATCCTGGTTGATCAGGGGTGAAACCCCGAAACCGGTCTTAGGATGCTTGTTTCCGGTCCAGGGAGGACCTGCTTGGCAGTTCAGGCTGGACTGTTCCCATGAGGCACAGGGTCAAGACTGATTTGCATATGGCCAGGTCTAAACTGGGGTGGCATGGTGAGCAAAAGAAGAGTGGAATCAACCCAGTTCTCTTGAGTGGGGGTGAATGTTTTGATTTGTTCTGCATTCCGTCCATCAATTGTGGGTCTTTTGAAGATGTAGTGAGGGCAGGGATCCAAAGGGGCTCCACAGAGTGGATGCTCTTCATGATCCTGAGGGTGTCGTCAGAGGTGAGGCTAGTTCAGTTGGTCAGGGTCTGCTGTGGTTTGGAGCCATTGGGTGCAGTGGTTGCGGGTGGGGTAGGTGGGTTTTGGGTTGCAGAGCTGTCATAGATCTCCTTGATCGGGTGATTGAAGAAGGTGGCGTGGTTGTCGCAGAGGTCTTTAGATGGGGGAATGTCTGCTGTCTTTGTGTTGGGTTTAGCTAATTCTTTGACCACGGCGAAGTTTTTTGCTGTTGTATGTGTTGGCATTGATGCATTACAGTATGACTGCTTTCTTTGTTGTTCTGGTGAGGCAGCGGTGTGCGGTAATGGCAGATTTGAAGGCTACTTGGTCTGCCATGATCTTGCTGCTCCTCCATCTTTTCTCGAGCAATCTGCAGTTGCTCCTGGACTCTTGGAGGGTGGGGCAGAATCAGCAGGCTTTGTTGGAGGACTGTTTGCCTGAGGGTTTCCTGAGGGAGGCCAGTGTGTTGGTGCAGTCGGAGATCCAGGGGTGAAGGTTGGGCGCTGAGGTGTTGGCTTCCATGGATGTCAGTAGAGGGGTCTTGCTGTGGGAGGTGGTGAGCTGGTCTTGGGTGACCTTGTTGCAGCTTCAGCGAGGAATGCGGTGGGTGTTCTGGCATAAGGTCGGTTTGATGAAGGAGAAGTGAATGCAGTGGTGGTCGATCCAGTGTGGCTCGGAGGTGTGGCTGACAGAGATGTTGTTGCTTATGGGACCACATGTTTTCCATGCTAATCCCTCTTGGTCTCTCCACAGCTGTTAATTCAGTGTATGTTCCCACTTTTCTTGCAACCATCAGCTCCTTAATCAGTACCAGCTGAGCGGTTTACCAGTTTTCATTATAGTTCTCTAAGCACTCTTCCCTGTCTCCTAGTATTTCACATACTCACTAACCACAGCAGTACTCAAGATAACCCTGTAAGCACAGAAATATTTTTCTATTTTCCTTCGTTTTGGTCCAACCTAAATTCTGTACTAATTTTAGACCATTATCCAACATTTAAATGAGCAAAAACTTCCCAACTTCCTCTGCTGGAACTAGCAAGTCCCCCATGTTGCACACTTCCTGGATTCTCCAGTCCCTACCATCAGGAACATTAGTGTATTCTTTGATTCCTGCATATGGAAGAAATCATTCATGTTCTCTACCACCACATCAAATCACCAGGTTGTGAACATATTCAAATCAATTCCTCCTTTCCCTTCAATAAAGGGCATTCACAAACTTCTAAAATCACAAACATAAAACATGACGTACTTGCTAAAACTAACCTTTTGTGCAGTAACATCAAGTTCTCCACTTTGTTGCAGTATACTGTGTGTTTCAACCAACTATATTTTTTAAACATTTATTACTTGGGAACATTGTGATTTACATTGCTTTTTCCATTTGATTTCGCATTTTTCTGTGTGTTCAATTTCAGGTGTGTTCCAACCTTCAATACACATTGTAACTCTGTGATCCTAAGTGCTTTATGAACATTACAACTTTGTGAAAAAGGAAAGTAGATACGCAATGGTTTTGTTTTTATTGGTTATGTTGCATGTTGTGAATAGGGTTTAGAGTGATTTCTGCCATTTAGACTGTAAATATATGTATATATATATTCAGAACTATGGTAAAACATTGTGTTATTACGCAGTTCTGCCTGTAGATTTACTTACTCATTGCAAGGTTGATAAATGTATTGTAATGCGTCTATACTTATCCTTCACTATCTCCAGTCACCTAGGGCTTGACTCCCAGAAAGCCACAAGACTTTGGGCCGGATTACGACTTATGGCAGTGCAGAGGCGTGAGGCACACTGCGCCACAGCACAGCCAGAAGTCACCGCCTCCTGCCCATCAGATTACAATTTAAAAGTGGTCTGGCAGGCGGCATGGCAGTTCCTCTATCAAAGGCGATGGAGCCTTTCAAAAAGGCACCGCAATGGGAATGCCACACAAGGTTCCTGCAGCAAAAGACACAGTTGATGGATGGAATGCAGAACAAATCTAAACATTGACCCCCAGTCAAGAGATATGGGTTAAATACATCATTCTTTTGCTCACCATGCCACCCCAATTTAGACCTGGCCATATGCAAATCAGTCTTGACCCTGTGCCTTATGGGAACAGTCCAGCCCGAAGTGCCAAGCCAGGTACTCCCTGGACCGGAAACAAGCATCCTAGGAGCGGTTTCAAAGGTTCCTGCACAGCATGGACTGTAACATCCATGCCGTGCAGTAACTGGTGTGCATGCACACAGGTGTGCATACACGTGGCGTAAGGCACCAGGGGGCCCTGTAGGGCCCCATTTGTTTCTTCTCTGCCATAGTTTTCATGGCTGTGGAACCGCAATGAAAACCATGGCGGAGAGGAAATTCTTAATATGCTTGACAGGACCAGGTGGTCCCGCCAAGCATATTGCGGCAGGCCCATGCCAGTTTGACCTCCCAAGTCATAAGGGACCGCCGCACATCCATAAGTCTGGAGGTCCTCAGACTGCCAGAGTCGTAAATTGGGCCTTTTGTGAAGCTGATTTGCCCTGCGACTCCAGTACCTACCGCACTGGTTGCTAGGGGCCCCGGAGTTCTCACTATTAGACTGTTTAGCATCCGCTGCAACTAAATGTCCTAAAGACCAATCCTGACATCCACTCATTATCTCACCTGCAACTTGCAGCTAGAATATCACACAGCCATTCACACACTCCTCCATGTAAATATATATTGCATGTTATGTACTCCCTGTTCTTAATGTTTTCAACTGGTTCACAACAGCCCTCTGTTCAAAAATATCTCACGCTCCTTCATTAGGTAAATAAATATTTACATTTTCAATTTAGGACAGCACACTTTATTTTGCTTCTATTGTGTTACAATATCCTGCATGTAAAAAGCATGTTAGGATTCGCTACACGAAAATATATAATATCCTTTACTAATGCCTCTTAAAAATAGCAGTATATAGCTAATGAGCCTGCAGAATGACAGTGCTGGTGTGTTTATTACACTTCGCTGATTTAGAACAGTCTTAAAGGTAGAATGTTTTCAAATCATAAATGTGCAGTGGCTTCACTGATATTGTGACACAATCATCTAACATGAATGGTACTTTATTGTCCATTTGTATAGTGTTTCACACACCTCATAAGAACCAGAAGCACTCTAATATGCGTCAGTGCTAGGGAGCCCGTCAGAGGGTATAGTATGAAGGGTATTGGATGTGGTATATCTTATGTCCGAAATGCTGATTGAAACGCGTGACGTTCAGTGGCATGCTCCAAACATGGTTCACAATGTAGGCCCAGATTTTCTAACATTTTGCGTCTTGGTTGCATCACATTTTGTGGCACAGTCATGATGCAAAATCCCACTCACCATTTGCAAATCTACGCAAGGGAGGATTTGCGTTGCCTTGTTTGGCTTCATATAAAACAGGAAACGCAATGCAGCGACTTGTGCTGCATTGCGTTACCCTGCGTTGGGTAGGTGTTACATGGGTGTAGCATGCACATTCCAATACATCCACCCATGTATTTTGATGCAAACCCAGATTAACTAAAGGCAGTAAACCTGGGTTTGCCACAAAATGGCATGTTTCCATGTGCTCTGCATTGTGCACCACAAATAGAAAGAGGAATATGCCTCTTAGGATTGTTTTTGTGCAGGAAGGTACCCCTTCCTGCATGAAAACAGTCCTGCTCATAACGCAGGCACCCTTGCTCCATGGTTAATGCAAAAAGAGAGCAAAAGTGTGCCTTATCCTCGTAGATATGTGCATTTCTGCTCTCTCTCTTTCACACAGGCCAGGGCAAGTTGCCTGGTAGCACTGGTAGTGTGAAAGGTTAACAAATCCAGGCTGTAAGGCTGCAGAGAGTGTAAGAATAGACACAGATGCGCAAATCTACTACTTAGTTTTATTTGCGCAATCATATTTTGGATTTTTAGGCAAGCGTGTTGTTTTTTAAATGTATTTCGTAATTTATATGTATTTATTTGTGATTCTGATTAATTACGAGCGCCAGATTGGTAAAATGCTAAACTGTATTCTTTCAGTGGAACTTCGGACCATTTGCAACACGTTCAACTCTGAGGCAGCGCCAAAAACTAACACCACTGGAAAGCAGGTATTAGAGTGGCACGGCGAGGGAAAATACTGTTATTTCTCCAAATGTTTCGCTCTTTCTATGTGTGCACATAGAAGGAGAAGGCCACCTTTAATTATTGTTTATGTTCAGGAAGGTGTCCCTCCCTGCGCACAAACAATCATCCCTGCAATGCAGGCACGCATGCACCGAGGCGCAAGGGTGGCCGCGTTGGTGCTCGGCAGCTTTTTCAGCACCGGCGCAAGGGAAAACACATCAGTGCGCTGTATTCTTGTGCACACGACAAATCCCTGCGTTTTTTAACCCCTTCCATGCTCATGACGGAACGGTTCCGTCATGAGCATCGGTTGAGCTGTGCTCATGACGGAACCGTGCCGTCATGGCCCCGCCCGCGCTCGAACCCTTCAGCACCGCGGGGGAATCCGCGCAGCGCTGAAGGGGTTAAATGATGCGGCACTGCTAAATTGCTTACAGCGTCGCACTGCATCATTTCTTTGTAAATATGCCTCAAAGTCTCTTAACGAAGAATAACGTCTACTGTGAATGTTCCTAGTGCAAAACAATTTCTGAGAATATGCCTGTTTTGTTGAAAACGCTGTTGAACAATTTAACTAGACAGTTTTAACATTTTCTGGCACAAAAACTGCTTCTTTCCCCCACATGAAAGCGTTCTTATAATAGTAGAAAGGAAACTCTTGGGGTGTGGTTGGCATGAGATAATAGTACCCCTCGGGCTCTATAACAACCAAGGCATAATTTTCTCTGTTAGGTTTCCCTTACCACAAATCTCAGTGACGTGCATTGTTCAGTTCCGTCTGGTGGGCTTTGTGAGGGCATCCCTTTTAAAGGGGCTGCCTTTTCTAAACTACTGCTATAAAGGGATCCGTCTGGGAGGTCCCGTGCGGTGCTCTGAGCCCAGATCAGTTATACAAAAGTGCCATTTCACATTAAGAATTAAACTTCTAGGTAATTCAAAGCAGGGTCGAATTTGCCATCAATTTGCAGGCATTTATGTAAGTATAATTGACGAGATGGGTCCCCTTCAATTACATTCGCTGAGATTTTAAGAACTCATCCAGCTTTACAATCCCTACATTTTGGAGACAGCCTCCCGAAGGGCGCACTTCCCATCTGTGAAGGGCGGAGACCACACGCAGCAGCAGCGCCACTCTGTGCATTCTCACCTTGGCGTGACCTTTTCTTTCACAGCGCCTTAGTGCCTCAGGGGGAGGGGAGTTCAAACACTTCAAACACCCAAGTGGTAGCTAACGATGCAAGCAAACAAGATCAAGAACCGACCCATCGGCTTTCTAGTTAAAGTTCCATCCAATCATTGCTGTAAAGATGATTGAAGTTTTAAAAGGTGCTTTTCTGACAGTCATCCTAACCTCACGAACCACTGTGAAACAGAGTGGGCTTCAGTTCTTTAAATGCCGGTAGGGTAACAGTCCAACACTAGAACGGGTTGAACGTAAGACAGTAACCAATAATTCTAATTTAGCTTTTATTTATTCCGATGTTTCTATAGTGCGGAGGCAGCATGGGACGGAATCCTGGCCCTCTACATGCTCAAATAAATGAAAACAGTTTGTGAGTGTGTGTGTGTGTATGGGTGTGCGTGTGTGTGTGTGTGTTTGTGTGTGTGTGTGTGTGTCTGTGTATATTGAAATATATATATTTCAATAAAGAAATGTAAAAAAATATATATATTATATATGTATATATATATATATATATATATATATATATATATATATATATTTTTTTTTTTTCTCGGCCCCCGCTTGACGAATCACCACGAAACTTTCAGGGTAGGAGCGGAGCGGAGCTGTCCAAAAGTTTGGAAAATTTTGCAAGGATTCGTCAACCGGCGCCAGACTTATTGGGAATAGAATGTTGCGGATTTCCTATGGAAAATAGGTCCTAACTATAACTACCTACTGACGACCGCCAGTAGGTAATATATATATATATATATATATTACCTACTGGCGGTCGCCAGTAGGTAGTTATAGTTAGGACCACGTTTCCATAGGAAAACCTCAACATTCTATTTTGAATAACTTTGGCGCCGGTCGACGAATCCTCGCGAATTTCTCAAAATAGGTGGGGCGCTACGCTCCGCTCCTACCCTGAAAGTCTCGGGGGGATCCGTCAAGCGGGGGCTGAGATAAAAGGGGGGTCCCAAAACGCGTTTTTCCCATGCATTTTTCCATAGGACCTTTAGAACGAGCTACAGCCCGAACGGCTGAACAGAATTACTCAAAATTTTGCAGAGAGGTAGTCCCTAGGTCAAGGAAGTGCCTTTTGTAGGTTTGGTGTAAATCTGTTCAGTAGATTCTGAGAAAATAGCCTTTAAATCAATATATATATCTGAGCCCGCTTACGGTACGCTTACCGTACGCTTACGGTAAGCGTACGGTGGCGTGCGCGAGCGCGATTCTGATTGGCTCTTAGATCTTAGTAAACATTCGAATCGGCCGAAACCAGGAAGCGGCGGCCGCCATTTTGTGTATTTCACTCTGAAAAAAAAGAGTGAAAACAAGGAAAGGGGGCAATGAGGAGAGTTACAGACCCCCTAACAATTGTAAGGGGGTCAAAGAAGGACAGAAAAGTACAAAAAAAACATTTATTGATTTTAAAAAAAATCACGGGGTACGCGTACGGTAAGCTTACGGTAAGCGTACGGTAAAAAAAATAAAAATAAATAAATGAAAAGCAGATTTAAGAGTTTAGAAATTAGGGAGCTCTAAAAAGAGCTGTTGTGTTTATGAAGTCATTTTTTTAGTGGTACCTACAAGTAAGTACCGATGCAGAGTCTAAGGTTCAAGAGGAAGACTCTGTTCCCTTCATCATTGAAGTGCACACCATCTCCTCTATAAATGTCTTGCATGTCATAACGCAAGTTGTTGTGGTAAGTGGCACCCATACCATAGTCACGGAGGAAAGCAGAAACAGATTTGTTGACGTGCTTTCTTGCTTTGTCAATCTGTGGACAGAAATGATTGGACCAGTTCCATTTTTGCCTTTGGCATATGTTGGAAAACACAAAGGCAGTTTTAGGGAAAAGTGTAAACAGTTGTGCAAAGGTGTCCTTCACAAGCATTTCCAGACCTACCCCAGTGCCTAGGTCATTGCCACCACAGTGCACTATTATGAGGTCAGGGTGTTGGATTTGAATGAAGGATTTCACCAATGGCATCAATTGGTGCCACTTTAACCCTCTCTGACCAATCCATTTAATGTCTACATTTGGCAAAGCAAGGTCTCTCACCATATCTGTTTTCTCTGCAAACTTTTCACTCCAGAAGACATAGCTGTGCCCTACAATCCACACTGTGAACATCTTCAAAGGAGAACTGGATGCACTCAGGAGGTGTCTTTCAGTAGAATGGCAATATGAAAAGAAAGACAGTTTGGAAATGGAGGCATACATATTTTTTTAAAACAAAAAGAACTGATTGGCTGTTTCATACCATTCCAGAATAAAAACTAGGCTGTATGTGAAAATTAATAGAAGCATGTTTTGTATTGGTACAAAAAAATGTGTAACCAAAGAACAGTACTATGGATTTGCTGTTAGGTTTGAAAAGTCAAGCACTCTTGCTCTGTGGAATTGAAACATTGTGTGTCGAACTTCTGACCTAACTGAACACAGCAGTGTTCCATGAGCTGTTGCTATGGTAGCAGGCAGAAGTCAAGTTGGGGGAAGGGTACTATGCAGAAGTCAAGTTGGGGGCAGGGTACTTTTGGAAAAGGGTTCGTTTTCAACCAATAGAAATGTGTGAATACATGTGAAAAAAAGGGGGAAGCACTGAGATTTGAAACTTACATGTATATGTGTGGAAAAATAGAGGGAAAGTTTGCCATTATCTGGTTCTGCTGAGAGGAGAGAGGTGAACACAACAGAGATCCTGGCTCTGATAATCTGCTGTTTGAGTGTCACATTTCTTTCACAACTAACTAATTTTAAAGGTGAGTTTACAGTTTGAGAGGGGATGTATGTGGTAACTTAAGAAATGAATAATAGAAATGGGAATTGTTTTTGTTGTAGTTACACATGTTGGTTTCATAATGTGTCAGTGTGTAAAAGTGATTTACACTTGCCCCGAAAAAAAAAAAGAGCAGTAAGTGTGCTTTCAAATTGGCAAAGAAATTTCGTTTTGGGACTAATGTGAAAACATGACTCTGTGTGCATAGAAGAATTATAGGCAGAGATTTATTGCGTCTTGCTCTGGTGATTTCACAGTTGGATTAGATGGAAAGGGGGAGCGAATTATTGGGGGAAGAAGCAGAGGCTTAGCACACACCCATGTCCTTGCCGTGTATAGTCATGCACAGTATTTACAAGCCAGTGGGGTTTTCAGGTTTAAGTCTGTAATGCAAATACATTCAGCATCACTAAGGCTGGTTGCCCTTGCTGGAGTGTAGGCAGTCACAGAGAATGCACATGGTGGTGGTCTGAAAAAAAAACAGCTTGGACACGTGCAATTAAATAAATCAAAAATAGTGGTTTCATAATGTGTCAGTCTGTAAAAGTGATTTCAAATTGTAAAAAGAGATTTTCACTTGGCCCGAAAAAAAAGAGCAGTAAGTGTGCATTCAAATTGGCAAAGAAATTTCGTTTTGGCACTAATGTGAAAACATGACTCTGTGTGCATAGAAGAATTATAGGCAGAGATTTATTGCGTCTTGCTCTGGTGATTTCACAGTTGCATTAGATGGAAAGGGGGAGCGAATTATTGGGGGAAGAAGCAGAGGCTTAGCACACACCCATGTCCTTGCCGTGTATAGTCATGCACAGTATTTACAAGCCAGTGGGGTTTTCAGGTTTAAGTCTGTAATGCAAATACATTCAGCATCACTAAGGCTGGTTGCCCTTGGTGGAGTGTAGGCAGTCACAGAGAATGCACATGGTGGTGGTCTGAAAAAAAAACAGCTTGGACACGTGCAATTAAATAAATCAAAAATAGTGGTTTCATAATGTGTCAGTCTGTAAAAGTGATTTCAAATTGTAAAAAGAGATTTTCACTTGGCCCGAAAAAAAAAAGAGCAGTAAGTGTGCTTTCAAATTGGCAAAGAAATTTCGTTTTGGGACTAATGTGAAAACATGACTCTGTGTGCATAGAAGAATTATAGGCAGAGATTTATTGCGTCTTGCTCTGGTGATTTCACAGTTGCATTAGATGGAAAGGGGGAGCGAATTATTGGGGGAAGAAGCAGAGGCTTAGCACACACCCATGTCCTTGCCGTGTATAGTCATGCACAGTATTTACAAGCCAGTGGGGTTTTCAGGTTTAAGTCTGTAATGCAAATACATTCAGCATCACTATGGCTGGTTGCCCTTGGTGGAGTGTAGGCAGTCACAGAGAATGCACATGGTGGTGGTCTGAAAAAAAAACAGCTTGGACACGTGCAATTAAATAAATCAAAAATAGTGGTTTCATAATGTGTCAGTCTGTAAAAGTGATTTCAAATTGTAAAAAGAGATTTTCACTTGGCCCGAAAAAAAAAGAGCAGTAAGTGTGCATTCAAATTGGCAAAGAAATTTCGTTTTGGCACTAATGTGAAAACATGACTCTGTGTGCATAGAAGAATTATAGGCAGAGATTTATTGCGTCTTGCTCTGGTGATTTCACAGTTGCATTAGATGGAAAGGGGGAGCGAATTTTTTGGGGAAGAAGCAGAGGCTTAGCACACACCCATGTCCTTGCCGTGTATAGTCATGCACAGTATTTACAAGCCAGTGGGGTTTTCAGGTTTAAGTCTGTAATGCAAATACATTCAGCATCACTAAGGCTGGTTGCCCTTGGTGGAGTGTAGGCAGTCACAGAGAATGCACATGGTGGTGGTCTGAAAAAAAAACAGCTTGGACACGTGCAATTAAATAAATCAAAAATAGTGGTTTCATAATGTGTCAGTCTGTAAAAGTGATTTCAAATTGTAAAAAGAGATTTTCACTTGGCCCGAAAAAAAAAGAGCAGTAAGTGTGCTTTGAAATTGGCAAAGAAATTTCGTTTTGGCACTAATGTGAAAACATGACTCTGTGTGCATAGAAGAATTATAGGCAGAGATTTATTGCGTCTTGCTCTGGTGATTTCACAGTTGCATTAGATGGAAAGGGGGAGCGAATTTTTGGGGGAAGAAGCAGAGGCTTAGCACACACCCATGTCCTTGCCGTGTATAGTCATGCACAGTATTTACAAGCCAGTGGGGTTTTCAGGTTTAAGTCTGTAATGCAAATACATTCAGCATCACTAAGGCTGGTTGCCCTTGCTGGAGTGTAGGCAGTCACAGAGAATGCACATGGTGGTGGTCTGAAAAAAAAACAGCTTGGACACGTGCAATTAAATAAATCAAAAATAGTGGTTTCATAATGTGTCAGTCTGTAAAAGTGATTTCAAATTGTAAAAAGAGATTTTCACTTGGCCCGAAAAAAAAAGAGCAGTAAGTGTGCTTTGAAATTGGCAAAGAAATTTCGTTTTGGCACTAATGTGAAAACATGACTCTGTGTGCATAGAAGAATTATAGGCAGAGATTTATTGCGTCTTGCTCTGGTGATTTCACAGTTGCATTAGATGGAAAGGGGGAGCGAATTATTGGGGGAAGAAGCAGAGGCTTAGCACACACCCATGTCCTTGCCGTGTATAGTCATGCACAGTATTTACAAGCCAGTGGGGTTTTCAGGTTTAAGTCTGTAATGCAAATACATTCAGCATCACTAAGGCTGGTTGCCCTTGGTGGAGTGTAGGCAGTCACAGAGAATGCACATGGTGGTGGTCTGAAAAAAAAACAGCTTGGACACGTGCAATTAAATAAATCAAAAATAGTGGTTTCATAATGTGTCAGTCTGTAAAAGTGATTTCAAATTGTAAAAAGAGATTTTCACTTGGCCCGAAAAAAAAAGAGCAGTAAGTGTGCTTTGAAATTGGCAAAGAAATTTCGTTTTGGCACTAATGTGAAAACATGACTCTGTGTGCATAGAAGAATTATAGGCAGAGATTTATTGCGTCTTGCTCTGGTGATTTCACAGTTGCATTAGATGGAAAGGGGGAGCGAATTTTTGGGGGAAGAAGCAGAGGCTTAGCACACACCCATGTCCTTGCCGTGTATAGTCATGCACAGTATTTACAAGCCAGTGGGGTTTTCAGGTTTAAGTCTGTAATGCAAATACATTCAGCATCACTAAGGCTGGTTGCCCTTGCTGGAGTGTAGGCAGTCACAGAGAATGCACATGGTGGTGGTCTGAAAAAAAAACAGCTTGGACACGTGCAATTAAATAAATCAAAAATAGTGGTTTCATAATGTGTCAGTCTGTAAAAGTGATTTCAAATTGTAAAAAGAGATTTTCACTTGGCCCGAAAAAAAAAGAGCAGTAAGTGTGCTTTGAAATTGGCAAAGAAATTTCGTTTTGGCACTAATGTGAAAACATGACTCTGTGTGCATAGAAGAATTATAGGCAGAGATTTATTGCGTCTTGCTCTGGTGATTTCACAGTTGCATTAGATGGAAAGGGGGAGCGAATTATTGGGGGAAGAAGCAGAGGCTTAGCACACACCCATGTCCTTGCCGTGTATAGTCATGCACAGTATTTACAAGCCAGTGGGGTTTTCTGGTTTAAGTCTGTAATGCAAATACATTCAGCATCACTAAGGCTGGTTGCCCTTGGTGGAGTGTAGCACTGTGGACATGGGCTTTTTATAAAATCTGAAAAGTGGTTTCATAATGTGACAGTTTGTAAAAGAGATTTTCACTTGCCCAAAAAAAAGAGCAGTTTGTGTGCATTCAAATTGGCAAAGAAATTTCGTTTTGTGACTATTGTGAAAAGAAATGTAGTAATATATTTAAATACAATAACAGATTTTTTTTTTAGTTTTTTTCAGGTATTGCTGAAGAACAGTGAACAAAATTTAAGATGCCTACAAAATCTCGAGTTCAAAAAACGCTAAAAAAAAAACTATATTTGAAGACAACTGGAGGACCAAAGTTAGTAGAAGATGCTGATGTTGGGAAAAAGAAAAAATCTTCTGGTAAGCAAAAAAAACAATTTCTAAACAAAATATTCAAAACAAAGAAAAATGTACAAAATGTCTGTTCTCGGAAAAATGTAACAAAACATAGAGAACAGCAAAAAATTGAGAATTTTGTTAATGCAAATATACCTTCTGCAATTGAAAAGTTTAACATAAACAGAAAAACAGCATTTAAAGAGATACGTAGAAAAATGTTTCAGAGAAGAGTTATGTCCAATTTGATAAAGGATATAAAGAAATATAAGCAAAAGGCTAAATATTACAAGAGAAAAAAAGAAATTGAAGCCATTGCAGCAAAAGCATTAGAATTAAAAAGGAAACTATTCATATTAATTTTGAATAGGATGCGTACATTAGATAAAATGGTTAATGTACTGAAATCACAAAGCAAAAGCAAAAGAGTAGTGAACAGAACAAACTTTTGTAAAGTGTTTTTAGGAAAGTGGATGCATAGTTCAAGTAGTGAACCTTTTTTTAATGAAGAGAGCTATTTTCAAAGTAATAGTTTGCTGCATGCAGTTGACACCAGAGGTCGTTCATACGAAGTAAAAAATGGTTGCATAATGGAGAAGGAGATAATGGTTCCAAGAGATGAGGTACAAGTGATGGCAGATGAGGCAATGGGGAGACGTCCTAAAGCCCCAGTGTACACTTGGAATTGTAGTAGTATTTGCACTGTGCGTCAGGAATCTATTGACAGATTTCGAGAGTTTCTAAGAGAATATAGTAAAAAAAGTGTAAAACAAAAGATTAAGGTGCTTCAAAGTCTGGATCCATGCAGAGTGAGAGAGAATACTGGTTTGCAGGGTCATTCTCTTGCTTGTCTATCTAGAAAAGTGTGCAATAGTGTTTTCCATCATTTTAGGATGCTGGCTGTTCATCATACTGGAATGAGAAAGTTTGTGAGACGGTTGTATTTTGCCAAAAGTCCAGCAATAAAGT
Organism: Triturus cristatus; assembly: GCF_964204655.1. NCBI lineage: Eukaryota > Metazoa > Chordata > Amphibia > Caudata > Salamandridae > Triturus > Triturus cristatus. Next base: position 177,329,806 of record NC_140592.1, on the reverse strand, counting down.
TAAATGAATTGAATAGGGCTCTGTTCCGAGGAACGGTATCAGATGTAGAGAAGGTTGTTGATGAAATTCAGTTTTGTTACTTTGGTCCTGAACAAAACAGTGCAGAGAAGGACACAGTAAATGAGGCAGAAGTGGAAGACAATGTAGAACCCTCTGTAAGTAACACATTTAATGATCACATAACAAAATTTGCAATAGTCTCTAATGAAAGACCAAATTTTACTTGTATTTGTTGCCGCAGAACTCATTATAGAAAACAAACTAGGAATGTTGATCTCTACAGAAAGAGTGAAAATGAAGATAATTATAAGTGGAAGGATTTTGCCACATATATATTTCTAGAAAATTGTTTTGAATTGGGTGAAGATCAGCGTATTTGTAAATACTGTTATAACAAGTTAGAGGAAAATAGAATGCCGACCAGAGCTGTACATAATAATTTAGAATTGGATGCTATTCCTGCTGAACTTTCTGAATTAAATACATATGAGTCTATACTCATTCAATGTGTTCATCCGTTCCAGACCATAGTACGTATGGAGCCCAAAACTGGTAAATTACCTCCTTCAGATTTACTGAGAGGTTTAAAAGGTAGAGTGGTGTATTTGCCCTTGGATTTGAAAAAAAATATGGAAACTATTGATGCGGATACTTTGGAAACTGAACCATTAATTATTCTGGTTAATGGTGTACCTACAAAGAATAAGAAGATTTGGCAGGAGCTGGTAGATGTGCGGAAAGTACAAAGAGCAAATTTGTATTTGAAAAAAAATAACAAATGGTATGAATCAATTTATATAGAAGAAGAAGAAGAAGAAGAAGATTTACAAGGAGACACAGAAACACCAACTGGACAAATTGAAAAAGTGGACAAGTCAAAGGAAGAAGAAATTTATGAACATTTTAGCATACATCCTCTCCATTCGAAAGAAGTTATGGGAGACAATTTTGATCTCTTTCAGATGAAGAAAGCAAAAGGAAATCCCGTGAGTGTATGGGAGGAGAGCTTGGAAGCTCGATGTTTTCCCCAGCTGTTTCCTAAAGGAAAAGGAGGACGATACGATGAACGTCCAGAACAGATTCCAGCTTCAGAGTATCGAACTACAAGACTATATGCTGAAGATCCCAGATTTCGACAAAGTATTCCTTATTTGTTCCATCTTTTATTTGAAAGCGACTTGTCTGCACTGTCTTATGCAGTAAATCACATTTTAAAAAGTGGAGTACATTTACAAAATGTGTCTGCTAAGGATTTTATGGAGAAAGTGCAGCACCGAGATGATCATTTGGAAACACAACTGATCAATCTGATGGCTTGTCAGTGTGGGACAAATGAATATTGGTACCGACGCCATGGTGAACTAAAATGCATGTTACGCAATTTAGGAACACCAACATGGTTCCTTACCCTAAGCTGTGCCGAGTACGCTTGGGATGATTTACTGGATTTTCTACGAGAGGCCAATTCAAACATTAAAAACATCGAATACAAGACAGCAGGAGAACTGTGCTCATTGGATCCGGTTAATGTTTGCAGATATTTCAATCATAGATTTGAGGCTATGATATCCTTCATCTGCAATAAAAAAAATCCACCCCTTGGAGAAGTAGTGGATTTCTTTTGGAGAAAAGAGTACCAGGCAAGAGGTGCTCCTCATATTCATATGCTGCTGTGGATCAAGGATGCCCCAAAGTTTGGAACAGATACTGATGAAGCAGTGTTATCTTACATTGAAGAATATGCAACATGTGCTATACCTAAAAGCACAGAAGAGAACAAGTTAAAGGAGCAAGTTCTACGTTTCCAAAGTCATCGGTGTGGAAAATACTGTCGACGGAAATACAAGAGCAAAGAAAAATACTACACTAAATGTCGATTTGGATTTCCTAGACCTGTTCTTTCAAATGGAAGAGTCAACAGTTTTATGTCAGCTGTGAGACATACTATCACAAGAAAATCACCTAAGAATACCTACAACCTTAAAAGAAAAGAAGAATCAAAAAATATAAATGACTACAACCCAGTCATTTTATCCATGTGGAACGCTAACATGGATATACAGTATGTTGCTGACAATTCCATTGCTGTTGCTCGATATGTAACGTCTTACATTACGAAATCAGAAAAAACAGAATTGAAGGAAATGTGGGAAGAGATTTCTCACGAGAAGACTGTCAGTAAGAAGCTGTACAGTTTCAGTTTGAAGATGTTATCGCATCGAGAAATTGGATCCTACGAATGTTCAGATAGGTTATCTTCTGCAAGTCTCTACTCGAAGTCAAGAAGAATAATTTGGGCAAGTTTAGGCCTTGCAGCAATGAGAAATCGGGTACTGAAATCTGTTGGAGAAATTGAATATTTGGCTGAGAATGACCCAGAAAGTACAGATATATTGAAAACAAACATGTTGGACACATATTATCCCAAGAGAAGTCATCATCTGGAGAACATGTGTCTGTATGAAGTGTTACAGAACTACATTTATTCACGGAAAGCTGCAGAAGACATCAACAGTGGAAAATATAAAGCCTCATTTGAATAGCTCTGGTGTCAACTGCTACGCAAATGTAGTGCTGAATGTTGCATTTTATCTGGAAAGTTTGCAAGAGCAGATAATAGTAAATCAGGGAAAAAGATTCTGTTCAGAGCTGAGTCTCCTTTTTCAAAAGCTGAGTAAAGATAAAACTCAAATAGAAAGTGCTACTGACATTAGAAAACAATATAGCATTTAAAAAACCTTGCAAATTCACTGAAAAAACCATGGGTTTCACACACGTTATAGTTAGGAATTAGCATTTAAAAAACCTTGCAAATTCACTGAAAAAACCATGGGTTTCACACACGTTATAGTTAGGAATTAGCATTTAAAAAACCTTAGAAATTCACTGAAAAAACCATAGGTTTCACACACGTTATAGTTAGGAATTAGCATTTAAAAAACCTTAGAAATTCAGTGAAAAAACCATAGGTTTCACACATGTTATAGTTAGCTGGACATTTTACTCGTAAAAAACCAATGAAATTGCCCCGTTATAGTTAGTTCAGCTAACTATAACTCGCGCGCCCACAATGCACTGCTGATGACGTCACATATTACATCACTCATGACATGGTCAGTGACATCACTCATGACATCACTGATGACATCTCAAATGACATCACTGATGACATCACTGATGACATCATCCTTGTGATAGAGTGGCAGACCTCCTCTCACCTTAATATAAGCTTTGATACACACATTCAAAAATAGAGACTAAAAATTTCAAAACAATGGACATACCAATACCAGTTACAACAACCTCTTCAGTAATTCTAAGATCCACATACACATCCACTCATTCACCAACAGTCCTATACAGTCACTCATACATGTACTCACTCATCATATGTACTCATACACCTATACATCCTGTTACATAATGCCACTCATCCATAGAGTTACTCACACACATAGTCACTCATGCTAATAAAGAATCAAACATACATTCACCTGCATATACAGTTATACACACAAAACCACACTTACTTCTACGGAAACTTACACATACTTAGTGTTTTAAACAATCACTTATAGAAACACATACTTATTCATACAGGAACTCTTTCAATCTCTCCCTCTCACATATACTCACATATATACACCAATAGTCACATATACTAGTTTAAAACATATGTAGTTACTCCTGAAGACACTATTGAGACAGTCTTTCACTCACTAACACACCCATACACACACTCATCCACCCATACAGTCCTGCACACATGCTGTCTTCAACACATACAAACAGTGAGTCACTCATTCATGCACCTATGCACTACGTAATACCCCCCACCGAACCATACAGACACTCAGACTGATACTCAAAAAAACAACTAATAACCTATATAGACACCCATGTAGCTACTCACCAACCCATGCAGCCACTTATACACAAAGTGAGAGATACACTTAATCAGTCAGTTACACAATCAATTTTTCAAAAACAAATCATCCATTTAGACACTTATATACCCATTTATTCTTCCATCGACCTTGAGATATACATATATAAAACATATTTAATTTTCAGAAAAACACACATTCACTGGATGATGTCATCAGTGATGTCATTTGAGATGTCATCAGTGATGTCATGAGTGATGTCACTGACCATGTCATGAGTGATGTAATATGTGACGTCATCAGCAGTGCATTGCGGGCGCGCGAGTTATAGTTAGCTGAACTAACTATAACGGGGCAATTTCATTGGTTTTTTACGAGTAAAATGTCCAGCTAACTATAACATGTGTGAAACCTATGGTTTTTTCACTGAATATATATATATATATATATATATATATATATATATATATATATATATACATATAATATATATATAATTTATTGATGCTCAAGAGCTTGAAAGCATGTTACCAGAATAGCATAGCATGAAGATGGTTGAAGAGTTGTTGGCAAAGCATAAGCAGTCTACATGGCAATGTTCACAACATACGCAAACGTCTATCAATGAAGAACTCTTTTCCAGGCTACAGGTCATGCGGAACACAGCACCCAGACTGGTACTGTACCTCCCTTCCAGGTCTCCATCAGCCCCTAGCCTGAAACACCTCCAAAGGCTTCCCATAAGGAACTGTACTCGTTTCAAAATCCTCTGTCTATGCATGGAGGAGGACCCAGCTATTTGGCACGAAAACGTAGCTGGTACAGGCCAACGAGGATGCTTAGATCTAGCACTAAATCCTTTCTTACTTCATTTAGAGTACGTACCGCAAAAAATGGCGGGAGGTCTTTTTCCTTTCTTGCCCCCACTTTCTGGAACAAACTTCCATGTCATCTGCTCTCTATCACAGAGGATAATCGATTTCGCAGAGAATAAAAAACATGGTTGTTTGATCACTAGTAGCATCCTTTTTTTCTTCAGCAGGTTTTGCAGTCGTACGCTAGCGCCATGAGACCCTCGGGTGATATGTGCGCTCAATAAATATAATTGACATGACTATACATTAATTCTAGAATTATCGTGTAGAAAGGTAAATATGATCAGACACCACAGCTTATTTCAATGTGTATGCACAACTTCAAGTATGAACAAGGATATATGTGGTTATGTCAATGAGAGAGCAATAATGTTAATGTTAATACAGGACCCCAAATTATGGACAGTACAAACCTACATTCCAATAGATGAAGAGTTTGGACGCTCTTGCGCGGAGATATGTTAGCAGGTCATCAAACTGGTGGCCAATCCTCACAGGGATAATCAAGCCTTAATGGCAGGGAAGCACTAAACAATTTGGGGGGAAAACTGATAAGGATGTTAAAAACAACAATAAGGAGGTTAAGTACACTTAGCTGGCCAACAGATATTATCAACAGCATAATGAGGGTCAATACACAAATGGAGGTCTAACTTACAAGCACCTATTTACTATGTTTTCTGAATCATCTATGTCCAGCAGATCTGACTTTAACCATAATCCCCAACCCCATTTTTTTAGGCAGAGGCAGCAGGGCAAGGGCAGAGACTTTGGGGAAGATACTGACGCCGGGACTCACAGTGAGAGAGAAAAACAGGAGACAGTATAATAGTTGGTGAACTCGAATGTCCCAAATAATTTAGAGATGGATTCGATCTTCAGTTTGCCAAACCTTAATCTTACCCAATCTAAAATGTATGCATTGAGTCATAGTTTAGTGTTTGGAACCTCTGCTGAGCTTATTATTTTGGTATCATGGCATTATTGCAAAAACAAATATTTTGTAATATACATCTCCAAAAATGTTTTTTTGAAAAATAATTACAAGGTACCTAAAATGTCATGGTGCTAGGCCCACTATACATGTTCAAACCTGAATCACATCTCATACCTGAGGGAATTATTACTTTTGAGTGGGGGTTCTTAGAGATACTGAGTCTCTGAGCACACAGAGCAAATACATATGCTACAATATAACAAAATATGAATATGATCTATTACAGACACTATGTAATACTGACCGCATTATTAAGCCTATTCATAAGGGTGGGGAAAATTGTACAGAATACACCTGACTACCTCGGGGGTATCAATCTTCGGAACTGACCAATATGTTAGGTTGAAAGGTGATGCCACCTTAGAGATTCACTTCCCCATTATGACATTACTGATGATGCTCTTGAACTAGGTTTTTTTTTCTTAACAAAAATAAACCTGTCTTCTTGAATAAGAAGCACCCTATAATTCCAAATAGATACATTATGCCTAAGCTTCTCAAATGTTTGCAAGACTCCCTGGTTTTCACATTGTTTCAGGCTGTGGGTTTATCTTGGCACCACTTGGTCAGTTCATTGACCATTTTCACCGTTAGTTCCACACTTGTTTGAGATAGTATGTGTTGAACTTGGCCCTTTTTGCAGGGTTATCCCCAAACCTTTTGCTTCTTCCTCCTATTTTTTCCTGACCTGCTGTTGTTGGTTTTAGGACTCTGGGCACTTTACTACTGCTAATCAGTGCTAAAGTGCATATGCTCTCTGTGTAAATTGTGAACATGATTTATTATCCATGATTGGCATATTCGATGTACTGGCAAGCCACTAGTAAAGTGTACTAAGTGTGCCAGGGCCTGTAAATCAAATGCTACTAGTGGGCCTGCAGCACTGATTGTGCCACCCACATGAATAGCTCTGAAAAGGTAACTCAGACCTGCCACTGCAGTGCCTGTGCGTGGTTTGTTAACTGCCATGTCGACCTGGCAAGTGCACCCACTTTCCTTGCCCTAACCGTCCCTTTTCTTACATGTTAGTCACCCCTAAGGTAAGCCCAAGGTACCCTGATGTGTGTGGCATGTCCTGATTGTGAAATACTGACAATTTCATTTTTCACTATTGTAAGGCTATCTGTTCCCATAGGATAGAATGTGGAGTTTGCTTATAACATCTTATAAACAGAACTGCCCCTGGGAACCAGATAGGAAAATTAAGTTTAGTATGCCTGAACTCATAATGTTAAAATGCATCTTTTAGTAAGGGTGATTTTTACATTCTGTGTTTAAAAATGCCACTTTTAGAAAGTAGGTATTTTCTTGCTTAGCCATCCACTGTGCCTCTGCTAGGATGTGTATAGACTGTATGGCTTTGGAGTGACAGGGCCTGAGGATGTGCAGTGGCTCCAAAGAGTCTGGATGAGCCAGTGCTAGGCTGAGTAGGCCTGGTCTGTATTTGGAGTGGTGGGAGTAATAGCACCTGTAACTGACGAGGGCTGTGTCTGCCTTCCGCAATAATGGCTCCACCCCCTGTGGTGGGTCTAGAGCCAGGGCTCACACTGACAGTGGAGGCTGTTGGGCACTTGCAAAGTGCCCCCCAGAACTGGTTTGGACTGGGCTCAGAGCCCTGGGCCAGGAGAGAACAAAGAGATTTACTGTATAAAAAGAGGGACCCAGATCCCACACTTTTAGATCATGCCTGGAATTCATGAGGACCTTTTGCCAAGCAGAAGAGCTGGAGAGACTGTGGAGAAGTACTGCCCCTTTGCGGTGTGCTGTGTGGGGTTGGACTGCAGTTGCTGTTTCTGCCAAGAAAAGGAGAAGGACTTTGCTGTGTGCTGTATCCCCTGCTAGAAGGAGATCTCCAAGAGCATGTGTGTACTGGCCTCCTGTTCTGATGTCTCAGGGACACAAAGACTTCCCCCCAGCTACCCTGAACTCTGCTGATGTGAGTTCTGACCTGCCAGGAGGTGCCTGTGCCAGTTTTGGACCTCTGGAGGTTGTTGCTGCTGTTTGGGAGCTGGAAGAGAGTAGGAACATGAAGAACTACAAACACAACACATCGCTCTTCTTGCGGCTGTTTTTCTGACGCATCTCCATGGCGCGAGAAGAATTTCCACACATCGCTGTGCCGCTCCGAAAACCGGCGCAGCGCCTCTCGCCGCTGCAATAATCGATGCATCGAGGGGGCATGGCTGAAGAAAACCGACGCAGCTCCACTCGCCGCCGCATCGATTACTGACGCATCCTGGATTTCCACACTCGCACCTGTGGGACAAGTTTTCCCGATGCATTACCTGCAGACCGGAACTGTCACGAAGAATCGACTCATCTCTTCTTCCTGCAGAACGGATTCGACGCATCACTTCTCCTGCGTGTAGCAGAACTGTAGCATCGCCTCCCCGAGGTCTCAGGAACTGACGCATCTCTTTGCTTTCCACACTTCTTCACTCTGCGGCTGTTTGGTCTTGTGAATTTTGACGCAACTACAGGCACTTTGTGTAAAAGTCATGCATCAATAGTTTTCTATGGTTCAAGTTCTTGAAACCTTTTGAAAGTCATATTTTTAACTGTGTATGTTGGATTTTTGTTGTTTTGGTCTTGCTAAGTTTAGATATTGATATTTTATTTTTCTAAACTGGTGTGGTGTCCATTTGTGGTGTTTTCACTATGTTACTGTGAGTATTGGTACAAATACTTTACACATTGCCTTTGGGATAAGCTTGTCTGCTTGTGCCAAGCTACCAAGGGAGTGAGCAGGAGTTATCTAAAGTGTGTATCCCCCTTACCCTGATTAGAAGCAAGGGTCCCTATTTGGACAAAGGTACCTACCTTTGCCAACTAGAGAACCCCATTTCTAACAGTTTGGATGCAATTGACTGTGTTGAGGATTTCCCCTTTGATTGTGAAACACAAATAATAGTAACATGGATATGAGGTCCTTGTATACTAGTGTCCTACAGATTGCACCACTCAAAGTTTTAAATGACATTCTTAATACTCACCCTACACTGTCAAGGTTCCTACTGAATTGATTGCTGAACTAACGGGAACCGCACTCACAGAAAACATTCTCAAATTCAGAATGATGACTTCTATCAAATCAATGTGGAAATAGGAGCTAGTTTTTTCCAAATCTTGCTAAACTTATGAATGTTTTTGAGCACAAGTACATTAATGCAGGCACTAATCGATACCTACATCTTATGATTTTGAAGCAATAAGTTGATGACATTTGGACAGGTGATATGCGTATGTATTTAAAATCTCTGGTTTAATCTACTAAGGACATAGAGCTCAGAGTCTAAATTGTTTAGCTTGTTGATCTTCCCTCTTTTTTTTTTTTTTCTTTTGTCGGTCCGATGATTACCCAGTATGCCCAAGGCAAAGCCCAGGCGTATGGGCTGAGAAGGCCTCTTTATATGGGCAACGTGCATTATGGGCCAATGTAGATTCAAGACAAAGACGAAAACCCACATAAGGAGCTGAAGGTTCGGTTTTTGTTTTGTGGAGGGGTGCCCCTAAGCCGGTAATTACAGGTGTATCCCTTCAGATTCCAACTTGGGTTAGAGATTCGCTTTTCTTGTTTCTTTTCTTGGAGCATGCTACTTCTAAATGAGGACTAATAAATAAAAAAAATTAAAAAAAGTAAAAAAATAGAGCTCAGATGAAATCTGCTGGAAAATACCCTTTTCCGTGGTCATCTCCATTTTTTGCTGAATTCTATTGCTGGTTTTTAGACTCTGCACACTCGGGCACTGCTATCCAGTGCCCAGTATATATGCTCTGACCCCTAAAAAGTGTAGAAACTGAGTAACACTGGTTAGCACATTTAACTCTTCTATAAAGCCATAGTATATGGTAAACGTCCCTTGTGTACTGCAGAATGTATTGTGCCATCCACTAATGTGACAATGAAAACATGGCTTCAAGACTACTAATATAGCTTGACTGCTGCAGTTTGAACATGCAGTCCAACCCATCAAAATAACTCTTTTGATGGTGGGGAAATATCCCTTTTAAATATCCATGTCACCCCTAAGTAGGCTTGCAGCCCTCATATTAGGTTGCCTAGTATTTAAAAGTGGAAAATGTAAATATTTTATGTTGCAATGTTCCTACAGGGACAGGCACCCAAAAGCTATTTTCTCTGAGGAAGGCTTTGCCTGTCTGTTAAAGAACACTAGGGTACACATTAAAATATGAATTCTGCTATCTAGGATTAGGGACAAGCTAGAGAAATGGTTCAACCATTCTTTTAACAGTTGTTAAAAATCCAAGTCAATGCTGAAGTCAGATTTTTAGGAAATAATAAGGAAAAGTATTTTTAAATAAAATTACTCTTTACCTGCCTGAACTGTCAGAAGGCCTGTGGTCAGCCTTGAATGGGTGTGAAATATGAAATAGAGGTGTATTCATTTTTCCAGCTGGCCCCATTCCCGATATACAGATTTCGTTTTTAAATCTGCACTTTAGTTTTCTACATAGGACAGCTAGACATGCCACAGTGAGAAATGCTGTTCGGGCCTCGTCACTGGAAGAACATAGTGATATTATTTTTCTACAAGTTCCACATTTAAGTATCATGCATCTTACCTTGTGGGCTGCAGCATGAATAGGGGTGAGCTACTACTATTTAAAAGGAAGGTTTTCTTCCTGTTAAATGGTCATTTTGAGAGGTCGTACTGCAGAGTTTGCCCTGCAGCAATCAGGCAACACAGGGTTGACCTGAAGTCATGTTTGCTCTGTCACTGTAGTGGATGGCACAATATTTAATTGTGGCATTTAACTTCCAGGCTCTTTGTGCATTTTCTACTCCATATACTAAATTCTTTTAGGCAAGTTAAATGTGCCAATTAGGAATAAGCTAATTCAACCATGTTTAAAGGGGAGCACAGGCAAGGGCAAAGTGCACAGAGTCCTAAAGCCAGCAAAAATAGAGGTTGCTGCAAAAGGTGAAACTTCAGGGATGACTACACAGGAAAGGTGGATTTTCAATAGTGAGGCTCTATATGCTTCTGTCCACCATCCTATGGTCAATACTCTAAGCACTGTCTCACCATCTCTGCACCCAATGACTGATCCAACACTCAAAGACACCTCCACCCCTCATGAATCCCTTTATGTATATGTAGCTGCATGACACACTGCTGAAGGAAATCAGTAACAATCATACAGGACTGATATGGTTAACAGGTATGTTGAATCTTATGCAAGTCTCCTATTGTTAGGTGTAAGAGGTGCAATGCCTTGGCCAACCATTCAGTTCAACATGCAATGCTCCGCACACTGCTTATGCAATGTTAATGCAGGACTGGTCGGACAATGAATGGCCCATTTCATACCTACTAATAAAGAGATGCAAAATCAAGCATACATGGGGGCAGCTGTACTAAGTTCTCATGCAATGCAGTGCAGCAGCCAAAATGTCTGCACTGTGTTGCGTGGGAAGGAGAGAGCAGGAGAGCACCATATATTTACTGAAATATGCCACTCTCCACCCTTTTCTCTAGCACCCGTGCTAAAATTGTCTGCTGTGCGCCACACACACCTTTGCACCGTAGTGCAGGGGGCTCTGCGTGAGCCTAGAAAAGGTTTTGAAGACTAACTTTAAAACATTTCCCACTTTGTATGTGTGCTGTACAGTGCAGCACAAATGCAAAGTTGGAAAAGACAGGAGCAATAAAAGCATTGCTCCATGATAGCGCCTATGTGAAATAGGTGCTGGTCTTTGCTGCAAAACCCTGCCTACTTTTGAAAGAAAATAGTGTTTTGTTTCAAAATCCTTGGGTGGTTGCACTGGAACAACCATGCACCACCCGTTGAACACCCTCTTGGCACTGAAGGCCACATTCCGAGGACTGCCGAACCTATAGTGGCAGTCCGACCATTGCTGCACAGCGAGACTGCCCACAGTATTACGACTGCCACAAGACCACCGCGACTGCCAGGGATCCAAGATTCCACAGTGTTCATGCAGCATTCAGACACACAAATTTGCTGGGGGTGCCGCGGTGACACAGCTGAGCATATTTCGAGTTGCCTCACCACCACCCTTTTCATTGTGGTGAGCCAGCCATGAAACGGGTGGCAGTGAGGCAACTGCTGCCTCAGGGCCCAGGGGGTGCATGCAGTGCCCCCTAGATTTACCCCTTTACTTCCTGCATAGTGTGACATGTATGCCACACCATGCAGGAAGGTGCAGGCAGCGCTCTGAAAGTGGCAGTCTGCATGTTAGGCTCTTCTATGAACCTACCAGACCATTGCGGTCAGACCACAGGACCACATGTCAGACCAGAAATAAACTCCTGATCTGGTAGGCGATCGCACAACGGGTTTGGAGGTCCTGCACCAGACAGCCTGTTGCACCGTCTGCTGTAGGACTGCCAAACTCAAAATCAGGCCCTAAGTATAGCAAAGCAGCGCTGCTGTGTGCTGCGTTACTTTCAAAGGATTGTCCAGTGCAAAAAAAGTTTGGAAAGTACATTGGTAAAAAAATATTTGGCGTTGATATGCGTCACGTTTGTGTAAATCTACCCTATGGTATCTACATCAATGCTGTTTGCAGTCACAACTGGCAAGCTTAAAGACATTCTTAGCTAATAATGAAGTACAATGATCATGAAAGCTGTATGATTTCAGATAAAAAGTAATTGTGGCATGTTTGAGAAACTAAACCAGACCTAGTGATGAATATAATATTTTAGGAGTTTATGCATTTTAGGTACTAGAAAAAAAACAGCACTGGATTGGCTACTTTCATATATTTAACTTCATCTGAATAACGCGGAGTTCCCTCATGCTTTTCTGCCAGTAACTCCAACATCATAGAATATTCTGTCATACTGTTAATAGATTAATACAAGGATGAGCTAAATTAGCGTCATCGGGTATTTGATACAAGACTTTCTTACGCACTGTGTATAAAACAAACACATTTGTAATATCCTTGTCCTATGTGAATAAGTCACGATTGGCTTGAAGGATTTAAATGTAGCCCATTTTGTTTGTGTTAAGCTATTGACTTAGGATCCATTTACACAAGTGTACACTTTTAATGTTTAAAAGTCCAGTTTCAAGATTTCTTGAGAGTATCAGAACAATTTCAAATTAGAAGACTGGTCAAATTGCGTTGGGGAAGAGTACTACCATGGCTGGCATTTTATACTTCTGCCTACTCAGAGTATGCATTCAAATCAAGACGCCTGCATCATTATATTCTCTGACAGGCATATATGCGCAGTATATATTTACAGAATTGTAGCATGAGTGCGCTCATGGAATGATGAATTATTTATTATCATGGAGAAAATATTTTAATACAAAAATATTACATCAAAACTATTGGCAACTCAAAAATATTGTGGAACAGAATATAAGGTTAAGATTGGTTTTTTTTTTAATATTGTGTATAATATTGTATTATTTACTGAAGTTGTATATAATATTGTTTTTAAATCAATTTGATAAATATGATTTATTGCATCTGTATAAGGTATTAGTATTATGATAATATTCATTAGCATAGAATTTTTAATACAGTTTATAAGTTTTAATATTCCATTTATATTATTTTAAATGTAATTAAACATTTTAATTTGGCAGTGAGTTGTTGGGTTTGTAGGGAATTAGAGTGGGAAGTTATTTAAAAATGTAAATATTGTTTTTATTTATAACTGTTTTTTATATGTTATTTCATTTGCTAACTGACAATTCTGTAAATGAATTGATCAAATGATAATTTAAAAATGTTGTTAATTGGTTGATCAGTTTATTTAATTTAAAGAGAATGCTCATTCTAATTAATTTTGGGTTTATTTGTATTGTTTTATTTAATAATCAATTTAATAGTAATAACGTTTCATTTTGATCTTTTAATTCATATTAATTGTTTGTTGGTGGTTTTTTTTCTGTAGTGGGGAAGGAAGTGCAGTTATAGTAAATATTTATATTATTTAGCGTTTTATTTATTTGTAATATACAATTTGCATTTATTTACATTTTTTATTTTGTTCTGTATTTAAACATTTTTTTTAAAGTCAGAGTTGGAATAGGAATCCAGACCCCTCCAAAGTCCACAACTTTCCAGAATTATGTTTAAATTAGACTGGGAATAGTAAACCTTATCTCTCTAAAGTACAGCACTGTCCTAGCTTTCACCTAAGTTGGAGTAGGACTAGTATATTTGACACCTCTAAAGTCCAACACTGTTCCTACGGTTGCTCAAAGTGGAGTGCGAATTGTAAATGTAACCTCCCAAAGACCAACACTATACCTGCTTATTCTTACATTGGAATATGAATAGTAAATTTGACTCTTCAAAAGTCCAACACATTCCCTGTTGTTGCTCAGACTGGAGTAGAACAATAAATCTAATCCCTCCAAATTCCTACACTTTCCCTACTGTTGCATCAATTGGAATCTAAATAGTAAATGGGAATAGGGAATCTAATTCTCCATATACCAACACTTTTCCTGCATTTGCTTGTGATGGAGTGGAAATAGTAAATTTGACCTCTCCAAAGTCCAACACTTTCCCTATTGGTGCTAAGATTGGAATGTGAATAGTTAACTCTTACCCCTCCAAAGTCACACACTTTCCAAGCATTGAAACACAAGAGTTAAAAACAAATAAATACATTTCTTAGAGAGTATTGCATGGACGGGTTTCTCCAGGGCCCTAGTGTCCCTTGTTTTCATAGCTAAGTTAAAAAACAGCTCTTTCATCCTTTTCCCATCAGCATTGACAATGGACTGGGGGGCATAATACAATTCAGGGTGGCCCAACATAATGGCCAGCTTTCTAATATAAAATAGCCAAGGGATTTTATGCCCCAAGTCACAGTTTAGGCAATCCTGGATTGCTTCCCTATTGAAAGAAGTATGGTCCCCAAACCTGACAGAAACCCATAGGAAAAGTGGGACTAATTTTATAAAAAATCTTCTACATACCCGAAACCCAACTCATCATAGACAAAAGAGCTTGGGCTAGCTGAACCAACCCCAAGCAATTTTTGACAAAACCAGTTCTCTTCCTGCAACACTTTCATACAATTCTGGCAGCAACATTCCAACTAACAATTCTTAAGGCTGAATAAACTGTTAACTGTTCCAAACTAACATTGTTAATTGATAACACTGGTGGCAACGGCTGCACCACTTTCTCACATTCAACAGAAGGAACAGATATGGGAGTCAATTGTTGCAGTCAAGACCTGCTAGTTGGAGGAACCTGTTTGCAATGGGTTTGGAGGGTTATCCAGGATCCTAGGCAGAAGGCTGTGTCTACCACTATTTGTGGGCTGCAGGCGCCTATAGAAAAACCCAATGGCACACTATCAATACCTTCTTCTAGTGACGTTGGAATTGAAAGCTATAGAGCAGTCACCTCGCCAATAAGGCATATCTGCAGTTAACCACGATACAACCCCCCGTAAGGTGTTTCTCTAACTGGGGGATGATTTCCTCAGTGGTTAAACGTAGCTGTGGGACCCCTGTCACTATAACTGCATAGGGGCAACATTCAGGTGGTAAATTCAGTGTTAGACAAAGTAGCTCTCTCCTGGGCCTGAATAATTAATCCTCCCTTGACCCCTCTTTTATTCCTTCACTCCCCACCCCCATTCTCTACTTCTGATGCTAAAACACTTCTTCCCAAGGGGTCCTATCTCCTTGTTAGTGTACCTGCCCCAATATTTTGTGATAGAGGGTTAGGTTTGGCGTTGGGACAGTGATGATCCTTAGCTCCACTGTCACTTAAGTGATCCACCTTCAGGCCTTTCCGGCAGTCGCTATCATCTGAACAGCCAGATATTTTATCAAATTTAGTTGACAATGCAATAAGCATTAGTTCTAAGATATGCAGTGTATCAGTCAATGGGGCAATGCATTTTTGTGTTTAAATGTGCCCACTATGATGTCCCAAATAATTAAGTCCATGTCCCTGGCAAGTTCTATGTCAGTACCTTTTGATAATTCCTTTTCTTTCAATTCACGTAATCGGTCTCCCAACTATCGGTCGCTTGCTTTTGCATTTCCTTTTAGCAGCAGGTACGTAGTCACTTCAATTTAGGTGTTCTTCCCTGCTCTTCTCCATAGATTCTGCTTCAGGTGCAAATTATGAACTTGTTAACACGTCCTTAGACACACAGTGGTTACTCTAAACAGTACTAGGCTTCACAGACTGTGCAGGAGAGTGATTGTCTCCCTCTCCAAGAGTAAAGCGTCACTTGACTAAATTGATTTCTTTTTAAATACCCCCAACAACACATGCTAAATAAGTGTCCAAAGTATTCACAGTAGGGGGTTTAGTAGGACTACCCCTTTCCTAGCCATTGTCCTTGACATGGCACAGTTTGCACTTACCCATTGTCTTGGGGCTTCTGTATCCCAAAAACCACAAGGGGTGGCCCGGCATGGCCTCCTCAGGTCTCTGAAAGATGCAGGATGGGCCCACCCTGGGGCAGCCCATGGGCGTCCTGCTGATGTGTAGCCAGATGGGAACTGTTGCAGAGACTGCCTCCTATGGCCCTGAGAATGCTGGACCTAGTGGTTTCAGTCAGTGAAGTTGCGGAGAAAACAGCCTTAAATTTGACTGCTCCAAAGTACAACACTTTCCTTATTTTCTTTTACATTGGAGTCTGAATACAAAATCTGAATCCTCCAAAGTCCAGCACTTTCCCTAGTGTTGCTTACATTGGGGCAGGAATAACAAATCTGACTACTTCAAAGTCCAACTACTCCTTCAAAGTCCAACAATCTTGCGAGAGTCCCTTAAATCCAACTGTCCAGGTATGCAAAAAAAACTGTATCCCAATTTTTCAAAAACTACTGAAAGGATTTACACCAAATTGCCAATAAAGCACAGTTTCTGGTCAAAGATCTAGCTTTCTGCCAAATTTAGTATAATTCCATTCAGCAGCTTTGCGATAGTGCTTTTAAAAAAAGTTTATAAAAAATGCATGAGGATTTTGTGTTTTGGGACCCGCACTTTTTCTACGCCCCACTTGACTGATCACCCTGAAACTTTTCAGGCATAAAGTAGGCAAAAATGAAAAACTTTTTGCAAAGTTTTGTGGCAAATCGTCAAACGGCACCAAAGCTAGTAGCAAAACAAAAAGGCATTTCCGATGGAAACGGGGACCTTATTATGACAACCCAGTGGCAACTGTCAATGGGTCATACATATATATATATATATATGTATATATGTAAAATTCACAAAAAAAACCAAAGGTTACAGGAACGTTATAGTTAGGGTCAGAGTTTACTAATACAAAACCAGAGAAATTCAGCCATTATAGTTACCTGAGTTAACTATAACTCTCGCCCCCGCAATGCACTGCTTATGACCTTACATATTACATCACACATGACATGGTTAATGACATCACTGATGACATCACTGATGACACCACTGATAACATCTCAAATGATATCATTGATGACATCATCCAAAGCAATTTCAGGCCCGGGGACCCCATCCCCTGAGGCCAGGCCTTTACATGTATTTTTTTAAAGGGGAGAGAGCCGCACGGCCCCACCTCCCCAGGCCGATTTCGGCCCCGGAGACCCCATCCCTGGGGTGTGGCCATTTCTTTTTATAAAATATTTTGTCTTAAGGGAGGGGGAGCGAGCAACACCCGCCCAGGCCATTTTCGGCCCCAGGGGGCCATGTGGACCCTGCAGTCCAAGATATTAGCCCAGTATTATGGCTGGTGGTCCCCAGGGCTGCGTTGGGGGGCTGGAACCCACCCACTCATTTTAATTTAAATATAGTCCCGGAGAGGTGGCAGTCCCCGGGGCTGCGGGGGGCTGCATGGCCCGCCCACATTTGAAACTAATAGCACTGGGGAGGTGTCGGACCCCAGGGCTGCAGGGGGGGCTTGAACCCCCATGCATCCTATTTGAATATAGCCCCAGGAAGATGGTGGTCCTCGGGTCTGCGGGGGCCCACGTGGCCCCCGTATTTTTATTTTTTATTGCCCTCTGGACCTGGCCCACCCAGGGGGCTTAAAGTAAGTGAAGCGCGGGAGCCTGCGCTTCGTTTTTATTTACATTTTCAGCCAGATTAGCAGATCCACTGCGAATCCTGCAGAAATTTAAATAAAAAAAATGCTTGAACAGGCCTACGGGTTTAGGATATTTCTACCCTGCCCTCTTTTCTTTTTTTTAAATGTTTTTGCTTGTGAGTCGGTTCAACTGAGGCACAAGATGGCTGCCAACACTTCCTGGTATGAACTGTTGGCAGCGAATCAGATCTCAGGAACAAGATTGGAGGGTTGGCGGATCCACTGCGGCCATAGTTGTATATCTGAGAAATGTTTACATTTCTCAGGAACTACTGAACGGATTTACATCATTTAACAAAAAGAGTGCTTTCTGGACTAAGAGCTACCTTCCTGCCAAATTTGGTGTAATTCCGCGCAGCAGATTCGTCAAACGACGCCAAAGGTACTTGCAAATCAAAAAACGCTCTTCCTAAGGAAACTATGTCCTAACTATAACTACCTACTGGCGACCGTCAGTTGGTAATATATATATATATATATATATATATATATATATATATATTCACTTAAAAAACCACAGGTTTCACACGTTATAGTTAGGAATTAGCATTTAAAAAACCTTGCAAATTCACTTAAAAACCGTAGGTTTCACACAGGTTATAGTTAGGTGGATATTTCACTCGTAAAAAACCAATGAAATTCCCCCGTTATAGTTAGTTCAGATAACTATAACTCGCACGCCCGCAATCCACTGCTCATGACGTCACATATTACATCACTCATGACATGGTCAGTGGCATCACTCATGACATCACTGATGACATCATCCTTGTGATAGAGTGGCGGTCGCGCGAGTTATAGTTCTCTGAACTAACTATAACGGGGGAATTTCATTGTTTTTTTACGAGTGAAATATCCACCTAACTATAACCTGTGTGAAACCTATGGTTTTTTAAGTGAATTTGCAAGGTTTTTTAAATGCTAATTCCTAACTATAACGTGTGTGAAACCTATGGTTTTTTAAGTGAATTTGTACGGTTTTTTAAATGCTAAGTTATGTATTTATAAAAAAACATTTTTTCAAGGTTTTTCACCGTACGCGCACCGTGCGCGCACCCCGTGATTTTTTAAAAAAAAATCAAATGTTTTTTTTCCCCTTGGGGGTCCTTCTGTGACTCCCTGACAAAGGCTAGGGGGTCAGGAACTCTCTTCCATGCCCCCTTTTCACGTTTTCCACCTTTTTTCCCCCTTTCCTTTTCAGTGCGAGAGACAAAATGGTGGCCGACACTTCCTGATTTCGACCGATTCGAATGTTTACCGACATCTAACAACCAATCAGAATTTCGCTCGCGCACGGTGCGCACATGGTGCGCGCGTATAGATATTTATATGCTTTTAAATGCTATTTTCTCAGGAAATACTCAACAGATTGACACCAGACCTGCAAAAGGCACTTCCCTGACCTGAGGACTACCTCTCTGCCAAATTTCAAGTAATCCTGTTCAGCCGTTCGGGCTGTACCTTCGACTAAAGGTCCTATGTTAAAATGCATGGGGAAAACGCGTTTTGGGACCCCCCTTTTTTCTCGGCCCCCGCTTGACGAATCACCCCGAGACTTTCAGGGTAGGAGCTGAGCGGGGCGCCCCATTTGTTTTGAAAATTTCGCAAGGATAGATAGATATAGATATATATAGATATGTTCATAGAAATAATGAATATAATTTATTCATAGAAAAGTTCATACTGGTATTAAAATGTGTAAAGTGTCAAAAAAATGTTTTCAAAATTCCAAGCAATTTACATTTCATTTTGTTTTCTTCCACAGCCTCACCACCACAGCCTTATTTTGTGAATTGGGCACTTTCTGAAGGCTGGTAAAAGAACACATATAGGCATACAGTGACTACCATTATAAACATAAATACAAAATGCCAACTACAAAATTACTCTGAAAACTATCAGAGTAGGTTAGATAGACATATATATAGAACAGTTTAAAAGCATTAACCTATCACCAGCTAACGTAACAACAATGGTAATTATAATATAGCAATATTAAATCATATATTATTTTACAGGCTATGTCTGTTGCAGTGGTTCTAGTCTTCAAGGTTCCAGTTTCTCTATCTCCACTCTTGATGACTAAACATCTGCAAGCTTCGACTTTAGCATTCAAGTCCACTGTAAATCAAGCTTCCATCTTGCTACTTGGAAATTCTATTAAAAGAAATGGTCTGGACCAGAACACATTATACAAGAACGTTTGTATGTATTCTTGACTGTGTACCTCTGGCTATATGAGGATCTACATTTCAGGGGGAATACCTCTGTATCCCATGCATCCAATATATGATCAGGGAGTAAGGCTTGCTCTTAACTGAAATGGATGATAATCCCTCTGCAAGATGTTGATAGATTGCAGCGTACTGAGATTATGGTATTATTTATTTCATGGATCAACACTTACATTTATTTCAAACGGTTAAGAAGTGACATCCTAAAAGTGAAAACATGCAGAACAAGAAAGGTCACCTCAGATAAACCTTAACCACATACTCGATCTCAGGCCCACCTTTCGTCTCAAATTAGGCAAAATCCTACAAGGGTAAGGTAGGTTTTAGATGCCCTTTGGTTCACCTTATTTTTCACCAAGTGCAGTCTCAGGTTTATCTTTAAAGGGTATGCTATCTAACAGTAGTTTGATAGGCCCTGCCATGTCTAGATCTATGCTACCTGCTAATCTAAATGAACCATGTGATGGTAATTATGCTTGGTTTATTTCCTTAATGAAAGCATGCGTTTTACCTCTGTGCTAAAGACTTCACAATGGAGACGTGTTCTTCGATAGATGCTTTGACATATATTTCACAATCCAAGCAGTCATCCAAGATAATATTTGGATGAAGAGATCACAGATGACACTTTTTAGACGAGATAAATGCAGTTGCAGCTGGCAGGGAATGAGGGTGGAGGGGCTTGGGAACAAAATAACAAAAATAAAATAAAAATACCTCTTCGCCGGCCGCTTCTCTCCTCGCTTCTCCAGTGAGTCCGGAACAATGAAGCACACAGGCTCCCCAAAGCCAATCACAACGCTGCAATGCAGCATTGTGATTGGTCTGAGGGGCTGGGGGCCTGGACATGTTCCCCACCAAGCTGTGTAATGCAGCCCAATGGGGAACATGAAAAGTGCGCATGACTGTTTGGCCGGCCCGAGACGGACGGTCAAGCAGTCATGCACACTTGGAGTGTGCAAACCACTTCCCCCCCTCTGCCTCCAGCCCCGCTCCCACCCTTACCCAGCCCGGAAACTGTGAAAAATAAAATGATAATAACTATGTTATTATCATTTTATTTTGACTGCTCAAAGAGCAGTGGGGCGACGCTTCTCCGCGTTATTGAAGAAGCCGTCCCTGGATAAATGTGACAATAATGGGTGTGGTTTGGTATGTGTGCCTTCTCTGATAGCTTCTTTGATTTGAACCTACAGATAAATATCTGACTGTGAAAAGGACACTAAGAAAAAGGAGGAACACAAATTCTGCACTTCAACATCTCCTGTCCCACACACAAGTCGTTCCTTGCCTCGGATTCCTAATATGTGATTTGAGGATCAAGGGAGATATAGCAGGGAGCCTTTTTCATCTATTCGAAAGGCCCAGGGACATCACACGGGGCACACCATTTTTCTTTTGTTCCTTCCTAGCTTGTTTAAATCGCATGATGTATAGAATGACATATACGATACTGATCAAGGCACATTGGCAGGATGTGTGTACAGAGCACATTCATACCAAAATGGCTGCACAGTATAGGTGTACCAAGAGCATGCAAAGAAAGGTGTTAATGTTACCAAACTGTTCAAAGTCAGGTTTCAGATAAAAGGTCTTATATAATCTTGAAGTCCTAAAATGTACCTGCACAGCATGGATGGCTTACTCCTTTTAAAAAAGAAATCAATACTGATGAGCTGAGTCTGAAGGGCGGGATGGCAGTGCATGTGTCAGTTTTGCAAAAACAAACAGTTTTAAAGCGTTGTATTAGTAGAAACCAGCCATCCGAATATACATTACGACTTGTGGCATTGGACTCAAGCTACACCTCACCGACGGAGTGCAACGAGGCTGAAACCAGCCTGGGGTTGCTTGTGCTCCCATTCAGAGTGGATGTGGTTGACATGTTTCTGGCTGGATTCTCTGTGCTGAGGCAGGGCAAAGTCCGATTTACATAAGCCTTGTCCTTGCCTATAGTGGCATAATTTACCAAAGGAGAATAAAGGAAGGGAAGAGGGCCCTGATTAAAAAGCGCTGGCTGAGATTAATCGAACTAACTCCTCATCCATCTCTCCGGATAGAAATAATCCTGGAAATTGCGTTTTTTCAAGCACTGCAGAGTGAGCTGTTTATTTTCTTAGCCAGAATTCATTTAGAGCAAAACAGGTGGAGGTAACATTTGTTATTCAGTACAATACTGCTGTAAATGCAATTTTTGTGAAAGTGAATTAGTTTAACACGGCACTTAATGACTAAATATCTCGAAGTGATTTTTTCTCCACTTGAGTAATTAAAGAGCGCTGATTAAATAAATGAGAAATGTGATGAACACCTGAAATGTTAATTATCGGTAACTGAAACCATTTTCTCATAACACAGATTTGCATTTTCAATGGTCGGCACTGTGATCCCGTTGATGCACATCGAAATGTAAGAGTATGTAAGAGTATGGAGCACAAACAATCAAATTGCATAAATGTGTTGTGACAATTAAGCGTTTCGCTTGATGTGTCAAGATTGCACTCACAACAACCCTGGAAAATTATTTCAGCTAAAGGACAGGTTGTTATACATACATTATGAAAACAACGTTGTGATCTGGGTTCAATACACTACAGATGGTGCTCAAGTGTAATCTGTTCTAATACAATACTGGTAAACAACCTAGGTGATTGTGCGAAATTGAGGCTGGAAACTGGACATTGACTTTGCATAACATAACATGTGTATTTGTAAAGTGCATGTTCATCCAGAAGGGTATCTTGGCGCTGAATAACAGGGGGCAGATTTACAAGCCCCTTGCGACACTTTTACGCCGCCATTGCGTCACTCTTGTGACGCAGCGGTGGCGTACACCATGCGCCACGTTGCGACTTATTTACAACATGACGCATCTAGGTAGATGCGTCACGTTGTAAAGCACTGCGCCAGATGAAACCTGCATCAGGTTTCTTGTGGGCGTTCCATCGCAGTGTGGGCGTTCCGTCGGAGGAAAGCCTCAGAAAAGTGACGCAGTGCAATCTACAAGATTGCACTCAGTCACTTTTCCGATGCTTCTGCGTCAAAACCTTGCGCCTGCTTGAAGCAGGCTTAAGGCGTTACGCAGCATGTTGGAGATGGGCCGGGTTAGAACAGTGCTGGAGATGCGTCGCACCCGCGACACGGCTCTCGCACTGCAGATACGTCACGCAACTGCCTATTGTAAATGCGGCGCATCCATGGTGGTGCACGGGTAGTTTTGCGTCATGCATCTTTCTTGCCGCATCCCTGCTGACTTGCAGGGATGCGCCAGAAGTTGTAAATCTGCCCCCAGATGCTTATTGTTTCCCAACTCAATGGTACTCATTTTATTTTGCAGGGTTGCCTCCTCTGCTTAGGTTTAAGGATACAATGTTTGCAGCTTTGTGTGGCTGTGCTCAAGCTGTGAGACTAAAAGGAATAAGAAGGAAGGGTTCCTTTCTAAGAATAAGCATCCTGCATAGGGCTGATGGTATACTCTGGTCTTGGTTTTTGTAGATAACTACTCTGGGATTGTCCGAGGACTTTTTTCTCTTGTGTCCAAGACATACAGATCCCTACTCCAGCCATTGAAATCTCAGCACAGTGCTCATCCAGCGTGTATAGGGTAAGGCCTAGTTTTCTATGGAGTAACCTGACATCTGGCACTATGCATCTTCTGGTTTGTCCCCATTTCAGGCCCACTCACTGTGAGCACAGGGCAATGTGGGTTTTCAGGCACAAAATCATGGAATTACCTTTGTTACAGCTCAGCTCGAGTGCACATTCTGTAGGATTTCATCAAGGTTTAAAGACATACCTGTTTTATCAATTTTCCCTGATGAGACTCACTTGGGTAATTTTCTCTGATGAGATTTGTTAGAAATGGGGGTCTCTAGTTGGCAGAGGTAGGTACCTTTGTCCAAATAGGGATCCTTGCTTCTAGTCAGGGTACGGGGGATACACTCCTAAAATAATCCCTGCTCACCCCCTTGGTAGCTTGGCATGAGCAGACAGGCTTATCTCGGAGGCAGTGTGTAAGGCATTTGTGAACACATACAGTAACACAGTGAAAACACTACAAATGGACACCACACCAGTTTAGAGAAATAAAATAAGTATTCTTTATCTAAACAAGACCAAACAACATAAATCCACAATACAATATTAAAAATAAGACTTTCAAATGGTAGAAATAGTTCAGTTCAATGCAAGTTGTTGTACATGCAACACTTTTCCAACAAAGTACCTCAGATGCGTCACGCAAAACAAACAAAAGGGTCACAGGGAAGGTGATGCATCAGCTACTTGCTTCAGGGGAGGTGATGCGTCGGTTCCTTACTGCAGCGCAGGGGAGGTGATTCTCTGGTTCCTTACCGGAGAGAAGGTGAAGCGTCGGTTTCTTACTGTGTCCCGGTTACGATGCGACAAGATGACGCCTCGATGCGATGCGACAAACCGGTGCGATGTGACAAAATGGCGACTTGATGCGATGCGACGATTTGGTACGATGCGTGTACATTTGCAGCAGCACGGCAGGTGCTGCAACGGTCTTCTCTGTGATGCGTTGGGACCCGGTGTGGATGCGGCACGCTTCTTCCTAGTTGCTCGGCGAGGCGTCGTAAACTAGTGCGGATGCAGCATGCTTCTTCCCCGTGACTTGGTGATGCACCGGGAATCGGGGCAAATGTGACACGCTTCTTCTCATTGCTTCGATTTTCCAGCTCCCAGTGACAAACAGTCTCTAGAGGTCCTGAACAGCAGCAGGCACCTCTTTGCAGGTTAGAATTCCCAGCAAGGAAATTCAGGGGAGCTGGTGGTGAAGTCTTTATGTCCCTGAGACTTCAGAACAGGAGGCAAGCTCAGCTCCTAGCCCTTGGAGTTCTTTTTTTTAAGCAGGTGACAAAGCAAACAGCAAAGTCCTTCTTCTCTTTTCCTTGGCAGCAAGGAGCCACTGCAGGCCAACCCCAGACAGAAAATAGCACAGGGGCAGTATTCCTCCTAAGCTTCTCCGGCTCTTCTCCTTGGCAAAGGTTCCTCTTGATTCCCCAGAAGTGATCTGAAAGTCTGGGTCCCCCTTTTTATACACACAAATTCTTTGTTCTCTGAAGGCAGAGAGTGTCTGTACCAAGCCAAAACCAGTAGTGTCCTCACTGGTGCAGCTTCCTGGCAAGTGGTGGAGACAGCATTGTTGAAGGCAGACCAGGTCCAGGCAGGTGAAAGGAAATCTCCTCCCCCTACTCTAAATTCAACCCAGGTCCCATTCAGCCCAGCCCTGACTCATCAGACTGTGTGAGCCGCACCCCTCTCCCCAGCTCCTGTCACTCACAAGCCAGACATGCAATACACAAACCTAGCACAGGCATACTGGATGGTTAGGCAAGAAAATACCCACTTTCTAAAATTGGTATTTTCAAGCACAGAGGGGCATATTCACAAGCCTCTATCGCCACGGGAACGTCACTTTTTTTGACGTTTCCGTGGCGATAGAGCCAGCGCCCTATTCTCAAGGCAGCCTTAACCTACTTAACGTGGCATAAAGCCACGTTAAGTGGCTTAACGTTGCCTTGAGAATATGGCCCCTTTCACGCTAAACTTAGCGTGAAAGGGGGCGTTCAGTGGGTGTTGCGGTAGGAGTACCACCGCAACACCTATTGAGTTTGACCCTACCGCCTATTATCAAGGGTGGGGATAATAGGAGGTAGCGCCAAACTCAAGACTTAGAAAAATCATGTCTGAAGGTGGCTAAACGAGGAGAAAACCTTTATTTCTCCTCGTTTTTCATTTTCCCATGTGTGCTGCATGTAGCAGCACACATGGCAAACGCAAACTGGCATTTTCGGTTTGTTAATGCACAGGAAGGGACACCTTCCTGTGCATTAACAAACCTCCCTGCTCGCAGGCACCCTTGCGCTCTGGTGCAAAGGTGCCTGTTGCCGTCGATGTGGGTAACGCCAGTCTGCACCACATTCTTGTGAATAGGGTGCAGACTGGCGTTTCCGAAGAGGCAGAGAGAGGCGTTAAACCAAGGATGCTAACGCCTCTCACCGCCACTTCATTGTGAATATACCCCAGAATGTAAAAATCACCCTCACTTAAAGATGTGCTTTAACATTCTGAGTTCAGGCATTCTAAACTTTATTTTTCGATCTTGTTCCTAGGGACAGTTATGTTTATAAGATGTTATAAACTAACTGCCCATTCTGACCCATGGGAACAGATAGCCTTGCAATAGTGAAAAACGAAATTGGCAGTATTTCACTATCAGGACATGCCACACACACATCAGGGCATGTCCTACCTTTCATATACATTGCACCCTGCCCACAGGGGACCTTGGGCCTACCTTAGGGGTGACTAACATGCAGAACATTGAATGTTTAGGGACTGGCAATTGTGTGCACTTGCCAAGTCAACATGGCAGTCCCAGACTGCACACAGGCTTTGCAATGGCAGGCCTGAGCCACATTTTACAGCTGCTTCTGTCGGTGGCACAATCAGTGCTGCAAGCACACCAGCAGCATTTGATCTAGAGGCCCCGGGCACACATGGTGCACTGTACTAGGGTCTGAGAAGTAAATAAAATCAGCCAATCATGGAATCACTAATCCATTACATCAATTTACAAAGGGAGCACTTGCACTTTGGCACTGAACAGCAGTGGCAAAGTGCCCAAAGCATCTAGACCAGCAAAAACATAGCAAAAACACAGGAGGCAAGAGCAAAAAATGGGCAGGAGACCCACGCCAATGGTGCCAGGTCTAACAAGACTCATTTGGGTGGTTCTCTGTCTGTCCTCTTTCTTTTAATTCCTGTTTCTTTCTCTGTGTGTACGTTTCCTGGAACTACGGGGGTTATTAGGATGGTGGGTAGACTTCAGTCCGCTCGCCATCCTAGTGGTAACGGGACCGCCCGCCTGCCATGCTTATAATGATTCGACCACCACCGCAACAGTCCCATCTGGCAATTTAACATTGCTGCAGGTGCTGCTGACTGCAGCACCCGCTGCAATGTCAAATGGCCATGTTGTGCATTTCCATGCACAACGTGGCAGGTACCGCGCAGTGCCTGCCACCTTGTACATGGAAATGGAGGGGGGTAACAGTGCCCCACCCACCCTCCCCCACAGAGGGGGCCCACAACGGGCTCCCAAAGCCAATCACCGCCAGCCTTTCCATTGCGGCATTGCGGCCATGGAAAGGCACCTACAACACCCACATCCTAATTTGCGGCCTGCTAGGCACCACCACCATATTAGTGGCCCAGGTCCGCCCGGCAGGCAATCGTAATAATTGCCACCGGCGGAAAAGTGGCAGACGGACTTTACGTCTGCCATGATACCCACCACCATCCTAATGTGGCAGTGGGTAAATCTCATGACGATGGCGGAACGAGCACCACCACCGGCCCGGCGGTGGCAATCGTTCCGCCATCATAATGAGCTCCATAGATTCCGAAGTGTGTGGATTTTTCGCTCAATAAATGAGTACATTTAATGGAATAATACTAAGAGTGCATAGGAAATTTGTCATTCTTGGTGCATTTTGACATGTGGGTCGTTCCTATGCAGAGTCACAGATCGATCAGGAGCTCAACTCCAGTTTGGGCCATACGTTTGCAGTGTTAGTGAGGGAGTGAGTGTGAACAATTATAATGCACATTATGGAGTGAACTGCCTCTTGGTAATTGTGTTGAGCTAGTGATGTGCTAAACTCTTCGTCAGTATGAAACTAGAGATTGTTGCTTGGCTTGAAAATGTCTGTTCCAGTGTGGTTTTAGTAGAGGGCTACAATATAACACACAATCATAGAGCCCAATTCACCAAGGCATTTCCATACATGCTGAACAGTATGGTAAGCAGACAACTGCATGCAGGTGTTTAATTGCAGTTCACAAATGCCCCATCAGAAACCTACATGCATGAGTAGCCAAACCCACACGTGCTGTACCTTGTGTGTGCAATATTTTGCAGGCAAAGACAATCTACGAAGGTGTAAAAGTGGATGTAGACAGAGCAAGGGACTCAAATATGTATTCCAAAATGAGGGAGACATGAAAAAATCAAAGAGGACCAAGCCCATACCCCAACTCCCCTAATGAAATACATATCAGTCAATACCAACTCACAGATGTTACACCTAAAACTTATCAAGTACAAGGACAGGCCAACCAATCTCAAATATAAACCAACCCAGCCTTAAAGTAAGCCTTACACTACACAAGGCCACTCATTGGAAATGCATTGGAGTTACACAGAAGCCAATGGAGACCTGGAAATAACACTGCTGTGATAAAGAAAAAGGGGTACAATGAGTTACAAAATTATTTACACAACACAGTAAAACACATAGCCATAAAAAATAAAATTCAAAAAAACAAATCACACCTACATGGAAGAAAACAGCTGAATGTATTGACAGTGTAAAAAGTTGGGTTAGTTTCAGGGGTAAGTATCCACCTCAAGTAATAACCACAATTCTTGTCTGGCTGAAACCTTAAAGTCACTAAATGAACCTGAGCTCAACCACCTGGTAGCTACAGAACAGAGCAGCAAGGCTTAACTTAGAGGCAGTGGGCCCGATTCACGGAGGTAAGTCACATATAGATTAAGTTACTTGTGCAGACTCTGCACTTGGTACAGAATCTCCGCACTTGGGGCAGAATCTCTGCACTGCACAATAAGAGAGAGCGCAGTGTGGAGATTCCAACCCTAGTGCAGAGATTCCACCCAAGTTTGGAGACTCCGCACTAGTTCTTTTACTACACGTAAGTACCTTCTTGAACCAGGCCCAGAGTGTGCAATATTTATGCAGTACTAAAACACTAATAAAGTCAAAATGCAAAACAATAAAAATCCCAAAACGATTCAGAAAAATAAAGTTAAATGTAATAAACAAAACAACACCAAAAGGGCAAAAATCCAATAAGGAAAACCAGAGATATGGGGCCATATTATCAAGGACCGGCGATAACATTATCGCCGCTTTAGCGGCAGGAAACTGCCGCTAAAGCAGCGATAATAGGCTTGATAATATGCCCTTGTGAATTCCCCTAGAAGCCCAGGTTGTATGAACCTGGGCTTCTAGGGGAATTCACAAGGGCATATTATCAAGCCCATTGTCGCCGCTTTAGCGGCAGTTTCCTGCCGCTAAAGCGCCATTAATGTTATCATCGTTCCTTGATAATATGGCCCATGGATTTTTACAATGTTAAGTAGAAATAGCACCACAAAGCACCAATGATAGTCCATGGTGGATGTAGAACAAGACCTGGGTGCAATTTGATGTTGACCACAGTGGAGTGCAGTTGGATACACCAACCAAGTTCGTCCTGGTCAAAGATTTTACCTTCATACTTTAGTCCTTTAAGACCCAATCCACCACAGGAGGGCACTTCTAAAGCCCCCTACGATGTCAAAGGAGGCACCTAGAGACCCATAGGGCGGCAGACAGAGGGCAACAGGAGGCTCCAATCCACATCTAATTGTCACTGGTCAGTTGGGCAGTTGCAGGAAAAGGCCTCTTGAAGCTTCTTGTGTCCCTGTAGCTTTAACAGGAGATCAGTTTAATGACCCTTGGAGCCCACTTCTTTGTTTTGGGTAAAAGAGGGAGAGCAGGTCCAGTTTACTATGCTCTTTCCAGGTCTTAGACAGCAAGTTTGGACCTCTTGTGATCTTTCACAGGTCTAGGAGTGTTCTGAAGTGGGTGTCTGGAGATACCATATTATGCTTGTCATGAGCTAGTGAGTGGAAATGACCCCAGGGGATGCACTAAACAATGGGTAAAGGTTCCCAGAGCTAACCCTATCCATTTTGGGCATTTTCAAGATGGTTGAAGTCTTCAGCTACACACAACTTGGGTTCTGAGGGATGGGTCTGTGGTGGGAATACACAATGGAAATCCTTTTGTTCTCCCACACTAGAATTCAGTCTTAGACAGTCCCTGTACCACCAACAAACTCAGAGACTTAAGGCTGGCAGAACAAAGCTAAGTCGTCAACAACAAGACAGTGCATATATGCAAATGGCTTTGGTATTCTGGTGCACATAACGCAGCAAGCCAACCTTCCTGCAAAAAATCACTCCTGAGAGGTGTATATTTCTCTTCTTATCTGTACTGTAGAATAAAGCACAAATGGAAAGAGGAAGTAACAAGGAGAAATAAATATTTCCTTCTTGTCATGCCTCTGTTGGGTAGGCGCTCCATTTTGGTGCAAACCCAGGTTTATCAGTCATTGTAAATCTGGGGGATGCACAGGAATGTCCATGATCCATCCATGTAACTCCTACACAACACAAAGTAATACAAGTCATCGCATATTGCTTTAATTTGTATTTACTAAGCCATGTATAGCCACAGAAATAAACTTTGCATAGCTTAATGAATGCCAAAATAGATTTTGAGTCAGGGCTGCGCCACGAAACGTATGCAACCCTGATGCAAAATCTTAGTACATGTGAGCCTATGTTTACCTCCTTTGAAGTATGTCCCAAATTTTATATATAAACCTTGCAGACCTGTCAAACAGTCTGTGATATTGTAACATCAAAAATAAATCCACTGTGATGAAGGCCGGTCGAATATGGTGGACAAAAGAAGGATGTAGAACTGGGTGTTAGCTGCATCTGCTTTTGAAAGAGTAGACCTCTTAGAAGTTGATCTAGTCCATGGACCCAGCTGCAAGGCCATCCTGAGAGGGGACAACAACATCTCCCCACACCCAATGCCTTTATTGTCCCTGCCCTGGGAGTAAGGTCACACATCATTCATACTTACTGAAACGCTAAATAAATGCTTGCAGAAGTTTGGATAACAAAATACAGATTTAGCTTCCAGGGGCTTCAGGTATGGTAAGGGTACCTTTTTAAAACTCGTGTTTCCACAATATTTTTATGATTCCAACCTTAACTGTGAATTAGGCTTGTAGTAAATATTTCAAAAGTCCAGAAATTACATTTGTAACTGTTTCCTAGGTGTAGATTACATTTATGAGAGCTAATGTTGTATACTAATGCTTTGCTATGGAACAGCCAACCCTTCTACAGTGAAAATAGCTTTTAGGACTTTTTTGTTGTAGAGGCATGTTTAACATTAACGTTTTACACAGTATACTTGTAAACTTCATGTACCCTGTCTTATGGACAATAAGTCCTGTTAGGGTTGATGACTACATAATATTTAAAAGGAAGGTTTAGGCCTCACAAAAGGGGTTATTTTGACATGTTGAATTTGTATAGGAGTATAGGGGATACCTAGGGAAAGATATTAAGACCAAGCTTCAGGCTACGCAGCATAAAATATATGAGGTCGGGGATAAGGCGGGGAAACTTCTGGCCTGGCTCGATAAGAGAGAGCACGCCAGTTGGTGGATTGCACAACTACGCACAGACGATAACTAAACCATAATCGACCCCCAGGAAATAGTGAACAAATTAGTAAAACACCACCAACAGGTGTACACACCGACATCCTCGACGACAATCGAGGAAGCACAAGCTTTCCTTAAAGATATCAAAATGCCCACACTGACGTCAGAGACAGCCATGACGCTCGAAGCTGATCTCACCACAGATGAGCTACAACTAGCTATAGGAGCAATACAGTCAGGGAAAGCAGTGGGGCCAAACAACATACCCATTGAACTCTATAAGAAAACAGCTACCACTATCACTCCACACCTTTTAAAAATGTATGTGGCTAACCTAGAGACAGGGGAACTCCTACGAGATCAGCGTACTGCCATTATAGTGATGATTCATAAACCAGGGAAGCCTACCGAGGAATGTACATCATACCGACCCATATCATTAATTAATGCAGAGGTCAAAATACTCGCTAAACTCCTGGCAGCCAGATTGACCCCCCATCTCACCGCCTTAATACACCCGGACCAATCCGGCTTCATGCCGAGTAGAAATAAGGCCCTTAATCTGAGACGTCTTCATAGTCTAATGGTGTGTATACCCTTCATTCAGAAGGCAGCTGTCATCCTCTCATTAGACGCTCGTATGGCCTTTGATATGGTTGAGTGGCCCTTCCTCTTCGCAGTCCTGAAGCATTTAGGTTTTGGCCTCAAATTCTGTTCCTGGGTGCAGCTGATATACTCAAAACCCCTAGCTCACGTAACGGCAAACGGTCATATATCGGAGGACTTACCACTGGGGCGCGGAACGCGTCAGGGGTGCACCCTCTCACCACTTCTGTTTGCCCTTGTTCTGGAGCCACTGGCCGCATGGATTAGGTAGGAACCGACTATCCGAGGGCTCCATGGGCGGGAGGGTGGGAGGACCGCATATCCTTATATGCTGATAATGTGTTGTTGTATATGGCATCTCCCAGACAATCCATCCATGCGCTCCTGAATATTTGTGACCTATATGGCCGGGTTTCTGGATATACCATCAATTGGACGAATTCAATTCTATATGTCCTTCATGGCCCACCACCGCAACTCCTGAAGGGGTGTAATCTACAAATAGCAAAGGGAAGTTTTAAGTACTTAGGAATCCATGTCACAACGCTGTCGCATGAATTTATCCCCAAAAAACGTATGCTACCTCTGGAACTACTCAAACGTGATGTGAAACACTGGCAGTCCCTGCCATTGACACTGCTTGGGAAAACAGCACTATCTAAGATGATGGTGCTTCCCAGGTTTCTCTATGCCCTGCAGAATACCCCGTTCCTTGTTCCACCGAGTTACTTTAAGACGATAGCGGCAAAAGTATCCAATCTACTCTGGGGGAAAAAACGGGCCGTATCGCCATAAATAAATTGGTCAGGAGCATAGCACTTCCAAACATACAATTATATTATTGGGCATCCCAGTTGATGGTAGTTAATCAATGGATTCACGCCCCGCAAACAGACCCCACGTTTAGAGCAGACAGACATGGGTGGGGGAGGGAGGAATAATGCTGGCAGTATACACTAGAAAGCAGATTAACCCACTGATTGGACCCACGGTTCATACAGTCCAAATTTGGTACATAGCATTTAAAAAACTAGTCTGGGACGGTGTCATAACCCAACTCACCCTACTCTGGGAACCCCAACAACTAGGAAGGTCTCGAAATAGCAGGGGTTTCCACTGCTCGGACTCCATCGGAATGTCAACGGTAGGTGACTTGTGGATCAAGGGTGAGGTGGCTACCTTTGCTCACCTCCAGGAACAGTATGAACTGGCGCCCTCTGAAATATTCAGATGCACACAGATCAGGCATGCACTCATGGCAGCCATACCTGCTGGTACCACACTTCCGGAGGCCTGCCCCCTGGAGGATAGGTTATTGACAGGCTACATGGACAAGAAGGCCACTTTCCTCACCTATCGCAAACATATTAACAAACTACCAGATCCCATGACACCGCTACATGAAAAATGGTCCAACGAACTTGGAGAATCAGACGACACACACTGGCAGGAGGCGCTCTCGTCCCAGTGCGAAGTAGCGATATCCTCCAGACTAAGACTGGTTCAACTGAAAATGCTACATCGTACGTACTACACCAGAGTGACCCTACACAGAATAGGGGTGGCAAAAATGTGCTTTGTCTGAGGAACTGTGGGCCAGAGGGTATTTTTATCACACACTATGGCAGTGCCCACAGATAGTGCCCTACTGGGCAACAGTTCTGTGCACTATTACTCAACTGGGTGGAGTTTCAGTTCTGCCAGAGCCCAAAAGATGTCTCCTAAATATTTGGGAGCCCACTGATCTAATTCCTGCAGCACAGGACTGGGCGACCCTCGGAATGATTTTCGCCAAATGTAATATAGCTAAATTCTGGGGGTCACAATCCTCTCTGGCACACCATAACTGGTGCAGGGACATGGATGGGGCCATTGTGGCAGAAAAGCCGACGTATGTAGGCCGAGGATGCCCGAAAAATGTGGGGGTGAGTATGGGGAGCCTGAAACAAGTATAGAGGCAACATCTGTAGTCTGCCTCTAACCGCATCTGACACGGATTCTGACTGAGGGAGGTGGGTGAGAGATGGTTGATCGTAACTTTCTCCCAAACTTAATGTATTGATTGTATTGATGTCATGATTATGCCAATGTGAATGAGACGTGAGATGTTTATCATGATTCAACTTGAAACGCTTTTTACTTTTGCCCTGTCATCAATAAAAAGAGTTTTAAAAAACAAAATTCACTTGAGCAAAATTGAGGACGATTGTTGGATAGTATGGAGTGGGAAAAAGTCTCTCTCTTTAAAATGTCTTTAAAAACGTCACTATACTTGTCGAGATAATGCCTTGTACACGTGTCAGTTCAACCCACCTGGAATAGAGATCAAGCAATTTGTGGCACTTGTCGACCTTCGATCAGCATTTTACACTGCTCCTAGGCAGAAACTCTGGATTATTAGAATGTAGTAGTACAACTAGAGATGCCCGCTTCCATGCCTGATGTATTAAGGAGACTCCATTCAGATTATTTTGCTCAGATTCATTAGGGCCAAAATGGAGAATTAACTGAGAGTATTAAAGTTAACAGTGGGGTTCGCCAGGAATGTGTCCTTGCGCCCATAAGTTTTTACTTTTTTGTTAATAGCAGCATACATTTAAACTCAGTTTTGATAATGATTCCCCCACCCTGGGTGGACAGAAGATGCCTGCTTTACTCTATGTAGACAACCACTTATTAATGTTCAAAACATAGAGAAGTCTCCAAATGCTCCTCCAGTGTTTTGCATTATTTTGTTGCACCCATAAATGCCCAGAAAACTAAAGTTATGGTGTTTAATCGACATGCATGAACCTGGGGCAAAATAACTTTGGGCTCACAAAGAGATGGTAAAGGAATTTGATTACTTTGATTACTCTGTTTGACTTGCATTTAGAACACCTCAAGAAAAGTGCACTTCTGCTAAAATATTCATTGATTACAAGGTTTGCAGAATGATCAATATCCAAAACAGTGACACCTGCTCTTAACATACATAGAGCTCAGGGTTTGGTCTCAGAGGGAATTAGTAACGTACAGGCTATATGATGTCTTATGCAGAGCTCAGACATTGAAGATCCCATTGGTTGACTTTGTTAGGGGGTAGACGAGTATTGCGCTAGACCTTCTTGAATTAATTTTAGTGCAAAAAGAATTGTAAAAGAAAGATTTTGGGCCAGATGTACAACCATGGAAATAGCGCCTTGAAAATTGCGAGTTTTTTGCGACTTACAATTTGGGAGGCGCTATTTCCAATATACAACAGTGTATTTCGCACTGTTAGGGACTCCCAATGGGGTTGCAAATTGAGAGGCTCATGAATATTAATGAGCCTCTCGCAATTTGCAACCCCATTGGGAATGGCAGGCCCTCCCAGGTATGGTGGCCTGCTGGGCTCAGCAGACCACCCTGTCTGGGACTGCTTTTAAATAAAGCAGTTTTATTTTTTAATACAGCCCGTTTTCCTTAACCCCTTCAGCGCGGCGCGGATTACCGCGCTGTGCTGAAGGGTTCGTGCGCGGGCGGGTCCATGACGGAGCGGTTCGGTCGGTCATCCGCACAGCGCAACCGATGCGCATGACGGAACCGCTCCGTCATGCGCATCGAAAGGGTTAAAGGGTTAAAGGAAAGCGGGAAGCATTTAAAAAAATTAAATTGAAACTTTTTTGTTTAATTCTTTAAGGGCAGACATTGGTCCCTGGAACCACTCCTGCCATTAAAAAATATTTTCCCCTGCATTTGCAACGGGGAAGGGGTCCCCTGGGGACCCCTTCCGTTTTGCGAGTGCATTACCACCCTCTTGAAGAGGGTGGTAATTTGTGAGTGTTTTGCGCCTGCAATACATTCTTACATAGGGTTGCGCTCGCTATTAGGAAGGGAACGCCCCTTCCTAATAGAGAGTCGCAAAACCCTATTTTGCGAATCGCAAAATATTGCGACTCGCAAATTAGGGTTTGTACATTCTTCATGCGGTTTTAGCATGCGTAAACGGGTTTGCAAACCCGTTTGCGCATGCAAAAATGGTCGTACATCTGGCCCTTTGTTCTTGGTCCATTGGGAAAATACACCAATCCTCAGCTGTTAGTAGAGTGACATGTGAACTTTAATCCAAGCCTGGGCGATGAACTCTGCTCTGTTTGAGGAGTTTGCTGAGTTTTTCGCACTCCGCAGAGATCGCGGAGTTCCAGGAAACTCACATAGCGGAGCAGAGTTCTTCCAATGCTGGAAAATCGCTAGACCGCTTCCCACCAAGATTTCTCTAGGGTGGTCGTGGATGGTTGCTACCACTCAAGTTGAGAAACCTTCTGTTCGCCGCTCAAGTAGAACTTCTACTCGAGTGGCAGAAAGAAGCAACGCACTCTTGCACTGTGCGAGATGCCGGGACAAACACCCGGCACTAAAAATCAGTGCGAACGGCACAAGGTAACCCACTCCACCGCTCACACATCTGCACGTAGCTTGGCGGAGTTTTTTTGTCACTTACCAGAGTTACTTATAGGAAAACTCCGCAAACTCCGCCCAGGCTTACTTTTATCAATAAAGTGGGATTATATGTGTGAAGACTATATGGATTGCAACCAAGCAGGCTGTGTCCAGATTTCCGATAGTCAGATGAGACATTTGTTGTTTTTGGAAGAATTATGTTTAAATGGATTACACTGTTATGTAGGCCTTTAAGCATAAGGAATTGCAATGTGGCCCTAAGAATATGTGAGTATGATACCAGTTCTCTGGTGGTGTTTGGGGTTTCAAATTCAAAGAAGCTGCTTGGCTATCGAGAAATTAGATGTTGAAATCTTTCCAATTAGCAACTTCAACACAGTGTACATCATTCCTGTTATGCTCCCGGGACAAAATATACAGTAGAGACAATTAAGTAATATTGAATTGATTGGTCCTTGTGACAAATGAAATCAGAGACAGACTCAGATATGATTATAATGTTTTATGATGCATAGTATTTAACATTTGAACATATGCGATGCTATATTTATCAACGTATTCTTTGTTTTGACGTTCATAATGCCATAATGCTGTACTTATCTACTTTCTCTTTGTTCTGTCCATCCGGGGTACTGGGACCTGAGGCAGAGATCTCTTCAATTCTTTCTCTTAACTGAAATAAGAATATGTTTGAAAATAAATAATAAGTGATGGTTTTAAGTTTTAAAAAAAACGTATTTTTATGGGACTTTGATATTGATTTGTTTGTAGATGTTACATTTATTCTATAATTGTGGTCAATAGATTGTTGTTATTGGATCTGATCAATAAATGAGATCAAGCAAGACAATAAGATAGGGAGAGTGATGCTCACCCTTTAAGGAACCAACTATATCTAAAGAAATGTTATCTCAACGATTAGCCAGGAGTTTTCTACATACCATGAGACATGCCTTGAGAGCAATATTGTATCACCGTTGTTGCCTTCTAAGCAGTGATGCACTGTACCTTCCATATTAGTGCCCATTTTTGACCACCAAAAATTAGATCTTTACCTCTCTTTGCTTTTTACTGTGCTCAAATGATGAAGTTGAATTGCTAAGAAAACGAATTTACATTCAAGAGACTTTGGGGGGATGAGCCTAGTGCCTTTCAACAATAAATCATTGTCCTCCTTCACTATTGACCATCATTTCTTTAAATAAAGGATGTTTCGTGCTCTCACTGTTTCAGAAGCTTACTTAACATATTCTCTTTTATCAATTCATATTACCATTCATCCTATATTATTGTCCTTATTACTGCTTCATATACGCACAGTTCTTCTGCAACAAAGTCTCATTGACTTCTAAATTATCAATGTCAAGTTCAACCAAACAGGCCAAGAAATCAGCAGGCTGATTCTTAACCCCATGTCAATATTTCACAGGATAACTAAACTCTTAGAGGAAAACGTATCATCTTCAATTTGAGGAAATCAAGTCTATCCCTTTCTTCATAAAATCTCCTACAGAATTTTGTGTCCTATATGTATCTTAAATGACATACCCCATACAAAGTTCTGACACTTCTTTAAAGCACAGTAATTGGCAAAAGCCTCTCTTTTGAACACAGAATAACTAACCTCAGCACCTTTTAAACAATGAGAAGCACAATGATCCAGAAATGATCCAACTTAAAGAAAGGGGTGGCAATAGGGAACTGAGGCTATACTACAGGAGGCAATATGGATCATGCGCCTTAGTGCTGTAGAAATGGGGCACAATAGCACTATTTCTTGGCGGATTAGATTGTCCAAGATTTATGAAACATCTGAATGTATAGGGACCTAGGACATTGCTATGCATTATTCCACTGCTGGTACAATCTGTATATAAATCGAATGTGGTATTTGTGTATGTATTATTAATTCTGATAAAATGTATAAACTAAGAATTACATTGAATATACTTCTGAGATTATATAATGTTGTTATAAATATGGATACTATGAATGCCATACTACAGCATGACCAGAAATATATGATATTCAATGGACAAATGTGTAGAACCTGGAAATAACTAGTTGTATGGTAATTAGCTAATACTAATGTATATGGACCTGCCTTTTCATTTGTCTCTCAGTAAACTAGCACCTAGCTTTGATTTGCTTACTTTTTTCGCTTATTTCTCTTATGTTTGCGTGACATCGCTAACATCCAATACACAATTGACAACACACTGTCCCATATGTGACACGGAGTAGACTGCTCACATAAACAATAACATGTATATATATATATATATATATAAATATATATATATATATATATATATATATATATATATATACGTAACAGTTGCTAGATGACACAAAATCTAATTTGTTTATTTTGTATCCGTCTGCACTTGACTTTCAAAACCACAAATACATGTCACAATATGGCTGCCCCAGTTTCTTTGATTTACAGTTGGTCTGGGTGCCAAAAACAGTCCTACCTTAGGTTCTTACATGTATAAAAAGCATTTCCAAAATGGCACGGACGAAGCACGCCAAGGTAGCCGATACTGTGCGGGATCACTCCTACTATGGAGGTAAACACATGTTAGAGGATTCATAGTCATATTATGGACATGAAGGGCAGGTGGATTTGCATGTATTTACCATGCCTGAACGCCGGGCTGACAGAACAAATTAGATATGTTCTTATTACCGCGAACTCTGTTCCGGGGCTTGTCGTCAGATAATTTAAAGTAGTTTGAATGTACATTTGGAGAGCGTAATGTTGCCAGCGTAATGTTGCCACACTTTATCGTTAGAATGCGAATTATAAAATATCTAGAACGCTGACGTATGTGCTACTTGGTTAGTTATATTGGCAATGCGCCTACTTTCTGTTACATGCTCATTGTAGATACATGTATTTCATGCACAGTATGGACACAATGTGGGCATAATACTATTATGGCAACGGACAGATTAATGACGAGACCCAACAGCAAGATCTTGACCCAGGTAGTAAGCATGACTTGCCTTTCATCGCCCAAACACGATAGTTCGAATACCAATTCAAACATGTACGCATGGACGGGTTACCATATGGACATGTCCTATTTGACACCGTATGGGTATTTTTTTATTTATATATATATTACTTATATATATTTTGCATAAGACACACGTGTTGGAATTTCCATTACAGACCATGACTCCATAACCATACCCACTCTCCAGGCTTTTGGAAATATTAAGGTAAAATACATCACCTTATATCACTACTATATAAACGGGACTGGAGATATGTATCAGGTTACATCTGCCAATTCTTTTGCTGTCAACTTTCAGAGCAGACTGCTTATTCTATCTGGAAGGTATGGACAAGATAGATATAACTTCAAGAAATGGACTTAATTGAATAGATTGAGAACGAGGTGAGTCTCACTTCCTATACCCACGGAGACAGTTGTTGTCAACAAACTAACAGAATCACACCCTCCAGTAAATTACACCTTACATTTTGGGGTGCGGCATCCAACACTTAATATGTATGATTTCCATACATATACTCACTGCATTGTGCTCCGTTTTCCACTCTCCCAACATCACTTGTGAATAACACTACACCTTGGTCGCACTTCATATGACTGATTATAACACACATTAGCTGATGGGACTATAACTATTCTGAGAGTTTCCTCTCTATAATACAATTGTATCTACATTATAGCCCTGAGGTAGTCTGCTGTTACACTTGCAGCGATAGACAAAACATGTGTTGGCAAATGGGCAAGTGGAAGTCCTACTCTAAGGACTGATAGTGGAAAAGGCTGATAAAAGAACTGTTGACACAATGACCTCGACATCAGATCAGTTCTTTGAGTGCCCAAAGAACCCTTTTGAATACAAAATAACATAGCATAAGATAAAGACAATAAAAACAGAAGACCAATAAACAACACAAGAATACCAACACATTACACCACCCACAACAATTTTTACAACAATGCAAAAGCACAATGCACACAACATAAAGCAACACTACATATTGCAATGTTGTCTTGTTGTGATGCTTTGTGTTGATATATTAGTGTGTTGCAATACTGTGTTGGTGTGTGATTTTAGATTTTGTTTTATTGGTGAGATGAGTTGTATTATGGCGTTACCTTGTTGGATTCTCATTGTTTTGTAGTGTTGATATGCCATCACATTTTGAGTGTGTGTTGTATTGTGATAGTGTCTTTTGTATTTTTGTGTTGTGTTTTTGCTGCTTTTATTTGTTGTTTTGATGTGTGTACTGTAGTCCCTCTCCTTAAATGTGAACCAGCATTCTAATCACATATCACTACTGACACAATGTGCTTTCTTGATACAGTGATAAAGAGTGTTTCCACCAAGCACTGCGCTATTCAGCGCCAATGACATAAAAGTGCACCCAGACAAGATGGTGTGAGATTTGGCTCTCAGGGATTTGAGATTTGGCTCTAAGCGTCTTTGACAGGGAATCGCTAGACATAGAAGAAGGATTGTGCGAACAGAAGCCATGTTTGCTTTGCATGGAATCCTTGCTAACATGATGTGCGAACAACCATCCTAAAGGTGGTATCCACTTGTGACAGAGGTAAACATTTTGAAACGAGTTACAAAACAATTTTCAAATAAAATAAATTCCGTAAAAAAACTTCTAAAACGTCATTTTTTTTAAATGATTGTTTATGTGCAGGAAGGGACACCCTGCACAACCAAATATTCATCCATCAATTGATCCTTCAAGCTATCCAGCCACAACCTTCCATCTACCACCAGATCCAAGAAACCACACAACCATCAATCAATCCATGCATGCATCTAACATCCACCAGTTTCTGCATCTATCTACCCTGTGAAGAGAATGGATGCGTAGATAAAAGAAGAGGGTTGCAGTTTCTTGTTGCATAAATAGTGTCTGACAAGTCCAACAGAAAAGAGATCAACGGGGCAAACAAATATGAATTATTTTAGTTGGGCTGATGATCCGAACACTGTGTAAAAATATTATACCTCCTGGGTTTTATTGGGCATGGGACTGAGTTTGCGTATTCACAACTACACAGCTAGAAATATGTATGATCCCCTAGTCTAGGGCTATGTGGCTTTATGTGATCATCAGTACCCTCACTCAGCCCATGGTTCCTTTGTGAAATGAAATACAAGATACAACCCTCTTTCACATAAGGACTTCTCAGCACTAAGCAGTCTTGTGGTGCAAATCTAATAACCAGGTGACTTCAACTCACACCACCAAGAGGATCTTTTTAAAATGTTTTCATGTTTATTAAAGACTATAGTAATATCTCCTACAAAACAATCAGAAAACAGAAAGCCTTGCTTCTATTATGTATACATGTCCTTCAGTATTTAATTATTAAGGAATAGCATTTAAACCATTATGAAAGTAAATGCCAGTCAAAAAGAGGCACAATGCTTTTCACTTCAGAGTTTCCTCTCAGTACAGGAAAAGGAACAGTGTCACCCATTGCACTTTGTTTTACTGAGTCAATGTGTACACGTACAACCATGAAATTGTTTTCTTTCAGGCAACATTGTCAACAAATCATTTCACAGCCCACACTACCACCCACACTCGCCAAGCACGGCTCTGATCTACGCGTTTCATTACTTTAGAAATTATCAAGTCTACTGGTTGCACTTTGTTTCATTTAGAAGCAATTCTGCCTCTTCAGAATAAATACAACAATATTTAAGCATTTA
Source organism: Triturus cristatus (assembly GCF_964204655.1). Classification (NCBI taxonomy): domain Eukaryota; kingdom Metazoa; phylum Chordata; class Amphibia; order Caudata; family Salamandridae; genus Triturus; species Triturus cristatus. Next base: position 177,287,656 of record NC_140592.1, on the reverse strand, counting down.
ATTAGGCCTACCAGCTCAAATCTAATCTTCACTTGCACATTACTTCTTGCAGCCAGTCTCAGTGCAGAACACTTCAAGTGTGTTTTTTAATTTTTTATTTTATTTCGTAAAGATTGGTACATGAGTGAGTTAATACTCATTACATTTAAATATAAATAGTGAAGGTTACCCCAGAGATCACTCTGGTGATGGCCCTCAGGTATCCCAAATACATAGTACATCTGAAGGGTCTGATCTATATCCCTTGGATCAATTTATATATTTTATATGCCTCAATGATATGTATTTTATTTTCAAGTAGTAATTGGGACAATTAAATTTTCCTACTCTCAAAGAATGCTACCTGAACCCTTCACAATTAAACTCTAACGCATAAAACCTTGCAACGCCAGTCTAAAGACAGGGAAACACATTTAACATTTCATTTTGTGTTTCCCTATGTTCAGTTCATATTTACCTATACTCCGCAGGAAATATATTCCTCGAGTCAGGCTTCTAGTCACTAGGCCAGCCCCAAAGCCTGGTAGGGAGAAGCTCAGGGCTAGCCCCACCCATGTCGGCCTCTTTCCCGCCAGGGCCATCTGCTACTCCAGTGCCAACTACAACTGCGCACTCCCAACTCTCCCCTCCAACTGCAATAGCCAACACCGATTACCCACGTTTCTGGCTGTAGGTCACATTTATCCCTCTTTGATATATTAAACTAGGCATTTCCTCCAAAAGATGGTGTCTCCTTACTTTCGAAATGCATCTGCAGCACAGACCATTATTGTACATGCTTGCCAATTGGCAACATTAAAGAATGCGCCTTTAAGCATTTTCTTTGTCCTTTGGCCCACAGGATAAATCAAAGTCTAAAATCCATCTACTAGCTGCCAGTCAACTTTGTTCGAAGCCTAACTTCATGGATTTGATCGATAAAATGCAATAGAAGTTGGTTTATGCTTCAAAGTCCTGCATCTGTGGAAAGGTATTTCATACTCAGCTCTTTGTTAGATACAATATTCTGTTGGGACAATACCTATTCAGCTCTTTCAGAGACTCTGCATGTGGAAACTTCCATTATTCTGCACCATGTTGAATTAGGCCTAAACCCTACACACTGTTGCTCATTTTCTTCTATGTGAACACATCCTAATATGTGCCCTTTTTAAGGGTCAATGCACTTCTTTCCATGCCAATGACAATGTTTCTCTGCACATACCAGACTATATGATATGTCTATAAATTGGTTCTTCTGCTTAAACATATATTGCTGCTTACATGAGTTTATAATAAAAGATTTCTTGAACCTAGAATGAAAATAGGTTAATCACACTTCTGCTGAGCCTACAATGGACATCCACTAAAACTGTTAATTGTTAAACTATTGCTCATTTCTACTCAGTAATATTCATAAACTTCTAGAACATGAATATGTATAGTCTGACTGCATATGTGTCTGTGTGTCTATACATGTTTGCATTTGAGTAGCTCCTTTATGAATGTGGGTCCCTGTTTGCATGTTCTCTCTTTGTATATCTAAGCATCTCGCACAGCCATTACATTACGTCAATTACAATGAAGAACACATACCCTGGAAATAACCCAGTTATTATGGCTCTGCCAATGATAGTTTTGTCAAGGTTCTGGTAACAGACCTCTTGAAAGGAAACTACAGTACCCCCACTGTATTTGTATAACCTTATGGTAAGGAGTAATGCATTCATTTGAACTGTCAACACAGAGTTCACAACTTAAACCGCCTCTCTTTACAGAGGGCTATTAAATTGCTACTGTTGCTGCCTAGCTCCGAGGCAGTTTCCTGTCTGTTGTCATTATTGCCAACAGCATGATCTTCCATCACAGCTTAAAATGCAAAAGCAGTGCATCACTGAAGTATGCATAGACACATGTTTCTACCCCAACAACTATACCTCTCTGTGACTTAATCGGGCTTAGACACAGTACAATTTCACTTTGACATGAATGAAGCAGATCTCTGATCCAGGGCACATTAACTTCCCTATCATCTCACCTCTTCTGGAGACTATCGCCACTTCGGAACAATAGGAAGGCTCTTCTCCTACTCTATTATCTCATCTCTAAGGGAAAGCTGTACTTATAGACCACGGCGCTTTACACTCTGCCAGCGCTTAAGCGAGCTTGGTTGCAGGAAAATACTCGCGTTTTAAAAAATCTACCTAATTTTGATATTTGATTTATTATATTGTTATTTACCCCTGATTTTAACTTGATTCACTGCCCACATTCTCGCACCATAATTGTGCCCCCACCGCTGCTTTAGCGGGCCGAATTTGTGGATATTCGTGTTTTGCCGCCATCTTGGGGGTAGCTGGGGAGGTCTCGTGGCGCCATCGTGCTGAGCGCTCTAGTGCTCAGGCGGACGGTGAGTGGAGACTCTACTTAAGACGACCACTATGGTCAGTGTGTCCTAAGGGAAAGCTGTACTTATAGACCGCGGCGCTTTACACTCTGCCAGCGCTTAAGCGAGCTTGGTTGCAGGAAAATACTCGCGTTTTTAAAAATTTACCTAATTTTGATATTTGATTTATTATATTGTTATTTACCCCTGATTTTAACTTGATTCACTGCCCACATTCCCGCACCATAATTGTGCCCCCACCGCTGCTTTAGCGGGCCGAATTTGTGGATATTCGTGTTTTGCCGCCATCTTGGGGGTAGCTGGGGAGGTCTCGTGGCGCCATCGTGCTGAGCGCTCTAGTGCTCAGGCGGACGGTGAGTGGAGACTCTACTTAAACCTCCCATGAGTTCGCGCAGCGGTGACGCGCAGCGGTAGCGCCTGACTAGTGCCTGAGTCGGGCCAGAGTCTTGCCCGTCTGCGCCCGTCAGCGCTAAGGAGGCGTGGAGGCGGGAGACTCTGTGCGAGCTAACGCCCACGATACACCAATACAGGTATGTCGAGTGCATCCTCGCCGTCCCCCACTGTGCCCTATTTACATTGCTATGAGGTTTTAAACCCTGATAATCAGCTTGATCTAGTATTTTGTGGTCAGGGTAAATCTATCTTAACTCCAGAGCCTATTATTAAGGCACCCTCCTATTCTCCTGTATTACGGGGTGGACTAATTAATGCCCGATCGCTTTGTAAGAACTCCCAGAATATACATGACCTTATTATGGAAACCAATCTTGACTGGCTTTTGGTCACAGAAACTTGGCTAAAACCTTGGTCCAATCCTGATTTAGCCATAGCCCTCCCGCAGAGTTTTAAAATCCAGCGTTTGGACAGAATTGAACAACGGGGAGGGGGCCTGGCCATTATTTACCGCAATTCCCTAAAATGTTCCACCCATGAATTGGCTGATATTAAAGGAGCAGAGGCGTTAGCCTTTTCTTTGGGCATTCATGACTCATTTACCTTTTCGGGTGCCCTTATCTATCGCCCTCCGGGATCCCCAACGGAGTTTTTGGAAACAGTCGGAGATGTACTGAGCGACCTAGCGCTCAGATTCTCCAACTTCACAGTATTGGGTGATCTAAACCTGCATCTAGACTCCCCTAAAGAACCAGGAGTTGGTTGCTTTATGGATATCATTAACGTTCTTGGACTCACTCTTCTGAATCATGAACACACACATTTAGCAGGACACTTATTGGATTGTATTTTCTCAAATTCCACTAGGCTTACAGTTAAACCCCCCTGCCCTCAGATCTGGTCCGATCATTTTTTTATCCCATTCCATATTTCACTAAATTATAAAACTATGGTTACTACTACAAAAAATATTAAAAGTCCCGATGAAAACCATAAACCTAACTGGAAGAATTTATCTAGCAGACCTGACGTCATAGATATACTAAAAACCAGTACACCGGTGTTAACAGGCAATACCTCTGCGGATAACCAAATCCTCTGTGACTGGATAGTCATGGCGGGTGACTTGTTAGGACCAACTGGCAATAAGAATCCTAGTCCCATTAAGACCAAAAAGAGTGCCCCCTGGTTCTCACCGGCTCTGAAAATAGAATTGGGAGAAGTAAGAGTATTGGAACGGAGGTGGCGCAGGAATTATGAGGTTACTGCCCGTGACGCCTATAAATGGGCTAGAAGGAAATACCACGCAGGAATAAAGTCAGCTAAGAAAGCTCACTATCTACAGGCTATTTCCATGGCGGGTCAAGGGCAAAAAGAAATTTTTAAGATAGTAAAGGATTTTATGAATCCATCAGCTCTTTCGCAGGAGATTCCTCCGTCCCAAAATCTCTGTAATGCGATATCTGACTATTTTGAAGATAAGATCCTTGATATCGTGAAGACTTTTCCTTCAGTGCCCTTTATGTCGGGAGCTGTCGAAAGGACAGAGGGGGAGAAGTTCTTAACTTGATTGGAAGGATTTGCCCCTGTTTCCCTTGAAGATACCTCCAAGGCCATTCTCGCCAGTAAATCTGGATCCCCCTTTGATCCATGCCCCCCTTGGGTCTTACAGACCTTAGTAGTGGCGATCAACCCTATCATCAATAGTTTTATTAATTTGTCACTAGTTACGGCAGACATCCCTAATGATTGGAAGCTTGCAGCCGTTAGGCCTCTCCAGAAAAAGGCACTAGCTGTCCCAACCACCCTCTCCAACCTGCGCCCTATTTCCCTGCTTCCGGTGATGTTCAAACTGACAGAGAAGTTCGTTAATAATCAACTTACGAGCTTTTTGGAAGAGAATAACATCTTACATCCTAACCAGTCAGGGTTCCGGTCAAAACATTCTACCGAGTCTGCCCTGCTGTTTACAGCAGAGACCCTACGAATGGCCATCGACCAGGGAAAGAAGGCTGTTTTAATCCTACATGACCTGTCGGCAGCCTTCGATACGGTTTCACATAACATCTTAGTGGACCGGCTGGCTGCCACAGGAGTAGGTGGGGAGGCTCTGGCATGGCTCAGAAATTTCCTTAGTAACAGACGCCAAGTCACAGTGCTGGGTCAATACCAATCTGAAGCCAAGGTCGTCAGCTCCGGGGTTCCCCAGGGATCGAGTCTAAGCCCTATACTTTTTAATCTGTATATGGTCCCCCTGGTAAAACTGATTGCATCATTCCAAATCAGTACAATATCATATGCTGACGACACCCAGCTTATCCTGGTGCTGGATAGGGAACGACCTGGCGCCGAGGAAAACCTTAAGGAGTGCCTAGCAGCAACATTCAAATGGATGACCAATAATCACCTAAAATGTAATGCCGGAAAGACAGAAATCTTGCCGTTTGGAAATCAAAATCTGTTTTCCCCAAAAATCTGTTGGCCTGATGACGCAGAAGCCCCTCCCAACACCATTACATCTGCTCGAAACTTGGGGATTAAGTTTGACAACCAACTGTCCTTTAAACATCAAGCGGTTGCCGTAGCTGGCACGTGCTTTCATATAATAAAAGCCTTGAGGAAGTTCTTTGATCTCCTCCCGTTGCCAGCTAGAAAAACGGTTGCAGTTGCCCTAATAACTTCCAGGTTGGACTATTGTAATGCCCTATATGCTGGAGCTAATAAGTCCGTACTCCATAGACTACAGATGGTCCAACATGCAGCGGCCCGCTTAGTATTACGTTGGCCTCGCAAGTCATCAGTCTCAGCAGCACTCAATGCGCTCCATTGGCTACCAATTGGTAAAAGGATTCTTTTTAAGAATCTGCTAATCACCTTTAGGGCATTTCAACAGCAAGGACCAAAATATCTATGTAATGGTTTTAGACGATATTACCCGACACGTTGCCTAAGGTCTGTAGGTCAGAACTTGCTTATAATTCCCAGATTTAAGTTAGCAACAAAAGGGGGCAAATCCCTTTTTGTGCTGGGCGCCAAGGCTTGGAACAAGCTTCCGCCCTTTTTACGATTACTGTCTCATGAAACCCAGTTTAGGAAAGCATTGAAAACCTGGGTGTTTTCTCTGACCGATGCTGCCTGTAGAGCACTGGTGTAATGTGTAGCGTGAAGCGTAAATTGTCTCCTTTCCCTCCAACCCTTCCATCTGGTTTGGGTGAGCGCCAAGATACTCCTTGGAGTGATAGGAGCGCTATATAAGTGTACCTTACATTAAATTACATTACATTTTGGAGACTGTAATAAATTGGGTTGTTGGTTGACTGAGGTGTGAAACCTAGTCAAGCAGCAACCACAGTCCTTGTCAGGGTGAGGCACTAGCCAACCCTAAATGAACCTGTGCACCCAGTAAATCTTGACACTGCTGAGTGCTCTGTGCAATTATCACGCCTGTAAGGACACCAGGCTAGAGAGTCCCACGGCAGACAGGGATAGGGGCCCCAATTGTTACAACTGGGGCTTTTTTACACTTGTGTCCTGGGGCCCTGTATTGCGGACCATGTCCCCATTTTCACCACTTGACTCATAGGGTGGCAAGAAAAAGCAGTCAAAGACTGCCTCAGGGGAGGTGCTATGGACTAGAGGCTCAGGATTAAGAAACTCAGCAAATACTTCACTGTCCAGGCAGTGTCTTTTCTTCAACAATGGAAAAGTAATTCATTTCACATACTTCTAAATACTGCACACAATTTATTACATTTATTCTGGTAGGTGGAACAGCATATGGTGACATCCTCTAAAGGGCCTTACAACCAACAGGCAGAGCATACTGAAGCAAGATCCCACAACCTTTTGCCCCTCCTTTAACTTTGCCCCCTTTATAACTTCTGCTTGAAACCCAAGCTCCCTGCCCTGGATCTAGCTTGCTTAAAGCCTGTATAATATATTGCTAATTAAGATATTAAAAATGGGTGCTGTCTGACCCACTCCATTAAACTTTGCCCCTCGTTGATTTATTTGCATGAACATTGGTGTAACAAGGGTAAAATAAAGGATCTGCTAAATATTGTGGACATCTGTGATAAGGCTATCACCATTAGTAGGATAGCAAAGATTTTGAACACCGCTCCTTTAAATTAGCTTTCAATAAAAAGTGGCATTCCAAGAGAAAATGTAAATGCTAATGGGCTGCCAAATTTCATGTGGGTTTGTGAAACAGTATCACCTGTGTATTTATGGCGAGGTCATTAGGTCAGAGTTTCAATTGAAAGGACATTTTTGTTTGATGAATCTGCATGAAACATTAAAAAAAAGTACAGCCACATTGGTTTCCTCATCGCAAGTTTCATGCCCGGAGTCTCGCCAGTCGTAAAGTTACTATTAGACCGCAATTTGTGAATACCAAAGAAGTGTAAAGTCACACAAACTGTTGTGAATCAAGCCTTCAGTGTTTTGAACTCTCTTTTGATCCACTTTTTTGAGCTACAAGAACTATTTTAAGAAGATTATCCCCTACATCTTGAAACACTCCTCTGTTATTTACCTGGGTCTGTTCAAGTTAAACATCATGTGCAGCACCTCAAAAAACACTACTGGCCTACTTTTAGACAATTTAGACATCCTCTGCAGCACCCTATCAGCTACTCCTGGTATTCCACAGAGAGTCAGACTTCCACCGTTCAACTCAGAATCCACAAAGATCAGATGCAGGTTGCCTCAGGGATCCTCCCTGAGCTCCACCCTATTCAACATCTACATGGCTCGGCTTGCAGCTATTGTCAGAAGCTACGAAATCAACATAATCTCCCACACCGATGACACCCAGCTGATTCTCTCCCTCACAGACAAACCCACAGCCACAAAAGAGCAACTTCCACAATGTGATGAAGGCAGGTGCCACCTGGATGAAGGACAGCTGCCTCAAGATTAACTTAGACAAGACTGAAGTCCTCATACTGAGCTCCACCCCCTCTGCTGGAATGACTCCTGGTGGCCTGCAGCGCTTGGAACCTCCCGTATCCTCAGACAACCACAATGAACCACCAAATCAACACCGTTTCGTCCTCCTGCTTCGTAAAATCTTCAAGTGGATCCCCACCGAGTCCAGCAAAACAGTCACCCATGCACTCATCAACAGCAGACTCGACTACTGCAAATGATTCAGTGACTAAATATCGAGGGACAGAATATAGACTGCCCAAAATATCGACTCCAAAATATTGAGGGACAGAATATAGAATGCCTATCCACAAACAGGTAAGTACAAAATATAGAATGTTAAAATATAGTTAACTAAAATATCGAATTTATTAAATGTAATAAAAATACTATAAAAGTAATTAAATAATAAACACAATTAAATAAAACATAGTTAAAATAAGGTAAAAAAGCTTAAAATGTAAAAATAATAAATGTAATGTAAACATTTTTTTAATATATATTTACTGAATAATATAAAATAATTATTAATCTTAATTATAAAATATTTAGAACATTATTATAATATATTGACATATATATAAATAAACATATTATCTAAATATAAAAATAAATAATACATAATAATTAAAATAATTAAAGTAATAATGTTTATGTTAATTAATAATGAGTGCAACGAAGGGAAAGCGTTGGATAGCTTAGGGGTAAAAATTACTATTCCCACTCCAGAAAGTGCAACAGTAGGGAAAGCGTTGGATAGCATAGGGGTAATAATTACTATTCCCACATCCAGAGAGTGCAACAGTAGGGAAAGCATTGGATGGCGTAGGGGTAAAATGTACTATTCCCACTCCAGTGAGTGCAACAGTAGGGAAAGCGTTGGATAGCGTAGGGGTAAAAATTACTATTCCCACTCCAGAGAGTGCAACAGTAGGGAAAGCATTGGATAGCGTAGGGGTAAAAATTACTATTCCCACTCCAGAGAGTGCAACAGTAGAGAAAATGTTGGATAGCGGGAGGGTAAAAATGACTATTACCACTCCAGAGAGTGCAACAGTAGGGAAAGCGTTGGATAGCGTAGGGGTAAAAAAATACTATTCACACTCCAGAGAGTGCAACAGTAGCGAAAGCGTTGGATAGAGTAGGGGTAAAATTGACTATTCCCACTCCAGTGAGTGCAACAGTAGGGAAAGCATTGGATAGCTTAGGGAAAAAAATTACTATACCCACTCCAGAGAGTGCAACAGTAGAGAAAACATTGGATAGCGGGAGTGTAAAAATTACTGTTACCACTCCAGAGAGTGCAACAGTAGGGAAATCGCTGGATAGCATAGGGGTAAAAATTACTATTCCCACTCCAGAGAGTGCAACAGTAGGGAAAGCGTTGGATAGTGGGAGGGTAAAAATTACTATTCCCACTCCAGAGAGTGCAACAGTAGGGAGACCGTTGGATAGTGTAGAGGTAAAACTTACTATTACCACTCCAGAGAGTGCAACAGTAGGGAAAGTAATGATTTAATATTTAAATACAAATAAATTAATTATCAATACCAATTTAAAATTAATAAAAATTCATTACCAATCAATAATTAATTAACTATTAATTAATTATCAATACATATAAATAAAAATACATATTTACTTAATTACAATTAAATTACTTCCCACCCTATTCCCCTATAACACACAACCCACTTCAAATAATAAATTAAAACAATTAACATAATTATCAATTAATCAATTAATTAAAATTAATCACCAATTAATTAAAATTAATTACCAATTAATAATTAATTACCAATTAATTAATTATCAATACATACAAATAAAAATACATATTTACTTAATTACAATTAAATTACTTCCCACCCTATTCCCCTATAAACCCACAACCCGCTACAGAACTAAAACGCAAAATTAAATTAAAAATAATTATTAAATCATTAAAACTAATATTTAATTTACTATAATTAAATTACTTCCCACCCTATTCCCCTATAAACCCACAACCCACTATGGAATTAAATTACGCAAAAATTAAATAACATAACATTAATTACTTTAAAAATATTAAACATACATTACAAAGATAATATATATTTTTAACACATATACTAACATACATAACACTAAAAAAAAAATCGATATTATGGAAAACAATATTTTAAATTCGATATCATAGCAATCGATATTTCTTACCTTATTTTCGATATTCTGACCTACTATATTTTGGTGATTCGATATTCTGTCCACTCTATATTTTAACTTCGATATTCTGGGCAGTCGATATTTCTGGATCTATATTTAGGGTGCTCACCACTGCGGAGCACTCTATGCCAGCACCACCCAGAAACTGCAAAAGAAACTGAAGAACACCCAAAACACCTCCACCAGACTCATCCTGAACATCCCACACCGCAGCCACATCACCAGCCACCTGGGAGACCTTCGCTGGCTATCCATGAACAAAAGAATTACCTTCAAGCTCCTCATGCATGCATACATAGCTCTCCACAGTGCTGGACCTGCATACCTGAACCACAGCCTCTCCTTCTGCACTCCCACCAGACATCTTTGCCCTGCCTAACTGGCCCTGGCCACATCCCCAGGTCCGCAATGCCATGGCTGGAGGAAGATCCATCTCCTACCTTGCTGCAAAGACACATGGAACTCCCTGCTTCTGCACCTCAGACAATCACCATCAGTGCAGCAATTCAGGAAGGACCTCAAACCTGGCTCTTCGACTGAACAGCAGATTCCACCCCACACACACACTCAGCGCCTTTAGATGCTTATGGGTGAGTAGTTGAGCTTTATAAGAATCCTGATTGATTGGTTTCCAGCCAACACAAAACATTTATGTGTGGCTTGGATGTCAAATCTCTTTAAGCCTCTACAAATCCTCTCATCACTACAAACACACTACTGGGCCCCATAAAACATTGCTGTCTGGACACACTAGTCATACCATAACATCTCCAAGTAAAAATGAGCATTGCACAACACTCTGATTATCACATACCTACCATACACTCCATTTGGAGACAATTACATCACAACCACTAAACAAGTCATGGCACCCACTGTGTAAATCTAAAGCAAATCTTGTCAACTCATGCTAAAGCCCCCAAAATAATAAATTCTGAAATGTGTGCTAAAAAATGCAAGATTACCCAAGCTCATGAATGTTAAATTGCATCACACTCGAAACAACTGCTATTCACTGACACCTTCAATCTCCTTAGACATAATAGTCCCAAAAGGTTTTTCCTTCACACACAAAAACTAACCAATCAAGTACAGAGGCAGACTAGGCATTATCCATGAAAACTATTCGTCTTCCATACTGCAGACAACCCAGCATTCACATCCTATGAACTTCTCTCAATTTCCATCACACTGAACCACAATAAAACCATCTCCTTACACATCACTTAATATCCACCAGTATACACCACTAGGGGGTAGATTTAGTAGAGTGTACCTAATGTTGTGCTACATCAAACATTTTCTGCATTGCACCTGTGTGAGTGCATAATTTTTGCAACAATATCAGGGTGGGGGGAATGGACCACTTGTCCTGTGCACCAGGGTCTTTTAGTTTACGTGGTTGGGCATCCTTAAAAAACCCTCATATACGTACACTGGCATAAGGCGGTATATCTTGATTCTCCGCCGTAGTGTATCGTGATAGCATGATCATTGGGCTTTTTATTGTCCAAATGCTAACCTCCCCATGGAGGAAGACCAACTGGTTGTGCAGTAGTGGTCAGAAATAACAGAACGAGGGTGTGCTCGTGCTCTGTGAACTGTGGTGTTTAAAATTCCTAATGTCAAATCCCGTGTCCTTTATTCTTGGGATACATGACAGAGGGAAATTAAAAAATGGTGGTCGTGCATGTGAATAAACTTAATTATTAGTTTAATGCACTGGTATGGGTCTAATGTTATCTGGTCAACATGTTTCAGCCTCGTGCAGGGTCTAGAGGCTTTCGTCAGGACCAAAAAAGGAAATGGGGAGCAATAGTTAGCTCTCCACAGGTGTTCTAGAGGTGGATATTCGTACTCACCACCTTCGTTTTAGGGGAGTCAGACCGATTGTATCTGTTCCTTGTTTCACAAGTTGGACATCTTCCTTCAGGGTATCTGTCAGTTAGATGAGAGCCATTTGCGGCTACTCAGGCAGAATCGCTTGTTCTGACTCTGACGTTTTCCCTGGGTTAACGTGCTCCCGGTTGGGCTCACGTTTCATAGACCGGCTCTATTGAGATCAAAGTAGGACTAATCGGTCCTGGTTGGCCTTCGTGATGGCACTCATGGTTGGCATGGTTGCTTGTTAGGGTTAAATATATCAGAGATATACGCGTGTGAAGATTGGAATAATTAAAATTACTTTATCTTCATGTCATATTTAATGGCGCCAACTGAATTGATATTTCTCGGTCATGGTTAGCGGGGTCAGTGGCACTGATGGTAGGCAAAGTGGTTTTTGGCAATTTTGTATGTTGGTAGTCAGTTTTAGCGTCGATGGTGTACAACGAACAGTATGTGCAGTTGATGAAACTGACATTTTCTACATCTTGATTACCATATTCATGGTTCTTCAAAAAAGATTCTTGTTGGTACTGAGTGTGATGATGGCATCATATGTTTTGTTGTGTTAGGAGTCTCGGGGTTGTCAAGGACCTTTACATTGGGTCTTCTGTATTCGATGATTCTTATCACATGAGAGTATTCTTGATGGGTAGGTCACTTATTAAGGGCGTGCCAAGGTATGGTATCATTCAGACCTTCTTTGTCTGTCTTGAGACGATGAACCCAGCGTTGTTCCTTTTCAAAAAGTACGCGCTCAACATTGTGGCCTTTAAACATTTGGGTCTCTATGATTACCCAGTGTAGGTCTTCTGCGGTATGCTTGGCTTCAATATAGTGTTTACTCATTTGTGTTGTTGCTCTCTTGCATGTGATGTTACTTCGATGCTCAATGATCCGTTGTTTGATTTTCCTGCACGTCATACCTATGTATCTCAAGCCACATGGGCAGACAATCATGTACACCACATGGGTGGTGTTGCAGTTTGTGTGGTGACGTAGTTCCCATTTTAGGTTAGGGAGTAGTTGTAAGGTCTTAGTCACTTTTGTAAGTTTACAAACTGAACATGTTCCGCATGGGTAGTGTCCCACTATTGGACTCAAATTCCATACTGTTGTTAAGGTTTCCCTTGGGATGATGTCTCTAGGTCTAGTGTGGACCAAAATGTCTTTGATATTTTTGGTTCTCCTATGGGCAAATCTCGGTTTAGGCCATTTCAATGTGTTCGAAGTCAAGATTCTCCAGTTTTTGTTAATGATTTTCTTCACTGCGTTTGATTCGGTGTTATAAGTTGTAACGCACGTGAGGAGATCTTTTGGTTCTTCTCTCTGCACAGTAGAAAGTAGGTTCTCTCTGGGCTGATTACGGGCTCTTTTCTGACATCTCTTTATAGTCTTGGTTGGATAGTCCCTCTTCTTGAGTTGATCCTCTAGACCTCTTGCTTGTTGTTTATAGTCATCTAGGTTACTGCAGTTACGTTTTAAACGTAAAAATTGACTGTAAGGAAGATTTTTCTGAGGGGTCGGGGATGAAAACTGTTATAGGAAAGAAAGCTGTTCCTTGCCGTCGGTTTATAGTAAGTTTTGGTGTGCAATGTACCATTCTTGGAAAAGATGGTTACGTCCAGAAAATCCAGTTGTTTTTTGTCTGCTGTAGATGTGAATTTGAGACATTCGTCTCTGGTGTTTATCCATGTTAGGAAATTATTTAGAGCTGTTTGACTGTCTTCCCATATCATGAATACATCGTCTATGTAGCGCCGCCAAAACTTGATGCCCTGGTGGAATGGATTAATGGCGGTTAGTATGTGCTCTTGTTCAAAATTGCTCACGTACAACCCTGCTACACTGGGAGCAAATGTACTTCCCATCGAAGTTCCATGGCATTGTCCAAAGAGGGTTCCTTCGAATTCAAAATAATTTTCTGTGAGGGCTAGTCTACAGCATTCCAATACGAAATGTCTCGGTGTTTTGTAGGTCCAGTCATCTGTGAAAAGGATATCCTCAAGAGTGTCTAGGGTTTTCTGTTGGGGTAGGCTAGTGTAAAGACTCTCTACATCTAGACCTACCAGGAGCATGGTGTGCTCATTGTAGATCTGTCCTTCCAATAGATTAAGGAGATCACGGGTATCCTTTAGATAAGTGGGTGTCCTTTGTACTAGGGGTTTCAGGAATTGATCGGCAAATTGAGAGAGTGGTTCTAGCACGGAACCAATTCCTGACACTATTGGGCGTCCTGGTGGTGGAGTCTTGTTCTTGTGAATCTTTGGTAGGGAATAGAAATACGGGATTCTTGGTGATTTGGTTTTTAAGAAAGCAGCTTCATGGCTCGAAATCCATTGGTTAATCTCAGCTTCATCTACCATTAATTCAATGGTTCTTTGCAGTCTCTTCGTGGGATCATAAGTTAGTTTGGCGTAAAATCTTTCATTTGAGAGAAGATCTGTACATTGTTGCTGGTAACCTTGTCTGGTTAGTAGAACAATGGCTCCTCCTTTGTCCGCTGGTTTGATTATTAGGTTATCATTTTTGCGTAAATCGTCCATCGCTCTTTGTTCCTTCTTGGGAAGATTAATATAGGGTCTCCTGTTTGTGGAACCTAGATTGTCTGCTTCCTGCATAATAGCTTGTTCAAATGCTTGTATCTCGACCGGTATCAGGTGCATAGGAGGGTTGAAAGTAGACTTGGGTCTCAAGTGTGTATCTCCTTCATTAGGTTGTGTTTCCTTCTCCTTGAAAAAAGCTTTGAGTTTTATTTTTCTGCAGAATTCTGCTAGTTCACATTTCAATTTGAAGATGTCGAGTGATGGGGTTGGAACAAAGCCCAGGCCTTTATTAAGAACATTTTCTTGATCTTGTGTCAGTGTAACTTCAGTCAGATTGACTACCAATGACTGGTCGAGCTGGTTCCTGGTTGTTCCTTGGTCATGCTCCGGGTGTGCATTTGTCTTTCTGGCTCGTTCCAGGTGACTGTTTTTCTTCTTACCCTCTGGCGTCCAGGGCCTCTCCCTAAAAAAGAGGAAGATTGTGGTTGCATATTCATCATCGGGCCCATATGTGGTGGGCCTTGGAAATAGGGATTCATCCATCCTTGATAGTTAGGCATGTAGGGTTGGTAGAGTGGTGGTGGATGTTCATAGTACCTCGGCATTTGCCAATTGTTTCCTCTCTGGCGTCGGTTTCTCCTGTTTTGGCCTCTTCCTCTCCTTGAGGTTGTACTTTCGTCGCTACTCCAGTCAGAGTTGTTGTTGGAACTCTCTGCTGAGGAATCTTCGTCTTCCCTGTCTTCAGGGGTAATATAGTCTTCTCTTGAGTAGGGGTGCATCTTCTCTGTTGAGAATTTTTTTAGGTCTTTATTCAATTTTTGAATTTTGTTTTGAGTGATATACTCCTTTGTTTCATTCATTACAATGAGCACACCATGCTCCTGGTAGGTCTAGATGTAGAGAGTCTTTACACTAGCCTACCCCAACAGAAAACCCTAGACACTCTTGAGGATATCCTTTTTACAGATGACTGGACCTACAAAACACCGAGACATTTCGTATTGGAATGCTGTAGACTAGCCCTCACAGAAAATTATTTTGAATTCGAAGGAACCCTCTTTGGACAATGCCATGGAACTTCGATGGGAAGTACATTTGCTCCCAGTGTAGCAGGGTTGTACGTGAGCAATTTTGAACAAGAGCACATACTAACCGCCATTAATCCATTCCACCAGGGCATCAAGTTTTGGCGGCGGTACATAGACGATGTTTTCATGATATGGGAAGACAGTCAAACAGCTCTAAATAATTTCCTAACATGGATAAACACCAGAGACGAATGTCTCAAATTCACATCTACAGCAGACAAAAAACAACTGGATTTTCTGGACGTAACCATCTTTTCCAAGAATGGTACATTGCACACCAAAACTTACTATAAACCGACGGCAAGGAACAGCTTTCTTTCCTATAACAGTTTTCATCCCCGACCCCTCAGAGACAATTTTCCTTACAGTCAATTTTTACGTTTAAAACGTAACTGCAGTAACCTAGATGACTATAAACAACAAGCAAGAGGTCTAGAGGATCAACTCAAGAAGAGGGACTATCCAACCAAGACTATAAAGAGATGTCAGAAAAGAGCCCGTAATCAGCCCAGAGAGAACCTACTTTCTACTGTGCAGAGAGAAGAACCAAAAGATCTCCTCACGTGCGTTACAACTTATAACACCGAATCAAACGCAGTGAAGAAAATCATTAACAAAAACTGGAGAATCTTGACTTCGAACACATTGAAATGGCCTAAACCGAGATTTGCCCATAGGAGAACCAAAAATATCAAAGACATTTTGGTCCACACTAGACCTAGAGACATCATCCCAAGGGAAACCTTAACAACAGTATGGAATTTGAGTCCAATAGTGGGACACTACCCATGCGGAACATGTTCAGTTTGTAAACTTACAAAAGTGACTAAGACCTTACAACTACTCCCTAACCTAAAATGGGAACTACGTCACCACACAAACTGCAACACCACCCATGTGGTGTACATGATTGTCTGCCCATGTGGCTTGAGATACATAGGTATGACGTGCAGGAAAATCAAACAACGGATCATTGAGCATCGAAGTAACATCACATGCAAGAGAGCAACAACACAAATGAGTAAACACTATATTGAAGCCAAGCATACCGCAGAAGACCTACACTGGGTAATCATAGAGACCCAAATGTTTAAAGGCCACAATGTTGAGCGCGTACTTTTTGAAAAGGAACAACGCTGGGTTCATCGTCTCAAGACAGACAAAGAAGGTCTGAATGATACCATACCTTGGCACGCCCTTAATAAGTGACCTACCCATCAAGAATACTCTCATGTGATAAGAATCATCGAATACAGAAGACCCAATGTAAAGGTCCTTGACAACCCCGAGACTCCTAACACAACAAAACATATGATGCCATCATCACACTCAGTACCAACAAGAATCTTGTTTGAAGAACCATGAATATGGTAATCAAGATGTAGAAAATGTCAGTTTCATCAACTGCACATACTGTTCGTTGTACACCATCGACGCTAAAACTGACTACCAACATACAAAATTGCCAAAAACCACTTTGCCTACCATCAGTGCCACTGACCCCGCTAACCATGACCGAGAAATATCAATTCAGTTGGCGCCATTAAATATGACATGAAGATAAAGTAATTTTAATTATTCCAATCTTCACACGCGTATATCTCTCATATATTTAACCCTAACAAGCAACCATGCCAACCATGAGTGCCATCACGAAGGCCAACCAGGACCGATTAGTCCTACTTTGATCTCAATAGAGCCGGTCTATGAAACGTGAGCCCAACCGGGAGCACGTTAACCCAGGGAAAACGTCAGAGTCAGAACAAGCGATTCTGCCTGAGTAGCCGCAAATGGCTCTCATCTAACTGACAGATACCCTGAAGGAAGATGTCCAACTTGTGAAACAAGGAACAGATACAATCGGTCTGACTCCCCTAAAACGAAGGTGGTGAGTACGAATATCCACCTCTAGAACACCTGTGGAGAGCTAACTATTGCTCCCCATTTCCTTTTTTGGTCCTGACGAAAGCCTCTAGACCCTGGACGAGGCTGAAACATGTTGACCAGATAACATTAGACCCATACCAGTGCATTAAACTAATAATTAAGTTTATTCACATGCACGACCACCATTTTTTAATTTCCCTCTGTCATGTATCCCTAGAATAAAGGACACGGGATTTGACATTAGGAATTTTAAACACCACAGTTCACAGAGCACGAGCACACCCTCGTTCTGTTATTTCTGACCACTACTGCACAACCAGTTGGTCTTCCTCCATGGGGAGGTTAGCATTTGGACAATAAAAAGCCCAATGATCATGCTATCACGATACACTACGGCGGAGAATCAAGATATACCGCCTTATGCCAGTGTACGTATATGAGGGTTTTTTAAGGATGCCCAACCACGTAAACTAAAAGACCCTGGTGCACAGGACAAGTGGTCCATTCCCCCCACCCTGATATTGTTGTACTAACCTTTGGAAGCTGAGTGGACCACTGCTTCTTTTTCCCTCCCCCCTTTTGATACATTACAGCATAATTTTTGCACCATGTCTTATTTACAACAGGAGGATACATCATAACACGCAACTTCAAAAAGTGTGATGGCACCCAGAGCACAATGCCACAGTATCACTAAATCTTTAAAAAGATGATTCAAAACTATGCATAAACAAAACAAACATCTAAGCAATAGAGGACACAAAAATGCCATGGAATGATTTTTGTCAGAAAGCCTTTGTAACACAGAACAAACCTCAGTATCGATTCCATGATTCAGCACCTGAAGAAACAAATGAGGGTGGAAGGAAAAAAAGAATCAAATGCACTCAGGAAGCAGTTGAAATTTTAATTTCAGAGGTCACTAGGTGTGAACATCAACTATTTGTCACTTCAATGCTAATGCTTGCAAAAAGAAGCTTCTTTGTGGAAAGATGTCCTTAGTAAAGTTAATGCAATTAATTAAGTAGTGCAGTTGCCTCAGAACCCCAATAGTGGAAAGGGTTAAAAATGCGAACCAACGAACAATTTGTTTACAGCTGTTGTGCCGCAATAGCTACAGGCAATGGTCCAGAGTCCAACATGCCACTAGCACCAATGAAGGAGCAATTAACTGCACTGATTGGCCCAGAACTGGTTAGCTGGATAGAAGGCCCAGATATTTCAAACTTAATAGAGACTGTAATAAGTCTATTCTTAAACCTGTAATTTCTTTCATAAGATTGACAATGTAATAATATTTGGACTTCAATTTTTATCTATTCTGTTGTGCATGAGATTCTCTCAAGTTTACAAAAGAAATTAAATGGGCCATAACATTAAAATTGTCTCAGATTGTTTATGGCTACATTCACTAAAGTTTCAGGCAAGCCAGTGCATAAAAAAAGGGGACAGATTTAATGATAAATCGTGCAACGAAGAGCAACATCAGACTAGTTGATGTACAGCAGTGTCTGAATTGGAGAGAGCTGGGAAGTGAATATCTACAAAGATATGGAAGGACCCTTGCTTGCTGTGATGTGTTGTGTGAAAGGAAGAGAGACAAACACCAAATTATTTACTAAGATATTCTTTCTCCCTCCACTATGGCATTCTTCAAGACTTTTTTGAGCCATGCACACATTCTTGCACCACAGACATATATCACTTGTTTTGTACTGGAAAGGCATTGTACCAATACAAATAATATGCTTAGACATAGTTTAACACTTTACCCTCATCAGATGTGTGCTGCACAATACAGCACATGTGCAGTGATAGAAATGCGAAATATAAACTTTTCTCCTCCTTAGCACATGTCCAAATCGAGGACAAGACTATTGTCACAACCCAACCTAAGTTTTCACATGCACACAGGATTAGCGTGAGGTTAAGAAAAGAAAGAACACAGGAATATTGGATGCTTACAGTTGACCACGCAGGGAATGAGGAGCAACTGCACACCTTGCATGACACATTTCTGTACAACAACGAACAACATAATAATAAATAATGTGGAGATGGCAATGTTGATACGTGGGGCAGTCCTAATTTGTTATAACTCTTATGTGAGTACATATTATATTTTATTTTTCAAATAGGATAGGAACCCATGCAAAATAATATTCTGTTGTGAGTTAACACAACCTTGCTTACTACTCTTTATTTTAATAAATTGCATTTAAAGTACACATTTTTTAAAAAGAGTGAAATTAAATGATGTTAAAAATAAATATGAGCACTTATCTTCTTCTGAAAATACGGGTCATTGGGCAAATAGCAAGGATTGTCCCGCTATCAGGGGTTTGATTCCGATCCTGTATTTTTTTTTTCCGTACGACTCGTATCCGTATTTTTTTCCGTACGAATCGTACAAGTCACGTCCGACCCGTGAAGTACGATTCGTACGGGAAAAAGCACATACGGATCGGCCCGATCCGTACGAATCGTAGCGGGAAAAGTTGTACGAGACGGACCCGGACACTTTTCCGTGCAAATCGTAAAAATACAGTCCAAGTACGATCCGAACAGGCTTTCCGATTTATGATTTGTATGGAAAACGTCCCGTACACGGGGAATGACTTGTACATACGCAATGTCGGTGTACGCACCGTACATACGCAATGTTGTTGTACGCACCAATGTTGTATTACGCACTGTACATACGCAATGGTGGTGTACGCACCGTACATACGCAATATTGTTGTACGCACCAATGTTGTATTACGCACCGTACATACGCAATGGCGGTGTATGCACCATACATATGCAATATTGTTGTACACACCAATGTTGTAGTACGCACCGTACATAGAAATGTCGGAGTACGCACCGTACATACGCAATGGCGGTGTACGCACCGTACATAGCAATGGTTGTGTACGCACCGTACATACGCAATGGCGGTGTACGCACCGTACATATGCAATGGCGGTGTATGCACCATACATACGCAATGGCGGTGTACGCACCGTACATACGCAATGGCGGTGTATGCACCGTACATAGCAATGGCGGCGTATGCACTGTACATAGCAATGGCGGTGTACGCACCGTACATACGCAATGGCTGTTTACGCACCGTACATACACAACGCATGGGGGTGTGTGCCTGTACGACTCGTACCACTGTACCGTACTGAACCACGGACACTGTAAAACAGCACAAGGAGGGCCTATTCGACTCGCACAACACCACAAAACACGTCTACAGTGCACAAAAAATAGAAATGACTGACCTGGACACACCCAAACAGGCAAACAGAGGGGCAAACTCACAACCACCCCTTATAACACACCCACCAAAAATTCAAACTGAGGCCCACCCACAAATGGACCAATAAAAAGGGCCCACACACACAAACCATGAGCCTTTGCAACAGACTCACTGCAGCTAGAGAGCACACACCAACAACTGCACTCATCCACCTTAACATATACACCTTCACACAACCTCCTTTACACATACCCCCTCTTCACATTCAGACCCACACCGTCACATTCAGACCCACACACCCACAACCATCCACACCCTCACCCCACACTATGCCCACAGACAAGAATCCAAAGTTCACAAGGGAGGAGCTGGACATCCTTGTCAATGAAGTCATCAGAGTCGAGCCACAGCTGTTTGGAACATTGGTCAGACAGACCAGAATAGCTGAAAAGTCATGCCTGTGGCAGAGGATCATCGATAGGGTGAATGCTGTTGCACCCATCAGAAGGACCAGGAATGAATGCCAAGCCAGGTGGTACGATCTGCGGAGTACGGTCAAGCGCAAAATGAATGATGACTATGCCCAGAGCAACATCACTGGAGGTGGTGGGCCCCGCAGACCAGTACATTTCCATCCCTGGGAGGAGAAGGTGATGGCCCTGCTTCTGCCGGTGGGAGTACATGGACTACAAGGAGTTCCAGAGCCTGGTGAGTACACAAACAACTTAGGTAACATGGGGGTAATGGCATCCACACCCCAACTACACCAAATGCACGCAACTACCCCCAAGCCCTCACCGGCCAGAACCACAGTCAAAAATAACACTAATGCCACTAACATGTGTATGCTCCATTGAGAAAGCAAGGCCATGCTATGTCCCATGCTACACGAAGCAGCAACCCAAGAATGGATGTCCGGTATGCTGGGAGGGTGGGTGGCACAAAACACATTGCTGAACTCCAAATCAGACACAATTGCCCTCATCCCATATGGCCCACGTACATAACCATGCACCATGCGCAATGCACAGGGATTGGGAAAGTACTGACAAGATAGCTCACACTCGGCCCGGGTGTAGGCAGCACAAGGCCCTCCTGTTACCAGTGCAAACACAAACACCAAGACAACAAGGTCAGATATATAGGACAGGAACTTACACTCACTGTCATGGCAGCATGCTCCATGGGGGGACAGCTACATCACCTCGGAGCCCCAGTGCCAAATCACACTACTCCCACCAGCAGGCCCTGTCACACACACCCCTTACACAAGCAGACACCCCCGGGACACGCAATGAATTTACCCACTGTCACAATGGACATGTAACACAACAAGACCAATGCATAGCTGAAGATGCATCCAAAAATCTACATGTCAAAGACTCAGGAGAACATATCAATCTGTCCCCCGCAACATCCACAAGTGAACATTGAGGAGAATGCTAGGCACATACAACTACCTGGAGGAACAGTGCCAACTTGAATGTGTATGATACATGCATGTTGCTTGAAACAGCATTAACATTGTCTGTCTCTCACACACAGGGCAACGTGATGAATCTACCCCCAACAATGGGGGTGAAGATTCACAGTCCCTGGCCCGGGAGGAACCTGATCCCACCGGCAGCGACTCCTCTCAACACTCCGTGGATGACCCCGACCGACCTGGACCCTCTGGTGTCCAAGCCCCTGCAGAACCTGGGCCAGGACCATCTGTGCCAACCACCACCCCCATTCCTGCCACATCCCAGGAGACACCGAGGAGCCCTGCCCGCAGTGAACAACTGAGCCAGTCTGACCAGGAGGGACAAGGAGCGCCGGGCACCAGGAGGAGGCAGACAACACTGCCACTGCCATCCCTCAGGGGTCCCGTAGACCCGATGTGCCCACAACGGCATGCCAGGCTCGTGTGGGCAGGGGTGGTGGGAGTGGAGGCAGGCGGAGGCGAGAACCTTACCAGCCAGCTGAAGGGACCGGTATGTCACACATACACAACATCATGGATGCATACCGGCGTGACACCAGGGAGTTCAGCCAGGTAGTGGTGACCCTCACAGAGATCAAGAACCAGCAGGCCGAGCAACACGCCAGTCAACAAGAACACCAAGGATGGATGGAGGCAAAACTGATTGAGCTCCTGGCGGTGCAAAGGGACATAAGCCATTCACTCTGTCGGATCACCTACAACATGGGTAACCCTCCCTGTGCCACCAGGCAAAGACCACCACCAGCCACAGGGAGGGAGGAGGAGGAGGATTCATCCGACGGAGCGTCCCAAGCATCGTCAAGGCCTGCATCTGAGGGTCCCCCGAGGAAGGTGGGTCATCCATGGAAAAGACCTTGAGAGGCAGCAGCACATCCACATCTCCCAGGTCACCTGGCCTGGCACCTGGCCTTCATGTGCGACAGCATCACCTCAT
The DNA here is from genome assembly GCF_964204655.1 of Triturus cristatus. Taxonomy (NCBI): domain Eukaryota; kingdom Metazoa; phylum Chordata; class Amphibia; order Caudata; family Salamandridae; genus Triturus; species Triturus cristatus. Next base: position 177,264,659 of record NC_140592.1, on the reverse strand, counting down.
TGATTGACATCATCTGCCACATGGACCTGCTGGTCACACTCTGACTAATGATGCCAAACACTGTGGTCTGGACTCTGATGACTTCAAATGGCAAGGATCCCATCTCCCCCTGTGAACTTTGGATTCTATGGTCCCTGCATTGCACCTTTTTCAGTGCACAAATCACGCCACAGAGCTATAATTAAATAATTAATAGGTGACATTTTATGTTGCAGTCATTTAGCATGAGTCCACAACATACGTGTGGGGATATGTCAAAGTATGCCTGAGTGTGGAACTAACTCCAGCCATCCATACACTTGGATCTGAGTCCGGTCGAGGACACACATGTGTCTCAATGTATCATCAAATACAGACATGGAGCACAATACTCACCCGTGATGGCCTCAAGCTGCTGAGGGGGGGCTTGCAATACTGCTCAGACAGACCAATTTGGAAGAGTATCATGAAGGTGTAGAGGTCATGGGTCATGTTGATGTGCCCGGGGAGGGTGTCCCAGGTCTGTTTGGCGAGGTGGGAGAACTATCTCCTGCATGCAGATTTTTTGTGGATGTGATGAATGGTGGCCAGAGCAAGGTGGGCTGCATGGAGTTGGGCCAACGGGGTGTTGGATGACAGACGTCCAAGGTTTGTTTTGGGTCTGGGGTTGTGAACTGCCTCCTGAGTGTGGTTGAGGAGTCTTGAGGTGATCCTGCAGCAGACAGTGAGCCATTCTAGCTATCTCAGGTGGACGGTGATGTGGCTGGGGCTGGGGATGTTGAAGATGAGGTGTGCGGATGCACCCTGGATGTGGACAACTTCTCCTGCAGTTTTGCTGTTGTTCTACGTAGAGGCCGGTGCTGTAGTTGAGCCGGCTGGTGTCGTGGACCTGGGGGGGTGGTCTGTCTTGCCTTGTAGTGGATCTATCTGTGGATCATTTGCAGCATGCGGAGGGTGTTGCAGCATGAGGTACAGATGGTGGTGAGTTGCATGATAATTGTGACCAATGGGTCCATGAGGAACACCAGCTTGCGTGCGTGGTCACTGGGTGCTGGTGCGGTGCCCAGACCAGTGGGACACAAGGAGTTGACCCAGCCGTAAGGGGACAATCCTCAGATGATGACCTCAGTCCTGTCCAAGTCCAGCCTCAGGTGGCTGATGTTCAGCCATTCGTCAACGGATCTCATGCCTTCTTGAAGGTTGGATCTGGCAATGGCTGGCTCTCTGGTGAGTTTGAGGAGCAGCTGGGTGTCAATGGCATACGAGATGATGATGAGGTCGTGTGCGCATGTGATGGTGGAGAGGGGGGTCATGGAGACATTGAAGATCGTCACGCTGAGAGAAGAGACCTGGGGCATGTGCCACATGACCCCAGTGTACTACATGCTGCAGGGTGAAGGCCGACTCCCTGGGCCTTGCTGGTGAGCTACTTTCTGATTTAATACTGGGCCCTCCTCTGGATACCAGTGTTGGAGATGTGTGAGCTGACAGTGTGGTAGCACATGGTGTACAATGCTGTTGAGAGGTCAAGGGGGGTGGGCTCACCATTGTTGAGCAGGGCAAAGTTGTCGTTGGTGGTGGCAATGATGACGGTTGCAGTGGTGTGATTACTGTGGAATATGGTCTGGTGCTGGTTGCCTGGTGCTGGTTGCCTGGAGCTGGTTGCATGGAGGAAATTTGTCAGTTGCTTGTTGAGTGTCTTCCGGATGACATTTGCTGGGTAGGGAAGCAGGGTGATGTCCCAGGAGATCCTGCGGTACTGCCGTCCGTTGTTTAAGAAGGGCCTGGGTCTCTGCATGCCTCCAGCACCCATGGAATGTGGCTAACTCAAAGGAAAACATTCATGATGCGCTGGACGTGGGCTTCAAGGATGGGGAATGATGTGGTTTAGATGTTGTGTGGGAAGGGGCCTGATGGAGAGCCAGAGTGGATGGTGCACATGAGCCAGGTGGTGTACTTGCTGCTGATGGTAGTCCAGAACCTGAGGGGGGTTTGTCCTGTGGATAATAGTGCTGTCTGCCTCTGTGTGCCAAGGCTGTTGTGTATGGCCATGAGCTAGCAGTGGTACAAAGTTGCAAGGGAAGTGATCTGCCTTGCAAGGGTGGGGTGTCTTGGATGGAGATCTGCTGTCAGTTCACTCACAATGCTGATGAGCTCCTTGATGTCGTGTGTTTTGGTGTCTCGGCACTAGCTGAAGGATCTCGACTTGTCCTTGCTGATGATATGGTGATGTCTGTGTGTGGTCTTTTCCAGGCCTGTAAGGTAAATGATGGCTCTTTGTGTTGCAAGGTTTGTACAAGAGTCCGGCTAGGTCTGTAGCAGTCCAGTAGGTCTGCCTTGTCCCAGGTGCCTTAACTGTTGTTGTGCTTCACAGGAAAGTCCGTCAATGTGGCAAGATTGTTGGATCAGTTGCTGATCCAGTGCGTGAGGTTTCAGGGTGTTGCGTTGGTGTTGTTTTGAGTGTCCCACACAGCTTGTCTGTGGTGACTTACATCAAGCATCTTTGGGGGATCGTTAGCGGGGTGTGGGGCAGTGTGTTGCTTGTCGGAGACGTCGATTAAAATGTTGATGGACCAATGATGGATGCCACATGTAGCCTGTGGAGGTGAGGGCGTGCCTGCAGATGTACGTGTTGATGGCTTAGCACAATTGTGGATGTAGGCCTGGAGATCTGTAGATGAGTGTTACTCTGAGGGTTGCCAGGGAGTTGCTGAAAACCCGGATTTGTGACTCTGAGGGTGTACTTGTGAATAAATTGCAATTCATCCTCCGGGATTGTTAGTGCCGTCCCTACGGGTGATCTTGTATCCGTCTCAGATGGCAATGAAGAAGTCGTGTGCTGAGGATGCTTATGTCCAGGTTACTGTCATGAAGGTGATGTGTGGGGCTGTTGTGTTGAGGAGGTCCAATGGCATGCTGGTGGACGGAGCGGGTGTGGAGTAGGAGACACATGACTGGTTGTTCTGACGGGGTCTGGTAGGCTGGGCAGCGCTGTGTAGGCAGTTGGAGTTGCACACTCAGCATGCGAAGGTGTCGAGTGTGCTCTTAGGGGTTGCCTGATAGCAGGCGGATGATTGTCTGGAGGACATTGCTTGGAGGTTGGCTGCAGCATGAGCCTGTTGTGTGACGTGGGTCATGCAAAGACCAGAGGCTCGTGCACTGTGCACGTTGCAGGCGCAGACGGTCCTGCCTTTGGCACGGCGTTGGCGCAACAGTGGCACAGACAAGCTGCTGGCTGCATTAAGAATGGGTGGAGGGGGAAGGGAGGAGCATTTTGGAGGTGTGTGGGTTGCAGAATCAGGGCACTCAGCGGGGCGGTGCCGCAGGTGAGGCAGCAGCAGGCGGAAGGGGTGAGAAACTAGGCAAAAAGTAGCACACAAAGACAAGGAGGTCATAAAGGCACAGTGCAACAGGTGTATGTAAAGGAAGGAGTGTCAGGTTACTCATGGGTGAATATGACTCGTTACTACGCAAACTAATAGTTTGCATGCTTTTAGTACGAAGCTTTAACTTCGCAAATACCATTAGTACACGAGTTTTTAGTGCGCAACTGCTTAGAAATGTAATAAAAACAAATTTGGGTAACAGCTTGAATCTTTACCGTATTCCATGTGAGATATTCCCAATCTACGGAGTGACGAATTAGCCAGTGCCCTTTCTTGCCTGGAAGGTGGCATCCTCAAACACACACAGTAAGAGCTGAGGCGTCTCTGTGTGTGTCCGTGCGAGTGTGTGTTTGTGTGCAGAGCCGACCTTAGCGATTTTTTTTGTGGGGAGTAGTGTTGGCGCATGGCGATAGGGGGTGAGAGGGAAAGACATGGAAGAGGGTTCATAGGTGTTCAGTCACTCATGGCGCATTAACAGGTGATTAAAAGCACCTCACGTTGAATCACTTGAGCCCCTGGACCCTGCTGTGTGCACAATTGTAAAGCAGACTCACTGGAATGACAATAAACACAAATTACGACCAAATATGTTTATATACGTACCTGGTTTATAAACAAATTGCAAATGCCGTTGTATGCCCCTTTCTCCAACTACAGACAGATTGTTTCCAACAAACATACACACGCACACACATGTAACAATCTGTATATTACTGTTTTAAAGAAAATATACATAGTTTAGTTTCATTTAATTCGATTATGTGGCAGCAAATGCGAACAACGGACACTGCGAACATTAATCGATGAAGCACACTGTACACATAAACAGACAATTACAGCGAACAAAATGCACGCGGAGAACAATAATGGCGGTTCGTTTCTACAGCCGCATTCTGCCTAATCCTTTTCGACTGTCACTCACATGAAATTATATTAATTAAAAGGAAACATGTACATATGCATAGCTGGGATAGCATTACAATGCATGCGATGTAACAACTTGCGTAGTAAAGGCTACGTGTTGTTACATCGCATGTGTTGTAACGCTTGCAAAGTAATGGTATGCGGTGTAATAGCCGCGTACTAATGGCTGTTCACCCTCATGGGTCACTACGAGAAAATGTATGACCAATCACCAAAAATGACGGCCACAGGGTCAGGCAACAAAATGCGGAGCTGCGCACAGGAGACACACCATCAGCATGTGTTCACGTCCCATTGTGGGGAGCAACCTGCAAAAATACATACACAACCAGGGACTTCATGCACAATAGATATTATTAGCCATGAAGAACTGCATGCATGTTGCCGAAGTACACATACACATATGCCCATTATTTGACAAGTATGCCATAGATGACGCATGCAAACTGGCAAGAGAGCTGCAGTGACAGAGATGAGGCACTTTGGATTGTGCTGAACACCTTTATTCCACATACACACACAAAAGGAAATGCATCCATGTGAACAGACTCACAGGTCAGTTAACAGAACATGTGGGACATACACTGGACCCCCCTTCACGACACGGATGATGTAAATCCCAATGAACTGGCATACAAGTTAAGGGGATGAGCCAAACACATCCTGCTGCACATGGAGAGGCTGAAATTCCCCAAGAGCCTGTTCTTGTGATGTCCCACACTATGTCCACCCGTAGCATCCGCAATGTTTCAGAGGCAAGGTTTACACGATGCCTTCATCAGACGCCACACTCCACTACAGATGACTGTCAAGAAGGGTGACTATCATGTCATGGGAGTGATGCTACATGTTATATGCTCCATGGTGAGAAGACATGTATGCATTGTACCACAACATGCACAGAAGCAGGCCCACACATTCCCAACCCGTACCACCACCAAAAAGCCTTGCTGCAATCCTTACCCAAACTGACATTTCCACATGTGCATGCATGTAACGCTGATTCAGCACACGTTGCAATCCTCATGAGGAATGGCAGGAGGACAACGATGACACGAGCAGACAACATGCACAAAAACCTGGGAATGACAGACACACAAGAAGTCACCTAAAACAATTCTCGCCGCACACATGGACATTTACAAAACATGAACAATGTTGGACACATGTACATTTCAAAGAAAGTCTCTCCGCAAAACTGTGTGGCATGACATCATCACTAGAGTGACACATCAAAGTCACTTTGCATTCAGTCAGCTGGACACACACATTGCAACACATGCCACTCAATGCTACAAGCCTGCACACTCATACCCAGTGTCTCACCCTCATGAGAAGAAGTTGTGTATGAGCTGACTCCGGATATCATCATCCTCCTCCTCCTCCTCATCACTAGCCTCGTGAGCAAGCCCTTGATCCTCCACGGGTGGATGTTCCTGCTCATCCGGATCCAGGATGAGTGGCACTGCCTTATCAACTGCCATGTTGTGCAGCATGCAGCAGACGAGGAAGATCCGGCAGACCTTCTCTGGGACATAAGGGAGGGACCCGCCTGTCTTGTCCAGGCACTGGAATTGGCTCTTCAGGAGTCCAAACGTCCTCTCAATCACTCGCCTGGTCTGCCCGTGTGCATTGTTGTACCGGTGATCTGCAGCTGTTCTTGGGTTGCGGAGAGGTGTCAGCAGCCATGGCATGTTGGGATAGCCAGAGTCCCCTACATGGAAACATCATGTAAAAAAGTGGGTCAGGAGATGCCGTAAGAGCCAAAGATACCGCAACACACAGGACAGAGTATACCCACCAACAAGACATGCTCGTTCGTTGTGCAGCCGCAGCATCATTTGTGGCACCCTGCTACATCTCATGATGTAGGCATTGTGTGCTGATCCTGGAAAACGTGCACAGACATGGCAAATCAGCATGTTAGCAAGATGCACCACAAGGTCATTCATGGAGTGGTAATGTTTTCTATTGCGATAGGCTTGTTCCTGTGCCTGTGGTGGTACCAAAGCCACATGTGTACCATCAATGGACCCAATGACATGGGGCATCCCTCCCAGGGCATAGAAATCACCCTTGACATCTGTCAACTCCTCAGGAGTATGAAATTGGATGAATTCATCAAGGTGCTCCAACATGGCTGCTAAAACATCACGCAGGACACGGCTGAACATTGTCTGTGACATGCCACCAACATCAGCTATGGTGAATTGAAACGTATCTATGGCAAAACAATGTAGGGCTGCCATCACCTTCATCCTGGGGGTCAGTGCAGTAGGATACCTGTGTCATGGTTGCAGGTGTGGTGCCAGCTTGTCTGTCAAGTCCTCAATCAACTTGCGAGTGAATCTGTAACGGCAGATGCAGGCACGTTCCCTCATGGCACCCAAGTCTGGCATTGTTCTTGGGACAGGCTGTGCCCTGCAAAACATTGTTTGTAAGAATGAAGATTGAGAGTCTGCCAATATCAATGTCAATGAACATAGCACATGATACACTGCTAATACACATCAGGTAACTATGGAGTCGGGTGTGTGCAATACATACAGGACACATATGCCAGCTTGCTGGCACTCCTACAAAAAGCCAGATACACCTGTTGATTGTCAAGTCTACATGACATGCCCTGAAATGAGTTGGTGGCCAGTCTGAGTGAAGAGCCACAGAAATCACCGGAGTGACACACAACCACATAGCTGCATTGGAAGGATGTCATCTCATCCACACAGCTGACTGCAAGGCATACACACAGGTCACATGGAATGTCAAATGTACATATCAAACACATTGCGATGAAGGGGCACACGTGACAAGAGAAAGACACAGCCATTGAGACAACGCAGACATGTATGACTGGGAAAATATGATGTCTGATGCACACAGACCCTACAGCGGTGGGAATCCACATGTGGCATGGTGTGCGTAGATGTGTTCCATGCCCATCTCCACACAGACCCATGTTGGATGCACCAACAGCAGATGCAGTTGACGGAACACTGACATCAAGCTCATGGGAACACATGACACACACCTGACATAATCACAAAGGGGCACGCTGATCGTGACATGTCAGTTGATAGAGTGGCCCTGTCCCTGGCATCAGGAGACAGGTGTGGGTGTTGATGACTGTGCCATCCCACTGCTGCTGTGCATGACACAGTTGGACTACAGACACACATGTGGCAAGTGGCAAGGTGATGTGTGCCACATAGTGCCCCATCACACATGACATGTGTCCACAGGTCATCACACATCAATTGTGCAACTAGATGAGATGACCTGTGCAATATCACTGGCTGCCACGCCTAGGGCCTGCACATGACCGTATGCAATGACAACTACTTGATGGACAGCCTTGTGCGACTCGTAGCTCTCCATTCCTGGCATGTGTGCACCTGTATTACCATTGTAAGCGTGTGAACTAGTGCGTACCCGTACGTGTCAAATGCACTGTACTACTAGTGCGTACCCGTACGTGTCAAATGCACTTTACTACTAGTGCGTACCCGTACGTGTGAACTAGTGCGTACCCGTACATGTGAAACGCACCGTACACCCACTATCATCGTGTGTGTACGCTTCGTTTCACCATTGTAGTTGTGCCGTAGGGGTACGTGTGAAACGCACCGTACACCCGCTATCATCGTGTGTGTATGCTTCGTTTCACCATTGTACTTGTGCCGTAGGGGTACGTGTGAAACGCACCATACACCCGCTATCATCGCGTGTGTACGCTTCGTTTCACCATTGTAGGGGTACTTGTGAAACGCACCGTACCTGTGTGTGGATTTCAAAATGACATAGGGGACACATAAGGGAAAAGTATTAGGCCCTAAATGCATGCTGGTTGTCATGGAGACAGAGTTTTCAGTTGAAAAGTGTCGATCATGTGTCCTGGAATAGTCAGTTGGCCACAAAATACAATGTTGCAAAGTGGTTGTTGACTTGACATGATGCTCAAAATTTGAACGATGCGAATGCTGTCATTGGTGTATGTTTAAAGTAATTGGTGTATGTTTAAAGGGATTGGAGTAAACGTAGGATGCGAATGAGTCTGACCAATCACTATGTACTCCTCTAAATGAATGCCCCTCAGCAAGACAGATATAAGGCAGCCAGAACCCATGAGAGGGCAGTTGCCTGCACAACTTTCCAGTCGACCACACTGCTGCTGTCTCTGCTTCCTCTGGACCATGTCACGTACTGTGGAGAGGGCCCAGCCATTCACCCAGGAGGAGAATGAGGCCTTGCTGGACTGCCTCCTCCCACAGTACACCAAGCTGTATGGGAGACCAGGGGAGCAGGTGAGTGCTGAGTCCACTACCTTTGCCTATGCACCTGTTGTGTGACTGTCAATATTGTGTCCAGGTGGGACAGACATGCAATGTTGTTTAGACTGGGTCCCAGGGGGGGGACATGCTGATGTCTCTCATGCAGAGCATGATGTAGTTCCTGTGTGCACTCCTCACTTGCATTGTGCTTACTGTGACGTTCACTGCATAGTGCATGACACTTTCAGCCTGGCAAATCCTTGGTGGCTTTTTTTCCTATTGTCCTGAGGTGATTCAGTGGTCCGCCCGGTGTGACAGGTGACTGTACCCACAGATGTGTATGAGTTGAGTGGACCTGTGGTGAGAGTGTCCAAATGATGTGTACGACCTCATGGACATTAATGTGTGTGAATGTTCCTTGTCATGTGGGTGAGTGTCTATGTGAAGTGTTGCACCACAGCTGCATGGAGGAGGCAACAGATCAACCCATCTGATGTGACAAGTAAGCCGTGCTGTGTGTCTGACTTGCAGAGCTAGCATGACACCTGTGACACCCCACTGGCAAGTGGCACATGTGCAGAGTGAGGGTTGTATCCGCTGTTGTCAATGACAGGCGAGTGATCTGTGCTTGGGTGTGTCTGTCTAGTATGCTGATGGTGCGTCAGTGGAGTGGGACATGTGACTGCTTGGCACGTGCTGGCCTTCAGCCTGCTGTTGCAAGTGCTGCACAATTTGTGTGTGGCATGATCAGTGAGTGTGTCGCACCCCTCATGCCAACCTGTTGACTTTCAATGCCATGTAGTGCATTGGGGCTTGCACACAGGCCAATTTCTTATTGTGTATGATGTAACGCCTGTCTGCATCCTATGCCCTGTTCAACATTTCAATGATTTTCAAATGTGTGTCTCTGGGACATGGAGCAGGTGTATTGATGTTGTGTCACTTTGTCATCCTGACAGGTAACTGCCTACGAGAAGGGGGTGATCTGGAAAAGCATCGTCAGGGCCGTGAGATCTGAGGGGGAGCGTAGTCAGAAGCTGCCACAGGTCCGCAAAAGGTGGCAGGACATCCGGTGCTGGACCCGGCGGATCGCCCGGGTCCAGCTGGGGCTCGACTGTCCTCGCCCCAACGCCGGCCGCCGACGCCTGACCCTCCACATGAAACGTGTCCTGGCGGTGGTATTCCCTGAGCTCGATAGGCAGTTACAGGAGAGACTGCAGCAAGGAGGGGGTAGGTACATGGCTGTTTGTCGTGTTATGTGTCGCCAGCTTTTGGAAGTGCTCTGTAGCCTGGATACACTCTCAGAGTTTATATGTGCAGTGCATTTTCGGTTCCCCAATGTCACCTGGTGCTCTTTTTCATCCCTTCCCCTCCTTGACATGTGTCCCCTGGTCTGTGTGTAATCACATTTGCACATGGTCATCTAGGGTGCCAGCAAATCTAAGTGCACATTGCTTTCTGCATCATGTGGGAGGGTGGTCTGTGACTTGTGTTGGTACCTTGCCTGTGCCATGACCTGTTCACTATGTTGGGGGTCCATATTTGTTGTGAGCTTTCAACAGAACACCCTTGCAGCATGCATGACCAATGGTGTGGCCTCAGACATGATGTGCATGAGTGGGAGATATGCATATTGCCATGACGGTTGAACATGGTACAGTCAGCTCATTCCAGGACCACAGAGCAGTGTGCCCACTACATTCCCATGAGACACCCTGGCCTCCTAATCATGTGTGACATCCAACACTGTGCACATTCTCTGTGGGTTCAGCATAGGTCTACCTCTGTGGCATTGTTCCCTGGCCTAGTTAGTATTTTGCAAATGTGTGCTACATGTGTCCACTGGACAGGGATACACCATTTTGCTTGTGCATACTCACACTGGGCAGTGCCTGTGTGGCTATTCACAACAATCTGTTGATGGTTGTTTGTCACAAATATGTGTTGCCAGCCCCATGAGGTGATGTTGTGTAAATGAAGCTATTTTTCCAGCACAGTTGTTGTAACCCTGAATAAGAGGTGTCACGTCTTGATATGTATCAATCACATTGACTCAGGTATGGGGTGGGGTGTGCGGGAGAGGCATACATGTGCAACCCTGATTTTTCATTGCCAGGTCTGACTTGTGTGTGAGACTTGGCTGTACAAAGAATCACCGTGCAGTGACCCTGTGATGCTGGCCAGTGCTTAATGTTCGTGCTTTGCAGCCTGTGTCAGTTTTTTAAAAACATGATTCCTGCTCATACATTTTTTGCACCTGTGTGTGGTTCAGATGCAACACAGTTTGGACTTTGTGTGCTGACATCTGTGTGTACATTCTGGCTTGCCATGAGGGTGTCCCCACAGTACAGCTAGGCTTTTTTTCAACCCAATTGCAGGCCCATTAGCTTATGCATTGTCCTGGGTGTGGAAATGTGCGCTACTCAAGATGACAGGCAGTAGTTCATATGTGTAGCCAACTGTGTAATCAGGTGACCGATGGCCATGTGACAACTGACATAATTCAAGTTGTTAGTAAAAAAATATTGTACCTTGGCACTCACAGAACTTGTCAACAGTTCTTCATGTTTTAAATGTGGAAATTTGATGATTTGTGTTAAGAACACTGATGTGCCTGCATGAAAAAAGTCTCCCAAGGAAGTGCACACCAAACGACATTTCCACTTTCATGGAACACACTGGCACATTTTCTAAGAAGCCACTGTTAGAATTAAATGTTGTTTCAGATTCTCCATATACATTTTCCCACAGTGTTCTTGATTTTGTGAGACTCCTTTGTTGTTGGTGATACAAACTGACGTGTCTCAAGACATCAAGACCTCCGTGGGCCCATGTATATGTACTTTCTGCAACACCATTTATTTCTAACAGTGGCTTCTTAGAAAATGTGCCAGCTTCTTCAATGACAGTGTAAATGTACTTTTGTGTGCACTGCCTTGTGCGACATATTTCATGCAGGCACATGAGTGTTCTTTTCACGAAATGGCGAATTGGCACATTCAATTCATGTAGATTGTGTAAAGTATTGTGAGTCCCAAGGTAGCAATTTTGTTTTGTTTTGTGTGCCAAAGTACTTACAGGTCTCTGAGTGTGGTGACACCTTGAGTATTGAGGTGTGTCAGTTTACGTTGGGTGCACCACTACTGTTTCTTTCAGGGTAAACAAGAGGTGGCATGACTTCATTGTATTGCTGTGCTCACCGGTTCACAGACACTAGCTTCTCAGTGTATTTCTCATTCAAGTTGCGGCCTTTTGTGTTCTTTTTTTCCTGGTGTCCAAGTGGCATAGTGGGTCTACCAACTGGGCAGTACAGGGCTTACATATGCGGAGTTATCTAGCTGTTACTCATGATGCATTGCCTGATATGCACTCTGACCAATTGTTTTTGTGCTCATGTGTCAGATGTATACAGGTGACTGATGCATTTCGGTTTCTTCTCCTTGCCCACAGCATCATCATCCGCAACCGAGGAAGACACATGCATGGACCTGGAGGAGGGACCCAGCGACAGTGCCACCAGTGCTGTGGATTCAGAAGGACCCAGTGGCACGGAGGGCGAGGGGAGTCAGTCGGAGGACCTATCTGGAGGAGAGAGCAGCTACGACGCCGACGGGTCCGAGGCTGACATCCTTGAGGAGGCGGAGGCTGCAACACCAACTGGCAGCATCCCCACATCTGTCCCTGCCTCCTCCATTACCATCTCCGCCCTCCCAGTTGCTCCCGTCCCTTCTGTCCGTGTAAAGGCCCACCATGTCTCCTTCGGCCCAGGCACCGCACCCCCTGCCCCTGTCACCCCTGCTGCCCTCAGTGAAGAGTCTGTGGACATACTGCGGCAGTTGCAGGTTGGGCAGGCATCGGTGCTGAATGTCCTCCATTGACACACTCAACTGCTCACACAGATGGAGTCGTTCATGGAGGGCATGTCAGCAACGATGTCTGACCAACGCAGGTTTCTGCGGTTCATGGACTCTTCCCTGATGGAAGCAGTTTCTCTCCTGCAGCGCTCCGTCCCCCCTCTACCCCGGACCCATCCACACTGCCCTCTCCCATTCCTGCCCAACGCACACCCAGACAGTCAAGGGCACGCACCCCACCAGACACATCCAGCACACCCCCAAGTAAGGAACAGCGCACACCTCTTGGCACGCACACTCAGGGGGATGTAGGCACACCCACAGGGTCTGGGGGCAGACGACATACACACAGCCACAGTCGCAGTCCGCAGTCCTCACAACCCTGTTCCTCCAAGACCACTCCCCTTAGTTCCCCTGCCAAACTCTCACCCAAGGAGATCTATATGGGTGGGCTGGACCTCGCCCCCACAGAGCCACCACCCCACATGCGGACTAGGATGTCCCCGGGCACAGGAGTTGAGTCCCCCACCATGTCCACCCCCTCCCCCAAGAGTGCTGCACCCCATCCCTCACCCACCACACCCTCTGTTGACCCTGGGGATTCCTCAGGTGCAGGGGTTCGGATGGAGGCACTGGCAGCGGTGTGCAGCACTGAGCTCGCCTCCACCTTCGGTGCTGCCCCACCCCCTGTGGTGGAGACATCCACCCCTGCACCCGCAACACCTACCCTTCCCCCTCCTGTCCCTGCGGTGCCTGGTACTGCCACTGATGATGACCCCCCCCCCCCCGGTCGACAAACCTTGAGGTTCCTTTGTGCAGGCAAGGTAGGGGTGGAAGCGCTCCCCTACGTCCACCCTTGGACTTGAGAAATGGACTGGCCATTGGCCTTTGTACATAGTCTCTTTTTAATTAATTTTTTTTGGTGCTGAATAAAGCCTTTTCTTTTACTTTCAACACTATTGCATTTCAGGTACTTGATGTTGGTGATGAGGCTCCTGGAGTTGGTGTTCTGGTAATGTGTTAGGGTTCTGAGAAATGTTTTTGTATGATGGTCATGAGGTGGACCATGGTATCTGTGTGCCATCACAATGTCTCTGCAAAGAATCATAGGTAGTGTGTGTTCTTTTTGTTTGGAGACATTGTCCCAAGGAGTGTTCCTTCCTCTGTGGCACCTGACATCTTCCCTGCAAACAGTTGCACAATTGTTGTGCTGACCTGTGTCAACATTTCCTTTGTTGGTGAGGAATACCTTCAACAATGGCCATGCCTGCTCACCGATGTCTCCTGCTGAATCATCTGTGCCATCCTTGCTAGTCACTGTACTTGTGTTTTGGGTATGTAGGAATGCCTTCAGGGACAATTTGGCCCTTTTCAGCACTATGCATGTGTGTAATCACGGCCTACCACACAAATGGTACTTGTTATGCAGGGTATTTGGGCACCTGACTCACAATTGTGGGCATTGTATCTAGTGGAATAGAACCCTATTGCTTCCATGAGAGACAACATCTTGGTGGCTGGACCAGCACCTGAACATTCCTATCACTCCTGGGATGTGCGTGACAGTGTGTGTTCCCTTTGGCTATCTTAGTTTTGTATGCAGTTACATGACTATACAGTCTGTTGGCATGAAATCAGGGTGTGTATTGTGCTGCATCCGCCATGGGTGGCTATGCATGTGTTATATGTCCTCACACCCACATGTGGTGTGTCATGCAGTGTGTGAAAGACATCCATCCTCCTGGGAGTGGGACACTGCTGTCAGTGATGTGTTATAATAGCACTAAAATCATAGTCCAAAGTTAGGGATGCGTCCATACCACCATGTAGGTGTGGTCATCTGGTAATGATGTACATCCCCATATCTCTGTCCACTGCTTGGAGTCCTCTGCACCTACCCCTCATATCTCTGTCCACTGCTGGGAGTCATATGCTATCACCCCTCATATGTCTGGACACTGCTGGGAGTCATATGCACCCACCCCTCATATTGCAGGCCACTGCTGGTAGTCATATGCACCCACCCATGTACCCCCTTGGAGCAGTACACTGCTGGCCTGGACCTACACACACACCAATATGAAGGTAACATGCTGGGCCAGTCCTCTAAGCCCACATTCCTGGCGTGTGTACGCCTCGTATCCCAAATGTACTGGTGCCGTAACGGGGTATGTGTGACACGCACCATACCCATGCATTAATTGCGTGTGTACGGTCCATATCACAGTGCTACTGTGCCGTAGGGGTACGTGTGGTATGCATCGTACCCACGCATTCATTGCGTGTGTACGGTCCGTATCACTGTTCTACTGTGCCGTAGCGGTACGTGTGGTACGCACTGTACCCACGCATTCATTGCATGTGTACGGTCCGTATCACAGTTCTACTGTGCCGTAGGGGTACGTTTGGTACGCACCATACCCATGCATTCATTGTGTGTGTACGGTCCGTATCACTGTTTTACTGTGCCGTAGGGGTACGTTTGGTACGCACCGTACCCACGCATTCATTGCGTGTGTACGGTCCGTATCACTGTTCTACTGTGCCATAGGGGTACATGTGGTACTACTGCATTAAGTTGGCCTCATCAGAACATTCCAGGTATAACATTAAACCCCAATGCCAATCCTTAAGTCCAGGTAAGTTGTGTGAATACATTTCCCATGGATTTAGTGGCGGTCTTTCCTTCTGTTTTTTCTGCTAAGTTTGGGTACTTGAAAAATTATTTGCATGATGATAAATATGAAGTTGATGCTGTTCCATTTTTGTATAAGGCTAGGAATATTCCTTATAGTGTTAGAGAGGCTGGTAAGATGGAGTTGGATAGTCTTTGAAGTGAGGAGGTAGAGGCAACATAATGGATAGCCCCAATAGAGGTAGCCCACAAGCTAAACAATGAAATTAGATTGTGCATAGATATGAGGGAACTTAACAAACATGTAGTGGAAGATAAATTTCCCGTTCCTAAAATAACGGAAATGGTGGGTACTTTGTCAGGGGTTAAGTTGTTCACTACTATGGATCATACATTGGCCTATCACCAGGTAAGATTTACTGAATGATTGAAGGACTTTACATCTTTTATCACTCATTTTGGCACATATATATTCAATTGTATGTCTTGTGGACTTTTTTTTGCTGCCTCAAAGTGTCAAAGGCTAATGACGACTGTCAAAGGCTAATGACGAGTATGTCTGGACACTGCTGGTAGTCATATGCACCCACCCCTCATATGTCTGGACACTGCTGGGAGTCCTCTGCACCCACCCCTCATATGTCTGGACACTGCTGGGAGTCCTCTGCACCCACTTTTCATATTGCAGGCCACTGCTGGGAGTCCTCTGCACCCACCCCTCATATTGCAGGCCACTGCTGGGAGTCCTCTGCACCCACCCCTCATATGTCTGGACACTGCTGGGAGTCCTCTGCACCCACCCCTCATATTGCAGGCCACTGCTGGGAGTCATATGCACCCACCCCTCATATGTCTGGACACTGCTGGGAGTCCTCTGCACCCACCCACGTACCCCCTTGAAGCAGTACACTGCTGGCCTGGACCTACACACACACCAATATGAAGGTAACATGCTGGGCCAGTCCTCTAAGCCCACATTCCTGGCGTGTGTACGCCTCGTATTCCAAATGTACTGGTGCCATAACGGGGTATGTGTGACACGCATCATACCCACGCATCAATTGCTTGTGTGCGGTCCATATCACAGTGCTACTGTGCCGTAGGGGTACGTGTGGTACACATCGTACCCATGCATTCATTGCGTGTGTACGGTCCGTATCACTGTTCTACTGTGCCGTAGGGGTACGTGTGGTACGCACCGTACCCACGCATTCATTGCGTGTGTACGGTCCATATCACAGTTCTACTGTGCCGTAGGGGTATGTGTGGTACGCACCGTACCCACGCATTCATTGTTTGTGTACGGTCCGTATCACTGTTTTACTGTGCCGTAGGGGTACGTTTGGTACGCACCGTACCCACGCATTCATTGCGTGTGTACGGTCCGTATCACTGTTCTACTGTGCCATAGGGGTACGTGTGGTACTACTGCATTAAGTTGGCCTCATCAGAACATTCCAGGTATAACATTAAACCCCAATGCCAATCCTTAAGTCCAGGTAAGTTGTGTGAATACATTTCCCATGGATTTAGTGGCGGTCTTTCCTTCTGTTTTTTCTGCTAGGTTTGGGTACTTGAAAAATTATTTGCATGATGATAAATTTGAAGTTGATGCTGTTCCATTTTTGTATAAGGCTAGGAGTATTCCTTATAGTGTTAGAGAGGCTGGTAAGATGGAGTTGGATAGACTTTGAAGTGAGGAGGTAGAGGCAACATAATGGATAGCCCCAATAGTGGTAGCCCACAAGCTAAACAATGAAATTAGATTGTACATAGATATGAGGGAACTTAACAAACAGTTTAGTTTTAACGTCTTTATTTCGATTTTTCATCATAAAAGACACACATATACACAAAATTACATTAAATACAATTAGTGCGCCGAAGTCATAAAATCATAAATATTTAAATACACATACTAAACAAATCAAAAAGAAACAAGACAAGAAAAGTTAAGGCAAGGCAAATCTAGTTAAAAATCTCAATTAAACATACTTGTAAAGACGTCAAGGGGAATTGTAAAAACATTTGAGCATATATAAAAAATAGCAGATCGTCAATACTAATAAAATCATAGGCCAAAAAATCAGTGGGATAACACAGTATACGAATTATTTGGGTCATGATACTATGAGCTGACTGACTTAATCCTTATCAGCCAAGCCCACCCAAGGAATTTGGCCAATCCTATGGTTAGCCATTCAGAAGTGTTGGTTCTCAAGATGTACAATGCTTCACTACTCACTCGGGTGTTTAGTCTAGTACATATAGGTTTCAGCCACTTATTACGTGGTTCACAATAAGCAGTGCAGACAAATAAAAAATGACCTAGTGTTTCTTTGCAAACGGTACAACAGGGACAGAAACTTGACTCCAACCTCTGCCAGCCACTAGTAAAAGCCCTCAGAGGCAGTGTACCTACACGGAACTTATGGTATAGTTTCCTATCTAATGTTTTAAGGATAACATCCCAGTATACTTCTTTGTTAGGTACTGTTTTGTGGAGCAAAAACTGGCCTGTCAAATTCATTTTCTCAGAAAGTGCCACATGTTCCGTTTTTACCATAGACCAAAAGAGAAGTTTAAATTCATTCTTGGTAGGGAAGGTTTGAGAACCCGGCTCCGACCAAAGCAAGGGAAGACCCATTTCGGTAAGAGTGTTCTTAATTAGCTTTAGCCACGGTATGTCACCTGCCCCTTGTTGCATTCTCACATCCTGTAATTCACGGGCAAACATGGCCAGCTCCGGGGTGGACCATATGCGTCTCCATAACGCCACCATCCTATAGAGGGCCTGGTGTTTAATGGTATGCATGCCCATGTCCATCAAAAGTGGAAGGACTGGTGTTGAGGGGGGGAGACTAACTAAGTTTCGAAGGAATTTATTCTGTATCCTATCCAGGACAGCCAGGTCCACACATCCCCAAATATCGGCCCCATATAATATGGCTGAGCTGATTTTAGCACTATAAATTTTAAGTGCGGGCAGTACTCTTTTAGTCAGGGAACACCGCTGTACTTTTACTAGACAACCAGTCAGGCGGGCAAATTTCAAACAGAGTGCCGCTACTTGATCTTTCCATTGTAGCCTATAATCCAAGGTAACACCAAGATAAGTCATTACATCAACCTGCTCCAGTCTAGACCCATTCATTAAAACATGGCCCCTCAATGGCTTTTTCTTAGTCAGGACCATGAACTTGGTTTTATTAATATTGATCTCAAGATCATTCATATTGCAAAAGTCCATGAATTTATTTATTGCTGCCTGTAAACCCTTCTGTGTTTTGGCCAATATGAGAGTATCATCTGCAAAAATTAAAAGAGGGAATTTGGTCCCACCCAGTGAAGGAGCATCAGTGGGGGTATCTGAGAGGAACTTAACCACCTGATTAATGAAGAGTACAAATAGGGTGGGGGCCAGGACACAACCCTGCCTCACACCGCGAGTTACGGGGAAGGAATCGGTAACCTGGCCCTGGCGACCCCATCTGACTCTTGCAAAGTTACCCTCATGCATCCTGATGGTAAGTTCTAATAGTGCACTAGGGACCCCCATCCTTCTCAATGCTGCCCACATCTTCCCTCTGGGGACCAGATCAAACGCTGATTTGAGGTCCACAAATGCAGCGAAGATCTTCCCGTCTCTCAATAACACAGTTTTCCAATAGATCATGACAAATCTTAATATCTGATCAACTGTGCTAATGTGTGCTCTAAAACCCGCCTGCATTGGAGACAGAATATCTACTTCTGACATCCACGAATGGATTTTCCCTAACAGCATTCTGGCTATTACTTTTTGTAGGGCATCGGTGAGGCTGATGGGGCGATAATTTCCCGCATCAGATCTATCCCCTTTTTTGTGCACTGGCAAAATCTCAGCCCCTTTCCAGGAGTTTGGGATCCTAGTCCCTCTAGCTATAGCATTTGCTAAGATTAATATGTACGGGACCCAGTGTGTTTGATCGTATTTGAAGAGGTCCGCAGGGATGCAGTCCATGCCGGGGGCTTTGCCATTCTGCACTTGTTTAAGAGCAGAAATAGCTTCAGTTTCAGTGAAAACAATGTGATCAAGTGAGGACACCTCAGACTGCACACTGGCATCTTCCCTAATAGTAGTAAGGGAGATCCGTTCCGTGTGGCTGAACTGTGCCTCGTAATGCTTGACCCATTGCTCTGCAGGGACGTGGTTTACTGGAGTATGTAATTCCCCCGCCCCTCCCCATTTCACAACCTCCCAAAATTTTTGTTGGTTAGATGAGGTACTTGCCTGGTATAAATCTAACCAACGCTGATCATCCCATTTGATTTTTGCCTCTTTTAATGCTTTCTTATAATTCACCCTGGCTATCCTTATATCCGGACATGATTTGGATTTAATAGCCCTTAACAGAGAGCTGTGGGCAATACTACAGGTCTTATCATACCATTTCAACCTAGATTGTGCTGGGACATTAATTCCTCCTTTTACGGGTTTGATAAAAAAAGACTTAATTTTACTAAAAAGAGACTCATGAATTGTCCCGATTTGGTCAAGTGGGGTTCCAGCCTCAAGTATGGGTACCATCTGTTTTGTAGCCGCTAGGACCTCCATGGCAATCCTGCTAATAGTAGCAGTATTGTCTTGGAGCCCAGCCCATCTTACCCTTCTGCAATCATTTGTGAGACCAGCGTCTGCTGTATCAATATTTGTTGCAGGGTTCATGCGGAGACCCTCATCCACTGATAATTTTATTACCAGGGGGTTATGATCACTCTCGGATCTAGTGACTATTTCCATGTCCACCAATATTTCCCAAAACTCTATCTTTAACAAAAAATAATCAATGCGGCTCGAGTTTAGGGAGTTATCAAATGTAACTTTTCCCATCTGGTCTGATTTGGTCCTTCCATTCGCTGCACGCAAATCCCATTCAAGGCAAAGACCCAACCACTGCATAACTGCCTCCGTGACTTTTTTAATTGGAGGAATAGACAAAGGGGGAATATTCCAAATCTGATCAATTTCCCCATATCCCCCGCTATCAAGATTAGGAAACGGTTCGAAACAACAGTTGAAATCACCTGCCACCATGACACATTTGTCACTACTAATGTTATTCAGTAGGGAGTCAAGTTCAACTACCACTCCCGCAGGCTTCCCACCTGGTAACCCTCTAGCATATATATTGAACAAACAAAGGTCCTGGTTATTTTTACTGGTTAATTTCAACGCTAGGATGTCATTACTCAGAGTAGGGAGTTCCGTGATAGTAATGGCTAAGGATTGTCTAATCCAAATAACTAGACCTCCTGAAGGGCGACCCTTCGGTCCTTTACTAGCTGGTTTGTAGTAATTAAGGTAGCCAACCCGATAAATAGCGTCGGTTGACCAACTTTCCTGCAGGATAATAACATCATGTAAATCCACAAAGGAGCCCCAATCAGCCTCTGACGCTTTCCCCCTTAAGCCCGCTATATTCCAAGACAAGACTGCGAGGGTGTAAGTTGTTTTCTCTGCCATCTTGGCGGTTGGGTTGGCGACAGCCTTAGTGATCGTCTGTCTAGGGGTACCTGACAAGAATGTTTCCCTTATTTCCACCCTCTGTGAATTTGCGCTAGACACAGGGACAGTCACTACCCCAGGGACACTCACATTATTTAAAGAGCAAGTTACTACAGCACTAGAACGCCCAGTAATCGATTGTTCTACATCATGTCAATCCACACCTTCCAGGCCGGAAAGGGGAGCAAACCGGTTCGCAAGGTGGGGATAGAACATTGGATAGAGCGGAGTGTCAAAATGGAATCTCCCTCTAGACCTGTCCCTTCTTGAGTGATGAAACGGGGTGTGGGATCTATTTGCATATAAAGCTGGATAAAAATAATGCAATAGTAAAGTTTGTACATCCCCAACTCTACCGAATCTTGGTTCCCTGCAAATGTATTCGGCAACCCAAGGCTCTCTAAAGCTAACCACCACACAATCCCCCTCAAGATCTTTCTTACCAAAACCTATCCAATCCACCCTCCTTACATTAAGTATTTCAGGATTTAGGTTAGGAGGGAGTGGCCGGTTTTTATTAAGCCAGAATGTAACCTTATTGTAAAGATCCTTGTGTGTTTCCCTCTTGCCATCTACAAGCGGAGCCACGCCAGTTAAAACAATTGTATAAGGCACTGACTTCGGTGGGAGGTTCACACACTGTTTCTTTGGGATGGGTTTGGCGATGGGCTGATGACTAATATTTTTGCCTCTAACGGAAGTTGAGTTTTTCTGAACCTGCTGGTTTTTTACAGGCTTTGGCCTTGCAGGGTTCTCTGTAGAAACTGCTTTCTTAGGAGCGGGTACAGTTTTTTGCGGGGCCTTGGGTATAGAGGGTCCCACTTGTGAACTATACCCCCCGCTTTATTGTTCATCATAATGGTGGGCTTCGGAATGGTCGGGACAGGAGGGGTCAGACCAGCAATTGCTAAGCTGGCGAGGATTCTGTCAGAGGTCGCTATATTATCCTTCACTAGCAGATCTAAGGAATCCATTTTTGTATTTAGTAACCTAGTCCTTTCAAAAAGAGGTAAAAGTAGAGATTTGAATAGCAGCTCAATTTTAGCCAAAAATATCTCTTCTGTAATGCTAATCATAGTCTCACCTCCCCCTTGCTGGGCAGTAGCGTTAGTATTGGGTATCTGTGGGGGGGATGGTGAGGCATTTCCCAACCCCTCAGCTTGTTCCTCCATGTCCGGTGAGTCTACCCTCTTGCGTTTCCCAGGGTTATGAGTGGGTGTTTGTTGTGGATGGGAAAGGGAATCCATTAGTTCAGTACTAATATTGAGATTTGGTGAGTCTGAAAGACCAGAATTATCCCTGGACTGATCTAGGCAAGTGGTCCCGCTATTTGGTAAGTTAACGTGCGCAGTATTAAAAGCATTTTCCTGGTTAGAAACCACTATCTCCACAGTATGAATCTCAGGAGCAGTTACCAACATTACTTCTACATTACTGTCCGAGTTCAACGTGGAAAGTGGGACAGGGGAGACAGCCTCATTGATTTTACCTAGTGAAGACCGCTTGCCAGTAATAATATCAAGCGAAAGGCGTTTTTCAACCAGGGCGATCTCCTTCTCTAATATAGCAGTAGAACGTTTAAAAAACTGATCAATTGTACCAGTGAAAGTACCATTAGAGGTTGAGACCTGAACTTGCCTCTCCTTACCAGACCTTAAGGGCATTTTTGTTATTCTTATTAAGATACAGCGGGCGGGGATATAACCAACCTCAATACTCAATCAGCGATGCCACTCAGGCCACAATATTTATCCTTCCAAATATGGGGACTTTAACGTCACTTTAGACACAAACAGTAACAATAATAATTATACCAGTTAATAAGGTTCAAAAATACGTAATTAGGAAGAAAATGTTAATAATAGGGCCCAGCCCGGCCTCCTCCGGCCCCGGACGGCCACAGACGGTCCCGCCCTTGTCCCGGGCTTCTCCCGGCGTGCTCCCGCGCGCTCCCGCGCAGCGGCAGATGCAGACTCCTTTGTGGATGTTGCAGAGGTGGGAGGATTGTTGGGGGCGGGGCGATGAGGGAGAGCGGCCCAGGTGGAGCGGGCGGGGGATGACCAGAGACTCCTGGGAGATGGAGTCCTATCCCTTGTGCTCGCAGCCCTCAGCCCCAGGTACGCCCCAGTCAGCTGCTCCCAGGTGTTGGAAAGTGCCTCGCAGCGAAGCGGGACCCGCGCAGCGGGTACCGCGAGGCGTGGAATGGAAAACCGGCAAATGTCCTCTGAAATGCAGGGTCAGCAGAAACAAACAGCAATAAGGTCCCACGTAGCAATAAGCACTCCTCGCTTAAATCCGTGCTCAGATCTGTTGGGGGCGGGGCGATGAGGGAGAGCGGCCCAGGTGGAGCGGGCGGGGGATGACCAGAGACTCCTGGGAGATGGAGTCCTATCCCTTGTGCTCGCAGCCCTCAGCCCCAGGTACGCCCCAGTCAGCTGCTCCCAGGTGTTGGAAAGTGCCTCGCAGCGAAGCGGGACCCGCGCAGCGGGTACCGCGAGGCGTGGAATGGAAAACCGGCAAATGTCCTCTGAAATGCAGGGTCAGCAGAAACAAACAGCAATAAGGTCCCACGTAGCAATAAGCACTCCTCGCTTAAATCCGTGCTCAGATCTGTTGGGGGCGGGGCGATGAGGGAGAGCGGCCCAGGTGGAGCGGGCGGGGGATGACCAGAGACTCCTGGGAGATGGAGTCCTATCCCTTGTGCTCGCAGCCCTCAGCCCCAGATACGCCCCAGTCAGCTGCTCCCAGGTGTTGGAAAGTGCCTCGCAGCGAAGCGGGACCCGCGCAGCGGGTACCGCGAGGCGTGGAATGGAAAACCGGCAAATGTCCTCTGAAATGCAGGGTCAGCAGAAACAAACAGCAATAAGGTCCCACGTAGCAATAAGCACTCCTCGCTTAAATCCGTGCTCAGATCTGTTGGGGGCGGGGCGATGAGGGAGAGCGGCCCAGGTGGAGCGGGCGGGGGATGACCAGAGACTCCTGGGAGATGGAGTCCTATCCCTTGTGCTCGCAGCCCTCAGCCCCAGGTACGCCCCAGTCAGCTGCTCCCAGGTGTTGGAAAGTGCCTCGCAGCGAAGCGGGACCCGCGCAGCGGGTACCGCGAGGCGTGGAATGGAAAACCGGCAAATGTCCTCTGAAATGCAGGGTCAGCAGAAACAAACAGCAATAAGGTCCCCAAACATGTAGTGGAAGATAGATTTCCCCTTCCTAAAATAACGGAAATGGTGGGTACTTTGTCAGGGGTTAAGTTTTTCACTACTCTGGATGATACGTTGGCCTATCACCAGGTAAGATTTACTGAATGATTGAAGGACTTTACATCTTTTATCACTCCTTTTGGCACATATATATTCAATTTTATGTCTTGTGGACTTTGTTTTGCTGCCTCAAAGTGTCAAAGGCTAATGACGAGTATGTTTGGAAACATGGAAGGAGTCCTGTATTTTCAGGACAACATTTAGGGGCCTATTCCGATTCGGGTTGGAAAGCACTCCGGCCGAGTCGGACCCGGAGTGTTTTCCGACCGAGCCGAACCCCTACAGTCCGACCGAGTGAGTAAAATGCGCACGAATGCTGTCGGACTCGGTTCGGTCGGACTCCCATAGAAGTCAATGGGAGCCAGTTGTACGACGCGTACATGCGCTCCCATTGACTGAATGGGTACGTCTCTAACAAGTGCACCCCCTACAGTGGGTACGAGTCGTGCCATCCGCACCTGTGTTGGGGAGACCCATAGGCCTCCCCCTGTGTCCGAGTCGTAAAGTTGCGGGTGTTAGGGGGTCCGACACGGACCCCGAAGTCCGACTCCGGGAGCTTTTGCGAGCCAGACACTCCAGCTCGCACATGCTGTCCGACGCGTGCATCGCATTGGCTCGGTGGTAAATCGCATCCATTGCACGCCACAGTTAGCTTCCGACCAAGACGTACGGAGCGGTTTGGACCCGGAAACAACTTGGTCGGTGAATCTCACGTAGCTCGCATCGTACTTGCTCGCTGGTACAGCTGTACGAGTCGGCCGGAAAACACACGTACGGCTCGTAGTTTTTCCGGCCAGATTGCGTTCGGTGCCCTTCCGACCCAGATCTAAATCAGCCCCTTAATGTTTGGATCTGACATGGAGCAACATTTGAGCAGTCAAAAGTGTACTCAAAAATTTGAATGAGAATGGGGTCATGCTCAAAGTGAAAAAATGTCAATTTGTTCAAAAGGAAATGATTTATTTTGGGTGTATCATCTTGAGTAAAGGTGTGAGACCCAAGAAAGGTGTAGTCAGTCGATATAAAATGTATCTAGCCCTGAGAAGAAGGAAGATGTGCAAACATTCTTGGGAATGGCAGAATTGTATTCTCGATTTGTACCAAATTTTGCTAGTAGAACTAGTGCCTTGAGTAATCTTTTTTTTAACGTTTTTGTCTCTTAATGGATTAAACAATGTGAAAAAGGATTTGTTTATGTAAAAATGAGTTTGGGAAAAGCTCAGAATTTGACTTGTTTTTTTCCAGGATTGAAGTGTGCTGTTTATACTGATGCAAGTGAAAAAGGTATAGGTGCTGTGTTGAAGCAATTTCAAAATAATTCTGAGGTTAGTATAACTTTCACCTCATGATCATTAAAAGAATCAACATCAAGGTATTATTGGGTCATTTGAAAGTTAAATAAATGTCTTATGGGCACAAATGTTCTCAGTGTATTCAGATCACAAACATGTCACATGAAATATAAGAGAGAAAGGGTTTGGAAGCAGATCCAGTCGGATTTGTAAATGGATTGTGCCTCTACAGGATTTATAGTTTTGTGTGACGTATTCTGCCTGGTGTTTCAAACAAGGCAGCGGATTGTCTTTCACGACTGGTGATCAGGAATTATAGTAGTGGTATGGCTGAAGATTGGTGGGTGGATGATGACATCAAAGTGTGTAAGGTCATGGAGGGGAGTATTACAGAATCAGAATGGTTGGAAGACATGAGTAAAGACAAAACTCTTGTTGCTGTTTGTGACAAAATGTTGAATGGAGTTGCATGCGAAGCATCGAATGAGGTGGTGGGGAAAGGATTTCTCAGATTGTGAAATAAATATCTGTGAGTAGAGGAATTGTTATGAGAAATGTGAAATTAGTGCCTCCAAGGTTTTAAGAAAATCATTAATAGATTTGGCTCATACCAGACATCTAGGAATGTGGAAAAGCAAGGAGCGATTGAAGTGTGATTATTGGTGGCCATTAATGGATGTACAGCTTGAGAGAGCTATTAGAGAATGTGTGGAATGTTCATGGAGTGAAAAGACTAAGAAAGTGAAGAACCTGCCATGATATGTAGGGTGAGCCCCTTGGAACCCTGGGAGGGAGTGGCTTTATACATTGTGGGCCCAGTGGATATGAGGTCCAAACCAGTTTCTTTATTCCTATTGATGGACATATTTTCTAGGTGGCCAGAAGTAGCAGTGGCATCAGAGGTTACTAAAGCAGCAGCGATATGATTTTTGGGAAGAGAGAAATTGTAGAGAAAGCATTCCTCGAGGTATTTGCATAGATAATGGAGTCCAATGTACGTCAAGAGCAAAGGAAGAGTGTGAGGAATATACAACACAAGAAATGTTTGTTCTATCATCCCTAAACAAATGGAATGGTGGGGAAATGTAATAGAACTTTGAAAGAAGGCATTCAGATTGCTAAAGAGTATGGGAAAGATTGGACGGGTGTATTATGGAAGAAGGTTGAGGCTTATAGGGTTACCCCCTCATTCTACAACTGGTAAAACTTCCTTTAAGTTGTTTTGGAGTGGGAGAAAAGTACCAGTGTTTGTCCCTATTGGCTGTGTAGTGGTGATCAACAAATTATTTGGTGTGCTATATTTTGCTATAATTAGGTGTTAGGCATTGTTTTCATTCCATTATAAAATCATTTTGTCTTAGTTTGAATTTGTGTGGGTTAGTTGTAGAATTTTGTGTGTTTTTTGTCCTTTGATTTAGGTTCTTTCCTGTGTCCTTTAATTATTGTAGTTTTATCTCCTTCTTTCCCTTTCTATATTTTGTGATTGTTGTGTTGGTTGTCTTCTTTAATTTCTCAATTGTTGTTGTTGTTTAAAGGCAGGAAGATGCATGGCATCTGGCGAGGTCTCATGATTAGATTTTGACGTATATAGCATGCTCTAGGTTCTCTGTTCCAGAATCTAGAGGTTGACAGTTTGAAGAGGAATCTAGCATTACTAAACACGAGGATCCACTCAAAATGGACTGGTCAGATCACCACGTTTTACAGTTCCTATCGCTACATAAACTCTTCGAAAGAACGAAAGATCAAACAAAGACACATGAGATCCTGCCACGACCTTTAACGGTCATCTCTATCCAGGAGCTCTACAAAGAACTCCAAAACATATCAGCATCCTCACCACACTTGGCACTAGCCCTCATGGCTGCCATACCCAAGTCACGTCCAATTTAATCAATAATCTAGCTCTACTAATCCAAAAACGAATCAAAAAAAATAAATTACATCCTGGTACAATACATAAACAGAACACTAATAATTCCAATCTGGAAACTAGAAAAACCGTTGGAGGAAATTTCAATCCCCAAGTCACAATATCTATACAAAACCAAGAAAATCTAGGAAAAATGCATAATGACTACCACACAAAGGCAAAATTCTTCAAAAATGTATTCGCTACTGACTAATGAGGCTTAATCCATTCAAAAAATGTTAAACAATGGAAACATAATTGCAAAATAAATATTATTTTACGACAAAATATTTTAATGACCCTTTTTTATTTAAAAATAAATATAACATAAATTTTTAACTAAGTAATTAATTATTTTAAATTAATTCTAAACATAACTCCGATGGTGGAGATCTCTGTTTTCCATGCATTGTATTTCAGGTCACATGTAAGGCAGTCCACTGCCTATGTAGCTAGGTCCATACTATATATAAACTAGATACGAAGAAATAGACCAGCTCCTTAGGGCTACTTTAGTTCCATGCAGAGGGTGGAAACTGACTTGCATATTGTCCCTTAGAGAGTTATGTTTGATTAATCTTGAAATTTTCCTCTTAACATTCTTCTCATCTATCTTAACTAAATAAGGCATTAGGGAAATGAGGTGATAATTGGGAAGTGTGGAAGAATTAGCAGAAGGCTGTTTTAAAAGTGGAAATATGTTGGCCTGCTTTAATGTCTCCTGGGTGAATTCTGCATTATTCAAATACACATAACATAACATAACATAACATTGAAGGAGGAGTTGATTAGTCTATTGGGTTAAGATTTCAATTGCTGTCCTGCTACTAGTGCACCCATCACTTTTTAGGTTGAGCCTGGGCAGTGCATGTGCTGCTCTACGAGGCATACTGCATTCAGGTAGGGACTTGAAGCTCCGCCCACTCTCCGCCCATATTTTTCATTGGCTTGTGTCATTGTTCACTGTAAACTGTGGCTGTTCATTGGCAAATAGGCTTAATAGTCCCTCCTTAGTACCACCTTGTCTCATTTTGTAACCTCCCATGGCGAAAGCCCCTGTTATGTGTGTTGTTACTCAGTAGGATCTAATTACAGCCTCCAAACACTATTTTCTCAAATAGATTTTTCCTGCTTCCTGTTGCAGGCAGGCCTCGCTCTCTCCTAATGCTTTTTAAAAACAATTATAGCACTGGTGCCAAAAGCATTTGCAATGCAATAGGTTTCGCGTGTGCCAGAGTTTAACCTATTGGCATTGTAAATGACAATGTCTTTTATTTATCTGTTTTCAAAACAACACATAAATAAAAGGCATTGTCATTTACAATGCCAATAGCTCAAACTCTCGTAAATGCGAACCCTATTGCACTGCACATGCTTGTTTGTTTTCCTTAGTGTGACGTCCTAGGTGCGATAGGTGTGCACATACCTGGGTCCCGTGCTTACTCGGTCACAGAACTCAGGCTACACCTTGCTGCTGGGGCCTAACTAGGCTAGATCCTTTCTGCGGTTGCTTGTATTCCCATAGGCTGAACTGTTCCAAAATTCTGACCTGGGCTGATTTGCTGATTTGCATATGTTGCATATATTGGTTCTTGCCTGAGAAATCAGGGAAGGAAAAAACATACCTTTTTTGTTTTGGGCAAATTCGATACATTATTTCCAGTTGTTGACATTCCTGCATATGCAAAGCACAGAGAAAGCAAGTGTTCAGTTTGGAGCACAAAAAGATCACATTATTGCAAAAATCTATTTACATGGAAGTAATGGCATTACATTACCAAAATAACCTCAGATGTCCTTCTTACCTTTTCTCTATTACTCAGCTGTAACTAAAAACGTTCTAGTTGCCATGAAGCAATATATACATTTCTGACCCCTATCACTCACTTGAGTTCTCTTCCAATCACGGTGAAGGAGTGTGACTTCAGAGGCAATTTCAATCCAAATACAAAATGCATTCTCTAAAAAAATGAGTGATGAAATATTATGTTAACACATACTTGTGTGTGTGTATACAAATATTTAAAATCGTGTATTTTTTTGAAAGAAATATGTGTGATTGTTTTCACATCAAGGACACGACTGTTCCGTGTTCCCCATTCAAACTAATGTTACACAATCTATGGTCGGAGAAGTTTTAAATTGTAGCATATTTCTTTGGTGCTGATGCCTTGTGTACATATATTTCGATATTATAATTTTAAAAACAACAAAGTTGAATTTACATGTAATAAAGAGCCTCATCGGCATCTTCGTGGTCAAGATTGCTGCATCTAAACGATGGCTTCTGTAGTTTACAATTCTATCCTTGATAAACAATCTTCATCAGGCTTTCCACAGTGTCAGAATGAGCTTTGAAACTGATAGACCACATTTTGAGAATATTTTATAATAGAAGGGCTTCAATTGTAGCGGGTAACCATTATGTAATTTCTCTTTTTATGTCCCATAGGGAATTTTTTATGGGCGAAAATCTAAACATCGGCGAGCAAACCGTTTGCAGATATGGGAGACGGATTGTGCTGGGCTCAATTCCGTCTATTTTGCTGGTTCGATGAATTAGTAGGATGCCCGGGGAACCTCCCCAACTACAGCTGGCCTGTGGTTGTGTATGACGTGTATTTGTATGCAATTATGATTGTAAACAGGTGAGAAATTAAAAACCCAGAATTTAATTAAATTAAACTGGGTTTCAACATGTAAATGGTAGGTATTTCAACCCCAAAGATATTTTAAAATAAAATAGAGATTGTCTCCAACACACCAGCGAGAAAATGGAGTGGTATGGTTGTTATTGACAAGGTACTAAAGTACAAAAACAGCAACAATCTATGAATAGTAGGCCCTATATTTTAAATACAACCATGATTGAAGAAGCACTCGTAAACGATGCTCTACATTCCACCTCCAGTGCCCTCATTAAAGCACCCAGATAGTCTTAGAGGTATGGGGCATGTAATAAGGAATATTTCATTCAGTACTTCAGTGTTGGTGGCGAAGGCTGGGTTGGTACGCACCCTCCTACCATCTTTTCTTGGAAAAATGACCAGAAGCATACTTTATTAATGATGGCCTAGGTCCAGGGGAACTCAAGGTGTTCGCTGGCAGGGCTCTGTGCCAAGGAAGCAACAACATTCTGCACCTTGCCCTTCATACATAAATTATAGTGTGGCACCTCCTCTTCCAATCACAACATACACAATTTCTCTCCAACATTTATTTATTATATAAAAGACAGTGCCATCAAGGGAATCATAAAGGCATCGAGGGGCATGCGTTGGGATAAATATAGATAGGAGTCATTAAATTCTGTAGGGTGCAACTCCAGAGTTCGCTATAGGAGCCACATAAAGCATGGTACAGGTGTGTGGAATTCAGATTACCGAAGCCGGCCATCGGACGAGATGTGGATGGGATGTGGAAGCCAAGTCCGCCATGCAGGAAAGATCCACTCTTCAACATTCACACCCGCTCAGAGACCAAAGAGGCACTTCAGGGATATGGGGGCCTTTAGGAGTGGAAGCAGGTGAAAAGGAGGGGAGGCAAGGCAGAGGGTGAAAGTTTTGAGGTGCCCCTGCATTGCCATAGTGTGAGTCAACCTATCTTTGGGCTATGGCACCTTGTACTCCATCTGCATCTATCTCCTTGGTAGATGGGGATGTCAGTCAAGTAATGTTCCAATGCATGTCATGAACGGGACCCACATGGTTTCAAAGGTGTGAGACTGATCATTTGGGCTATAGGAGATTTTTCTCACAGTCTACTATGGGGTAAAGTTCAAGGAGTCATTAAGTGATAATGTGGAGGGTGAGCTATTGCCAATGGGGGAGTATACACATTTTGGCTGTGGCTAGTGAGGTGGCTAGCCATCTACGCTCATGGTATGTCATGTCAGGGAGATCAGAGAAGTCATGCAGAAGAGCAGGGCGGTGAGGGCGTAATATGAAGAATACTAATCCGCTGTAGCCTGTCTCAGATATGCATGCAGTAGGGTGAAATGATTGGGCCGGACCACAGGATATGATGCAGGTCACATCTGGCACCTCCACACCTCCATCAGAGGTCAGGGGGCAAGAGCATTAATCTGCAGAGTAGAGGAATTTCAACCTGGCAGCTCTAAGGACCTTGTCATGGTCGAGAAAAGCGATGCTCATTCTTACGGGAAATATGCATTTCCCAACAGAGGTTGCCTTCGAAATCTGGTGGATGTGAAGGACAGTTGGGAATGTTGTCCTTTGATAAGGACTGCGCATAAACACAACACCAAACCCTTATGTTGCCCAAACGCATGAAGGTACAGTTCCATCGGCCGAGGGCTGCGTGCTGTGCAGAGGCAATGGAATAGTTGATGATAACGCAAAGTGCTCGTGTTCCTTAGTCCGAATTCCATTGGTAGGAGCTCAAAGAGTTTTAGCACACCTCTGGTTGAGAAATGATCAAGGCATTTTATTCCACTGTCATTCCATGTCTTTCAGTAGACTGGACATCCACCAATGCAGTGGGATAGATTACGCCACAATGGGGCCTTCTGATGGAGGTAGGGAGATATTCCCAGGAGGCAATGTGCCTCCCACTAAGCTCTGACTGTCATTGTCAGTTTCAGGTTTGAGGTCACCCCTGGGCCTTGGTTGATAGATACGGAGGCTGCGTCATGGCTGTAGGGGGAGGAGTTGATGCTTCAGTCATGCCCAAAATGGGGAGCTTCAGCTTTAGTATATGTGAGCCATAACTTGGGAAAAGTAGAAGGCCAAGCTGTATTAGGCTAGGTGGGGGAGCCTGAGAACTCCTGCTATTTTATCGCCCTAGAGTTGGGAGGCTCAGAAACTCCAGGTTTAGGGATGGATGTTGGCCTCAATGTGCGCTAGGAGACTCTTGGTTATCGAAAGGGTTAGCATTCCAAAGACATATTGAAAGTGGGTTGCTGTGGTCTTCTTCACTGTTTGCACTCTGCCCCATAAAGACAGGTTGAGGTAAAAATAATTCAGAAAGTCTGGTGCGTCCGATCCAGAAGAGGAGGAGATTATCATCTACCCTGTGGGAGAGGACCCTACTCACCTGGACACCCAGGTACCAAATCCCTTTCGACATCCATGTCATATCATACCCATGGGTACAGGCACGGGTGGTGTTTCTAGTCATTGGAAGGGCCTCACTTTGTGTCCAGTTTACCTTATAGACTGACAGTGCTAAGAAGTTGTTGATGATGATGTCTCTGCTGCTATCGAAGGGCGCAGTGGAAATAGAGGAGGAGGATGTCATCTGCATAGAGCAGAAACCTGACATCACCAGCTCCCTTGGGGATGCCAAGTACTTCTTGCGATCTACAGATCATGGCAGATAGGAGTTTCATTGCGATCACTAGAAGAAAAAGGAGTGGGAAAGAGCCATGACCGATCCAAAACCCACCTCAGAGGAACCCGCTACAGGATGCTTTGGCCAAGGGGGAGTTGTATAGCAGTTGGACTTAAGTCCAGGTGGGGGGGGGGGGGGGGGGGGGGCTCAAGGTGCTCTCTAACATGGCTCTGTGGCAAAAACGCAATTACATTTTGTACCTTGCCCTTTTTTTGCATAATTACTACTGTGGCACCTCCTATGCCAACCTCAACAAACACAAATTATATTGCCATCTTCCACATACACACATAAGAAGTATATCTGTTCACTACATGCACCTCCAAATACTAAAAGAAGTCAGTGGATTAACCAAACACTTTCCTAAGGATAATTTATGAGCAGTCGTAGCCCCTATTTATTAGCATAAGGGGCTGCACAAAGTGCTTATCCCTGGGTAGCTTCGCACAAAAAGAAGTCAGGCTTAATTGAGAGGCAACGTGTAGAGTACTTATGCAGCACACAGACTGTAATAAAGTGAAAACACAAGAGCAATGTTGTGAGAAGGTATTTTCAGTGTGACCAGGCTGCAGGCGATGTTCAAAGAGGGAGCATCATTATTGGAGAGCTGCTGGATAAAGCAGCGGGGAAGTATTTCTACATTCAGACTAAGTCACTTTTTTAGAAGTTAAAGATCTCAAGCAGGATGAGACAAGAGGATGTAGCCAAAGACAGTTCCAAGAGGTCTAATACTCCTTTGACGAATGACACTGAGCAGTATATGCTGCTGTGGAGAAGAACGTAGCGGAGCAGCCACGAGGACAAGCTAACTGGAAATGCACCTTGGATGGACCAGTGAGCAGTTTGGTTCTGATCTTTCCTCTTTTCTCTTTTTTTTATTTTTTATTTTATTTTTTTATTTTAATGCTTCACAAAAGTACATAGGAAAAAACAAGAGAGAGAGAGTCGTGACAAACATACTTAACACGAGATGTAATACAAACCAAGAATTAGATAAAAACAGACAGCCATACCTTCCAGGTCATGCACAATGAAGAAAAAAAAAAACTTAAGGCTAGTGATTCACAAATCAATTATACAGCTCAACTCAAGAAGGGAAGTAAGAAAGACATTGGACTATTGCTTGAGCCAATCCTGGACAGGAGCCCAGATCCTACGGCCCAGCTCGGAGCTCCTTCTACCACGCCTCAAATAGACTGAAGACTCCAGATTATAAAGAGCAAGGATCCGGGATCTCGAATTAAAGAAGGTAGGAGTTTCCGAACTGAGCCATTGTGACGTGATACATAGCCGAATTAAGGACATTGTTATAAACAAAAAAGCTGAGACATGCCTTGTCCTTTCAACTGAAGTAGTACCCTCATATTCCAGCATCACCATCTCCGGAGAGATGTTAAATGAAATATTAAGCATAGAATTTATAAAGTACTCGACATCAGATAAGAAAACCCCCAGCTTTGGGCAAGAATAAAACATATGTATATCATTAACAGCCTGGAGCCCACATCTAGCACAACAATTACCTTTAAAACGCCCCCATTTTGCGATTTTTGCCGGTGTGTAACACAGGTCGAATAGTGCCATATAACTTTGAGTGCGAAGGCTCCCAGAGATTAAGGCATAGCTTGCTAGCTCCAATGACATACTAATATCCACTCCAGTTTTATCTAATTTACCCTCCCACTTGACATTCTGTAATGCCAAATCATCAGGAAGATCGGATATCAGATGATGATACAATGCCCCAATTCTAGCCCTTCTTTGAATTAGTTCGAATGAGGTAACCTTTTCAAAAAATTTGATTTTTGGTGCTGCTTTTTATCTATAAAACTTCTAATCTTTAAGTATTTAAAGAAGTCATGGGTTTTAGGATGAAACCTCTCCTTTAAAGAGGAAAAAGGGGCCATTTGTCCATCAACACCAAGGTCACCGATTACTTCCAACCCCAATAACTGCCACCTAAAGATTACCTGATCTTGAAAAATAGCTGGCAACAGTCGAGCAGCAGTAAAGGGAGTATAAAAATTAATATTTGAGATCGACCATTTACGACGGATTTTACACCAGACTGAAAACATAGCCCCGATAACCATAAACTTTGTTTTTTTATAATTACTCGGCTACAAAATCCGCATCAGAACCCCCTTAGCAGTCTCACCCAAGCCCAATGCATAGATGGTAGGTCTACAAGAGATCGGAACCTCCGCACTATCACCCAGCAATGGAAGCCCAAAATGTTGCAGCATGGCTGACCAATAGTATAAAAAGAAATTCGGGACTGACCAGCCACCACGATCTCTAGAGAGACACATCCATTTGGCTGCCCTACGTGGGCGGCGGTATCCCCAAAGAAATCTAGTACATATCCTTTCAGCCCTGGCCATGCTTTGCTGTGAGAACTCCAGTGGAATAGTCCTAAATAAATACAGGAACTTTGGGAGGACCAGCATTTTAAGAACATTGCATCGGCCATATAAAGAGAGATGTAGATTATCCTGTCTTCCCAACTTGAAATTGACTGATTCAATAACCGGAAGAAAATTTAGGTCTGGAATATTATCAACTTGGGCAGTAATTTTGACCCCTAGATACATTGCTTCTGGGACCACAGGAGCTTGGGAGGAACTCATAGTATGTGTTTGAATAATCTGTGTTTTTGTAAAATTGAGCCTATAGACTGATAACCGGCCATACTGATCTGCTAAAGTTTTTAAGGCAGAAAAGGCTAAAGCAACATCCCTGATTAGAACTACAATATCGTCTGCGTATGCCAACGTCTTATACTCTATGTCATTGACCCTAATAGGTAAGATATCCAAAGCACCTTCAATCTTACTAAGAAAGGGGTCAATGTACAAAGCAAATAGTAGGGGCGAACACGGACACCCCTGTCTAGTGCCCCTACTAATATTAAAAGATGCTGAGACCAAGCCAGAGATACGCAAATTTGCTTCTGGAGAAATATATAATGACTGAATAGCCTGGATAAACTTGGTACTAAAACCCTTCCAGCGGAGAACTGCCCATAAAACCCCCCAGGTGACCCTGTCGAACGCCTTTTCGGCGTCCAACAGGATCACTCTGAGGGGAGAGCCAGTGATTTGAGCCCAATCCAACAATGCAATAACCTGCCGGACATGGTCTGCCATATCCCTACCAGGAATGAAGCTGTGCTGGCGTAATGAGACCAATGGAGCAATTACCAGCGCCAATCTGGTAGATAAAATTGTAGAGTATATTTTACTGTCTGTATTTATCAAGGAGATAGGTCGAAAAGATGAGGGGTTTAACTCCGGCTTATCTTTCTTTCTTGAAGATAACAATAGTAGTTTGAGGCCACGAGTCCGGTATAATACCCCCCTGTGCTGCCCTAAAAACTGATAGAATGTTCTGACGAATCTCCTGACAAAACTTCCTATAAACTTCCAGCGGGATGGCGTCAGGACCTGCGGCCTTAACATTAGTAAGTGATTTGATTGCCAGCTCAACCTCCTCCCACTCTATAGGGCCAGATAGATCTTCATTCTGTTGAGTTGTGACTTGGAGGGTATCAATATCCTGAAACAAATCCCAAGCTTCAGACACACTATCAGAGCTAGAAATCTCCTCCGTATAAAGAGTAGTATAGAACTCATGGAAAGCACCCATGACACCCTCCTGTGTATCATGAACACAGCCCTGATCATCTTGGATTCTGATGATACAATTAACAAGGCTCTTCTGCTGAAGCCGTTTGGCTAAGATTTTGCCAGATTTTTCCCCAAGTTCATAGGCCATAGTACGATATTGCAGATACTTAGCAGCCAAGTCCTGCCCAAAATATTCCAAAGGTTTAGACTTGATTTTGGCTACTGATTGCTGACTTTGACTTATATCAAGACCCGCTCTTAATTATTCGTGTTAATTCCACCTCTGCGACCCTGAGATCCTCGATACGCCCCTTAATTTGTTCCTGGATAGTTTTCCGCCTAAAAGCTGCAAAACTCTTGGTATTGCAGCCTTGAGCGTGTCCCAGACTATACTATTAGAGGCAGTCCCCCTATTAATATTTTAGAACTCAATTAATCACTTCCTCATGTGATCCTGATAGGCCTGTTCCAATAATAGTTTCCTTTCAAACATCCATATCCTAGGGACACTAGCCCCACAAAAAAAGGGACATTGTACAATCAGAGGATTGTGGTCGGATAAAATTCTTGGGGGAGCTGTAATGAAAGTGACTTCTGCTAGCTGATCTGAGATAAAAAAATAGTCCAAACTGACCAATTTTTTGGGCGGGGTAGAAAAATATGTA
The DNA here is from genome assembly GCF_964204655.1 of Triturus cristatus. Lineage (NCBI taxonomy): Eukaryota > Metazoa > Chordata > Amphibia > Caudata > Salamandridae > Triturus > Triturus cristatus. The sequence continues at coordinate 177,227,955 of NC_140592.1, read as the reverse complement.
TAACCATCTTGATCCTTGTTATGCCGGTACCAGAGGTCAGTCAGATAATGTTCTTGAATCAATGCTTGAAGAGCCCTGAACACCCTAGGTTTCCTACCCAAATAATGTTGAACCCCTGCTAAGTTGAAATCCCCAGACAGTTTAATATTCATGTCACTGCAGAGACAAATAGGATGTGGCCACAGTGCTAAGTCTACATTTAGATAATGTATCACTTTCGGATCGTCTAGATTTGAGCCATATATAGTGCAGATAGTTAATGATCTATTGTTAATTACCAATTCAATTATTACCCATCTACCTGTGCTATCCTGACTAGTTTTACTACAGATTCTGACCCCACATTTCAACAAAATGGCCACCCCTCTAATCATAGAAGTCTGGCGGGAACATCCAATTAACTCATAACCAGGGATTTTCAAATGATCCAGTTATCCCAGGGTGTGTGTGTCTCTTGTAGACAGAGTACCTCAATCTGCATGGCATGAACAATTTAAAAAAACAGAGCCCTTTTTTTTGCGTCATTGAGACCACATATGTTCCATGAACATAAGCATAATTTATCCAGCCCCATTTAAATTCGTAAACAGACCTAATCTCCAGCGTGAAATAATGACCATTTTAATCCAACATTCTAAGAAAGTACAAAGCCTAATAATGAAAAAAGCACAATGAATGCCACGACTGAGACTCAAATTCAAGCATTTAAAGATCCCCCACACCCTCCATCTCACCTCCCCCCGCCTTTGACACCCCCACCTTTCAACACCCCTACCCCCCTACCCTGATACCCCCCTACCCCCTCACCCCCCTTATTGGGCAACAGGACCGAAGTCCTGGTGATGGAAGAAGGCTGGTTTAGCCCCGCTTTCCCCTGGAACCCCCAATCCTAAAAGAGTTGCTTAAAGATGTGCCTTATGAGAAACCCGAAAAAAAATGCAAAGAAGAACTCCAGAAGAAAAGGATATTCTCATATAAACGACACATAGTCCTATCTTTAAAGACCTGAGACTCCTAGAACAGAAAAACATTTTAAGAAAATTGTCAGGAAGTGACTAAATTGCATTTAAGAACTCCTTAGCCTGAATTTCGGAAACAAAAAATCTAGTCTGGCTCTGATGAATAATTTTCAATTTAGAGCGAAAGAGTAAAAATGCTTGGGCCCCTTTCAATTGAAAAGGTGCTATTAACTGTCGGAGCTGCCACCTCCGCTCTACAGTTGCTGGACAAAAATCTGGTCTAACAACAAATTCACAACCTTTCCTTGACCTCCCCCTGTCCGGTCTGGCCAGGTCTTAGATCTTCTCCCTGGCTAGATAGTTATTCAGACAAATTAGTATAGCACGAGGTTTATCCTTGGTCTGAGCAGACCGCTGTCTTTGCTTGAACGGGAAGCGATGTGCGCGCTGAATTTCAGATCGCCAATCCCACTATGTGACATCAGGAAACGCCTCGGTAAAGAGTTCCACAACAAACTGCCTAATGTCCGACCCTTTGCACCCTTCTGGAACCCCCAAAATCCTAAGATTGTTCCTGCTGGTCCTGTTTTCAAGATCTGTCAACTTCCAGAGCATATCTTCCCTCTGCATTTTGATAAGGTCTGTAATGCCCTTCTGAATAGCAAGATCATCTTCTAGAGTAGAAATCCTCTCCTCAGCCTCAACAATCCCGGACGCTATGTCAGAGCATGTTTTGGCCACTCTGCAAATTGAATTTTGCATCCTCCGACATGCACCCTGGGTTTGTGCACTATCCTGGCGGGTCTCTTCACGGTGGGTCATAATTGTTTGGTAGATAATCAAGAGTGTCACCTCACCAGGGGGTAGCTGGAAGGGACTAGCCCCACTGCCTCCCCCAGATCTGTGGGGTTGTCCAGTAAACCAGATTGAGTGGAGAAGGAGTAATCCCAGACTAGTGAGGCCGGATTAGTGCCAAACAGGAGGGCCGCCTGTTCTCTGGCAGCCTTTCGGACTGTGCGGGGGCCATGGGGCAAAACCTCTGCCCTTGATACTTCATTAATTTGATGATCATCGAACTCACTATCATCATCATCATCAGTCCACACCTTGTCCAAACATTCCTCCTCCAATGAGGAAGAGTGGTCAGATTCTATCTCCCCCTTCTAAGTCTCTTGTACTTCCATTAAGATGAATCAGAGCACTTTGTGAGCCTCTTGAATTCCCCCATCTTGAATAACCTTGTTTTGAGAAGGTAGTCCATCAATCTTTTGTCCCAGGAAGGCCCCATCTTCAACATTCGATATATTTGGGACTACAACTCCCAGAGCTCCATTGGGTGGATTTGATGACATTAACTGCACTTCGTTGTTGGGGACGGAATGGGTAATTTTAATATTATTGATGTTATTCTCTCTGCCCTCAGTCCTCCCCTCCAGAAGCTTTAAGCGAGACTGGTCAACTGCTCCATGACCAGATGTTGCCCCCATACCGGACAAAGCTAGCCCCTCAGAAAATGGAGCGGCGCCTACCTTCTCACTAGCCAAGGGATCCAAGGATTTCATAGGTACAGGTGCCGGCTGCCCGCGTTTGTTCTTTGCCAGCAACTGAGGAGGCTTTCCTTTACTAGGTTGTGTTCTGAACATTGCAGGAAGAGTCTGTCTTGCTTTGACCGGTTGCGGGGGCGCTGCCTGACTGCGAACCACATCGCCGGTAATTAAAGTTGAAATTGATGTGTCCCCTTGGAAAATCGGGGACTCACCTTCTGCACCTGCCAGCTTCACAGATCCAGCCACTCATGCTGCTCGATTCGCCGCCAAGGAATTCTTCAGCGCCTTCAGAGGCATGGTGGTGCTAGGAGATCCAGGCAACCAGAGCAACCAACGATAGCGGCATACAGAGGAACCGACCCGTAGACAGAGTATCCTGCTAGTTAGATGATTCTGTAACAACGGTGACCCCCACAGCATAGCCAGCAATGTCACGGGTTACTGCTTCCAAGTAAGTGATTTTTCCGTGTTTCTCAGTCCCGGGAGCCATAAAAAGTCAGCAATCAGGAGTGTTTGCCAGGAGAGAGCGTCCACCAGGCTCAGTCAGCCGAATGACCGCCCGCTATATTGCCCCCGCCTATTTCCTCTTTTCTCAGATCAGTTTTCAGCACAAAAAAAATGTAAGTCCCAAGTTTTGGTTTTTGGCCATGTGGGCACTATTAGCACCACAACCAAGGGTCCAGGACTAGGGTGCTCACGACTTGGAGAATCAGGACTCATTCATGCTGGGTCCAGGTGTTGGTTCAAGATGGAGGGAGCCTTTTATGTCTCTGTGGCTCCGAACAGTAGGCCAGCAATCTAGTCCTTGGAGTCACCCTAGTAGTTCTGGAATCAGGTGGAGATGCAGGGCGGTCATAGGGTGCTGGCCTCAAACAGCAGGACTGGCCTCTGCGGGTTCAAGGCAGGCTCCAGGCAGCAAAGTAGTCCTTTAAAGTGCAGCAAAGAGGTCTTGTGAAATATACAGCAGGCCACAGCTGCAGGCCTATGAGAGTCCATCTACAGGTCCAGAAGATGAACCTGTGCCCAGTTTTACCCCCATCCTGCCAGCAGATGGCCTATTCAGGCACACCTAATCCCATAATTGTGTGACTGTCTGTGATGCATTGACAAAGTCTGTCAGTTGCATCCAGTGATGTGATCCAGGAGAGACTGCAGGCACCAAAAGGCTAAGGGCAGGAAAAGGCTCACTTTCTAAAACTGGCATTTTCAAAATTGGAATTTGAAATGCTACTTTACCATTAAAGTGGATTTGTAATAACAATTTCATGGATACCAAACATGAAATGATCATCTGATCCCAATCAAAAATTTGCATTCATTAAATGTAATAAGGCAACCCAATGTTATCCTATGGGATAGATGACATCACAGCAGTGAAAAACACATTTAAGAGTTTTTCTCTACTAGGACATGTAAAACTTAAAAGTACATGTCCAACCTTTTAATTACAATGCACCTCGCCCTCTGGGAGATGATTTATATGCAATAAAAAAGGAGTTTAAGTCTTTGGAGAGGGAGTTATATTGCAAGTTGAATTGTCAGTTTAAAACTGCATTCAGGCTGATAGTGCCGGCCCCCAGTAAAAAAAACGGCTCCCCAGGAGCCTAATACCGGCCCCTGCCCTAGCGGCCCACCAGGGAAAGGCCCGGTGCCCGCTAGGACCAGTCCGGCCCTGGTGCAAATGAGTGGACTCACAGTGCATGGGCAGAGTTCTCCACCTCAACTGCTGAGTCTCCACAGTGGTAAAGTTACTATTAAATCATAGCCTGTGAATACTGAAAAATAGTAAACTCACACAAAGTGTAAACGTACCTTTGTGAATCAGGCCCACAGTGCCCGGCCAATGGCCGTACACTGTGTGATGGATAGACATGTTTTACATCTCTGAGAGGGAGTATACAGGCACTTGTTAAACATGCATAACAAATACATCTTGTGATGTTTATTTAAAGACATAAAAGTCTGTGATAATATTTGTGAATTATGCAAAAACTTTCCTAAATTAAGACTGGCCATATGGAGCTCCATTTTATCAGCTGAATTAAATGGAAGTACATTGTTTATTTGGTCATCTGGTGCCCGATATTAGCGTGTCTAGCCATTTCCTTAATTAAAAGTACCTGAATTGCCGTGGTTTCAACAAACCGAGCGGCATAAACAACTTATGTTCTGACTTAAAAATGTGCTGCGTCTAACATTTTCCTTCCCAATCGCATGCTGCTTTTATTAGCCAGCATTACGTCTATTGTTGGAGCATCACACCCTTAGTTCATGTTCAGGCAAAGTCTATGAAAGTTAACTTTGAGAGATTAGTTTTAATCCGAACAGTTAACATTGGGATACACACATGCACGTATAATTGTTTATGATGGCAACGTGGTCGGACATGTCAGTTGGAAGATAAAGGATGCTAGTGATAGAATGCAGACGTGTTGTTGGGAATAGGCGCTCTTTCGGTGTGTTGCAATAAATAATTATCATAAGTAAATGTAAACGTATTGAAATATCACGTGGTACCTGGGGCAAACTGCATGGCACAAAAAATGTTCATTTATAAAAATGTGCTCTTCGGCCAGTTAAAAAAATTGATGCTGCACAAAAATGACTATAAACAAATTACAAATATGTGGCTGTTACATGTTGGCAGTTTTGTGCCAGCGATATTGAAATTTTCATTATCCTCATCATCTAAACAGATATGTGTCTGTGATGCTTGATATTCCTGGCCTTGAAGGCTGTCAGCAGTATTTTTAAATGAAAGCAGGAGATTGTGCAGTCCTTGATGTTAGCATTTTATGGGCCCATAAAATGTAGTATTTATTGTTCCCAGTGGTATTTCAGTAAATAACAGTTTACAATGAAAAAAACATTAGAATACAGCTGTCAGAGTTTACCTGCTGGCAGTGCCAAATATATCCTATCAGCATCTCATGTCATAATTGATAAGCTATGATTTCTGTGTCGTCATTTAAAAGAAGACATGTCCAAATGAGGAGACACAATTGAGCTTTAGGATAACTGCATTGAAAACATGGACACAATTCATATAATTTTCATTCTCCTACATTGTGAGATTTCGATTTTTAAATAAAATGTACATTTATGCTGAAATGACAGTCTGAGCACAGAGCGAAGTTCTGTGGTCTACTCCCACCGTCAGCATTCTACTCAAGGCATATGTCAGTGTTGTTTAATTGTGGCATACAGTTGCAGACTGTAGATAGACCTGCAGGCACGTTGGGGCCCTTTCTAAGCCTCCTGTTCGGGCCTGACCCTCTGGCTGGAAGTGTAGGAAAATCATGTGGCATCTTGCAGAATTAGGCATTGACTCTTCTGTAAAGCTAAGGTGTCCTGTGAGGTGGTGGCTCCGAAATGAGTACTGTGTGGCCCGGATGCTGCCCATGGAATGAATTAAGGCAATGATTTTTGACTGTGGAGGAACTTTGTGAACTGACATCTGGCGCGAGTCTAATTCTGAGTATATTGCCAGCATTAGGTCATAAACTTGAGGGGTTTTTGTGCCCACCCCAGTCCGTGACTTGGCACTGCCCTTGTTTTAGATAATAATTAATGGAGTGTTTTGCAGTCGCTCTAGGACCACCACGGGTGCTGTGTTGAAAGAGCTATACATTTTTAAGGGGCGCCATCTGTGGAGGAGAGCCGCGCAGGTCTGGAGAGGAATAGAGGGGTCACCACTATGACTAGACTGAGTGAGATTATTCTAGTGACAAGAACAGCCACTACTGGAACCAAGAAAGATGAGGAATTTGTGGACAGGGATATTTATGAGTAAACATTGGGCCTATGCTATTTGTTGGACTTGGCCCTTTTTGCTGGGTTTTCCCCAAACCTTTTGGTTTCCTCCACCTTCTTTTCTGTCCTTTTGTTGGCTTTTGGACTCTGGGCACTTTTTCACTGCTGACTAGTGCAAAAGTGAATGTGCTCAGTATCTAAAATATAATGGCATTTGGTTTCTCCTTGATTGGTATATTTGATTTACTGATACGTCCCAAGTACAGTGCACTACATGTGCCCAGGGCCTGTAAATCAGATGCTACTAGTGGGCCTGCAGCACTGATTGTGCCACCCTCATGAGTAGCCCTTCAAACCTGTCTCAGGCCTGCCACTGAAGAGCCTGCATGTGAAGTTTTAAACTCCCATGTCGAGCTGACAAGTTCACTTACTTGCCAGGCTCAAATCTTCCCTTTTATTACAGGTAAGGCATCCCTAAGGTAGACCCTAGGTAGCAATAAAAAGAATCTCAAAAAGAGTGGAGGGTCTAAGGGATATAAGTTTAAAGACTCAAACAGTAAAAATCCCAATCCTAAATCTAAGTACAAAGAAAACTGTGAGTCTATAAGGCTAGGTGACCTTCATACAGCTACACCATCATTACTAAACACAGAATGTGTTTCTACCAAAATATCTCTCTGGATATGTGCATGCATTTAAGATCTATGAATGCATCAAAGGTTCCCATCACCCACATACAGTGGCTTGCTTCATCATTTGGGAGACCAGGGACTTATCTGAGAACCGGATGCCACCAAGTTGACGTGGGGCAGGGTTCAGAGTTCGTCCCAGAAAATACCACTTTTAGAAAGTTATTATCAATATTTGGTCAACCCAATCTGCTGTTGTGGATTTGGGTAATAGAAATTATCAGACTTTTCGGTCTGTGATGTTATCCATCTACCAGACCATCTTCAGGACATAATTTTCATATGAAGAACAAAGACCATTTGATAAGTAGATGAATCCAAAACATTTGCTAATCTTGTTGCATAAAGAGAATAGAACCTTAAATGCGCCGCCTGATAACTAAGCGTGTTGTCTTATCTGGAGTGCGAAGTGTCGCATCACTCTAGAGATAAATTATAAACTGCATATGCCACCATGTAATATCACCAATCCAGCATACCTTCCACCCAAAAAGTGGAGATATCCACGCTGAGTTACCAAAACGTTGATGCATCAACCCATTTTCTGTCTAGCTAATGTTAAAAAAGCTTTGTTCATGGAAATCTAGGTCCTATGTATAGGCCAGTTTCCTTCACAGTTATTATATGACATGGGTTATAGAACACTGTTGATTAGGCCACATTATTTCATGTGACTTTGGTTCTCTGTCATCAATGTACATCAGATAAGCTTGAACCATTAACTACTTATTGCAGATTATAAATACACAATATAAGAAATACAACTAGTTTTGTTGAGATGTATTCCTTGTTGACTTTATTGAATATTGTTTTAGGATAATTCATTTCTGATATCATGATTAGTGCATCCAACAGTAGTGCTGAAATTGAATGAAGTTGCTCTTTAAGAAAAAAAATCCCTTAAGTTGGCATTTTCTTATTTTAACCATTCTGTGCCTCTGCCTGTCCCTGGAATACACATCTGGGTTGGATGACAGATGGGCTTTGTGTATTCCCCCTAGACAGTCACACACAAGGGGATCTAAGTTGTGCCCTGCATATCCTGATGGTCCATCAACAGGCTGATGGGTTTTTCTGAGCTAGATTGATAGAGAAGAGCTGACACCTGCACCTGAATAGGGCTGTGCCTGTCCCCACACAAAGAGCTGCATACCCCCCCTGTAGTCTGTCTGGAGCCAGGGTAAGGTAGGGCAGAGTTTTGTGCACTACAAAGACCTTTTTTTTAAGCCTCCCTACTTCAAAGGCTTAAATGGGTATTTACTGGACCTCTGACACCATATACTTAGAACATTTCTGAACTGAGGACAATCTGCCAGGAAGAAGTACTGTTGTGCTGCCAGGAGGGACTGCCACTTTGCTGCTTGCTTTGCTGTGTTGGCCTGCTGCCTCCTGCATCTTGACTGGGAGAGAAAGGACTGGACTTTACTCTCTACATCCTGCATCTAAAGGTTCTCCAGGGGCTTGTTTAGGCTTGCCTCCTGTCACTGAAGTCTCAGGGATATCATACACTTCACCTACATCTTGCTACCAGCAACTGGGCTCCTCTGCTGTGCGTCGTGCTCTGCCAAGTGGTGCCAAATCCAGTCCTGGGCCCTTGGAAGTGAGGGCCTGATTCACAGAACTAACTTAAGACAAAATCCTACACTTACTACTTTTGGTATTCACAGAAGGCATTTAGTAGTAGTAAAGTTAGGATTTTGTCTAAAGTCTGTCTTAAGTCTGTCTTAAGTCTGTCATAAATTTGTCTTAAGTTTGTCTTAAGACTGTCTTAAGTCTGTCTTAAGTCTGTCTTAAGTCAAACTTAAGACAAAATCCAAACTTTACGACTACTAAATGCCTTCTGTGAATACCAAAAGTAGTAGGACAGACTTAAGACAGACTTAAGACAGACTTAAGACAAACTTAAGATAGACTTAAGACAGACTTAAGACAGACTTAAGACAAAATCCTAACTTTACTACTAATAAATGCCTTCTGTGAATACCAAAAGTAGTAAGTTTAGGATTTTGTCTTAAGTTAGTTCTGTGAATCGGGCCCTGAGTGTCTGGTGCTGCAACCCAAGAAAACAACGCATCAACTCCAAAGTGTCACTTGGAACTGGCACATCTCTGTGAAACCGACACATTGCTGCTGCCTGCACCAAAGCCAGGGACACCACTCGCCGAGTGCGCAATGCAACAACCTTGACTTACAATGCAGCCTGACTTTGCTGACGCAATGCCTCCAAATCAACACGGCTGCGTGAGTCACAGACACCACCCACCTATGCCTGCGATTCACCGTCCTGACTGCGATGCATGCCCGGCCCTGTGTGTCTTCTCACTGACACATGGCCTTCAGCCCAACAATTTGACATCAACACCTTGGCACAGTGCTCTTGACATTGACGCATCAATGACTTTGCCTGACTTAGGAACCGATGCATCGCCTATGACAGCGACGCATCACCTCCGGATTTCAATGCATCGTCTCTGAGCACCGACACATCCAAGGTACTGTCAGCAGGTCTGCATGACTCCTGTATCCGGCCCATGCTCAATTGCAGTCGGACTCAACTTTTGGGTTTGCCACGGTCAAGATTGACCAGATAGCCCCATTCGGAGCAATTGACTTCTAAGCACTGCATTTTGTTTTAATCTTGGATTTAATGTTGGATTTTTGTCATTGTGGTCTTGTTGTATGCAGATAAATATTGACTATTTCTCTAAACTGTTGTGAAGTACATTTGTGTTGTTTTTAGCGTATTACTGTGTGTGTGCACGATTCTATACACACTTCTTTATTTTTGCCTGACTGCTCTGTGCAGAGGGTGAGCACAGGCAAACATTTAGGGGCAGATCTACAAGCCCCATGAGCAACATTTACGCCGCCGTTGCGTCACTTCTATATTGCAGAAAAGGCAAAAAAGGGCAGAAAAAGTAGTAGAAAAGGCTAAACAGAGGGCAGAAAAAAAGCAGAAAAGGGCAAACAAGGGGACCGTGAAACGAGCAGAAAAGGCTAAACAGAGCAATAAATGAGCAGAGGAGGCACAAACAGAAGGCAGCAGGCAGCCGAGGATAGTGGACTGTGGTCAAGCTGGACAGGAGAACTGTCACATGGGGAGCTGGCATTAGGACCCACCAGCCCCCTCGAGCACCACACGGAAGCAGACAGTGCTTCTCCCAGAGAAGGGAGAGCCTTCCCGCTAGCCAGACACCCTCCTAGTGCCCCCCAACACCTGTGGCCCAGCCCACAGATATCTATTATCTCCTCATGACAAAGGACAGGGTAATTCTGTGAGTTATTCTCCTTTACGAGCTAAACTCATAGGGGGTTTGTTATTTGAAGGGGTTTATTATTTCCAGTCATGGTGTCTTCCCGCAGAGTTAACAGGGAACTCAGAATCGGAGGCTTCAGTGTTCTGGTTGGTCTGGATCAGTTCTAGATGTGCAGGTAGTTCCAACGCTGAAAATGCAGTCAAATTGCTCTGATCAAATGCATTTTCAGAATGAAATGAGGATTAAGATGTGCTATTTTCATCAGGAAATGTTAGCTATTGAGAAAAGGTTGCGCATGTAACAGCAGACTTGATTCATGCTAACACATACGGAACATGTCACCAGATATAAAGTCTGCAGATGTAAATGTTGAGTTTTGGAGTACTTTAGGAAATTTGCAATCATCACTCATTCTTGAGATGCTCTGTGCATACCTAAAATGTTGCTACTTTGTTCGTTCTAAATATGCGATTAATCGTATAGGAGCAAATTTCCTACATTTGAGGTTTGGGCTTTGTGAATCTGGGACTATATATTGATGGTGCTTTCATGCTTGAAAACTAAAAGCATGAACGACAGTAGTTTAGTGCTGCCTCCTCTCAGAAACCCTTCTACCCCTCTCTAAAGGTACAATGATATTTACATGTCTGTATCAATATATGACAATGCATCACAAAATTAAATGGAACTCTCATTATGGACCAGGTCGTCCGTTACCAACCGAAAGTCTTATGTTCTTTAGTCGCAATTTACACATATGCCGGTCTACTTTTCCACACATTTATATAAAATTCAGATAACTGATTAATGATCAATGTTTTCATTTGTTCTCACCTTTCAGCAATCTTTTTAGAAATACACAGCGGCGTCCGGCACAGGTAAGCGCGGTAGGGCAGTGTGACAGGGCGGGGGCAGGGCAGGGTGGTAGGGGGAAAGTTGACAGACGACAGAATAGCAATAATTAAATAAATAATGCCTTTTTCGTCGTCTGTCGACTCCCCCTACCGCGCCCCTCCTTACCGCCTCACCACGATTACCTGTGCCGGCCGCCGCTGGAAATACTTGTTTTTCTTCACTGCATCTTTAATAATGCTGTAGAAAAAAATAACTTTTTCCTTTGAAAATTTGTCAGAAACCAGTAAGTTCACATCTTCATAAATGGATTTCCATTGTTAGTTTGGACCGAACACATCCCTAGTATTAATTATAATTGGTCCCATGCTGGTACCACATGATAATTTAAATTCAAAGGCACACGGATCACAAGTTTATGTGTGCGGTGTTCAAAGTTAAGCCAAGCACAGCCCTGTTCCTTGAAGCAATATGATGTCATTTTGTTTCATTGTACTTTGTAGCAAAATGCATCATGTTTACAAGATGTTGCTAATATAAGCGGATGCCCTAAGTTAAGGAAAAGCACACAATTGACACTTCAACAACTTTTTCTCTGAAGTATTTGTATTTCACTTTGTCCAGGGAAGGTACATTTCGTTTTCTTCTTGGAAGTGCGAGGCCTTACATATGGCAGCTATGTTTTTTCTAATCTTTCACAATAAACTCTTGTGGATGTATGACGATGTTTAGTCTACACATGTGTTTGGAATATAGAACTCTTTAAGTTTTCATCATGGACCATCTTTAACTCCTTTGAAATCATGACAGTAGAATGGTCCAGAGCCAGCTTCACAAACGTTTTTTAACCCCTACATGGAACGTAATGGAAGAAAAGGCATTTTGCAAAACACATTTCACATGAAAGTCTGGAAATCTTGCAATTTATGGGTAAGGATGAGCACCTACAAACTTGTAGGTATGTGGGTAACCTTCCACTTCCTTTCAGGAAACACGTACACTCGCTCCTATAAAAGCTAGGAATACGTCTTGCCATGGTGGAAATGAGTATAGAATGTCCCCCAAGCGTGTGTAAGGGAGACGTATCTATAGAGTGAAATAATATTTTTCCTGTGTAGAACCAAACGTTGGATGTTCACATTTCTGCACTGTTTGCACCAGTGGACAATGTCTATTGGAAATGTAAAATGTGTGAATTGTGAATATTGGTGTTGACCAAGGATACCACACCTGGCATATATTTTCTCAAGCACTCCTAAGGCTCCCTTTGAAATCTTAAAATGGGATACGTTTACTCCAAACCAAGGAGTAAACCTGCAGGAGCAGATTTATGACTTTCAGAAGAGACTTTGTGAATTAGGCACCAAGAGTGATGAGCAAACATCACCATGCCTCCATCTCATTCCTCATTGCATATAGTAAAGCGGCCTTTTGGTGGGACAAAAATGAAATATTGGTCCTCTAAAGGAAAGCTTCAGAAGCTCTCGCCTTCCAGCCTAGAGTCAACCCCAGCCATCTTGGAAAAAGAGGGCAATTTTCTGCTGTTGTTAAACCAGAAATCCTTCCAGTCTGCAAACAAATCACTGGGTGGAGCGGATACAAGCCTTTGTGTTGGCCGTCATGGACTACTGCATTATCAACTTCCTGAATACATTTTACAAAATACAGCTCTAGGGAAATGTGCCTATATTTGCAAAAACCTGACATGACATTATCCACTCTGTATTATGCACATGACATGCAGGAACAACAAGGTCCTGGTTACTTGCTGAATCAGGCACCACAATACATTATTTACAAACCACTAACAGCGACCATCTACAACCTTATCCATCATCATGCCTTGAAACGTCTCTAGCATTTATGTAAGTTCCAGGAATCGTTTGAACCTAGAGACTGAACAAAATGACCTCAACTTCAGGACATGGCTGAAAACTGAGCCTTTCAAAATGACTTTAAGTCTGAGTTTGTATCACATCAAAGGAATGACCTGCGTATGAGGTTTAGGAAATCCCACATCTTGCCCTGCTGAATCCAAATGCCTAAAACCAAAATGTCCTCGTCCCTTTTGATACTTGAAATTTTTCCTGACCTTCTAAAGAGACTGCCAGTTATTTAGTTTCTAGGGCTGTAGAAAACGCTGATATAAATACAATATAATAAAAATAAGTAAAAGGCATGAATTTTTTTCAAGATCAAATTTATTAGATTCATGTTTCTTTAAGTAAAGTTTCAATTCAAAAAGCATTCCACCAATAGGTTTTTTAATTCAAATGCATAAATTGTGGTGCACTCTATGAAAAAGAGCCCAATTAAATATTCAAAATTCTTGTTTCTTCTTTATTTCATATTCCAAAAGCTCTTATTTTCACTCTGTTCATATTCAAATTGATACAGCCACACCCAACACTTTCTGCTCACAAATATGAGCTTCTTCAGGGCGTTCTGAATCACAGTAATTCATAGTGAGTCCGCAGGCAAATAATTATTCCAAATGGAAAAATGAATCATATCCTTCTTTTACCCCCCTCAAATTGATTCTTCAGATTGATAACGCCACTGATTTGTATTTTTTTTTACAAAATCCCCATATTAAAGGATCATGGACACCCAACTTCACATCCCACACTTGACAGGCACCTAACATCTCAACTTTAGCAGCTTATTTTTATTGAATTGGACTCATTTTCATTGAGTACACCACTTTATTTATGAAATAAGGTTATCTTTTTTGCATAGGTGTCTAGGACTGTTGATACCAGGTATGGGCTGAGTTTTGCCTGCAGCTGTTTGTATTTGTTTGGGGTAGCTTTTTTAATCATCACCATTTTAAAGCAAGATAGCATACTGTGATAAAAACATTGATTGCATTGAGACCTTAACTATTTGGCTTGTATCACTGTATAGCGACACCAACAATATAGTTATATAAGAATATCGAGGACAGTATATTGAGGAACAAAATAGCAAAAGGTAAGTGCATATAGGGAAGTATAGATTTGCTATTCATAACGCCACATCTACTAACCTTGAACATGTATGCACATGGTAGGTACATATCTATGGAGTTAGATAAAGAAAATCTAGACTTATTTACCTGTCAACATTTGTGTATATATTTTGTCCTCGATATTCAGTCTTACTGATTCTGTGGGTTCGATATCCAGGTGGCATTGTAACTATTTGGAAAAAAGAAAAATATAATTTGTGTTGCACACAGACATGTAGGGGCACAAACATTCGATACATTATGGTTATTTGATAAAAGCTGCATTTTCAAAAATGTAATTCGTGGATATGATGATTTTTCTCTAAAACATAGTTTTTCATCTAATGGTAAACTTAAAAAGAATCACTTATATATATATATTAGCTACTGGCGGTCTCCAGTAGTTAGATATAGTTAGGACCTAGTTTCCATAGGAAAAGCGTTTTTTGTTTTCCCAATAACTTTGGTGCCGGATGACGAATCTTTGCGAAATTTTCAAAACTCGTGGGGCGCTCCAGTCAGCTCCTGTCTTGAAAGGTTCGGGGTGATTCGTCAAGCGGGGGCCGAGAAAAAAGGGGGGTCCTAAAACGTGTTTTCTCCATGTTATTTTCCATAGGAAACTTTAGACACGGCTACAGCTCGAACTGCTGAACGGAATTACAACAAATTTGGCAAAAAGATAGACCTTGGTTCAGAAAGAGACCTTTTTGTTAAATGGTGTAAATCCGTTCAGTAGTTCCTGAGAAATAAAAAAAAAAGAGGTCGGAAAATCAATTTCCCATAGGAAACTTTAGACACGGCTACAGCTCGAACTGCTGAACGGAATTACACCAAATTTGGCAAAAAGGTAGCCCTTGGTTCAGAAAGTGATCCTATTTTATATGGTGTAAATCCGTTCAGTAGTTGCTGAGAAAATCAAAAAATAAAAGGTTCGATATATAGAGGCGCGGTGGATCCGTGGACCCTCCCAACCACGAGCTTTATTCTAATTGTCTGTCAACACTCCAAACCAGGAAGTGTTGGCAGCCATCTTGTGACTCAGTAGAACTGAGTCACAAGAAAACAGGAAAACAGAAAAACAAACGCGTAACCAAGAAAAGGGGGCAGGGTAGAAACACCCTGACTCCCTAGGCCTGCTTAGGGGGTCCCACAAGGACCCCAGGGCCAAAAAAAGCATTTTTATTTTTTAAAATTCAGCAAAAGTCGCAGAGGATCCGCAGATCCTGCCACGAAAATAAAAAAAACGAAGCACGGGCTTCCGCGCTTCGTTATTATTTAGTCCCCGGGTGTGCCAAGTCCCGGGAGCATGTTATATTGTGATTGGGCCCCCGCAGCCACGGGGACCACCACCCCCGGGGCTTGTTTTTTTCTATAAAGAACCTGTGTGGGAGGCTAGAGCCCCCCCACACGCCCCAGGAACTGCCACCTCCCCGGGGCACTAACTATGTAAATTTAGGGGTCCGTTATGGACCACCGAGCCCCGGGGACCACCACCTCCCCGGGGCTTTGCTAATGTTGGGAGGAGCCCTTGATGGCCCTGGGAACCGCCACCCCCCAGGGCCGGCTCCTGCAGTGTCTCGGGGTGCCCACCCCCGGGGCACTACTGTTTGCAATGACAGGGCAGGATCCGCGCGGCTCCCGCCCTGTCATTGCAAACTGCTTTGCTTCATTGAAGCGAGAGCAGGGAAACCTGCTCTTGCTTCAATGAAGCAAAGCAGATTGCTTTTCCACACAGGGAGCTGCATGTCAGCAGCTCCCCATGTGGAAAAGCAATGCCGGCTCCTGCAGGACGCGGGGAGCTGGCGAGACCATGGTGGCATTGGGGCTCCCCCCACAGTCCCCAGCAGATAGGGTCTACCCCGGGTGATGGGGTCCCCCACCCTAGAAGTGGCACGGGAGGGAGGTCACGCGCCCCCCCTCCCCAAAATAAAAAGAAAAAAGAAAATAAAGGCCGGCCCCGGGAGATGGTGTCCCCAGGGCGAATAGAGGCCTCAGGAGGGGGGCCACGCAGCCCCCCTCCACATAAAAAACAAAAAAAACATGTGGCCATGCCCCGGGGGATGGGGTCCCCTGGGCCGGAATTGGCCACGGGAGGGGGCCCATGCAGCCCCCTTCCCGTTTATTATTATTCTTTTGTTAAAAAGGGCTCAGGCCCTGGGGGATGGGGTCCCCAGGGCCCAAAAAAGGAAAAAGAAGGGAGGCCACACAGACCCCCCCCTAAAAAAAAAAAGAAGACGCGATTGTGCCGGAGGCCTCCCTCCTCCCAGCAACACTCTGCAAATTAATTCCCCTTCAATACTGGGGGTCCCTGGGGGTCAACTAGCCCACCAGGTACCTCCAGTTAGCACCACAGCTCTGTGGCGCACAGGATGATTTTGCAACAAGGCCTGTTTCTGCTCCTCTGTTGGTTCTTTCTGAACATGTCTTGCTTCTTCCTGCATTTTTCTTCCTCTTTGTGGACTTCTGTTGCTTCTTTCTGCATTTCTTTTGCTTCTTTCTGTACATTTTTCTTCTTTCTTCACATGTCCTACCTCTGTAGGCATAGTTAGAAACTAGCATGTAAGAAACCTTAGAAATTCACTGAAAAAACCATGGGTTTTAGGGAAAGTTATAGTTAGTTGGACATTTCACTCCTACAAAACCAGAGAAATTCCACCGTTATAGTTAGTTCAGCTAACTATAACTCGTGCCCCCGCATATAAAAAAATAAAAATAAAAAAAAGGTTTGAAACACAAGTGTGTGTGGCGCCTCAACGGTTGGGCTCCTTTCTTATGGATATATGGCGGCCTTGTTCAGGTCGCGAGGTGCCCCGCTGTGGAAGTACAGCTCCAGGATGCGGCGAAGCTTGCAAACGTCCATGGAACGCCGTGACCGTGGTGGTTGGTATACTAGCAGGGACTCAGTGTTACTTCGCACAGCCACCTACTAAAGGATTGTCTTTAATTGAGAGACCTACCTGCAATCCACTTTGGGTTTTATTTTGCACATCATCAAGAGCACTACGAAGACCACAATGCCATTGTGGTACACGCCCACTGGGCGGACGATATTTCATCGCCGTGAGTACGGCGCAACATTCTTTGCAGCTGTGCCTCTCTGGATACCAGTGATCAAGGGCTAATCTGCCCGAAACATGTTTGGACATTAATTTTGACTGAGGAGGTGATGCTGTTAATCCCTGCAATCTTGCCGTTAAAAAAGGTTTGAAACACGAGCGTGTGTGGCGCCTCAAAGGTTGGGCTCCTTTCTTATGGATATATATATTATCTACTGGCGGTCGCCAGTAGATAGTTATAGTTAGGACCGGGTTTCCATAGGAAATCTCAAAATTCTATTTTGAATAACTTAGGCGCCGGTTGACGAATCTTCGCGAAATTTTCAAAACTAATGGGGCGCTCCGCTCAGCTCCTACCCTGAAAGTCTCGGGGGGATTCATCAAGCGGGGGCCGAGAAAAAAGGGGGGTCCCAAAATGCGTTTTCCCCATGCATTTTCCCATAGGACCTTTAGTCGAAGGTACAGCCCGAACGGCTGAACAGAATTACTTGAAATTTGGCAGAGAGGTAGTCCTCAGGTCAGGGAAGTGCCTTTTGCAGATATGGAGTCAATCTGTTCAGTAGTTCCAGAGAAAATTGCAGTAAAAAGCACATACATATCTATTGCCGCGCACCGTGCGCGCACCGTGCGCGCACCCTAACGTGCGCGAGCGTAATTCTTATTGGTTGTTACATGTCAGTCAACGTTTCAATCGGTCGAAATCAGGAAGTGTCGGCCGCCATTTTGTTTGTTTTCAGTGCGAGTGGAAAAGGAAGGTGGCGAACGTGAAAAGGGGGCAGGGTAGAGACTTGCTGACCCCCTAGCCTTTGTCAGGGGGTCCCTGAAGGACCCCGAAGGCAGAAAAAAACATTTACATTTTTTTTTTTTAAATCACGAGGGTGCGCGCACCGTGCGCGCATGGTGAAAAACCATAAAAAAAAATATAATTTTATACGTAGTTTATTGAAAAATAAATATATAAAAAAAATAATAATACATACATAACGTAGCATTTAAAAAACCATACAAATTCACTGTAAAAACCATAGGTTTCACACACGTTATAGTTAGGAATTAGCATTTAAAAAACCTTGCAAATTCACTTAAAAAACCATAGGTTTCACACATGTTATAGTTAGGTGGATATTTCACTCGTAAAAAAACAATGAAATTCCCCTGTTATAGTTACTTCAGATAACTATAACTCGCGCGACCGCCACTCTATCACAAGGATGATGTCATCAGTGATGTCATGAGTGATGTCACTGACCATGTCATGAGTGATGTAATATGTGACGACATCAGCAGAGGATTGCGGGCGCGCGAGTTATAGTTATCTGAAGTAACTATAACGGGGGAATTTCATTGGTTTTTTACGAGTGAAATATCCACCTAACTATAACATGTGTGAAACCTATGGTTTTTTAAGTGAATATATATATATATATATATATATATATATATATATATATATATATACACATCACAAAAGAGAGTTCCCAACATGGAGAGCCACGTACAAATGTGTGAATCATTTATTCGGACGGGCAGCTCTGTACAGCAATCACTAAGGCCCACAGGGACATCGTGCCATCAAGTCCTGACGCGTTTCGGGCATCCTTGCGCCCTTGGTCACAGGTGCTGGCTGTATAAACGAAGGCAGAATGCTGCCACTCTTTTTCATCAGTTAATGAGGTTCCACCCAATAGGCGTGTCAGCTAGTGCATGCTGGTGAATAGAGTCCCTTTTGGTGTTGATCACAGGTAAGTACGGCTGCCAATGTCTATAACATAAATATTCTCCCAAGTGGGGCTGTGTAACTTACATGATTGCCACAGGACTGATATCTCCCAGCCGAACACACATTGTTCCTTCACCCGAAGTATAAATGGCTTCAGTGGACCCGCTCATCCGCGAGAGGGCTCTCCGCGACCTGGGAGGGCCGCACTTAATTTGCATCACAAAAGAGATTTCCCAACATGGAGAGCCACGTACAAATGTGTGAATCATTTATTCGGACGGGCAGCTCTGTACAGCAATCACTAAGGCACACAGTGACATCGTGCCATCAAGTCCTGACGCGTTTCGGGCGTCCTTGCGCCCTTGGTCACAGGTGCTGGCTGTATAAATGAAGGCAGAATGTCGCCACTCTTTTTCATCAGCTAATGAGGTTCCGCCCAATAGGCGTGTCAGCTAGTGCATGCTGGTGAATAGAGTCCCTTTTGGTGTTGATCACAGGAAAGTACGGCTGCCAATGTCTATAACATAAATATTCTCCCAAGTGGGGCTGTGTAACTTACATGATTGCCACAGGACTGATATCTCCCAGCCGAACACACATTGTTCCTTCACCCAAAGTATAAATGGCTTCAGTGGACCCGTTCATCCGCAGGAGCGCTCTCCGCGACCTGGGAGGGCCGCACTTAACTTGGATCACAAAAGAGAGTTCCCAACATGGAGAGCCACATACAAATGTGTGAATCATTTATTCGGATGGGCAGCTCTGTACAGCAATCACTAAGGCACACAGGGACATCGTGCCATCAAGTCCTGACGCGTTTCGGGCGTCCTTGCGCCCTTGGTCACAGGTGCTGGCTGTATAAACGAAGGCAGAATGCCGCCACTCTTTTTCATCAGTTAATGAGGTTCTGCCCAATAGGCGTGTCAACTAGTGCATGCTGGTGAATAGAGTCCCTTTTGGTGTTGATCACAGGTAAGTACGGCTGCCAATGTCTATAACATAAATATTCTCCCAAGTGGGGCTGTGTAACTTACATGATTGCCACAGGACTGATATCTCCCAGCTGAACACACATTGTTCCTTCACCCGAAGTATAAATGGCTTCAGTGGACCCGCTCATCCGCGGGAGGGCTCTCCACGACCTGGGAGGGCCGCACTTAATTTGCATCACAAAAGAGAGTTCCCAACATGGAGTGCCACGTACAAATGTGTGAATCATTTATTCGGACGGGCAGCTCTGTACAGCAATCACTAAGGCACACAGGGACATCGTGCCATCAAGTCCTGATGCGTTTCGGGCGTCCTTGCGCCCTTGGTCACAGGTGCTGGCTGTATAAACGAAGGCAGAATGCCGCCACTCTTTTTCATCAGTTAATGAGGTTCCGCCCAATAGGCATGTCAGCTAGTGCATGCTGGTGAATAGAGTCCCTTTTGGTGTTGATCACAGGTAAGTACGGCTGCCAATGTCTATAACATAAATATTCTCCCAAGTGGGGCTGTGTAACTTACATGATTGCCACAGGACTGATATCTCCCAGCCGAACACACATTGTTCCTTCACCCGAAGTATAAATGGCTTCAGTGGACCCGCTCATCCGCCGGAGGGCTCTCCACGACCTGGGAGGGCCGCACTTAATTTGCATCTCAAAAGAGAGTTCCCAACATGGAGAGCCACGTACAAATGTGTGAATCATTTATTCGGACGGGCAGCACTGTACAGCAATCACTAAGGCACACAGGGACATCGTGCCATCAAGTCCTGATGCGTTTCGGGCGTCCTTGCGCCCTTGGTCACAGGTGCTGGCTGTATAAACGAAGGCAGAATGCCGCCACTCTTTTTCATCAGTTAATGAGGTTCTGCCCAATAGGCGTGTCAGCTAGTGCATGCTGGTGAATAGAGTCCCTTTTGGTGTTGATCACAGGTAAGTACGGCTGCCAATGTCTATAACATAAATATTCTCCCAAGTGGGGCTGTGTAACTTACATGTTTGCCACAGGACTGATATCTCCCAGCCGAACACACATTGTTCCTTCACCCGAAGTATAAATGGCTTCAGTGGACCCGTTCATCCGCAGGAGGGCTCTCCGCGACCTGGGAGGGCCGCACTTAATTTGCATCAGAAAAGAGAGTTCCCAACATGTAGAGCCACGTACAAATGTGTGAATCATTTATTCAAACGGGCAGCTCTGTACAGCAATCACTAAGGCACACAGGGACATCGTGCCATCAAGTCCTGATGCGTTTCGGGCTTCCTTGCGCCCTTGGTCAGAGGTGCTGGCTGTATAAACGAAGGCAGAATGCCGCCACTCTTTTTCATCAGTTAATGAGGTTCCGCCCAATAGGCGTGTCAGCTAGTGCATGCTGGTGAATAGAGTCCCTTTTGGTGTTGATCGCAGGTAAGTACGGCTGCCAATGTCTATAACATAAATATTCTCCCAAGTGGGGCTGTGTAACTTACATGATTGCCCCAGGACTGATATCTCCCAGCCGAACACACATTGTTCCTTCACCCAAAGTATAAATGGCTTCAGTGGACCCGCTCATCCGCGGGAGGGCTCTCCGCGACCTGGGAGGGCCACACTTAATTTGCATCACAAAAGAGAGTTCCCAACATGGAGAGCCACGTACAAATGTGTGAATCATTTATTCGGACGGGCAGCTCTGTACAGCAATCACTAAGGCACACAGGGACATCGTGCCATCAAGTCCTGACGCGTTTCGGGCATCCTTGCGCCCTTGGTCACAGGTGCTGGCTGTATAAACGAAGGCAGAATGCCGCCACTCTTTTTCATCAGTTAATGAGGTTCCGCCCAATAGGCGTGTCAGCTAGTGCATGCTGGTGAATAGAGTCCCTTTTGATGTTGATCACAGGTAAGTACGGCTGCCAATGTCTATAACATAAATATTCTCCCAAGTGGGGCTGTGTAACTTACATGATTGCCACAGGACTGATATCTCCCAGCCGAACACACATTGCGAGCGTAATTCTGATTGGTTGTTACATGTCAGTCAACGTTCGAATCGGTCGAAATCAGGAAGTGTCGGCCACCATTTTGTTTTTTTTCAGTGCGAGAGTGGTAAAGGAAGGTGACAAACGTGAAAAGGGGGCAGGGTAGAGAGTTCCTGACCCCCTAGCCTTTGTCAGGGGGTCCCTGAAGGACCCCGAAGGCAGAAAAAACATTTAATTTTTTTTTTTTTAAATCGCGAGGGTGTGCGCACCGTGCGCGCATGGTGAAAAACCATTAAAAAAATATATATTTAATACGTAGTTTATTGAAAAATAAATATATAAAAAAAATAATAATACATACATAACTTAGCATTTAAAAAACCATACAAATTCACTGAAAAAACCATAGGTTTCACACACATTATAGTTAGGAATTAGCATTTAAAAAACCTTGCAAATTCACTTAAAAAACCATAGGTTTCACACATGTTATAGTTAGGTGGATATTTCACTCGTAAAAAACCAATGAAATTCCCCCGTTATAGTTACTTCAGATAACTATAACTCACGCGACCGCCACTCTATCACAAGGATGATGTCATCAGTGATGTAATGAGTGATGTCACTGACCATGTCATGAGTGATGTAATATGTGACGCCATCAGCAGTGGATTGCGGGCGTGCGAGTTATAGTTATCTGAAGTAACTATAACGGGGGAATTTCATTGGTTTTTTACGAGTGAAATATCCACCTAACTATAACATGTGTGAAACCTATGGTTTTTTAAGTGAATATATATATATATATATTCAGTGAAAAAACCATAGGTTTCACACATGTTATAGTTAGCTGGACATTTTACTCGTAAAAAACCAATGAAATTGCCCCGTTATAGTTAGTTCAGCTAACTATAACTCGCGCGCCCGCAATGCACTGCTGATGACGTCACATATTACATCACTCATGACATGGTCAGTGACATCACTCATGACATCACTGATGACATCTCAAATGACATCACTGATGACATCATCCAGTGAATGTGTGTTTTTCTGAAAATTAAATATGTTTTATATATGTATATCTCAAGGTCGATGGAAGAATAAATGGGTATATAAGTGTCTAAATGGATGATTTGTTTTTGAAAAATTGATTGTGTAACTGACTGATTAAGTGTATCTCTCACTTTGTGTATAAGTGGCTGCATGGGTTGGTGAGTAGCTACATGGGTGTCTATATAGGTTATTAGTTGTTTTTTTGAGTATCAGTCTGAGTGTCTGTATGGTTCGGTGGGGGGTATTACGTAGTGCATAGGTGCATGAATGAGTGACTCACTGTTTGTATGTGTTGAAGACAGCATGTGTGCAGGACTGTATGGGTGGATGAGTGTGTGTATGGGTGTGTTAGTGAGTGAAAGACTGTCTCAATAGTGTCTTCAGGAGTAACTACATATGTTTTAAACTAGTATATGTGACTATTGGTGTATATATGTGAGTATATGTGAGAGGGAGAGATTGAAAGAGTTCCTGTATGAATAAGTATGTGTTTCTATAAGTGATTGTTTAAAAGACTAAGTATGTGTAAGTTTCCGTAGAAGTAAGTGTGGTGGTGTGTGTATAACTGTATATGCAGGTGAATGTATGTTTGATTCTTTATTAGCATGAGTGACTATGTGTGTGAGTAACTCTATGGATGAGTGGCATTATGTAACAGGATGTATAGGTGTATGAGTACATATGATGAGTGAGTACATGTATGAGTGACTGTATAGGACTGTTGGTGAATGAGTGGATGTGTATGTGGATCTTAGAATTACTGAAGAGGTTGTTGTAACTGGTATTGGTATGTCCATTGTTTTGAAATTTTTAGTCTCTATTTTTGAATGTGTGTATCAAAGCTTATATTAAGGTGAGAGGAGGTCTGCCACTCTATCACAAGGATGATGTCATCAGTGATGTCATCAGTGATGTCATTTGAGATGTCATCAGTGATGTCATGAGTGATGTCACTGACCATGTCATGAGTGATGTAATATGTGACGTCATCAGCAGTGCATTGCGGGCGCGCGAGTTATAGTTAGCTGAACTAACTATAACGGGGCAATTTCATTGGTTTTTTACGAGTAAAATGTCCAGCTAACTATAACATGTGTGAAACCTATGGTTTTTTCACAGAATTTCTAAGGTTTTTTAAATGCTAATTCCTAACTATAACGTGTGTGAAACCTATGGTTTTTTCAGTGAATTTCTAAGGTTTTTTAAATGCTAATTCCTAACTATAACGTGTGTGAAACCCATGGTTTTTTCAGTGAATTTGCAAGGTTTTTTAAATGCTAATTCCTAACTATAACGTGTGTGAAACCCATGGTTTTTTCAGTGAATTTGCAAGGTTTTTTAAATGCTATATTGTTTTCTAATGTCAGTAGCACTTTCTATTTGAGTTTTATCTTTACTCAGCTTTTGAAAAAGGAGACTCAGCTCTGAACAGAATCTTTTTCCCTGATTTACTATTATCTGCTCTTGCAAACTTTCCAGATAAAATGCAACATTCAGCACTACATTTGCGTAGCAGTTGACACCAGAGCTATTCAAATGAGGCTTTATATTTTCCACTGTTGATGTCTTCTGCAGCTTTCCGTGAATAAATGTAGTTCTGTAACACTTCATACAGACACATGTTCTCCAGATGATGACTTCTCTTGGGATAATATGTGTCCAACATGTTTGTTTTCAATATATCTGTACTTTCTGGGTCATTCTCAGCCAAATATTCAATTTCTCCAACAGATTTCAGTACCCGATTTCTCATTGCTGCAAGGCCTAAACTTGCCCAAATTATTCTTCTTGACTTCGAGTAGAGACTTGCAGAAGATAACCTATCTGAACATTCGTAGGATCCAATTTCTCGATGCGATAACATCTTCAAACTGAAACTGTACAGCTTCTTACTGACAGTCTTCTCGTGAGAAATCTCTTCCCACATTTCCTTCAATTCTGTTTTTTCTGATTTCGTAATGTAAGACGTTACATATCGAGCAACAGCAATGGAATTGTCAGCAACATACTGTATATCCATGTTAGCGTTCCACATGGATAAAATGACTGGGTTGTAGTCATTTATATTTTTTGATTCTTCTTTTCTTTTAAGGTTGTAGGTATTCTTAGGTGATTTTCTTGTGATAGTATGTCTCACAGCTGACATAAAACTGTTGACTCTTCCATTTGAAAGAACAGGTCTAGGAAATCCAAATCGACATTTAGTGTAGTATTTTTCTTTGCTCTTGTATTTCCGTCGACAGTATTTTCCACACCGATGACTTTGGAAACGTAGAACTTGCTCCTTTAACTTGTTCTCTTCTGTGCTTTTAGGTATAGCACATGTTGCATATTCTTCAATGTAAGATAACACTGCTTCATCAGTATCTGTTCCAAACTTTGGGGCATCCTTGATCCACAGCAGCATATGAATATGAGGAGCACCTCTTGCCTGGTACTCTTTTCTCCAAAAGAAATCCACTACTTCTCCAAGGGGTGGATTTTTTTTATTGCAGATGAAGGATATCATAGCCTCAAATCTATGATTGAAATATCTGCAAACATTAACCGGATCCAATGAGCACAGTTCTCCTGCTGTCTTGTATTCGATGTTTTTAATGTTTGAATTGGCCTCTCGTAGAAAATCCAGTAAATCATCCCAAGCGTACTCGGCACAGCTTAGGGTAAGGAACCATGTTGGTGTTCCTAAATTGCGTAACATGCATTTTAGTTCACCATGGCGTCGGTACCAATATTCATTTGTCCCACGCTGACAAGCCATCAGATTGATCAGTTGTGTTTCCAAATGATCATCTCGGTGCTGCACTTTCTCCATAAAATCCTTAGCAGACACATTTTGTAAATGTACTCCACTTTTTAAAATGTGATTTACTGCATAAGACAGTGCAGACAAGTCGCTTTCAAATAAAAGATGGAACAAATAAGGAATACTTTGTCGAAATCTGGGATCTTCAGCATATAGTCTTGTAGTTCGATACTCTGAAGCTGGAATCTGTTCTGGACGTTCATCGTATCGTCCTCCTTTTCCTTTAGGAAACAGCTGGGGAAAACATCGAGCTTCCAAGCTCTCCTCCCATACACTCACGGGATTTCCTTTTGCTTTCTTCATCTGAAAGAGATCAAAATTGTCTCCCATAACTTCTTTCGAATGGAGAGGATGTATGCTAAAATGTTCATAAATTTCTTCTTCCTTTGACTTGTCCACTTTTTCAATTTGTCCAGTTGGTGTTTCTGTGTCTCCTTGTAAATCTTCTTCTTCTTCTTCTTCTTCTTTACAAATTGATTCATACCATTTGTTTTTTTTTTTCAAATACAAATTTGCTCTTTGTACTTTCCGCACATCTACCAGCTCCTGCCAAATCTTCTTATTCTTTGTAGGTACACCATTAACCAGAATAATTAATGGTTCAGTTTCCAAAGTATCCGCATCAATAGTTTCCATATTTTTTTTCAAATCCAAGGGCAAATACACCACTCTACCTTTTAAACCTCTCAGTAAATCTGAAGGAGGTAATTTACCAGTTTTGGGCTCCATACGTACTATGGTCTGGAACGGATGAACACATTGAATGAGTATAGACTCATATGTATTTAATTCAGAAAGTTCAGCAGGAATAGCATCCAATTCTAAATTATTATGTACAGCTCTGGTCGGCATTCTATTTTCCTCTAACTTGTTATAACAGTATTTACAAATACGCTGATCTTCACCCAATTCAAAACAATTTTCTAGAAATATATATGTGGCAAAATCCTTCCACTTATAATTATCTTCATTTTCACTCTTTCTGTAGAGATCAACATTCCTAGTTTGTTTTCTATAATGAGTTCTGCGGCAACAAATACAAGTAAAATTTGGTCTTTCATTAGAGACTATTGCAAATTTTGTTATGTGATCATTAAATGTGTTACTTACAGAGGGTTCTACATTGTCTTCCACTTCTGCCTCATTTACTGTGTCCTTCTCTGCACTGTTTTGTTCAGGACCAAAGTAACAAAACTGAATTTCATCAACAACCTTCTCTACATCTGATACCGTTCCTCGGAACAGAGCCCTATTCAATTCATTTAACTTTATTGCTGGACTTTTGGCAAAATACAACCGTCTCACAAACTTTCTCATTCCAGTATGATGAACAGCCAGCATCCTAAAATGATGGAAAACACTATTGCACACTTTTCTAGATAGACAAGCAAGAGAATGACCCTGCAAACCAGTATTCTCTCTCACTCTGCATGGATCCAGACTTTGAAGCACCTTAATCTTTTGTTTTACACTTTTTTTACTATATTCTCTTAGAAACTCTCGAAATCTGTCAATAGATTCCTGACGCACAGTGCAAATACTACTACAATTCCAAGTGTACACTGGGGCTTTAGGACGTCTCCCCATTGCCTCATCTGCCATCACTTGTACCTCATCTCTTGGAACCATTATCTCCTTCTCCATTATGCAACCATTTTTTACTTCGTATGAACGACCTCTGGTGTCAACTGCATGCAGCAAACTATTACTTTGAAAATAGCTCTCTTCATTAAAAAAAGGTTCACTACTTGAACTATGCATCCACTTTCCTAAAAACACTTTACAAAAGTTTGTTCTGTTCACTACTCTTTTGCTTTTGCTTTGTGATTTCAGTACATTAACCATTTTATCTAATGTACGCATCCTATTCAAAATTAATATGAATAGTTTCCTTTTTAATTCTAATGCTTTTGCTGCAATGGCTTCAATTTCTTTTTTTCTCTTGTAATATTTAGCCTTTTGCTTATATTTCTTTATATCCTTTATCAAATTGGACATAACTCTTCTCTGAAACATTTTTCTACGTATCTCTTTAAATGCTGTTTTTCTGTTTATGTTAAACTTTTCAATTGCAGAAGGTATATTTGCATTAACAAAATTCTCAATTTTTTGCTGTTCTCTATGTTTTGTTACATTTTTCCGAGAACAGACATTTTGTACATTTTTCTTTGTTTTGAATATTTTGTTT
Source organism: Triturus cristatus (assembly GCF_964204655.1). Taxonomy (NCBI): domain Eukaryota; kingdom Metazoa; phylum Chordata; class Amphibia; order Caudata; family Salamandridae; genus Triturus; species Triturus cristatus. The sequence continues at coordinate 177,200,132 of NC_140592.1, read as the reverse complement.
AGAAATTGTTTTTTTTGCTTACCAGAAGATTTTTTCTTTTTCCCAACATCAGCATCTTCTACTAACTTTGGTCCTCCAGTTGTCTTCAAATATAGTTTTTTTTTTAGCGTTTTTTGAACTCGAGATTTTGTAGGCATCTTAAATTTTGTTCACTGTTCTTCAGCAATACCTGAAAAAAACTAAAAAAAAAATCTGTTATTGTATTTAAATATATTACTACATTTCTTTTCACAATAGTCACAAAACGAAATTTCTTTGCCAATTTGAATGCACACAAACTGCTCTTTTTTTTGGGCAAGTGAAAATCTCTTTTACAAACTGTCACATTATGAAACCACTTTTCAGATTTTATAAAAAGCCCATGTCCACAGTGCTACACTCCACCAAGGGCAACCAGCCTTAGTGATGCTGAATGTATTTGCATTACAGACTTAAACCAGAAAACCCCACTGGCTTGTAAATACTGTGCATGACTATACACGGCAAGGACATGGGTGTGTGCTAAGCCTCTGCTTCTTCCCCCAATAATTCGCTCCCCCTTTCCATCTAATGCAACTGTGAAATCACCAGAGCAAGACGCAATAAATCTCTGCCTATAATTCTTCTATGCACACAGAGTCATGTTTTCACATTAGTGCCAAAACGAAATTTCTTTGCCAATTTCAAAGCACACTTACTGCTCTTTTTTTTTCGGGCCAAGTGAAAATCTCTTTTTACAATTTGAAATCACTTTTACAGACTGACACATTATGAAACCACTATTTTTGATTTATTTAATTGCACGTGTCCAAGCTGTTTTTTTTTCAGACCACCACCATGTGCATTCTCTGTGACTGCCTACACTCCAGCAAGGGCAACCAGCCTTAGTGATGCTGAATGTATTTGCATTACAGACTTAAACCTGAAAACCCCACTGGCTTGTAAATACTGTGCATGACTATACACGGCAAGGACATGGGTGTGTGCTAAGCCTCTGCTTCTTCCCCCAAAAATTCGCTCCCCCTTTCCATCTAATGCAACTGTGAAATCACCAGAGCAAGACGCAATAAATCTCTGCCTATAATTCTTCTATGCACACAGAGTCATGTTTTCACATTAGTGCCAAAACGAAATTTCTTTGCCAATTTCAAAGCACACTTACTGCTCTTTTTTTTTCGGGCCAAGTGAAAATCTCTTTTTACAATTTGAAATCACTTTTACAGACTGACACATTATGAAACCACTATTTTTGATTTATTTAATTGCACGTGTCCAAGCTGTTTTTTTTTCAGACCACCACCATGTGCATTCTCTGTGACTGCCTACACTCCACCAAGGGCAACCAGCCTTAGTGATGCTGAATGTATTTGCATTACAGACTTAAACCTGAAAACCCCACTGGCTTGTAAATACTGTGCATGACTATACACGGCAAGGACATGGGTGTGTGCTAAGCCTCTGCTTCTTCCCCCAATAATTCGCTCCCCCTTTCCATCTAATGCAACTGTGAAATCACCAGAGCAAGACGCAATAAATCTCTGCCTATAATTCTTCTATGCACACAGAGTCATGTTTTCACATTAGTGCCAAAACGAAATTTCTTTGCCAATTTCAAAGCACACTTACTGCTCTTTTTTTTTCGGGCCAAGTGAAAATCTCTTTTTACAATTTGAAATCACTTTTACAGACTGACACATTATGAAACCACTATTTTTGATTTATTTAATTGCACGTGTCCAAGCTGTTTTTTTTTCAGACCACCACCATGTGCATTCTCTGTGACTGCCTACACTCCACCAAGGGCAACCAGCCTTAGTGATGCTGAATGTATTTGCATTACAGACTTAAACCTGAAAACCCCACTGGCTTGTAAATACTGTGCATGACTATACACGGCAAGGACATGGGTGTGTGCTAAGCCTCTGCTTCTTCCCCCAATAATTCGCTCCCCCTTTCCATCTAATGCAACTGTGAAATCACCAGAGCAAGACGCAAGAAATCTCTGCCTATAATTCTTCTATGCACACAGAGTCATGTTTTCACATTAGTGCCAAAACGAAATTTCTTTGCCAATTTCAAAGCACACTTACTGCTCTTTTTTTTTCGGGCCAAGTGAAAATCTCTTTTTACAATTTGAAATCACTTTTACAGACTGACACATTATGAAACCACTATTTTTGATTTATTTAATTGCACGTGTCCAAGCTGTTTTTTTTTCAGACCACCACCATGTGCATTCTCTGTGACTGCCTACACTCCAGCAAGGGCAACCAGCCTTAGTGATGCTGAATGTATTTGCATTACAGACTTAAACCTGAAAACCCCACTGGCTTGTAAATACTGTGCATGACTATACACGGCAAGGACATGGGTGTGTGCTAAGCCTCTGCTTCTTCCCCCAAAAATTCGCTCCCCCTTTCCATCTAATGCAACTGTGAAATCACCAGAGCAAGACGCAATAAATCTCTGCCTATAATTCTTCTATGCACACAGAGTCATGTTTTCACATTAGTGCCAAAACGAAATTTCTTTGCCAATTTCAAAGCACACTTACTGCTCTTTTTTTTTCGGGCCAAGTGAAAATCTCTTTTTACAATTTGAAATCACTTTTACAGACTGACACATTATGAAACCACTATTTTTGATTTATTTAATTGCACGTGTCCAAGCTGGTTTTTTTTCAGACCACCACCATGTGCATTCTCTGTGACTGCCTACACTCCACCAAGGGCAACCAGCCTTAGTGATGCTGAATGTATTTGCATTACAGACTTAAACCTGAAAACCCCACTGGCTTGTAAATACTGTGCATGACTATACACGGCAAGGACATGGGTGTGTGCTAAGCCTCTGCTTCTTCCCCCAAAAATTCGCTCCCCCTTTCCATCTAATGCAACTGTGAAATCACCAGAGCAAGACGCAATAAATCTCTGCCTATAATTCTTCTATGCACACAGAGTCATGTTTTCACATTAGTGCCAAAACGAAATTTCTTTGCCAATTTGAATGCACACTTACTGCTCTTTTTTTTTCGGGCCAAGTGAAAATCTCTTTTTACAATTTGAAATCACTTTTACAGACTGACACATTATGAAACCACTATTTTTGATTTATTTAATTGCACGTGTCCAAGCTGTTTTTTTTTCAGACCACCACCATGTGCATTCTCTGTGACTGCCTACACTCCACCAAGGGCAACCAGCCATAGTGATGCTGAATGTATTTGCATTACAGACTTAAACCTGAAAACCCCACTGGCTTGTAAATACTGTGCATGACTATACACGGCAAGGACATGGGTGTGTGCTAAGCCTCTGCTTCTTCCCCCAATAATTCGCTCCCCCTTTCCATCTAATGCAACTGTGAAATCACCAGAGCAAGACGCAATAAATCTCTGCCTATAATTCTTCTATGCACACAGAGTCATGTTTTCACATTAGTCCCAAAACGAAATTTCTTTGCCAATTTGAAAGCACACTTACTGCTCTTTTTTTTTTCGGGCCAAGTGAAAATCTCTTTTTACAATTTGAAATCACTTTTACAGACTGACACATTATGAAACCACTATTTTTGATTTATTTAATTGCACGTGTCCAAGCTGTTTTTTTTTCAGACCACCACCATGTGCATTCTCTGTGACTGCCTACACTCCACCAAGGGCAACCAGCCTTAGTGATGCTGAATGTATTTGCATTACAGACTTAAACCTGAAAACCCCACTGGCTTGTAAATACTGTGCATGACTATACACGGCAAGGACATGGGTGTGTGCTAAGCCTCTGCTTCTTCCCCCAATAATTCGCTCCCCCTTTCCATCTAATGCAACTGTGAAATCACCAGAGCAAGACGCAATAAATCTCTGCCTATAATTCTTCTATGCACACAGAGTCATGTTTTCACATTAGTGCCAAAACGAAATTTCTTTGCCAATTTGAATGCACACTTACTGCTCTTTTTTTTTCGGGCCAAGTGAAAATCTCTTTTTACAATTTGAAATCACTTTTACAGACTGACACATTATGAAACCACTATTTTTGATTTATTTAATTGCACGTGTCCAAGCTGTTTTTTTTTCAGACCACCACCATGTGCATTCTCTGTGACTGCCTACACTCCAGCAAGGGCAACCAGCCTTAGTGATGCTGAATGTATTTGCATTACAGACTTAAACCTGAAAACCCCACTGGCTTGTAAATACTGTGCATGACTATACACGGCAAGGACATGGGTGTGTGCTAAGCCTCTGCTTCTTCCCCCAATAATTCGCTCCCCCTTTCCATCTAATCCAACTGTGAAATCACCAGAGCAAGACGCAATAAATCTCTGCCTATAATTCTTCTATGCACACAGAGTCATGTTTTCACATTAGTCCCAAAACGAAATTTCTTTGCCAATTTGAAAGCACACTTACTGCTCTTTTTTTTTTTCGGGGCAAGTGTAAATCACTTTTACACACTGACACATTATGAAACCACCATGTGTAACTACAACAAAAACAATTCCCATTTCTATTATTCATTTCTTAAGTTACCACATACATCCCCTCTCAAACTGTAAACTCACCTTTAAAATTAGTTAGTTGTGAAAGAAATGTGACACTCAAACAGCAGATTATCAGAGCCAGGATCTCTGTTGTGTTCACCTCTCTCCTCTCAGCAGAACCAGATAATGGCAAACTTTCCCTCTATTTTTCCACACATATACATGTAAGTTTCAAATCTCAGTGCTTCCCCCTTTTTTTCACATGTATTCACACATTTCTATTGGTTGAAAACGAACCCTTTTCCAAAAGTACCCTGCCCCCAACTTGACTTCTGCCTAGTACCCTTCCCCCAACTTGACTTCTGCCTGCTACCATAGCAACAGCTCATGGAACACTGCTGTGTTCAGTTAGGTCAGAAGTTCGACACACAATGTTTCAATTCCACAGAGCAAGAGTGCTTGACTTTTCAAACCTAACAGCAAATCCATAGTACTGTTCTTTGGTTACACATTTTTTTGTACCAATACAAAACATGCTTCTATTAATTTTCACATACAGCCTAGTTTTTATTCTGGAATGGTATGAAACAGCCAATCAGTTCTTTTTGTTTTAAAAAAATATGTATGCCTCCATTTCCAAACTGTCTTTCTTTTCATATTGCCATTCTACTGAAAGACACCTCCTGAGTGCATCCAGTTCTCCTTTGAAGATGTTCACAGTGTGGATTGTAGGGCACAGCTATGTCTTCTGGAGTGAAAAGTTTGCAGAGAAAACAGATATGGTGAGAGACCTTGCTTTGCCAAATGTAGACATTAAATGGATTGGTCAGAGAGGGTTAAAGTGGCACCAATTGATGCCATTGGTGAAATCCTTCATTCAAATCCAACACCCTGACCTCATAATAGTGCACTGTGGTGGCAATGACCTAGGCACTTTGACTGGGGTAGGTCTGGAAATGCTTGTGAAGGACACCTTTGCACAACTGTTTACACTTTTCCCTAAAACTGCCTTTGTGTTTTCCAACATATGCCAAAGGCAAAAATGGAACTGGTCCAATCATTTCTGTCCACAGATTGACAAAGCAAGAAAGCACGTCAACAAATCTGTTTCTGCTTTCCTCCGTGACTATGGTATGGGTGCCATTTACCACAACAACTTGCGTTATGACATGCAAGACATTTATAGAGGAGATGGTGTGCACTTCAATGATGAAGGGAACAGAGTCTTCCTCTTGAACCTTAGACTCTGCATCGGTACTTACTTGTAGGTACCACTAAAAAAATGACTTCATAAACACAACAGCTCTTTTTAGAGCTCCCTAATTTCTAAACTCTTAAATCTGCTTTTCATTTATTTTTTTTTATTTTTTTTACCGTACGCTTACCGTAAGCTTACCGTACGCGTACCCCGTGATTTTTTTTAAAATCAATAAATGTTTTTTTTGTACTTTTCTGTCCTTCTTTGACCCCCTTACAATTGTTAGGGGGTCTGTAACTCTCCTCATTGCCCCCTTTCCTTGTTTTCACTCTTTTTTTTCAGAGTGAAATACACAAAATGGCGGCCGCCGCTTCCTGGTTTCGGCCGATTCGAATGTTTACTAAGATCTAAGAGCCAATCAGAATCGCGCCCGCGCACGCCACCGTACGCTTACCGTAAGCGTACGGTAAGCGTACCGTAAGCGGGCTCAGATATATATATTGATTTAAAGGCTATTTTCTCAGAATCTACTGAACAGATTTACACCAAACCTACAAAAGGCACTTCCTTGACCTAGGGACTACCTCTCTGCAAAATTTTGAGTAATTCTGTTCAGCCGTTCGGGCTGTAGCTCGTTCTAAAGGTCCTATGGAAAAATGCATGGGAAAAACGCGTTTTGGGACCCCCCTTTTATCTCAGCCCCCGCTTGACGGATCCCCCCGAGACTTTCAGGGTAGGAGCGGAGCGTAGCGCCCCACCTATTTTGAGAAATTCGCGAGGATTCGTCGACCGGCGCCAAAGTTATTCAAAATAGAATGTTGAGGTTTTCCTATGGAAACGTGGTCCTAACTATAACTACCTACTGGCGACCGCCAGTAGGTAATATATATATATATATATATATATATATATATATATATATATATATATATATATATATATATATTCTTTATTGTCCGATTAATTAAAATCATTACAATAAAACAACACAGTTCACAAGACAAGGCAATTTCTTACATTCCTTAAAGATAATGAGGAAGTGTTAACATATCTTTATAACTGTTAGAAATACATAAAATATCACAAAAAGGTATTTTTGTTCATAATCGAATATAAACATTACATTTCATTATTATTCACCATACATATTAGTAAACCCATCCATACAGATAATCTTTGAGTACCCTCTAAGGTTTTTAAACAGCCCGAAAAAGAAGCAGAGAATACAGTAACACATGTTTGGTCCAGTTGTGATCTTAGTACTTAAAATATAAAGTGCATCCACGTTTCTTAAAATTACCCCTAATCTCAGATACTTTATAAAATGTATCAAGTGACATTGTCAGTATAGGGGGAAAAATGGAATCATAGCCGCTTTCTATTTTTATTATATGACCACAACATCGCCCTGAGCCAGTTTTTTCTCCGCTATAATGATACATTTGACAAATGTAACTGTTAAATTGATGATACGCCTTTGGAGGCACAGTATTATTGCTTGGTGATACGTTCTCACCCCTTGTTTGTTAAATATTGGTTTTAAAAGTGTTAATTTTTCTTGACACAATTTGCAATAACGTTTCATTAATATAACCACATAATCTACACTTTTGTGATTGCCAAACTTGTACCCATCTAGGTGTACCATCTTTTGTTGGGTAATGTCCAAACCTAAGCTTTAGCAATATATCCCTTACCACCGGTTTCAAGCAAGAAGTTAGATAGAATTGGGGTTCCATTTTATTACACAAATTAATAACGACCAGGCGTGCTTTTTTTTTTACAGTCTGCCCCTGATCCAATATTAATGATAGCAATTTAGTTGATTGATTTAAAATCTGTTTTAAAATGGTTTTATTTCTAATCATATTGTCAAAAGGTTGGAGCTTAAAAGTATTCAAACTTTCCGTTAAGTATGACCTCCATGGTCTTGCATACTCCTTCTTATTCATTTCTTGCCAACACATATATGCAAGGGACTCAAGGTCCGATAAATAAAGTGAAAATAGACATTTTAAAAATGCAGCTTGTCTTACCAATATTTGGTTTAGCAAACCGAATTCCAGTCTAACTGTAGCGTGTCCAACATTTTTTGAAATCCTAAAAATTGACTTAAAAACGTTTATTTGTAATTTATCCAGCAGTTGGCTATCTTTTCCTCGGAAAATTATTGACCCATATGTAAGCGCAGGGATAAGTTTTGCCTTCATTACTTTTAATAAATGATTGTTACTAGGGCATGAAAGTTTATCACGCAATGATCTAAAGGCAAAAGACAATGAAGTTGCCTTGGCCTTTAAGTTATCAAAGTGTGGTTTAAAAGTCATTCTATCATCCAGCGTAACTCCTAAGTATTTATACTGCTTTTCTCTTTCAATAGATAAATCCTTCATTTTCCGTAATGTCTTATCTGATTTTGTTGATCCTATTATCATAATTTTTGGTTTTTTGGCATTTATTTCTAAACCATTCACCAATATGTTATATATTGGCGAATGGTTTAGAAATAAATGCCAAAAAACCAAAAATGACTCTATCAATCTTTGCAGCCCTATTTGCGTATGACTTAGCAGAATAGTATTGTCTGCATAATGCAAATATTTTACACTTTGGCCTGCAAGAATCACTTGTAAAATACAAAAGGATGTAAGTTTGGAGCTCTGCCCATGTTTTCTAAGGACTCAGCTCCTGCATAGGTTTTAATTGGTTGAAGTGTTGTGCATCGTGATGCAGAGAAAGCATTAGCTTCTTTCAGTGATCAATAAAAATGCACAGAAAGGGGCTTTGAGACCGCTTCCTTCAGCCATTGCTTGCTGGAAGTGTCATTCACATTTTGGAGTAGCCCAAACTACAGCCATTTGGTGCTGGAATTATCAGTCAATTTATGGTATTTTGTCTCCTCATGGACCCATTCGTTAGAGGGGTGGTGAAGGAGTTTGAATAGACAGGGCAGGCATCGCATGGCAAAGGAGTTCCTCTCTATCATAGCGCTCGACATGCTGAATTGAAAAATGATCTAGAGGACGAGCAGTGGCACTGCAGCAGACAGCAAAAGCAGCAGCCTGATGAATGTCTGCGAAGTGGCCCATGCAGGTAAGAGCGGTGAGCCGGGTTGGTGGGGGGGGGGGGATTCGACAGATGGCCAATAGGGAAAATTAAGTAAATAATTTTCCCTCGTCGTGGTCTGTCCAAATTCTCTCCCCCCCCCCACCCTGCCCCGGTGCTCGAAACTGCACGGGCCGCTGCTGATGTCTGACCATGGCTACACCATGTTGTGGGCTCAGGCAGGCACTCACCAGGCTGCTGCATGTGCTGCTTACACTTGTGGTGCTTCTCTTCATGCTAGTGTTGGACCATTCCTCAGTAGGTAGGTAGGAGTGACAGCTCCTGTATCTTGTGTTTGGTGTTCCAAGTCTATAGTTTTGGGTTTCACTAGCTCTCATCCCACCATGTTCTTGTAAGCAGGGGGGCACAGGTGGGTTCTGCCAATGCTGCCCACCCATGACAGCCAGGATCTGCTCAGAAAGACTGCCGGAATGTGCCTCTGCACCAAATGCCCTGCCCAGTTAGTGTTGGAGGTGACCTAGGTATTGCTCCAGCACTCCTAGAGCTGCAGTTTCCTGGAGAATTATGTGCAGCTCAATCACATGCTGAACAATGACACCTATTGGGGATGACTACATGAGAGAGAAATCTAGCATGAGCGTGGTTATGGCAGCATCCAGTGTATTGATCAATAGAAGTGAACAGGCCTTTTTACCTGCATCACTCAAGAGAAGCCGATCTGCTCCTTCATGTAAAGTTCTAATGCTGAGTGCTTACCTCCCACTTGGCCTACATCAGGTTAGTATGCAGAGCTGTGCAGTGCATGTTATGTTTTGTTATCTTATGTTATGTTATGTCATATTCTGTTATGTTATGTCATGTCCAGAGGCGGCTGTTGCAGGTTAGCTCAGTGGGGTGATGGGGCGGGGGCGGGGTGGGATTTGGAGTCGACAGACAACGGAATAGTTTTATTAATTTACTTAATTTTACCTATTCCACAGTCTGTCAACTATCTAACTCCCACCTCACCTCGCCCTGCCTCACCGCCCTACAGAGCTAATCCTGCGCCGGCCGCCACTGGTCATGTCATGTTATGTCATGTTATGTCATGTCATGTTATATAATGTTATGTTAGACGTATTTGTAGAACACATATACACCATAAGGTTCCATGCCGCTGAATAGCCTGAGGAAATAATGCAAGAAAAACTGCTGTACAAAAAGGTGCGCTAAACGTATGCTTTTCGGAATAGCCAGGTCTTGAGTGGCTGTCTAAATTTACTGAAGTATTGAGCCATCCGTATACCAAGAGGAAATCAATTCCATATTTGGGGGGGGGGGGGTCAAGACAGAAAATCTGGCACCACCCATTCTTTTCTTTTTGAACTTGGGGATGGAGAGAAGATTCTGTGAGGAGGAACAAAGCTTCCTGCTTGGGGTGTATTTCATTACTCTAAAATTTATGGAGGCAGGGCCGATCTCAGCATTAAAAGTGATACACCCTATTTTAAAAACAATCACTTACTCCATAGGAAGCCAATGGAGGTCTCTCAGTAGGGGGATAGTGTGGAAGTGTTTTGGCTGTTTGCATATTAGACAACCTGCTTGGTTTTGGACAATTTGAAGCCTAGAAAGTGAGGTCTTTGTGAGTCCGATGTAGAGAGAATTAGTGCAGTCAAGGCGGGATATGAACAGCACTATGACTACTTAAATGAATGCTTCAAAGGTAAGAAATCTGGCAATTTTTTTTATCCGGCAAAGTGATAAAAAGCAGGATGAGATTACAACTCCTAGCTGGGGTTTCAAGGATAGCTCATTGTCAATGATGACTCCAAGACTTATTCCAGGTTACTTGGGTGGTGGTTAGGCTCCCATATCAGTGGGTCAGAAGAAAGCAGTCCAGTTGTCCAGTTTACTTTTTGTGACGACAATCTCAGTTTTGTCTGCGTTGAGTTTAAGATTATTACTGTTCAGCCAATCATGGATAAAAAGCCTTGTGTTTTGAGAGTTTTCCTTAGACAAAGAAGAATTGTCTATTTTAAAGAGTAGCTGAAGAACTTCTGCATAGTTGTAAATTGTGCAGTCCATGCTTTTTAATGGCCAACTGAGGTGGATGTATATATTGAACAGATGCGGTGAACGGGATGAACCTTGAGGAACTCCACAGTCTAAGTGGACTGCTGTGGCTTTAAAAGGGGCAAGCCATACTGACTGAGAATGATTTGATCCAGTCTAAAGTATTGCAGCTAAGCCTCGCAGCCTCGACATGGTCCACCAGAAGATTAAGGTCATCTATGTCAAAATCCACTGATAGGTCCTGTCTTTATCACATTCCTGACATATGTCATCAACCGCTGATAGAATTACTGATTCAGTGGAGTGCACAGGATGGACACCGATTTGGCACCGTTCCAGAAATGTTGACTCCTCTAGATGGGAACAAAGGCATTGTGCCTCCTGGGCCTCCAGTAATGTTGCCAAAAAGGCAATAGGGAGATCGGGCAATAGTTTTTCGACATGAAGGGTTCCTCACCAGACGTCTCCTGGAGTGTAATAACCACGACCTCCTTGTATGAGTCTTATATGCATGTGCTGTGTGGATCTTGTGTGTGTAAATGGTACAACACATGGAAGATTCTGGGTTCCATTTTGGGAGAGCCAGGGCTAACTGGAGGAGCGCCAGGAGCTAAATGAATCCTCCCAGACAAATTAGTGAATTTCTGCATTCCTGTGAGTGGATCTACACCAGGAGTGTTAAAATCTCCCTCCACCTGTGGGGAGGATCCAAGGAAAATTACTGGCATTGGAGGAGTGTCAAGGACACCTGGCCGTTGTCTCCACAGGACTGCATGTGAGGAACTTGGAAAAACCTGACTGCTGTCCCTGCAGGCCAACATGTGCGATACTCACTGGAGACAGCTGCTGTAGCCTTGGGGCCCATGGGGGGGATGCAAACATAGACTCCAGTTGTGCAGGTCCTACTGGTGCAGGTAAGATTGATTAGCGGGGTTGTAAGTCCATGGGAGCTTACTTGCCATACAGTGTTTCTTCACTGGAACACTCTTGACTTTAATTGGAGTCGAAGTGGGACTCCTGAGACTTGTACTACTATCTGGGCTTAACCTAAATGTCGCTGTGAGAAGTTGGCCTGGTATATGATGTTCACTAGTTAAAGTGACCACCTTGTACCATGCCAAGCAACCCTTATGGTGTGGTTGTAAGTCAACCTTTTCGGACTAGCTGCCCTAGTGGTAGCGTAGGCTAAGCAGTCTTTGAGGCTAAACTCGTTAAAGCGTGTTAAGCAAGCTGTTTTACCATATGTAACCCCCCTTTTATACCAATGAAAGGACACCACACAGATATATATTCAAAATATATATGTATTTATTACTCAAAGTATCCCTTAGACTCTTTATGAGCACAGGAGCACAAATCGTTAAACAAGAAAGTATTACAATATACACAAGTTGCACTTTATATGGATAGGCCCTGGTGGCCGATCAAACCATATACTAAAATAGTGGTATAAGTACCACGAATAGGAAAGGGAAAAGGCCTAGGGCCTCTAGAATCGCTGGGCCTCCAAGGAGCTAACTTCAGTTAGTGACCAGGAGGTCCACGGGTCGCGTGTGCAGTGAGGAAAGTTACACGCGGGCTCCCATAGGTTTTCAATGGGTGCGTAAAAGTTCAAAAGTTACTGCTAGAAGGGTCTTCTGGATGGACTACGAACTTGGGACTTAAAACACAGACACTAGAGATGTTTCTCTACACTTGGGCACTGGAGTGCCAGCTTTACCCCACCCACAGGAAGCGGGTGCATAGGTCTCGAAGTGCGTCGGGTTTCGTCTATCGATTCAATGGAGCCTGATGACAAAGATGCTGCAGGCGGTCCAGAAGAGATGCGGTGGATCCAAGAGTGGATCGGAGTTGTAGAAGACCTAAAAGCAGAGGGGACAGTGTTCACAGTCACTAGCCAGTGACCGGCGTGGCACCAGGTAGGTACCAGGCGATGTCGGGTGCAAACAGGTGATGAGGGGTAGCTTGACTCCGCAGCCACGTGGTCCCTGAAGGTCGACGACGTCCAGGAGTCGGTTCACGAGCTGTCCTACGCAGGCTCTCGCTGTCGGCAGTGTCGGCGACTCAAAGGAAGCAAACAAGCCTTGGCAAAAGCAGAAGTCGTGAAGAATGGAGAAAGCTGATTGTTCTGACCAGCAAGGTCAGAGGGGCTGCTCCTTTGGAGGGCAGCAGGGGCCAGTCTGGAGCAACCAGACCAGCATTGTAGATTTCAAGGTTCGTTGCCAAAATGGCCACTAGGCAACAGACCAGGGACCGGGCAGGCGCGTCGAGATGCAAAGTGCAGAGGGGCCCCACGCAGATTGTGGAGATGCTGGAGGGCTCACCTTTGGTGCAGATGCAGCTCGGGTGTTGGGCTTCTTAGGACCCAAAGCACAACTTGGAGGGAGCCTCTGTTGTTGCGCTTGCAGCTTGTCGTGGGTCTTTCAAGATGGCTGGCTCCACGTGTCTCGGTGCCTCCACGGGTTCCTTCTTTTCAGGGACTGTGGATCGGGTGGTGAGAGGTCTGGAGGTCCAGGTCTTGTTGGGCTCTGGGCTCGGGCTCCGGCGGGAGGCGGCGGCAAAGCAGACGTCGAGTAGCTGGTTGGTGCTTGCGTTAGCAAGATGGTCACTCCCTGACCATAGGGGAGATTTCCTTCTGTCCTCTGTGCAGCAGAGCGTCGAAGTTCCCGTCTTCTTCTTGTAGTTAAGTTGATTCCAGGATGTCTGTAGTCTTAGAACACAGCTCCTACCTTTAAGCGGATTCTAGGGGCCGGACTACCTGCTAGGTCCCTCCCTAAGGGTGGGACCAGGAAGGGGGGTGGTTACACCCCCAATCCTTTGTACAGCTCGCCCCAGGTCCGGGGCTGGTGTGCCCCAGGACCGGTTTGAACTGGCATATGCACCGAGGCTCCTTGTGAGCCTCAGGCATGTCTGATTCCATTCAAGCCCTACCTGACCAATACACAAAATCCTGTCTGGGGTGGTGCACGCACCTCCCCTGGCAGGAAACCCTTTGTCCACGTCTCCCAAGCTGGAAGGACTCCCAGCAGCAGGAGGGCAGACTTGTGTCTGTGGTGGCAGCATCCATTTTGTGGAGCTGAGGCTATGTCTGATTTTACCCGGATTTCAGGTACTGTCGTGCCCCTCTAGAAGGGTGGAATGCTAACCCCGTTGCCAGAATTGGTGAGGGGTTAGTATTCCAATTCGTATGACACCTTACTCGACATGTTTTGATAAAGCCAAACCAAAGATAGCATTTAACCGCAAGGTTCATAATGTACTTAAGAGTATATGGTATGACGATATCTGGAAACGGTAGAAGGAACTTGTTCCGACCACTGCAGACAGGCTCAGCTCATGTCAGAGCACCATCTCACATGGAACCAAGCACTCTGCCTTCAGGATTGTTAAGGCCTGCCATAGGAGTGACTTATAGGTTAACATGTGTCCCATTTAATGTTAGGTATAGGTATACTACACCTAAGTAAGAGGTGGTTACACCAACTTACCCCAGCTGAGTGATCAGCCAGTTGTGTCAAATTGCTAGGCCAGGCCAGGGGTGGAACAATACATGCTTCAGCCCCTGGTAGGCCTTAGATACACCAATGCCCTGGGTACCTAGTGTACACTGGTACAGGGGCTCACAGGGTGATCCAATTCCAATTGGTTATGCACCTATAGTGCATAGTGTTAATTTAGTAGAGAGAACAGCAGGCTGGGGGTCTGATTGGCAGGCCCACAGCCTCAATATGTCAAAAACCAGTGAAGCAAAAAGCAAAAATTTGGGGTGACCATAGGATAGCAGACCCTACTCTCCTACAGTCGCCTATAATGAATGGCAAATAGCCACTACCGCTGGCGAGGGGGTAGTGGGTAGTGGGAATCAGGAACAGCGAAACACACTATAGCTCGGACCTCAGGGGACTGTGTATATTGGTTGTGAATTCCATATTTTACTTTGCGTTGGTGTATAAATACTCCATTTTCATAAAAGCAAGAATTTGATTGGTCAATCATTTATTGCTGCTATTTAACGTGTCTTGAGTTGTAAGCCTGTGTTCAACCCCCTGTCTCTACCTCCCCCCGAGAAGCCATGGACTACTCGCCCAATACTACTAATGAGAGTCAAGTGATGAAGGGGTACCTGGCCCTGTTGCTATGGATCCATGATAAGTCTGGCCCCAGGACATTGGGAGAAAAAGATCTCAATCTCCACAGTAGGTCTTGCTTGCCATTGGGCTCTCTGAACTGGGTTCTGACAACATGCATTGTAAAGGTTCAATTGAAATGTCAGGCTAACAAACTGCATGGAATTCCCCTTTGTCTCAACTAATGCTGAGACAATTGAGCAAGAATACTTTGTGATGATGAAACTACATGGAGAGGGAATACATTCCCCTAAAAGTGCAAAAGCATAACTCAAAAATACCCATGGCAATACCTTCTTAAAATAGGGGTGGGTGATAAATTCCGCTCCGCCTGCAGAGTTTTGGCTACTCCATGTTACGCTTGTAACATGGAGTTCTGGCCAACCTCCGCCAACTGCCATGTGGCGGAGTTTCTTCTTGTTCGTGGCTCACCAACCGTAAGTTGGTAAGCGCGAGCGAGAATTGGCATCTCTAGTGCAATTTTGGGTGCTAAGAGGGCACCTTGTGAGATTTTCTCAATGTGGCCGGTCGCGTGCTGTAGTGACTGCTCGCGGTGAGAAAGCTGCAGCTCAAGTAGAAAATCTACTCAAGCAGCAAATTATTGAAATTATTACATCAAGCTGCAGTTCCACTAGTCGCTACTAGATGTCCCTTACGAGTCAAATGCAAAAGCATTGAAACCCTGAGCTGAGAGCTAATACTATAAATTCTACTAAGAGCTGAACTGCAGCTTCATGAAAGGGTTTCAATGCTTTTGCATTTGACTTGTGAGGGACATCTAGTAATGACTAGTGGAACTGCAGCTTGATTCAATGCTTTTGCATTTGACTCGTGAGGGACACCTAGTACCAACGAGTTGAACTGCAGCTCTTTGTAGAATTATTTTGATATTGGATACTATAATATTCACTGCCCACTGCTAATCTCGTCCCATAATGCTTTGCAGGGCCTTTGGTTGAGATTGTATTTTTGCCCATAATAACTGTGCTTGGGGTGGTCCTAAGAGGATGGGACCACCACTAAATCGTTCAACATGATATGCTCTTTGTGTTCAAGGCATCTGCTTGGTCCTCCCCCTAGGTTAGAAGGGACCCCAAAATCATCACCTCTCCCATCGCCTGATATTTCAATTTCAAAGTTCATTTTTGTGGATTGGTTATATCCTTTTTAACCTGTAAAGTTGCTTTGTCAAAGCATTTGTGGGTGCAGTATAGAAGCTGAGTCAGCTACATGGAGGAGCGGATTTTTTGCCTGACTACGTGTTTTTCATGGAATGCGTCCGAGAGCGGAGTTCATTGCCCAGAAAATCTCCGCAAACTCCGAGAGCGGAGTTCATTGCCCAGGGTTACCCTTTATACACCCAGGGGCATATTCTCAAGGACCTATCGCTGATTTATCAGCACTTTATCGCAGCCAAAGTCGCAATAAATGTATCGCCCCATTCACAAGCTGATGCAAACAGCTGATATCACCAGTTTTCTGGTGATAACATCCCCCAAAAACATCGCCACGGATGACCCGGCAACTATCGCTAATGAGATGCAGAGTAGGCGTTCCCGAGCAAAAAGCCACGACAACACCACACCTCAACATTCTCAACGACCAGCCAGATTGGCGATAAGATCACAAAACATGCGATAAGGCGTGTTAGCAGCAGGAAATTAACACCTGCTCTGACCTGGTGCAAAGTCGGACGACAACCTACACCATCAAATGGAGACCCGCCCAGAGCCACACCTGAAGACCAACAGATGCCATGGAGTCACTGATCATGCAGCACAGAGCCCCAACAGGACCACAACACCCACCGCCACCACCCCCAGGACCGCCACCCCGTACCACCTGGCCCCCTCCCCTCCCTCCCCCCCGGACCACCACAGAGGCAGCGCAGACTAAGATAGCAGACCTTCCGAAAACGCACCAACCTCACAGACCCAACACCAGAGAATATCATTGCCCACTACAGGCTCAAAAGGACAACCATCCTATGCATCCTGAGCACCATTGCCCACAGGCTGATGGTACCAACACAGCGGACAACCAACATCCCTCCACAGACAAAGCTGCTGACTGTGCTGCACATGTTGGCCTCTGGGACCTTCCAACCAACAACCGCCAGAGTTGGAGGAGTCTCACAGCCAGTCCTATCAAACTTCATCACAACTGTCTTGGATGCCATCATCAGCTTGGTACCCCAGTACCTATACTCACCCCACACTGTGCAGGAACAGCTGTAGACCAAGCAAGGCATCTACGCCGTATCTGGCTTCCCGCATGTGTTAGGGGGCAATTGACTGCATACATGTCCTACTTATGCCCCCTGGTGACACTACACACAATTAACTCAACAGAAAGCACATGCATTCCATCAATGTGCAGGCAACAGTGGACCACCTGGGAATCGCCACCAACGTCGTCGCCAACTACCCAGGCAGTGTGCATGATTCCTACTTCTACTGACAGTCCATCATAAACCAGCGCTAACAGGATGGCACCCATGGAAATGCACTGCTAGTTGACAAGTACCAAATGAACATACCACATCCCCCAACTCTACAATCATGCAACTCACAACTCTGGGAATGCACACGTCACAGACTCACATTCAACATGCCAAACAACATGCCCACCCACCATACAAGACAGCATAACTTACTGTGGCAACCTGGGCTAGCCATGTACATGAGCCATCAACGGCATGGCACCTCAGCCACACAATAGCGGAATGTGGGGAGAGGTGGGAACCAGGCATGTGCGACGGAGGCAAGTGACCCATGAATGAGAAGGTACACAATGCCAAGTGTGGCGGAGATGTGCTGGACAGACTTCAGTATGCAGACCACAGACATATCCATGTCCACATGCACTGCTGGTGTATGGAGTGTAGTGGACGGTGGATGCAACCATGTCACCCCAGCCAGTGAGGAAGGTCCCGGAAATTTAGCCTATGACGGCCCCCCCTGTAAGCGTGAATGGAGTGAGCCGGCCCGGCGTACGCCAGGCCAGAATAAGGGTGTGAATAAAACGCACCTAGCTCTGGGCGTGGTTCTCTTCCGGAATGCCCAATGTCTCTGCCAGGGCGGCACCTCCCAGCCTGCCGTGAGGCCGTCGCCGTCGCTGTGAGCGGTGTTGCCTGCAATCATGTGCTCCTGCTGCACCCCGGCCCGCTTGTCCCCGAACCTGTCTTGCCCGCACCTGCGCACCAAGGCCTCACTGCTCACCTGCAGACACCGGCGTGTGTCAAGGAGGGCCCACCACGTGCCGGCGCAAGCCCCAAGCCCGAGGCCCACGAGCTTAGCAGCCTCCTCAGACCATCACGGTCTCAGCGACACAGGCCCGCAGTACTCCTTTCTCGTTGACATACTCCACCGGCCTACACAGCTACCAAGTCAGTCACCCATTTGGAACTGAGTCTTTGATTACGCAATGGTAGAGTACACACTTTATTGTATAGTTTATGTCACTGTACTCCCTTCAATGTGGTGCCACCAACCCTGTGCCTAGCTTCCGAACGACACCTGTCTGTGGAACCTTGCTGACTACTTACTGCCTTCGGCCTACACTGTGGTCGAGTAGGCCACATAGTTGGAACTGAGTCTTGATTTGTGTATGGCAGAGTTCATATCATTGAATACATAGAGAGGAGTAAGAGGAAGACGTGGTTCAGTCTGGAGGAAAAAAGGATCCTTGTTATGGAGGTGATCAAACACTGCCATCAACTGCTCTGGTGTCACTAACTCTGTGCATCGCGAGCCATCAACACGTGGCTGTGGGCCGCTGCTGACCGCTGCCTCGGGCCTACACTGTGGCCGAGTAGGTCACACATTGGGAACTCAGTTTTGGTATATTTATGGCAACTTTGATATCATCGAGACAACATACCCCTTCAGCTCCGGTGCCACTAAGTCTGTTCCCCGACAGCCATGGACACTTTCTGGTTGAATTTGGTGGTAGCTGAGGGTTGTCTTCATCATCATGTCAGTGATACTGATTTTTTGGCGAAAACTAGGCTGTAGCATTCCACTCCTCAATTTGCCACTTCCGGATGGCTTCTACCCTCTGCATCATGCCCTGGAGGACAACTTCCACTGTCCCCCGCAACCTACCACCTCATTCACCTCAGACATCGATGAGGACCCGCTCAGGTCGCGTGGCCCATCTCACTGCACCGCAAGTCACCGTCCCGTGGCGATGTGCCTGTGCCGGCCGCAGTGCATCCAGGGCCACTTATTCTGTTCAGCTCAAGTCAGGGACCCTGTCCGGTGAGATATTGGATGGCCTCTGAGACGATGGCCTTGGGATCATCAACGTCATGTGTCTGTGGCCCTGCGCCGTCCACTGCCTCCGGCCTCAACTGTGGTCCACCAGGGCTCAAACATCAAATCGAGTTCTGATCAGCCCGGATATTGCATCACCGCAGGAGGCACACTCCACCACCCCCAGAACCACCTCCATACGCCACCTGCCAGAGTCGAAACAGCCGTATTGGCAGACTAACGGAGTTGCTCACACCTGTTGTGAATGCCATCATCTGCCTGATACCCTGCTCAGCACTCCAGGTGCCACTAACTCAGTGCACCATGACTCATGGACCATTTCTGAATGAGTTGTGTGCTGTGGTGAGCTCACGCAGCACTGTCACCTCAGGCAGTGTGGGAGACCCGGGACGATGATGAGGAAGATGATGCATGTGTAACACACCCCACTGCAGCTGCATCAGGAATAACCCGAAGGGACACAATCCTAGACATTTTCTTCACATGAGCACGCTCAGCTCTAGCGCCCCAACCTCAGTGCGCTGCAACTCACAGACACTTCTGTTTGCAGATTGGATGACCTCTGTACTTGCTCCGGCAACCACCATGATGCTCCGCAGTTGTCTCTGTAATGCTGGGGTTTTCTCTTTCCGTTTTAATGGTGTTCACTGTTCAAGTTGTTGTCAGCACCAACCACTCTGAGCGGGCTGGCTTACAATCACCCCACACCCATCCTGCACAGACATCACTGTACATGTGACCCTGCCAATAAAGGGGCCGGGCACACGTGCCTGTAGCCAGTTCCACAAACTATCTGCGTGTGTCCATGTGGTCACGATGTATGCATGAGGGCCCCGGAGCCTATAACATTACATAGTGCTGTGTACAGCGGACACAACCATGTCACCGCTGGCAGCGGTAAGACCTTGGACATGTAGCTTTGTCGTCACCCACTCAATACGTAAGAGGAGTGGACTGGGCCGTCGTACGGATGTCCCGCGTGGGGATGTGAATGATGATTCCTTGGCTCTGGGCGTGGTTCATTGCAGGAAATGTGCAAATGCATGTGTATCGGTCGCGGTGTCGGTCTCCTTTGTGGGTTGTAGGTGGTCCCTGATGGGACTTGAACACCCACGTCTGCTCCAGCTTCCATGAGCTGTGACCCCACCCGCACCTGTTCGGCCACCTCCTTTTGGCATTCTAACACCTGGCATTGGAATGTGATGTGTGCATAGGTGAAGTATTGGGAGCCAGCCGTGGTGGTGGGTGCTTCCTGCTGTGTGGTCTGTGCAGGGGCTGGGGTCTCCTCTGTGTAGCTTGGCTGCCCTGCTCCTGGGGGTGGGTTGCCTGAGATGTCCATGGGCTGTTGTAGGGCGTCGGTGTCGAAGGTGTGGTGGTCCTCTCCAGCATCACTGATGAGTAGTCTGGTCTGCTCTGCTGGAGGTGTTGTTTGTCCATCAGCAATGTGAAAGGGGAGATGCATGTTGACATTGTGTTGACATGTATGTTGGTGCATTGTTCTAGTTTACATGCAGACTGTATGACAATGTACAGTGTGACTGTTTGGGAGGTGCTGTATATTTGATGCGGGACAGTGGACATTTGGACTACATGACGTATATGTGGTTGTACACGTGCATTTCCATCTCACAGTATCCTGCTATGTTAGATGTGATTGACCTATTTCTGCGCATGAGCGGACCCAGTTGTGTCCTCTGTTCTGCAGTGTCAGTGTTGCACTTTGTGCCACATTGATCCAGAGTCATTGTAGGTGTGCAGTGTGCTACACATTGTTGTGCACGTGTGACATTGTGCCCATCTCCCCCCGTCCCCACAGGCCCTGTTCGTTACTCACCCTGTTGATGTTGTGTCAGGTCCTATTGAGCTGTGTCCGGACTCCCAACTCCTTGCGCCGTCTCCACCCTGATGACTGTGGCATCCGTTTTCTCTAGCTCCTCCTGTGGCGCACGACTCCCATCTCCTGTCGCCGTTGCTGCCTTACTGTTAGCATCGGGTTTGTGCTTGGTTTGGCTTTTCACATCATGCCAGTGCCTCTTGTCCTCCTCCATAGACCTCCTCGACACTCCGACTGCATTCACGTTTGTCATATTGACGTTCAGTGGATGGTAGTGTTCTATCACCGTTGTGACGCTGATCCGGTTTTCTTGCGGACTGCACCCTGTCTGCCTCTTTCTCTTCTCCTTGGTCTTTCCCGACCACGAGGATCCTTGCTGGTGGTCTGTGGGGCTTGTGGGGTTCGCGTTGGCCTCTGCACTCGGTCCGGGTGCATCCATGGTGCTGCGCAGTTTCTTTTTTATTTGTTTTTTTTTGGTTGCATTTATAGTGCATTTTCCCATATGACGAGTAGGAATTGCAGGCCTGTCGGTGGTTTTCGCAGATATTTGTATCGCTATTAGCCTCACCTCAGCTTTTTTTGCGTTCGTGTTTCGCATTCTTCCAGCGTCGCGCTGACTTTATCGCGGACACTTGATGCGCTATCTTGAGCCTATCACATGGTACCACCGGCTTGGGAATACCACAATGTTATTTTCCCATGATAGACTGCGATGTGCAAAGTTGCGTTAAGATAATTTAGCGATAATTATCACACGTTCTTGAGACTATCCCCCCATTCTTTTAAAGTCGTCAATCGATGTTTAGCACAAATGTTACCCAGTATATCAAGGAGGGCTATCATTCTATAGTTCTGAGGTTAACTCTCTTAACCCCTTTTTGTAAATTGGAACCCTGACGCTTCCTTTCCATCTTTCCCGAATTATATGCGCTGTTATAACAACGACAAGAACAAAGGAGAGCACTTGAGCCCACAAATCTTCATCCAATTATAATACATTAGCAGTAAGCCCACCTCGCTCCTGTGCCTCTGACCATTTTAAACCCTTTAATAACTTTTGGATACGTTTTAACAATCAACTCAGCTGCAGGGTTCATGAGATTGTCTTTAATTTTTTATAGATTAGATTTATATTGTATCTAGCCTCCTCTTGCATGGGGGTTTCCAATTGTTTTACATAACCCAACCTTTTGGTTATCAATTTCCAGAAAAGCTGTGATTTACCTTCACGTAAAGCTGCAATAAATTGAACCAGTGCATTCTCTTTTTCCTCCCAAATTAAACTCCTTATTTCTCTTCTATAATTCCTCTTTAGTTGTTAAATAACATCCTCCCTGTGGCCTAGCTTCTATTTAAAGGTCTCTTTGATTCATCTATTATGTTCTATTTTCCCCAATTCATTTTGCGAGCTCAGTTTATCCTTAGCTCGATTGCCAGTGAACACCCATTTACTAGCCACATCCCAAATTTTCACTATACAATTGTTACATTATGCCATTATAGATCTCATAGAGTCTTTATTTTTAACTGTATGAGAGCTCTTACCATTTCGAAAGTCTGTTTTTTTAGTTTTGCTGACCATACTATCTTTCTGCCATTAAGGCATTCTTATCTGATTAGCACTTTCATCGTACTCTGATACTTCCATTTCCACCATCTCCTCTGGCCTTTCTCTATTTCCTACCACCCTCAACTGCAGGGCCACTGATGCACATTACGATGCTCATTACTATGTCTATTGCTACATGTACTGTGTTCGGCCATTGATGCTCATTATCTGGCCTATTGAAGCAGGTACTGTGTGAAGCAACTGGTTCTCATTAGACAGTTCATTATTGCATGTAATGTTGGTTGTCACTTCCGCTAATAGAAATTACAGAACTATGGTACAGGGTGCTATTTACAAAACAAGCTAGGTACATACTGTGTGAGTCCAGTGCTCTTTCTACTGTCCTATTAATGCATGTATGTCTAGAGGCAACCAGTGGTGGCTAGTAGGGAATAGAGGTGGCGGTGTGGGGAGGGCACAGGGTGGGGACAACGGGGGGGGGGGGGCTAAAAAAGAAATTTTTAAACGCACTTACCTTTTCTGCCAGCCACATCTCTCCTCTGCTTCTCTGCTCTTCATTACTTCAGTCTGGAAGAAACTGCAGGAAGCATCCAGCCACACAGGCTCCCCTGAGATAATCACATCGCTGTAATACAGTGTTGTGATTGGGCAAGATCAGGACAGGGAGCCTGTGCATATTCCCTATCATGCTGTTCATTACAGCCTGGTAGGGAAAATGCAAAGTGCGCATGACTGCTTGGCTGGCCAAAACAGCCGGCCATGCAGTCATGGGCAATTAGTGTACATAGTCCACTACTTCTCCCTGAGCAACCAGCCCCGCAGCAACCAAAAATAAAATTATAATAACGTTCAATTATCATCATTTTATTATTCCCTCTTTCATTGCTCTAAAAGAAGTGGGGTGATGCTCCTCCGCCTTAGTGGAGGAGTCGCCACTGGAGGCAACAGATTCTCTTTCTTAGCCTCATTAATGCATGTACTAGGAGGGACCACTGAAATGTGTTACTAGGCTCACTAAAAACTGTTCTGTGTGTTGTTACCGATTCTCATTACTAGGCCCATTGATGCATGTACTGCGTGGGCGCATTGATGCTCCTTACCATGCCCACTGACCCTTTATCATATGTACGATGTGGGATCACTGATGCTCATTACAAGGGCCACTGAAGTATGTTGTTCCTTTGATGCATGTGAGGTGTAGTGCCAACCATGCTCTTAACAGCTCGGGACAATTGAGGCTCTTGTAGCTTTGGAGCCTTTAACACTCCTTCTATCTGTTTTCGGTTTTGCACATTGCTGTCTAGCACTGTTGATGCACATAAATGCATGGGACATTGAAGCACTGTACTTACTTGGGTCCATTATTGTACTATGTAGTCTAAGCAATAGATGCATGTACTGTCTGTGACAACTTTAACACACACTTTCTCTGAAAATGTGATCATTTATACTTCCAAAGAACATTAATACTTATATTGTATTTGGCCATTGATGCATATTATTCTCCAATTAATGAAGAAGCACTAAAAATCGATTTAAACCTATTGGCTCTGCCAGATATTGTTCAGAAGTCCAACGCATTGGCTTGTACCATTATTGACTGAAACCATAGCAACAGTAGAAAAAAAATGCACAAGATAGTGTGTTTGGGTCAAGGCTAACTTGTGAGTAGCAGGTTTCACCTATACAGGGTGAAAAATGTTAACAATAGTGTACTTTGAATGATGCCTTTTATATGTGCCTTTTAAAGTCCAGCAAACTGCAGATCCGAAAGAATGTACAAGCTCAAGGATTCAGCTGTGGGTTAATGAATACTGAGCCATATGCAACAAAAGCACAGCGTCTTACATGTGGGTACATCAATAAGCATAGACCATATGAGCTCATGGTCAAACTGAAAGTTTGAAGGACATGCCTGGTGAACACAGACCAATTATACTGTCCACAGTTGGCGTTTGTAACAAAGTTCCACTAAATAGATATCTCACTGTTTTGAGTTTACTACTTAGGGTCCGATTCGGATCTGGGTTGGAAAGCTCTCCGACCGAGCCGGATCCAAAGTTTTTTCTGACCGAACCAGACTACTGCAGTCCGACCGAGCAAGTACAATGCGGCCTCATGCTGCTGGACTCGATTCGGTTGGACTCCCATAGAAGTCAATGGGAGCTGGTCGTACGACGCGTACATGGGCTCCCATTGACTGAATGGGTACATCTCGCACAAGGGGACCCTCTACAGTACGTACGCATAGGTGCCATCTGCACCGTACATGTGTGTGTTGGGGAGACCCTTGGGTCTACCCCTGTGTCTGAGTTGTAAGGCTGCAGGTGACGTGGGGTCCGACGCGGACCCCCAAAGGCAGCTTCCCGGACGTTTTGCGAGTCAGAAACTTCGGCTCGATCCGGCTGTCCGACGCGTGCATCGTATTTGCGCGGTTGGAATTCACCTCCATTGTACGGCACGGTTTGCTTACAGACGAGGCGTATGGAGCGGTTCGGACCCGGAAACGATTTGCTCTGCGATTTTGCGTTTCTCGCATCGTACTTGTTCGCTCGTACAGCTGTACCTGTCGGGCGGGAAACACGCGTACGGCTCGTACTTTTTACGGCCAGATCGCGTTCGGAGCCCTTCTGAGCGAGATCGGAATCGGTCCCATAGTTGTAAAAATTGTAAGGATGGCTGAGGGTCAACATCTGTATGCCTGAGTGAAAGGACAACAGAATGTGGCCTCAGGTTACACGTTGTGGGACACTTTACAAGACTATTAAGAATATAGTTAGTGGAAATGGACTGAGCTGATCGCAAAACCACTACATAATTGCAACAAACATAGACAGGAAATGCCAGATAGGATGCATTTTTGGGGTGGATGTGTTGTCAACAGGGACTGGGCCATATAACTGAGTAGCAAGCAAAAAAATAATTGGGCTCATTTGGCTACCATCTGTATTAAGTGGCCTCTGTGTTAAACATGGCCTATGGCCACAGACCTGTATTTAACACACAGATAAGATAGAAATATATTGTGTCCACGCAGCAGGTGACTATGGGTTAGATTGTGTGGACCTTGAATGTAGCTATGGGCTAAATGCACTAGGCACGCTGTATGGTTATTACAAATATCAGCATAAGTATTGTAATTTACCTTGCTCAATGTATATTATGTATCTGCATCAATAGACACTGCAGCAACAGGCAATTTTCCATGTTTAATAGACTTGCCTGGTGTCCATGGACTGTAATCTCAGTTGATTTTTTTTTCTTTCTTACACAGTTAGAGTAAAGAGACATGCTGGACAATGGGCATATAGTCATACATTCTTTTTGGTGGAAATGATTTGTTAACACTGAGTATGGCAATTTTTAAGAACACTTAAAATAAATGTGATACAATGTTCATCATTATTAATTCTTTCGGTATTCACATATAAGACTCGTTTCAACTCATACAGAATAGATTTTAAGTCCTATTCTCCATTACATATTCGAAATGTTTAAATTTTAAAACAATCAGTACCACTAAACAGTTTAAACAAATCAAACTACCATAGGTCTTAACGAATTTGTCTAAAGAATTGAATCTTAGATAATGTCAATGTTCACAGGTGAACACTCTTTACATTTTGACTGAGCTATTTTGAGAACATAGGGGGGCTGTCTGACTCCCAGTTGGTAGTAATTAGAGAATGAGAAACCTCCATGAATAAAAAGATATGCCTTCAGGTTTCTTCAGGTATTACGTCTTGGCAAATTAAGCACAGATTTACAAACATTTTGCATCAGGTTTGCATTACTTTTCCAATGCAAACCCTACACAAAGTGTTCATCAGTGCTTAATTTGTAAAATATGAAGTGCAGGTTCTCAAATGTTTGTCGGAGGCCACACCTACTTTTTCCCAGCTCCACCCACTTCCTCCACTGGCTCCACCGGCTTACTCTATTGACTCCACCCACATCCTCAACTGGCACTGCTAAAAGTCAGATGTAATACCAAATCTGAATTTCAGCAAGTGTGCCTTCCTCATAGTAAGGTTTTGATAGGAGGTTCCAAACATACACATTTAAAAAAGAAACTTCAATGTAATGAATTTAGGGATTAGGAAGTATTATAGATATTTTGGACTCAGGTTTCGTTGCAAGTCACACTAGAGAATATTTTTGCTCCGGAGCAAAATAGAGTACATTTTAAGCATAACCATGTCCTTAAAATTACAAACATCGCTCAAAGGTGTTGAACAATCATGGACGTGCAACGCCCTGTTTGGGATCATAATGTAGCAGATGCTTTAATACTGGGTGATGATTCAGCTCAAAACGTATTAGTCAGACAAACTCAGTGCACAAATGGGTGCAATGTCTGATATTTATGTGTTTCTCTCATCTTCATTGCTTGATTTTGCTCTCCAGAAAGTGTTCATCATAGTCGTTAAAATGTCATTCATAATTACACTGAAATAACTGAAATTATGAAAATGGCACTCATAGGAATCTGAAACCTTGGCAGCTATG
This sequence comes from Triturus cristatus, assembly GCF_964204655.1. Classification (NCBI taxonomy): domain Eukaryota; kingdom Metazoa; phylum Chordata; class Amphibia; order Caudata; family Salamandridae; genus Triturus; species Triturus cristatus. Next base: position 177,173,035 of record NC_140592.1, on the reverse strand, counting down.
CAGTAGGTGTCAGTGTCACTGGGTGAAGGGTGCACTGCAAGGAGAGCAGAAGGGCATCGCTACCTGGCAAAGGAAACTCTCCACTGTGAACCCTGCTGCCAAGAGAAGAGCACTTCTTTCCAGGCCTGGCTGTTCCATAAGTAAAGACATTAGGAGAGGTGCTTCTGTATTCGGAATGCACAGAGATCAATGTTGAAAAAAATGGGGCACTGTGGGGTTTTAGCACAGACTGCCAATGGAAGGGGGTACAGTGAAGGGATTGCAATGGGCTGCCAATGAAAAAGAGGGCAGTCCGTGGCTTTCATACAGACTGCCAATTGAATGGAGGCACCTGATCTTAAATAGTCTGAGAATGAGATATGGCACAGAGGGCTGGGTAGAAAGTGGTTAATCAGAACAGAAGGTGTTCTCTGCAACCACCAGGCCCTCGCTGTCCACAGAGAAGGCATCGCTCCCAGAAACCCCTGTATTTCAGTGTGCCTTCATTTGGCCACTTTATATCCATATGGGGGCAGAAAATGCTCGCACCTCCCTCACCTTGCCACCCCCTCGATCTGCCACCAGTATTTTAAACTACCCTGCTGCCCTCGCCCCTCACTGGCTGGCAGGCATTCCTCATGTCTGCATTTATTCCCCACTACACCCAATCCCCTGTAATCTAGCGCCAATACCACCCAGTGCATTGCAGCCCTTTCTCTTGGGAGTGCCAACGTCTGTTTCCCTTTCTCTTTACCAGTACTGCCCACTGCCCTTCAGCCCTCTACTACCAGTGCAGTGCCAGACATTCATTTCCGCCTGCATTCCCCATTGCTAGGGCCCCTTCTTAACTGTTAGCATTTCCAAATATCAACCATTGTCTTCCTGGGCTTTACCTCGGAACTGCCCACACCCCTGTTTCCCGTTCTCTTAACCAGTCCCTCCCACCATCTCCTCGAGCCCCCTTCTTTCCGCATGGAGCCCCTTTGTCACGCAGCCTGACTTCAGGGCTCCTCGCTGCAACAGGCAGCCCCTGCTCCCTCTGAGTACTGCCCACTGGCCTGCTAGCGTCCTCTCCCTGCCAGCGCCCTTGCTTGTCACTCTGTTCTCCCCACTCCTTCCAATGTCATGCCATGCTCACAGACAGGGGTTAAAATAAATTAAGAACAAGCATTTGCAATGCAATAGGTCTCGCATTTATAAGAGTTTGAGCTATTGGCATTGTAAAATTACAATGCCTTTTATTTATGCTTTGGTTTTAAAACAAATAAAAGGCATTGTCATTTACAATGTCAGTAGCATAAACTTGCATAAAAGCAGTGTGTGGAGTGCAGCAGTGCGCGGCGTGCAGCAGTGTGCGGCGTGCAGCAGCGTGTGGCGTGCAGCAGCGTGTGGCGTGCAGCAGCGTGTGGCGTGCAGCAGAGTGTGGCGTGCAGCGGCTTGCAGCGGTGTGCGGCATGCAGCAGTGTACGGCATGCAGCAGTGTGCTGCGTGCAGCAGTGTCGTGCAGCATGCAGCAGTGAGTAATGCAGCAGTTTGCAGCAGTGTGTGGCATGCAGCAGTGTGCGGCATTGTTTGGCGTGCAGCATTGTGCGGCGTGCAGCATTGTGCGGTGTGCAGCATTGTGCGGCGTGCAGCAGTGTGCGGTGTGCAGCAGTGTGCGGTGTGCAGCAGTGTGCGGTGTGCAGCAGTGTGCGGCGTGCAGCGGCATGCAGCAGTGTGTGGCGTGCAGCAGTGTGCGGCGTGCAGCAGTGTGTGGCATGCAGCAGTGTTTCGTGTAGCAGTGTGAGGCATGCAGCAGTGTGTGGCGTGCAGCAGTGTGCAGCATGCAGCAGTGTGCGGCATGCAGCAGTGTGTGGCGTGCAGCAGTGTGTGGCGTGCAGCAGTGTGTGGCGTGCAGCGGCATGCAGCAGTGTGTGGCGTGCAGTAGTGTGCGGCGTGCAGCAGTGTGTGGTGTGCAGCAGTGTGTGGCATGCAGCAGTGTGCGGCATGCAGCAGTGTGCGGCGTGCAGCAGTGTGTAATGCAGCAGTGTGCGCAGCATTGTGCGGCGTGCGGTAGTGTGCGGCGTGCAGCAGTGTGCAGCGTGCAGCAGTGTGTGGAGTGCAGCAGTGTGTGGCGTGCAGCAGTGTTTCATGTAGCATTGTGCGCCGTTCAGCAGTGTGTGGCATGCAGCAGTGTGTGGTGTGCAGCAGTGTGTTGCGTGCAGCAGTGTGCGGCGTGCAGCAGTGTGCGGCGTGCAGCGGCATGCAGCAGTGTGTGGCCTGCAGCAGTGTGTGGCGTGCAGCAGTGTGCGGCGTGCAGCAGTGTGCGGCGTGCAGCGGCATGCAGCAGTGTGCGGCGTGCAGCAGTGTGCGGCGTGCAGCAGTATGAGGCGTGCAGCAGTGTGTGGCGTGCAGCAGTGTGTGGCGTGCAGCAGTGTGTGGCGTGCAGCAGCGTGCAGCAGTGTGCGGCATGCAGCAGTGTGTGGAGTGCAGCAGTGTGTGGCGTGCAACAGTGTGCGGCATGCAGCAGTGTGTGGCGTGCAGCAGTGTGTGGTGTGCAGCAGTGTGCGGCGTGCAGCAGTGTGCGGCGTGCAGCGGCATGCAGCAGTGTGCGGCGTGCAGCAGTGTGCGGCGTGCAGCAGTGTGAGGCGTGCAGCAGTGTGTGGCGTGCAGCAGTGTGTGATGTGCAGCAGTGTGTGGCGTGCAGCAGTGTGCGGCATGCAGCAGTGTGTGACGTGCAGCAGTGTGTGGCGTGCAGCAGTGTGCGCCGTTCAGCAGTGTGTGGCGTGCAGCAGTGTGTGATGTGCAGCAGTGTGTGGCGTGCAGCAGTGTGCGGCGTGCAGCAGTGTGCGGCATGCAGCAGCATGCAGCAGTGTGTGGCGTGCAGCAGTGTGTGGCGTGCAGCAGTGTGTGGCGTACAGCAGTGTGCGGCGTGCAGCAGTGGTGCGGCGTGCAGCGGCATGCAGCAGTGTGCGGCGTGCAGCAGTGTGCGGCGTGCAGCAGTGTGAGGCGTGCAGCAGTGTGTGGCGTGCAGCAGTGTGTGGCGTGCAGCAGTGTGTGGCGTGCAGCGGCGTGCAGCAGTGTGCGGCATGCAGCAGTGTGTGGCGTGCATCAGTGTGTGGCGTGCAGCAGTGTGCGGCGTGCAGCAATGTGCGGCGTGCAGCAGTCTCGCATTTGTGAAAGTTAGAGTTTTTAGCATTGAAATCTAATGTTTTTTTACTTTAGTCTGTTCATTTGCAGAGGAGTGATTATATTTGCATAGCGCTATTGCCATTTATATGACGTTGTGGCGCTGGAGAACCTGGAAATAGGTTATAAGGGAGGGGAGACAAGAGTGATAGGTGCGTGAAAAATAAGTAACAAAATCCTTGAAAAAACAAACACATAGGTAATGCAAGATTAAGTAAAGCATGTGAAATCTAGTCAGGAACAACATGTTTACTTTAAAGGTTTTGGTTAGTTAGAGCCAAACGCAATTTACCCAATTTACCGGCAGCCCAGAACTGCTCGCCTCTATCTAATGTGCTGAACCACCGTAGTGTGAGCGGACTCAAACTGTGAATTCACTCCAAAATAGGATGACAATGACAGTGACATTAAACGAGAAGGGAGTGGGGCGGGCCGCAGTTGTAAAAGGCAGGGAGAGGGTGAGATTGAGGAAGGGAAAGATAGGGATCAAAGGAAAAAACAATGGGGTGGCAAATGGTGTGCACTTTGATGTCCTCAGTGTCCGCACGGCTTACTGAGGACATCAAAGCAAGTGATCAGGCAGTGCTTTTCAGGCTGCCAAATGGTGCACGCCTGGGGCACATGCACTGTATTTGGAGGCCTGAAAAGCCACTGTTTGCACTTCCAAAACTCGCTTACTATAAGTCTCGCCAGAGCAGCGCTAAAGCGCTGTCTCAGGCGAGACCTAAAAAGCAGGGCAAGGCTATGACATTCGGCAACCTCGGAGCATTGCTCTGAGGCCCCGACTGAGTTCTGGTGACCGTCAACACGTGCCAGTAAAAGCAGCATTTTCTTTTGTTACTCACTGCGTGGTGGCACTGCAGGACTGCCTTAATAAGAGGCCTACTGCTGCGTCACGTCATGCTAACTGGTGCTGCCGTGCTGGTGACTCCTGCGCAAGTGCGTGTTTGCTGAGGACGGGTGTGGTCCACCGTCCCTGGAATAAAAAAAGGTTACGCACGGCACGTTTCCGCAGCCCCCCACCCTCCATAGTAGAACCAATTACGGCCCAATCTTTGGCCCGCCCACCAGCAACACTGCGAGCCTGCGAGCAAACTGATTAACAATCTCATCATTGAGATTGATTTATTATCGGGCTGACGGGCTCTCTCTATCAACACTGCACAAAACCGATGGACTCACTCCGGAGATTGACTGTCAGAGTGTGAAGTGACCACTGCAGGAAGGCAAATATATTTAATGTATTCTTTGACAAATGACGTATAGATAGTCGTGCAGTTGTAGACCCGGCCCTGATAAAAAGGTGCCGGTGCTAAGCACCGGAAAGCACCGGCACAAATTAAGCACTGTGTGGGATTTAGAATCTAACACAAATTGCGATTGGTAAGTGGGGCATGTAAATTTGGGCTTCTAAAATGTAAACAAGAAACAATATATTGCTCAAAGAACAGAATTTTCGGCAGTGGGAAGAGAAAACTCAAAGGAAAACCTGTTATGCCCTCCCTAGTTTAACATGTTTTTTTATCAGGGTGCCGAATGGATTGTACATGGACAAGGGAGAATGAGGCACAACCGGAGAAGCAAAGGAAAACCCCATATTGCATCCTTCCAAAGTTATTTCTTTAAAAATGACAAATACCTTCACACACTTTAAATGGCATACGTAATCATCGGGTACCTACCCGGGGTAAGGCTTTTTATTTTTAAGAAGAACAACGTGTACAGTATACACTCACAAAATGGATATACTCACTCAGTTTAGTGCACTCTATCAGCTCTCATAAAGGGAACTTAATGTTACAAAATGCATAGATGGTGGCTGTAGGGAAATGCCTCTTTTTGCATGATCTCCCCTATTTGTTTGGGCTAATACAGCAGTTTTTATTTTTATTCTGGGCCCTTGAACTCTGCTAACCAGGCCACAGTGCATGCACTCTGACTTCTAAAAACATGTGGAAAATGGATGTTCTCATAACTGCCATTGTTAACTTACGTCTAAGTCCCTAGTATATGGTACTAAGTGTACCCAAGGTTTGGAAGTTAAATGTCACCAGTGGCCTGAAGCACTTATTGTGCCACCAGTGCAGTGACTAAGAGAAAACATGCCTCTAGGTCTGGCACTGCAGGCTAGTCGGGCAGCTTTTAAACTGCAACCGCCAACCCACCGTGAGAAAAGCCATCCTATGTATGCCTTATATGCCATAAGGCAGGGTGCATTGTATTTAAAAGTAGGACATGTAAAAGTTTCATATTAAACACGTACTTACGGTGGAAGGCCCCAAAATCTATTTTCACTGTAGCAGGGTTGGCGGTTCCATAGGATAGCATTGGTATACAATATTAAAATCAATAATGTTATCTACATCTACAGCACGGATACAAATGTTATTCCTGGGGGCTTGAAATAGTTATTACAAGTCCAACTCACTGGTGAAGTCTGATTTGTAATATATATTCTGGACTGGATACCTTTACCCTGCCTAAAGCCTCTGGAGGTCTAATTGCACGGGCTCCAATTGTCACCCAGGGGCTGAATACCCCCCATGATAAAGTGTGAAGACTGCTCTCAGAGCTGAGACAAAAGCCTTGGGTGTGGGCAGATGTTCTGCTCCTCTGGCAGAATGCCCACCTGGGCTGTGCCTGGGAACTAAATTAACTTCAAAGAGGCCTACCCTGTAAGAGGCAAATGTTAGCTGACACCAGTGCAGGCCCTTTTTTGTTCCCCCAGCCAGAGAAGCACCAATCCCAGTGGAGGATAAACTGCCCCAGAGCTGGTTTGAAGTGACCACAGAGAAGAGCTTGCCCATTTATTTATTTAGTTATTTATTTATTTATTTATAACATTTATAGAGCGCTGCTGTTACCCGAGGGTGTCCTGGCGCTGTGTGAAAATTGCCAAAAAGCTCAGCATCAAACAGGAGAATTATTCTGAAAACAACCACGTTTTTAAGGCTTTAGGAAAAGCCAAAAGATTAGTCAGCCCTCTTAGATGTAGTGGGAGCTTATTCCAGGCTTTAGCTGCGTTCACCACAAAACTTTTGCCACCCCAAGAGGCTTTTTTTACCAAAGGTACACAAACTTGTTTGGCTGCCGCGGACCGGAGCGGTCTGGTGGGAATATACCATAATAGCCGCTCTTTTAAATACGCGGAGCCTGTTCCGTGAATAGCCTTGTACACCAGACACAAGGCCTTAAACTGGGTGCGTTTTCTAATTGGAAGCCAGTGAAGCCTCCGTATCTCCTTGGAGACTGAAACATACTTAGGGATGCCTGATATCAGCCTAGCGGCGGCGTTCTGCAATAATTGCAATCTATTCATTATTCCTTCCTGCATGTTAAGATATAGGCTGTTGCAGTAATCCAGCCTAGACATAGTGAGCGCAGTGAGTACTGTTTGATGACACTCTATAGGAAGGAGCGGAAGAATTTTCTTGCAGGACCTTAAAGCAAAAGATGTGGCAGAAGACACTGAGTTCACTTGATCGCTAAAACTAAGCTTGTGATCCACCCAAACTCCAAGATTTTTTACCTTCTTACTATTGGTGGGGAGCGGACTCAGGTTGTCAGGCCACCACTCAGAGGTCCAAAACGTAGGGGCATTGCCAAAGCAGACCACCTCAGTCTTACTAGAGTTCAATTTAAGACAATTTCTGGCCATCCAATTCCCAACAGCGCTCATACAGTCCCTGAAACGAATTGCCGACCTTCGCCATTCGTTCGTTTGTAGAGAAACCCCAATTTGTGTATCGTCGGCATAAGAGGTCAAGCTGAACCCAAAAGACTGAATGAGCGGCGCCATGGAAAAAACATATACATTAAACAAAGTGGGGCTTAAAGAGGACCCCTGTGGGACCCCACAAGGTAAAGAAAAGGATTCCAAAGAGAATTCCCCTACTGACACTGACTGACTCCGATTAGTGAGAAAGGACTTCAGTAGTTTCCATGCGGATCCCTGAACTCCGATCTCCTGCAGCCGATCCATCAACAAATTGTGGTGGACCATGTCAAAAGCTGCAGAGAGATCTAGCATGATGAGAGCGGCCTTACCTCCTTTATCTAAAATGGTTCGGATCTCTTCAGTGGATTTAAGAAGAGCCGATTCCGTACTATGGCCCCCTCTAAAGCCGTGATGGGTGGGATCCAAAACTTGTGCTGCCTCAAGATACAAACTGAGTTGCGTATTTAGGTTTTTCTCCACAATTTTGGCCGGCAGCGGTAATCTGGAAATAGGCCTAAAGCTATTGGGGTCTTTTATGTCTAAATTAGATTTTTTTAAGAGAGGCAGAATAGAGATTTTTTTCCATTCTAAAGGGAAGTATCCTTCCTTATACATAGTATTAAAAATGGGAGTAAGAACTCGTGAAATTGGTTCTGCCGCTAATTTAATTATGGATGTCGGGCAAGGATCTGAGGGGATCTAGATTTGATCCCTGTCATAAGATTAATAGTGTCATCGATTGTGAGCTCAAGAAATTGATCCAGGTGGGCTTTATTTATTACTGTGGAATCATCCCCATTGTCCAGAGTTGTCTCAGATTTAACTTGAGAAGAGGAGGAGAAGATGACATTCACTTTCTCGTAGAAGAAATTAGCAAGTTTGTCACAGAGTCCCTGACTTGGCGTGATGGTAATAGCTCCCGGATTAGCCAGATTAGTGACTGTATTAAATAGTTCCCTAGCTGAGTTTTTTGCTTTGCTAATCTTCATGGAGAAGAAAGACGCCTTAGCATTGTGGATCAACTTTTTATACTTAACAAGTCCACATTTATAATCCTCCTTGTCACAATCTAAATAGTTCTTTCTCCATTTTCTCTCAAGATGAGTGACAAATTAGCTTTTGATCCCTCAAATCCTGTGAATACCATGGGGCAGATGGTGCTTGTTTTGTAAACTGGCATATTTTACTCGGAGCTAGTTTTTGGCCTGCATCTTCTAGCCAGTTTGAGTAAAATCGTGTGGCCTTGTCCAGATTGTTAGGAGGCAAAACTAAGGTATCATTGAGGACTTCGATGAGATCTCCAGCTGATACCTTATTCCAGGCTCTTATCATCAGTTTTTTTTTGTAGGTTTTTTAACAAGACGCTCAGGAGTGGTAAGGTTGAAAAGGGCCGCCTTATGATCAGACCAAAGTAGAGGAAGAATAGACAAAACCTGCAGTTGTGGGTTATTTGAAAAGATACCATCAAGTGTATGTGCTGCCTGATGGGTTGCACCCAACATCATTTGCACTAAGTTGTTACACTTCATGAGATCTAATAATTTGGCTGTGTCTATGTCTAAGATGGCTTCCAGATGAAAATTAAAATCACCTAAAACCGTGTAGGAGCTAGCGGTAATGCTACTCTCCACAAATTTTCCAGCCTGAATGCAGAAACTACTTCTTGGGCCTGGTGGCCTATAAATCAAAGAACCTTGAAAGGTGTATTTAGGGGATAGATGAAAGGAGAAGTCCAACACCTCACAGCCTTCCACACCCCAGGATTAAAAGTGGCTTCCAATGAAGAGTGATAAATGACAGCTCGACCACCTCCTCTTCCAGTGGGCCTGTTTAAAGTGTAGCAAACATAGTTGGGAGGCGTGGCTTTAACTAGATCCGGGCCTGAGGCATTATCTGTCCATGATTCTGTGATGAAAGCAATTTTTACGCCTTCATCCTCTATAAATGATGCACATTCCAAGCTATGTTTAATTAATGATCTTACATTCATGAGGACACACTTCCAAGTAATAATATTCAGCTCCCTTATTGACTTTGCTTCCGTAAGAGGAGAGTCAATAGTTTGAAACAGAAGCTCTGGGATTTCCATTCCACACCCTGGGTATTCCTTGAGATGCTTCGTAGGCCCATCTTCTAGATTAATGCAAAGGCATGGATGGGACCTATTAGTAGGGTTGATTTTGAAGTTAATACTTTTTAAAAATAGACTATTGTTGTGAAGAATACAAATACTCAAGTAAGAGCTTAATTTATTATGTCACCACCAACGTAGCCCATAGCCTCTATGTCACACAGGACACCAAGAGGCTGCAATAGAACGTTGGGAACAGAGGAGGGAAATACCATGTGGTAGAAAGAGGATGGGGGGGGCCGGGACAAACCACAGGTTACAACATATCTCCCTGGGCAGGGAAAACTTCAGTGAAACAACCAAACTGAGTAAGAGTTCAGGAGAACTACACAGTAGAGCTAAACATGCAACAACATTAAGTAATATTGAAGTCTTTGTGCCAAGCAGGACGTGTGATGTTTCTTGACGATCTGCGAATACAGTCAGGGTTACTAGGCACAGATACAGCAACTCCTTCCTCACTTTATGGAGACTTACATTTGACCACTCTGTCCATACCCCATGTTTGTCCATTATCGAAATGGACAACATTTCTTCCTACACTTGCAATTTAGATAGGTTCAGAAAATCTGGAGAAATTTCTTCTTTTAGCCGGTGGTAAGTCTATACAAACCCAGTCACCAGATTCGAATGTTTTTTTTTTTTTTTGGAAAACCTTTATTATTCACAGTTGCATCATCATATAGTGTACATGCACCATCCATGGTGTCAAAGCAGTTATGTAATAGGTAAATGCTTTTCAAACAATATGACACAGCCATTCAGCCGACAACCCGGGGGTCCGACGGCGTTGCACATGGGGGCATTGCTGTAGTCCTTGGACGCGCACCGGAGTAAGTGGTAGGTCTGTTTTGTTGTTTGTGTGTGCTTGGTGCTCCTGATTCGCAGTGTCGGCAGCAGGGTCGGCGTCGCGCCTCAGCCCGCGCCGCAGCCCCCGCCCAGGCCCCATCTAAAGTTGTGCAGAGTATCGTTAAGAATCTCCGACTTAGGGGCCCCTTGTCGGTTCAGCACCAGCGCCATATCCGCAACGCGGGCCGGGCGCGGCGCCACTGCGCCCGCACAGCCCACTGTGGCAGAAAGAGAAAAAAAAAAACCTTGCACTTAAGTCAGGCAATTCTAGCCTGCAATGTCATATTCGGGTCCATGTGCGCGTTGTGTGGTGCACGCCCAGTCCCCGAGCGCTGTATCCCTCAATCCGCTGGTCATCGGGGCATGCCCAGCCCTCAACGCTGCGCGTCTTCGACAAGAGTTTACTGCGAGCGTCGGGCGCACCCATCCCTGGCAGGGCAGGCGGGTCATCGCCGCTCCACCGTCTGAGAGCAGGGCACGCAAAGCAGGGCAGCGCCCCGGGGATGCCAGACAGCGCAACCACCATTTGCTATCTTGTGATAAAGCAGGAATCCAGGCGGGAAACGCAGCCGTTAAGCAAGCGGCTCCCTACGCTTATGCGGCAATACGGGGAATGGGGATGAGGGTTATTAACTCAAACAGGGTCAAGGGGGGAGGAGGGGGGGGGAGATATCACCAGATTCGAATGATGGTATCTTGACGCTCTGTTTCTGGTCATACCTCAATTTATACCTCCCTTGTTGATTTTCAATCTTTCTTGCGATGTCCAATCTGTCTATGCTACAGTTGTAGGTAATACACAACCACCCTGCTGTGAGATTGGTTTTAGGTTTCCTTCCTTTCAAGGATACAAATGGTGAAACTCGTGTGACTGTGTTAGGTGCAGTTCTATATGACCATATCATTTCTTGCAGTGCTTGTTTGGCTGCTATGCCTGTGGCTTCTGCTCTTTGTAGACATTCTTTAATGACCCTGTTCATACGTTCTACTAATCCATTGGCTCTCGGACAATACAACGCTGTTTTCAAATGGTTGATGCGTAGGTCCGACAAAAATTTCTTCATCAAATCTGAAGTAAACTGGACTCCATTGTCTGTTACAATGGCATCCGGTATACCTTCTTCATAGAAAGTTTCCTTTAAGAACTGGATTAAGTTCCTTGTATCAATAATGTTTACCCATTTGGTTACCACCGATCTTGAGTGATAGTCTATGAGGACCAGGATAAAACGGTCAGTGGCTTGTCTTAGATTTAACGGTCCAATTATGTCTAACGCCAGTTTGGACCATGGACGGTCAGGAATTTCAACCGGCGATAATGGAGGTTTCCTTATAGACCCGAGTCTTGTCACTTTTGGCACATTCTGCACAGTTTTTAACTACTCCTTCCACCATTCTGTCCATACCTGGCCACCAGTAATCTTCCCTTACTTTGTTTTTTGTTAAACTCCGCCCAAGATGTCCCACAAGCGCTAGAGTAATGATTTTGTCTCTCATTCCTTCAGGGGGTACGATTTTCTCCCCACGATATATTGTTCCATTGATTATACTCATTTCATGCCTAACTTCCCAGAATTTACCAACCAGGTCAGTTAACATGTTCTTTTGCTCTGGCCACCCACTACGGATGAGTTCTTTTACAGTTTTCAATGTGCTGTCTAGTGCTTGCTGTTTTTCCCACTCTTCCTTTATCAAGCCTGTCACTTCTAACACCACTACATCACTTCCTTCCTCCTTCATATCACCAACAACCTTTAAGGGGGAACGAGATAAAAATTTAAAATGGTTTGCAGCCCAAAAACAAGCCAACGCCTCTTTCTTGATTACCAAGTAGTTTTGTTCAGCACCTTTTAATGTTCTAGAGGCAAAAGCTATCACTTACTCTGTGTTTCCTACTTTTTGTGTAAGACTGGCTCCTAACCCTTTATAGCTGGCATCTGTGGAGAGATAGGTAATTTTCGTGGGATCGAATCAACCAAGGAAAGGAGCTTGGGTAATGCAAGTTTTGATATCAGCAAAAGCTTCCTTGCAGTTTTCGCTCCACTCAAATGGAGTTTTGTTTTTGAGGAGATTCCTCAACGGTTCCACTCTGCTGGCATAATTTTGAATACATTTAGAGTAATATTCGGACAATCCTAAAAAGGATTTTAACTCCTCTACATTGGTGGGGGCAGTTGCTTCCAGTATAGCTTCCACCAGATTCATTTTAGGTTTGATACCTTCACTGGAAATGGTATGTCCTAGATATTCTACAGACTTTACCCCTATTTGGCACTTGTCTCTTTTTAAAGTAAGACCTGCTTGGCTCAATTTTTGCAGAGCACTCCTCAATCTGTCATTGTGTTCAAAATCATTTCTACCAAAAATCAAAATATCATCCTGAAAGCACATCGTACCTGGTACATCCTTGAGTACATGCTGCATGATTCTTTGAAATGCAGCTGCCGCTGAGGCTAGCCCAAAAGCATACGGAGATACTGAAACACCCCTAAAGGTGTAACAAAAGCGGTTAGGTGTCTGCACTTTGGATGTAACTCTACTTGATGATATGCTGATACTAAATCAAGAACACTGAAATGACTGGCATCTTTGATCAGAGTAAGAATTTCATGTATTCTGGGTAGCGGGTGCCTGTCTACCCAAATCTCTTTATTTAAGTCCCTAAGATCAATGCAAAGTCTAATTTCCTTGCTACCAACCTTGGACGTGATTACAATGGGGGACAACCATTGGGAACACTCTATGGGTTCTATGACCCCTAGCTCTAGTAGTCTGTTTAGTTCTTTCTGTAACGGCTCATGCATTAAATGAGGAATTGGCCTCACTTTATGAGTAATGGCCTTTGCCTTGTCCTTAAGTTTTATACAATGCTGATAATTTTTAAGTAGACCTAATTTATTAGTAAAAACATCCGGGAATTCTTCACAGATAGCTTGGCCACACACTGATCTATCCACTAAGAGAACTTGATCACTGCTGTTGGGATCAAGCTTCATACCTAGGTCTTTTTGATGTCTCCAGCCAATTAAATTAGACCCTTTCTCCGATACATAAATTTTCCCTACTGTACTTCTGCCTTTGCACTCAATTCTAATGGTAGTCATCCCCAGCAGCGAAATAAGGTCTCCCCCATACCCTCTGGGTTTTATGTCTGCTTCTTCAAGTGTTCCTAATTTATTGGGAAACAACCCTTCAAATACTTTGCCATCTAACAGGGTGCACGGAGAACATGAATCTGCAAAAACTTTTACCAACTTGTTGTCTACTGTGATAGTGCATTCCGGAAATTTAACTGCACTGTCCTTATCTTCCACTTGAAAAAACAACTTATTGTCTGCAGGTACATTTTCTGATTCAATCAGAGAAACTCTCTTTGAGTTCTCATTACATACTCTGGCTATGTGTCCTTTCTTGCCACAATTGTGGCATGTCGCACTCCTTGCGGGGCAAGAAGGACTATTTGCCAAATGTGCTGGGTTGCCACATCTATAACATTTAATTTTAATACCTGGAATTATCAAATTTTTCTGTTTAACCTCTTTTTCCTTTGCCCTATCTTGTTTGCCAATAACATTCACTTCTTGACATTTGGAATCATCTCCCACATTAATTTCCTTTATACACTCCGCTGTGTGTTCCACACTCAAAGCTATTTCTACTGCTTGTTTAAGATCTGGATTACCTGTCAAGAGCTTCTCTTGGATTTTATGGTTGTTCGTGCATCTGACCAACTGGTCTCTAATGAGAGAATCAGTTAGCCCTTCAAACTCACAAGTGTTGGATAACCCCTTTAGAGCTGCAATGTACGATTTCCCTTTTTCACATTTGCCTTGAGCTCTTGAAAAAAACGTATGCCTCTCCAACACCACATTTATCGCTTTACCAAAATGTTTCTCCAGTTTGTTCATCGTAGCTAAATACACATTGAAATCACCTTCACTACCTCCTTCAGCCTCTGTATCAGGGCCTTCCAAATTATTATAAATTTTCCTACCCTCTACTCCTAGATTATGTAGCAAAATATGCTGTTTCCTGAAATTAGAAAATGTTTCTCCTCCTATCGCTATCAAATACGATTCAAATATGACTCTCCAATCTTTCCAAGATATGGTAGGATCCCCTTCTTCATTGAGAAAAGGAGGAGGTAATGCCATATTTAACGCAGCCATGCTGGAAAGACCCTGAATAGAACAATATTCCACAATAGATTAGTGTATAATGGATCCCAGAAGGTGCACAACACCCAACAGAAAAAAAAAATAGAAGAAAAAAAATAAAAAGCAAGACTATGCTATAATAATATGTCTCTCATTAACAGTATAAATGAATGAACAATTACAGATTAACCTTAGTGGTAATAACACACGTATGACAACAGCTGTGCCAATCAGCGTGCATCAATATAATAGAAGAACAGGCTTACGCAAGCTGTGCCCATCAGCGTGAGAACTTCCTGCTTCTGACCAAATCTGTAGAGCATAAAATGTGGTAGAGTGGACCCACGAGATTCTGTAGAATACCTCCACAGCTCTGATAGGCAAGAAGAACCAAGCTGTGCCTATCAGCGTGCTAGAGAACGAAGTCAGCCAACAGAAATGAACCACAAAATGCACTGTGCAATCTGTGTAAACTGTGCCTATCAGCGAGACAGAGTTCCGTTGAAACTGAGGAAAAGAAACTAAACTAGATTTGCTTGAATAGAAAAAAACTGCTGAAAGAATCGAAGAATCTGCTGAGAGGAAACTTGAGCCACACGGGGCGCTCGACCAACGAAGGAAATCTCCTCAAGCAGAAACACTCCTCCACCATGAACACGGAAGGATCTTCAAATATTTGGCAGGCCGAAATCATCGACAACAAAGAGCTGCCCCTCGAACCATGACAATTCAGCTGGATTCCGGTTTCAGCTTCGACATGGCGAAACTTCAGGCAAGTCCCGGCAAACACCACAAGAAATGCCTGAAAGTCAGAACTGCCGCTGACCTGACAGCATAAGGACTGCTATGTGCAGAGCTGCGTGGAGTGACAACGGCAACGGAACCTCGAGTGCCGGCAAGGAGGACATACAGATACCGCCTGGAGAACCCAATGCGGATGTAGTCGAAACCCCAACAAGGCACAACCTTAGACAAGCAAGTTCAGTGGTACGTGCCGCTGACAATGGAACCAACGCAGCGGTCGAACTCAGCACACACAGCTCATAGAAAGACGGAACAACCACACGGTCCGAATCGCGAAATCCAGAGTGGACACACTCACTTGACTGATGGGAGGGACGGCAGGAACGTAGATTCGAAGAATTACTGGACCTCACCACCACAGGAATCCACAGATAACTGCCATTAAGAAATTCCTCAGACTGGAACCACTTCCACAAAAGGATGGACTGAGAAATGCTGAGTAGCTGGGGATGGTGGTGCACTGCCCCCACGCAGTGTTCGTCGCCAGTGTTGTGAAGAATAGAAATACTCAAGTAAGAGCTTAATTTATTATGTCACCACCAACGTAGCCCATAGCCTCTATGTCACACAGGACACCAAGAGGCTGCAATAGAACGTTGGGAACAGAGGAGGGACATACCATGTGGTAGAAAGAGGAGGGTGGGGGGCCGGGACAAACCACAGGTTCCAACAACTATCATATTGTAATTTAATAAGAATACCTGAGTTTTCACTATCAGGAGGGCTGGCGCTGATCGCGGAAACGATTTCCCCAGCCAACCTCTGGGATGGGCACAAGGGCTCTGCACAAAGGCACTGTGGGATTGTTTGTAGTAGGGCACACAGGAACGGCTGGAAATGTGGGTAGGGTTACACCTAGGAACAATTTCCTCACTGGCTAGGGAGGGGCCAGGAGTCAACCACATCCACATGCTATTGCCAGGTATAAACTGGGCACCCTCTTCAAACACTTCTGTACCTGTGGAAGACAGAAGAAACACTAAACCTGCTGTTGAGACCTGTGCGGAGACCTGAAAGGCTAGACCTCCTCCCAGTGGTACTAAGGACAAAGAAGTGTCCTGTCCAGTAGTCTCTTGGGTGGCCTCCTGTTAACCTACAGGGACACAACAAGAAGTCCTAGTGTCCAAGTGTACCCCTCCTAACATCCTGAAAAACCTGTGACTTAGAAACCTTTTGGATTCAAAATCTTCCAAGTCAATACAACAAAAGTGTGTTGCTGCAGGACCAAAGATTTGGTGGGCGGTCGCATAGAGACTCTATGCCTCGTAGAGCACTGTTCAGCTACAGCTTGCAGTTTTGCCCCGCTGGAGGAATCCAGGCTAAAAAATAATGACTGAGTTCAAACGTAACAATCTTCACTGGGCAAAGGTGCCAAAAGTATCTGGAAGGCGTGGGACCATCCTTGGGTGCAAATTTTGAGTTTCTTCCACTTAGAGTTTTCTCGTGATAAGTCTACAGTTCCACAGGACCTCTTCCGACAGCTATCCAGCCTCATGGGGCCTTTCTAGGCCACTGCCTGCTAGCTTGCCCGCTGTGTCGTTTTGAGTTTAATTTCCGTGACTTTGTCAAAAGAAAAAACTTCCAACGGGTCAAACCTAGTTCTATATCCAACCCGCTCTCCATCGCAGTTGAACTTAAATCATGCTTAGATATTGGTCAAGCACAACCAGATGAGCGCAGCTGTCGCTTAATTCTTTTTGGCGCTACTTTTATGTATATGTTTAAAAATCATACCACTGGTTCCCCTTATTAGAGTTTTGTTGATTTAGTGCCATTTTGTGAATTCAATTATTCTCTATTTTAAATAAACTAAATTTGGATTTTTATTGTGCTATGTTTTAGACTTTGTAACTGGTTTGCAACTTCTAAATGCTTTACATATTTTCTTAGGTTAAGCTTGTCTGCTCTGTGCAATATCTACTAAGGGTTGAGCTCAGGTTTAATGTACTGAAATCTTAAATGGCTCTAACAAGTAGAGTGACATTTTTACTTGTGATGGACTACCATCCACCAAAACAAATAACCCACTTTCTCACAGTGGTCACCAAACAACATCTTTATTATTGGCGTCTCCCTTGTATCTTGCGCCAGGGTGTGCCAACGGCTGTATGATGAAGCATGCCACTATCTAGTGGGTGAAGGCAATTTTAAAAACCCAAAGGGTTTTCCCAAAGTGATTTGCTTTTGTGTTTACCAGTTTGGATTGTTATGGCCAGGAACTAAGTTGGCCAGTCTCTTTTTTCCCCTCTTTTCTGTTTCTTTCCCCTCTCCATGTTTAGTCTGATTTATGTTTGTGTCCTTCTCGTTGTGTGAGTAATATGTATCCCTTGTATCTCCAGAAACAATACTCCTTGTAGGATTTTGCAATGAAACCATTAGTAAAGTGGACATATTTCTGCCCTCATTAAAGACACATACTGGTCAGAAGCATTTGTAAGGATTGTCTTCCTGCCTGCCTATGCCAATCCTACTGTATATAGTTGTTTGAATTAAACTGGAGGGCAAGGGGGTAGAAGAGGAAAGACAACACCTGAAGGTTCTGGTGCAAATGCTGCTTGTGTAGTTACATTTAGATCGGAGTTTTCACAGGAAGGGTGTCTTTTGTTTCGCTAATAACTTTGGTGCCATTTGCCGAATGTGCATGAAACATTCCAAAAACATTCATCTACCTTATCTCTGTCATAGAACTTTTTTGGATCTATCAGCTTAATGGGAGCCAAGAAAAAGGGAGATTCAAATACATTGGCATACTTTGCTCTCTGATACAGAAAAAACAGCTAACCAGTATCACACCAAATTTGGCAAAAAATGTTAACTTTACTCAGAAAGTGTGCTTGTTCCAAATTGGTGTAAATTAATTCAGCCATATTTGAGAAATTAGCACTTCAAGAGGGGTTTGGGTTGGTCTGTGGGGGTTACAAAGCTAGGTACTGGTGGATGTTTGGTCCCGTGGGAGTCCCACAGTTCTGAAAATATAAAAGATAAGGCTTTCTGTTGACTGATTGTCCGTCACCCATTTCAGTACTGCAGGATCAATCCCAGACTTGTGGGACTGCACAACCTGAATGGCTGGCCACAGCTGTGAAGCAAATGTTGAGCTAACTTTACAGGACTAACGGACTTGGTCCCCATGTCCCGAAAAACGTTTAGCAGGGTATAAGAATGGCAGTAATATTGGGAGCCGTCCACAGAGATAAAAATTATTTTGTTTCTCTTTAGGTCTTTGATAGCATTGCCTAGGGCAGTACTCACATTAGGCAGCAAAGAGTACAACAGAAGCCCCCTGCACAGGCTTTCATCCCATGGTACAGGGATACCATGCTAGCTTCCCCAAGAACGCTTGCACAATACTATGGTACCATGGGGTGGAAACCTATTGGCAGATACTGTTGAAGTACTGCAGCACAAAAAAAAAAAATAGAATGCACCCATAGGAGATGTGAGCATGGGCCTAGCTTGAGGCCAAGCCTCTGCAGTGCAGAGTTGGTCTGATGCATTTGGGTTTACCTGTGTACAGCGGGGATTTCCCTCCCTGAGCCTCTAAAGGCCCCTGGGACTCCATCCCCCGAGACTGTGAACTGAAATCATAGAGATGGCAGCAGCACGGCCCCCCTCCCTGAGCCATTAATGGCCCTGGGGACCCCCTTCCCAGGGCTGGCTCAGTAGCTATGTCCCGGTGGAGCCCACCCCCTAGACAGATCGATTTCCCTGCCCGCACAGGTGTGTTTGCTCACTCTTGACACTAGCATTTCTGAATCTACAGCCGAGCAGGAGCTGCTCCCAGCGGGAGGGAGCTTCCTTTAATTTAAAGGAGTTGTCCTTGGAAATGGGGTCCCCACGGCCTAACAATAAGGCTCCTGGCCCCCTCCCCTTTATTAATAAACAATGTTCCTAGGGGATATGGTCCCTAGGGCCTTATAAGGCTCGGAGAGTGGGGCCCCCCTCCCCTTTATTTTTAGTAGTGGCCCTGGGTGATGGGGTCCCCATGGCCGAATAAGGCCGGGGGAGAGGGTCCACACCGCCCCCCCCCCACTTTAATTAAAAAGAAAGGCTTTGGGGACGGGGTCCCCATGGCCATAATAGGTTTGGGCGGCCCCATCCTCTTTAGAAAATGGCCCTGAGGGATGGAGTCTCCAGGCCAGGCCCTGGGGACAATCCCCACCATGCACACCCAAAGGCCCTGCACAGTGTGGGGTTGGCTTTCTTTATGGGGGTTAGTCACATGGCCAAAGGCATGTGCAGCTTGGGGTTGGCTGCATGCATGTGGTTGGCAGCAGGGGCTGGCCAACCCCCTGCCCTCCCGCATGCTCTAATGCTGTGAGCAGCAGGGGGTTCGATTTAAGGATGTTAATGAAATATTAATTACACACACACACACACAAACATATATGTATATATACATTTATGTGTGTGTGTGTGTGTGTGTGTGTATATATATCTCAAAATAATACCCTTAATGCCTGAAAGGATATTGTTTTGGCTTATACTGGGTGTGCCCTTGTGTCTGGTCAAAGCTAAACCTCTCTGAAGATATATAGTGATAGCAAAGCACGTGGCAGGGGTTGCTTTTATTTATTTCAGGTTGGCATGGACGGTATTTAACCAATCCAATGCTGTAATACTGTGCTTGGAGTGGTAAAAGGCTTTTAACATTTTACAGCTCAACGTGGATTGTACTATGCTAATTCTATGCTTAAAGACTTTGATGAAGAAATGGCAAACGACTTTGGGCCAGATGTACGACCATTACATTTTGCGACTTGCAAATTGCGTTGCTTTGCAACTCACATGCAATGTACAACAGTGTCACAGACACTGTTAGCGATTCCCAATGGGGTCTCAAATTGCATGCCTCATCAATCTTCAGGAGGCAAGCGCAATTTGCGACCCCATTGGGAATGGCTAGCATTCCCAGGGATGGTGGCCTGCTGGAGTAAGCAGAACACCATGTCTGGGACTGCTTTTTAAATAAAGCAGTTTTATTTTTAATGCAGCCTGTTTTCCGGGATGCATTCACAAAATAATTAAACCTTTCTGTTTCATTTTTTAAGGGCAGGCAGTGGTCCCTCTCACACACTCACAAAGGGGAAGGGTTCAGTCTCCTAAAGCATGAGTAGCTTTTTATCATAGCTTCTTTCTTTAGACCATTTTTACTTTTAGGTTAAGCATATTGAGCAGTGCTCTCCTAATAAATGTTTTAAAAGAGTCTCACAATATAGCTATACAAGTTGTGCCTGCATTATATTAAGAAATTATCCTCAGGGGCATATTTATTAAAGATTTGCATTGCCCTTGTGCCACACAATGGGCATAAGAGCAACACAACTCTTAAGTTTGATTCATAAAGCCAGGAAAGACCACCTTGTGAGGCCTTGCCTGGCTTGATAAATCTAGATTAACGCAAATCAGAGCAAATCGATGTGTTAAATTTTACTCTGACCCAAGGAGACGTTCCATGGGTGGAGCATGGGTGATCCTATGCATCCACCTATGGATTTTGGCACATTCCCAGATTCACCATCACTGTTAGACCTGGGTAGGTGTCAAAATGCTACACCTCCCCAGGTGAGGTGAAGCGAGGAGAAATATCTTTATCTTGCCTTGTTACTTACACTTTCTATATGTGCTGCATAATGCAGCGCACATAGAATGAAGAAAATGCCTCTCAGGGTTGTTTTTGTGACGGAAGGTGATAGCTCAATAAATACCCACCAACCCACCAACTTCACCTAACCTTACTATGGCACTTCACATAATGTTAATTCGAAAACACACCATAGGGTTAGTGATATCTATGTTATAATTATGGCTTCCAGTTCTCTGTTTTTGCTGATTTTTACAGATAAACACAGACAAAAAAACACAATTTTCCTATGGATAAAAGCATGCGGTCAGTCAAGAGTGCAACCCAAAAAGTGTGCAGACTGACAGCTAGGGGACTTATAAAAGGAGAAACATTTCTAATAAAGTACATAGCCTTACAGATATGCATGTATGTGAGCTGCAATGCTCACATTTTGACATAGGTCTGCTGGTGTATTATATAGGGGTACGTTCAGCATCAAAAGTTATCAGGCATTCAAATACGGCTACATTTATCAGTTCAATAAATGTAAACATATACAAGTTGCAGCTTCATTTTTACAAAAGTCAAAATAAATATGGATAACTGTAGATGATGTAAGCAAAGAATGAATGTAGATAAATACAGATGAAAATGGCAAAAAATATATATCATAAACCATGAGCCCAAGTTATGGTCTAGAATACAGTTAAAATCCCCACAAAAGACAACTATACCCCCGACTCAAGAGTTCAAGAGCAAGGATGCATATGTGATGTCCTGAGTCATCACAAATGCCTTATGAACGTAAACTATCTGAGTGATCACTCAAAGCACATGAGTCAGCTGCTGTTTCTGTCATTTCAACACTCCCTGTCCTAGCTAAGGTAGTCAGATCTCAGTATTGTAGCCCACTGAGTCATATAAACAATATGATTATATCACAATTGCCAAAATATGCCACCTCACCCTTATATTGTTGTAACTCCTCTCTGATAAGCCAATGCTTATTACGAGTATTAGACTGCAGAGGCCTCTAATGTTCTAGCTCAAAACTTTCAGATTGGGCATGGAGCAAACTTTTGAAATCCCTCAAATAGACCTATTCTGGCATCGAGATTGATCAATAAAGAAAAGATATACAACCTTTCTGAGACATTTCCTACGTCCTAAATCATACACTTGCTTATCCCCAGAACAACCCCAACCCAGGGCAAATTAATCCTTCCCTGGCTCCTCATTTATGTTGCTAATGGATTAATAAAAACAGGGACTAAGTATTTTGGAGGCCCTCGGCCAAATGTATTTTGAGGCCCCTTTTAGGAACAACTTTGAATTTATGATCCATTTTCAGCTCTTTCATGCCCTCTTTGGCCAGGTTACTGACAGTGCACAGTCACACTAATCCAAATTCTGAAAGTGATTGCATCTAATATTCGGGTATAGTGGTATGGGATTTAAAAATTTTAACGCAACAGCTCGCTAATATTACTGCAAATAATCTCTGTGACTACCTACCGTTTCTCATATGTGAGGTCCTGTTTTGATTTACAATAAACGTTTGTATGAATGTTGTATGAAACACAATATTTCTCTACAAAATGTCTGTAAAAGACTCTTACACATCACACACATTAAAAAACAAATTAAGGGAAATGGCATTTAAGACAACCTGTTTAAGAATTATTAGAACATTGGAATGTTGGGAGCTCCATAGAAAACAATAAAGTAGCTCCGGGCTTATAAAGACTGGTATAAGCCCAGAGCTCCAACATTCCAATGTTTATTTGTTCACAGCTGTTGCTGTGAACAAAGGCTTCAGGGAGCCTGAGGGGATTTCAATCCCCTTGCGCTCCCTGAAGCCTTTTTTTATTTGTTAGAACATTCTGCCTTCTAGTGGCAGAATGTTATAATAGCCTTATAGCCTTATAGCCGTTAACAAGTGAGCGGTACTTTATTAGCCATTATAGCCCAGCTATTAAAGTCCCGCTCACTTGTTAACGCTGGAGCGGGCCTTTAATAGCCGGTATAGCCTGCTACGGCGGGCTATAAGGCTATATTAAAGGACATCAGGGCAAGACTCTCTGCAGAACTGAGTTGGACGTATCAGAGGCGCCCCTGAAAGGCTGAGGCCCTGAGCCAGAGCCCACTTTGCCCATGCCTTAAAACATCTCTGAATAAAAAGAGTATATTAATGTAGGGAATGTAAAATTTGACTTTCTTGTTCCCTGGTATTGGTTATATAATCAACTTTTTCATTATTTATTAACTTTAGCTTTCATTTGGTGACAGAGAAATTCTATCAAACCAGTGAGTTCGTAAGGGAATTTAAAGCAATCTAATATTAGTAAGAGAATATTCCAACTCACAAAAGTTCAAAGATTTCTCCACGTCTGATATTAATGCAGTGGCCAATGTACTAGAGGTGAAAAAATGTGTCACATGCTAAAAAACTGTGTAGTTATAGCTACATAATGATTATGAAACCTTTTTGTTCTGATTGAATTTATGCATGTTTTACTGTTAATAATCAATATGTAATAACTTTAGCTAAGAATTCCGATCTAACAGTAAAAGGGTTATAGGGTGGTAATACCCTAGATATAGGGAAGCCTTCCAAGGATTTAAAAACTTAGTAGAACTTCTGCATGAAACTTTGACCAAGACTATATCACCCATTAGAATATTTTCATCAATTGGGTTTGGGAGTGTTAGAAATGGGGTTTCTGGTTGGCTAGGGTATGAACCTAAGCCAGATAGAACCCACCACTCTAGTCAGGGTAAGGGAGTTAGACACCCAAGATAATCCCTGCTCAACCCCTTGGTAGCTTGGCAGAGCCGTCAGGCTTACCCCAGAGGCAATGTGTAAAGGGTTTGCGTAACACACATACACACACACACACTAGTGACACAGTAGGCACACCACAAAAGAGACTCCACACAAGGTTATATAAAAATATCTCATATATTGTTTAGAAATTACATAGACCATAATCACATAAATCCCTTTGCCAACTAGGCAATTGTCATGACATCACATTTAATGCATAAAGTAATAGGTTGCACAAGACAAATAAATACCCTTGCTGCACAAATAAGGCAAATCCTGAAACAATGCAAGGCAAAAACGACATACATTAGAGCACATCAGGGCCTAAAATGCAGGTTAGGTCAGACATAAATCCATAAATCATGGCTGCCTGGCATCTATGCCGGTCTTGAAAATGTGAGGAACACAACCTACATCACAACATTAGGGCATAAATATGAAGCAGTTAGGTAATAAACAGAAAACACATGAGTTACCAAACGTCACCATAAATACATAGGGTGCAGCTTTCCTGCACTCCTACTACACTTTATCTGGTTACTCTCATCCACAATGTGGGGCACAGAAGCATCTGTGCAGCTATTACAGGGAATATGGTGGTTTCCAAAGATTTCTTCGAACCCAGGGATCTGGGGCCTCCATCCAGGTCTCACTCCATCCTTACACCACGATCCAGTGCACCCAAGTATGCAGAGACATGGGGGCACATACTGTTGTCTAGTTTATCAGTGTGACCTCCCTCGGTCCCCCGTGTATTTACAATGAAATGTAGCCCCCCACGAACACACTGTGCAGCTGCTGAAAATCAAGGCAGACACTGGCCCTCAAAGTACGTTGCTGGGAGGGGGACCTCGTGTGGTCCACTCCCTTCACAGTGAAGTTCCAGGTGGCTGCGACGAAGCAGACACTGCCACGCATGCCACCTTCCTTCTGGCTGCAGCCCTGGCTTCCTCAGGGAGGGCGGGGCCAGCAACATCGGTGCTGGCCGTGCTGAGATTGGCTCCTTCCCGCCAACGAGCTACCCGGCCGCTCTGCCCTTCCTGGCAGAGTCTGCTCTTAGCCCCTTACTGAGAATCCAACGCCGTCTCTGGCCGTGGTGGAAGCCTCGCTACCAGTGAGCTTCACTGGTGCCAAGATGACCCGCAGCCCCCGGATGGGATCACGTGACATGAGACACTGGGGGAAGCTTGTGACCTCCTAAGCAATGCCGAAGGCCTCACTTTGGCTCCCCTTACACGGCTGTCCTGCAAAGCACAAGGGACACGCCGGTTCCGGGACAGCACCTGTTCATTTGTGATTCCCTGAAGAGGGGTGAATCTGCCACATGCTGATTGGTAAGGAGAAGCGATCAACGCTCGCTGAGGCGCCACAAATGAAAAGCGCTGCTCCGGTGCTAAAAGCCCATAAAGGGCTCTTGATGCTCTATATTAAAGGGTTAAGGGTCAGATGTATCAAGCATTTTTCCTGTTCGCAAACGGGCTCGATTCACAGAATCGTCCCGTTTGCGAACGGGAAAAAGCCTTTTGGGATATATCATCCCAAAAGGCATTCGCAAAATAAGGAATCGCAAAAATTGCGATTCCCTATTTTGCGAATGCATTTAAGGAATCGCAATTTGCAATTCCTTAAATGAAACGCAGGTAGCCAAAAATATTTGTAACCTGCCCCTAAGGAATCAAAAATTACCACCAACTTCAAGTTGGTGGTAATATGCGAATTCCATGAAAAATTCACTTTTTTGCATTTTTCAAGGTGCCATGTGGCGTACATACATGCCCTTAGGGCATATATGTGCACCACATGTGCTCACATGCATATTCCAGGGGTGCAACAGGGTGTCCATTTAGCAGCCTTGCACTCTTGAAATTTCATGCGCAATTTGCGAGTACCTATTGGGTACTCGCAAATTGCGCATGCAATTCCCATTCATTTGGCCCATAGGAATGAATTGGAAGCCATTCCTTATTTGCGACTCACAATTTGCAAGTCGCAGATAAGGAATATGTAGCAATTGCAAAACCTACATACATTGCATTTTGCGATTCCATAATATAGAATCGGTAAAATTTACTATTATGGAATCGCAAAATCCAATATTGATATATCTGGCCCCAAGTTCTGTCAGCCTCAGAACTCCATGGTGGTCCCACTGGCACAGAGAAACTGAGGGAGCAAGGTTCATCCAGCGAGCCCCTGGAGAACACTAGGTGTGGGGCACAGAGGGAGTTAGCAAGCAGCATACCAGCACTTAGTCACTTGTCAGAATGGCACTCCCCTCAACAACCTATCAGGCAGCAGGTTAGCACAGCAAAGCAAGTAGTCCAAAATGGTGTTTCCTCCTGGCAGCACAACAGTTCCTTCTGGCAATGTGCAGAATGTAGACCCAGCAGCTTTTGGTTACAAATCCCATGTAGTGTCTAAATTCATGGGGTCACAGCCCCTGTACTTATACCCACAAAGTATTTGTTCTGGAGGCACTTCAAACAACTTTTCAATCCCCAGCCCTGGCTCAAGACACACTAAAGGGGGGTGGAGACAGCATTGTTAAAGGCAGGCACAGCCCTACTCAGGTGCAGGTGACACCCCCTCCCACCACTCCAAATGCAGACCAGATCTATTCAGCCTGGCTATGAGTCACCCAGGAAAGGCAGGGCACACCGCAATCCCACTTGTGACTGTCTAGAGTGAATGCACATCCCCAGCTCTTGTCAGTATAAACCAGATGGTGAATAGGCAACCGGGCAGGACACAAACAGTCATGAGCACACAGAAATGCCCACTTCTAAAAGTGGCATTTCTTAAAATATCAATAACAAATCCGCTTTCACCAATAAGCAGGATTTATCACTACTATTCCAAACATATCTAACATGGACATGCTACCCCTTTCATATCAGAAATTAGCACTGAAACACATACCAGGGAATTCCCAATGCAGACCTATGAGAGGAGCAGCCTCCTAGTAGTGAGAAACCAAATAGGCCATTTGTCAATACCAGGATATGCCAAACAACAAAGGCACATGTCCTACCTTTTACCTACAGAGCACCCTGCTCGTAGGCCTCCTAGGGCCTACCTTAGGGGTGACCTATATGTAGTAAAAGGGGAATTTCAGATTTGGCAAACACATTAAAAGCCACGTGACTACGGCCGTAAACTGCACATGAAGGCCCTGCACCGGCAGAGGCCTGAGACAGGTTTGAAAGGCAACTTCTGTGGGTGGCACAAGCAGTACTACAGGCCCACTAGTAGTGCTTAATTTACTCGCCATGGGTATATGAGATACCAATGTACAAGGGACTTACAGGTCAATTAAAGATGCCAAACAGGTGCAGACCAATCTTACCAAGTTAACAGGCGAGAGCACATGCACTTGAGCACTTATCAGCAGTGGAAAAGTGCTCAGAGTCACAATACAAACAAAAACAGGTCAGAATAAATATAGGAGGAAGGCAAACAGTTCTGGGATAATCCTGCAAAAAGGGCCAGGTCCTAAGTGAGATTTGCAGCTGGAAAGCTGCACCAATTGGATCGCTGACTCTGAATCTAGCTGCATCAAGTTTATAGGCAATAACAAATATATTTTTTTCCAGCCAATGCTAAATCTGTGCAATAAATGTCATAACAATGTTGAAAAATGACTTTTATTATATGCTCAACCAAGCCACAATTGGATTTCTCTGTTCATGACCACATCAAACATGTGCTGACACATCCTTCCTGCTCACTGACTTTCTGGCAAAACGCTGATCATTAGCTGTTTAGCGTTACAAGTAGAAGCATGAGTTGAAGTATAGTAGAAGTGTGACCGCGCCTGCTTAGCCTTCTCTCACTGCTTTTGTTACTAATATGTTTTAAAACCCCAAAACACTTCCTGTGATTTGCAACTCTGGCTGTAGCCAGAGAATCTGACGCCGATCTACAACTCCCAGATGAGCAGTAAATGCAATAAACTGGCCTCAAACTGTGGCTTTGAAAGCTTCTCATATTATAGGTATCTTGGCTGTGCCTTTAATTTCTTGAACAAATATGCAACTAAATATGTACTAAATCTTCATGACCTCTCGCATTCCCAACATAGCGTCACATATAACAGCTGAATGATCAGACAAGCAGGGTGAGAAGTCAGTAAGCAAATGTCTGCTAATCCAAAGTGGACTTAGTAAAATGCTAGCCTAGATGCAGACAAATATTGCCCTGAAAAACACGAATAGCATCTAACCCTGGTATTATCTCTGAGCCAAAAATCAATGTGCCTCTGCTCAGCAAAGGCTACTGAATGCTGATACCATGTGAGGCGACTTCTCCTTCCATTCAATGATGGAGGCGTCAAGGTTCACTGAGTGCAAAAAAGCCAGGAAGTTGTGAAATCTGTAAATCCAGAAATATAAAGTAGAAAGGCTATCCCTAATCGCCCAACTCATAATATTATAATGATGCCAATTTAACATAGATGGTATCATTAATCCACCTAGAACGTGTCTCTGTAGTAGGAGAAATATAGCCTGAAGATTTTTGCTAAATTACACAGCCACTCCTCTGTGAGCAGCTGTTGCCAAAGAAAAAAATGCTGCGTCCACCCTCGGGCATTTAAGGTTGGTTTCGAGCTATTTTTCAAGTGGTTTTCTTTTATAGAGTGATCAACGGGTGCTGCTGTTTGAGCCAACTCATGACTGGATTATGCTTTGGCTGGCGCTCCAGACCATTTACATTAACACTATGAATTTTTTGCTAATCATGTTAATCATGTCATTTATATAATATGGCTCCCACAGTCTCAGACATGTCTCCTATTAAGCAATGCCAAGTCCATTTTGAACTGCACCATGCATCTAAAGTTTTGCTTGGCACCTCCTGCTCCAGCCTAGAGAGAAAGTCTCTTGCCCTCCCCTAACTATGTCTCCCCATCACTGACTTGGCTAGAGTAGCCTCCCATATGTTACAGGTCTTATGTCCCTTCCCTTACCCAGCCAAGCCATATAAAAACACCCTTTACCTCATCCAATTGTCACTGGGTACCAACGCTACTAATATACATCCATGCTGCTCGCCAGAGCAGGTAAGCATATTTATTACATTGGTCCCATGACTCAAATAACATATTAGATGTCTGGGTTACCTAATAAACCTCTATAAGGTGCTCATGTTCAGTGCAAACCTTGACAAGGAGCCATTAGTCATGTCATAATGATTTGGGCTCAAATATTGATTAAATCAAAATAATCAGTTTACTCCACCTTAACCTTCAAGAGTTCCGGGTCTCTTGAAGATATATAACGGCAAAGGATTACAGGAAAAGAATTAAAATTTATCGGCCCATAGCACCTCCATCCGTGCCTGTTTATTATAGAATCTTGTGTGCCAGCGTGTGTGTATTACAGTATTTTCTGCTTCATCGTGCCCCCTCCAATTGACATCTTGAGGCATCATACATTAAAAAACACCTCATTGAAATTTGTTGAACGCGGATGGCATCATTCATATGTCAGTTAATGTTGGAAAATTGTCCTACATGATTAGCTTTAACCTGCCAGCGCAGCTCTCTCTGCAAGATCTATTGTTACCAGCTCTTTAAAATGGTCATTGTGTGTGTTTTGGTTCTGGCCAGAGCACTATTTGTCTCTCACTTCATGCTGTTGCCTGTTTGCTGTTTCACTCTGCCTTCTTTGAAGTGCTTCCCTTGCAATGCACGAGGGACTACTTTTCATCTGAAAAGTACACTCAGTAATCACACTGTTTGTCAAATTTCATTGTTTATCTGTCATATGCATTCAATATAGAGAATAATTCTTTTTTGCTACTTTTCCCTGACCATAGGCAAAGCTTTAATGTGTTAAACAGCATTTGTGCACACAATGCATGCAAACAGCATGTGTGAACGCTTATGTTTAGATGTGTTAAAATATTAAAGCCAGATCTATTGTCTTTGCTAATGCTAGTTTATACAATAGGTGTCTTAGCTTCCCCTACTGAAGGAAAATTATAAATAATACAAGCTGGTTTTCCAGGGTATAGTTAGAGGTTGGACAAAATCATCAGCCAAAGAAAAAGATGATGGCTGTAAAAATGTATCGAATAAAATAGTCTGAGTCTAATATCTCTGTATAAAATCACATCATTTACTTGTTACAGCCACGATCTAAATTCACCTGTAATAAGAACATTTTGACACTTCTCGATTGTAATTAGTAATTACAAGTGAGTGGTGATGTCACAGCACAACTTTCTCGCACTGTCAAGTGAGAGCTCCACTCCCTTCCTGTCTGCAACCTAATCTGCCTGAGGAAGAAGACCTCCTACCTCTCAAGGACTGCTTCCCCAGTTAAAGCAGGGAAACCTACAACCATGTGTCATCAGCCTACCCACCCACCTTACTACATCACAGAATCCGTCTAGCTGCTGAGCAGGGATGTGGCAGCCAACCACCCGCCTGTACACACTCATTACAGAATGTCTGCTGAATGCAGGCCAACTAGAAAACGTCTGGGAGCAAAAGAGTAAGGGGCATAATTATGAAACGTTAACGCAGCACAGCAAGTCACCTGTAAGGTATCAGTTTATTATGTCATGCAGGGAAATTCCTCCATCAAGAACTGCCCTATAATGTTGATTTACCTTTGTACATACGCCCCATTTGTGTTTAATGAAATTCATGTCTGCCCCCACTCCATAAGAACCAACACAAAATTGTTTTAACTAATGTATTCAACAAGCTCTTGGATTTCTTTTGAAACAAAATCATCTCTATCTACAGCAACTTAGACCCTCAACTGCGACCGATTAGTTTCCCAACTCAACTTCCCATCACAGCTGATGAATAAACCATAACACCGTTGCCTACCATCACTGCAGTCAAATTCGCTGCTACCACGAACGCCATCCACTCTGGAGCTCTATCTGACCCTTGCCTCCACCAAATCTACAGCAAAGCATCCTACCATTCAGTGAAGCACAAGCACTCATCCTCAGTGCCTCCATCGATGCAGCTACATTCCCGGACATTTGGAAACATTCCACCATTATGCCCCTGCTAAAGAAACCATCTACTGACCCAGCCACGCTTTCTAACTATAGACCCATCTCCCTCCTACTATACCCAGCAAAGGTCTTAGAGAAACTAATCAATTGATGCTTCACCGACCACTTCAACAACCACCAGCTCCTCAACAAAAGCAGTCCAGAATCAGGCCTAACCACAGTACAGAAACAGCACTCATTGCTACCCACAGCTGACATCCGCATGATCCTTGACAGGGGAGACATCCCAACCCTCATTCTCCTGGACCTCTATGCAGCATTTAACCCTGTCTCACATCCCATCCTCCTCAGCGCCTGCATTATATTGGCATCCAAGGACCTTCTTTCCACTGGATCTGCTTCTTCTTAATTGATAGAACACAAGCTGTCAGCCTGGCCCCTTACTCCGTAGATCCTACAAACTTATTTGCGGAGTGCCTCAATGTTAATTGCCCAGCCCCACCTTCTTCAATGCATATATCGTCCCTCTAGCGAATATCATCTGTATACACAATATCAACATCCTCCTCTATGCAGATGACACACAACTTATTCTCTCCCTCTCAGACAGGACCCCCAAATACAAGAAACAAGTTCACAGCAAGCATGACCAGAGTTGTTAATTGGATGAAAGCCAACTGCCTCAAGCTCAACACCAGCAATACGGAAATAGTGATCTTCAGTAAGAACACCTCACCCTGGGACTCCAACTGCTGGCTGGCTTAAGTTGAACACACAACCAACAGCAGGGAAGTCAGAATAATTTGCAACAGCAATCTGGACTTGACTGCGCAATAACACCGTAACTGCATGCTGCTTCAACACCCTTAAGATGCTGAGGAAGATCTTCAAAGGCTCCCAAGCAACACTAGAAAACTGTCACTCAAGCCATAGCCACCAGCATGTTGATCTATAAGAACACCCTCCATGCGAGGATCACCAAGTGACTCACTAGAAGACTACAAACTATCCAGAACTTGGCAGCCAGCCTCATCCTCAACCTCTCACACAGAATGCGGATCACACCACACCTGAGAGAACTACACTGGCTCCCATTACACAAACGCTCTCAATTTAAACTCCTCACATACACACACATTCAAGGCACTACACAACTCAGGCCGTACCTACCTGAACATCTCCTTCCACCAATCACCCAGACACCTCTGCTCTGTGGGACTTCTACTCGCACACATCCCACAAATCCACAGAATAAAATATTATTCACATATAATGAGATTTTGTCTTCCCACCCTGAATACCATCTACCCCTTAATTAATTAATCTCTGCAGATCCAACAAACCAATGGTTCTAAAACAAAGTAAACACTATCTGGACAGAGGATATCCCTTCCTACTACCCTTTCTTAATGGAATATGGTGTGGCAATGCCTCATTCATGTCCAATGTGGTGCTAATATTACATCTTGTTTTCATGTGATGTTTGTGTGTGAGGAAGCACTTTATTGTTCCCCAGCTCCACATATCAGTCGAATCTGTCTGATCTAATAATGCAAAGATCTGTGGCACAAGGTGTTCCAGGTGTGGGACAAATCTTTTACTGGTCTTCTCCAGTCATTCCAGAAATCTCTCAATACTCCTCCATCAGGCCCTGTTCCTTGCCTCCTATTTTGTTTCATCCCGGTGCTTCTGGCATGTCAATCAAATGGCGGCTGTGTCTAATTGCAGTAGCTTTTGCATACAGATCATATCTTTTGCTAACACTTTTGTTTACTGTACTGCCCCAAAATTTCATTGCAGCTGACACCTTCTCACAGGAACCACACCAGTGGGTCCTTTCTAGGCATCGACATCCCTCCAAGCTCAAAGAATTAGGAGTGTTCTGTCATAATTTTGAGGAAATTATACAAATTATGTTTGGTCTTTAATACTGTTACTGTGATATGTTGATCTCTTTTATGTTGTGGTATATTTTTTTCACCTTTTTCAGATGCTACCAATGCAACATGAGTGTGTCCTGCAGGATTGAGTTCCAGCACCGGTTCAGCGGTCCCATATATTGTAATGCAGGGTCAGTATTCATGAAGCTATTAGAACCTCATGTTTGTGTTACGTTGTCATTACTGCATGAAGAAGTTTTCCCCTTGAGAACAGCCCTCGCCCAAACCAACCCACCACTTAGGGATATCCATCATACTCAGACACCTAGTTA
Source organism: Triturus cristatus (assembly GCF_964204655.1). NCBI lineage: Eukaryota > Metazoa > Chordata > Amphibia > Caudata > Salamandridae > Triturus > Triturus cristatus. The sequence continues at coordinate 177,140,646 of NC_140592.1, read as the reverse complement.
CCAACCTGAATGGAATATTCAGTCAGGAACCACAACTGCCACCTGTATTCTGGGAAATGTGCATAAATGGATCCACCTCGCCTCTTCCTGCAATGTCTTTTACAGGTCCCCAATGTGCATTAATCCATCCCTCAAAGCATTGACCCTTTTGAGGTTTTGTCATCTGGCTGCCTTCGCAGCTCTATTGTGGGTGTATGGAGGCCGAGTATGTAGTTCATCATAGTGGTCAACTGTAAAGTTCACTGCCTGCTCTGACTTGCGCTAAAATAAATTCCTCTTCCGCATCTACAGTGTAGTAGAGGCACTGAGAGTTTGGCTCCAGGACAACGTGCAGTAGAAAGGGGAAGGTGGGGTGGGAGGGGTCTAGCTGTTGGTTGTGTATAGGTACTTCAGATTGTGGGTGTTGTCTGCTGAATGTATGAATATTAACTAACTTGACTAGTTGGATATCCTCCGCCCCCGTATTCAGAATGATAAGCAACGCATATGTACTCTGTGTATCATTCCACCTGCAAGTTTTGGGCATGAAGGTAGGTAATACAATCATTAGGTTAATTAAGTGACATCACAGTTTATGCCTACCCTCCCATTACTTGCAGGCTTGAAAGAGGGCGGAGAAATCTTCATTTTTTGTGAGGTACATTTCTTTGAAAACGTATGCACAATAGTAAACAATAATACACGTGCACACTTTTCTAGTGCTTCCTATTTTGAATAAGGATTGGAGCGTATGTGTATGGTATCACATATAGAGTATAATGATACAAAAAGAAACTTGATGATGCTAGCCAAATAGTCAACTATTGTGACTCAAAAACATATCCACACTTTATAGTTAAACTACACAGGCATCATTACAAAACTCATGCTAATCCAAATGTTGTCCCAACAGGAGTTTGCACCTGGATCAGAGTTAAGAGTGATGCACAGATTGTGCACCCTACAGGTCTTTGTTCGCACACTTTTCACCATGTAAAACCTGGGAATGTTATACACATTGCGTGGTTGCATACCTTGGAATTTTGGAAAACCTGTGCTATTAGCATGTTATCCTCAATTTTGAGGTTGGAAACTCAGAATGGCCCAGTCATTGTGCACCTGGTTAACACTAAATGGCAGTATCTCAATGTACTGGCTGCCCAATTTTCACCCAGGTTTGTGGTGGATTCTGAAGGCGTTTGTAGTAAGGAAAGACTGTGATATATTTCTCAATAGGGGCCAGCATTTTGTCTCATGGGGAATCAACGTAACCATCGTTTTTTGTTTCAACTTTCTGCTTCTTGCCGGAGTAGCTGAACCATGATGCAAAACTATATTATTCAGGATACTCCTTAGAAATGTGAGTTTCTGATGATTTTCTTATGAAAGATGCTTGAATGTTATGTTCAGTCTGTTGACCGAAACACGTACCAGAACGCTATGCATCTGTTTATTATCAAGTGCATTGAAAGAGATTACCGCCCTGATTTCTTTGAGATAGTGGGCTAATTTTTTCATTGCAAATACCACATGAGTGTTTGCAATGCAGACGTCATTGGCCACCGTGTTATCTTTATCTTCCATGTGTAAACACCATGTAATGGTTGCTGCTTTCCAACCTTATTTCCGTTGACAAATTTCTCCAGGTTTTTCCAGGCGAAATGTGAAAATGATGACTGCTCTGTAATTTCCACAAAACCAGTACATGTCCTTAAGGGTTGTATGATGTCACATCACATGCTTTTACCCCGCAAGCCGTTACAACACAATTTCTTACCCCGACTTTCTGTCGGGTGCGCTGCAGTTTGGAATAGTATAATGTGCTATTCCAACTCCAGTCTGTGCAATAGTAGGGAAGGTGTTGGAGTTAAATCCACACCTTATACCCCCTACAGCAAGTCATTTTCCTTGTAATGGCATGCGGGGTAAAAGCATGCGGTGTAATGCATGCAATATGAAAATGTTTCCCATCCTTAAGACAATGGTCCTTATTGAAAAGCACAAAAAAGCTCGTGCAATGCCAATAAGTCTGGCTTTAATGTGATTCACACAGGCACACCCTTCACCACGCACTCACATGGGCAGAGGATTTTGCCTCTGGTGCACTGTGAATTGGAGCGAGACCCAAGAAAGAGCATCTGTTTCTGTGATGCAGTGGAACATGGGCACAGCCATTATTGCTTGGTACGAGGAATGATGTATGTGAGAGGAGAGATAGCCTGAAGCCGAGAACAAGATACTTAGGACAAGTGCCAGCAAGTGCATTTTGCATCATGTAATGAGTCTTAAAAAAGATTTCCTTTAGAGTTATTCAACTGGGATTTAACAGAAGCACACTGATGAGCATGTGTGTTATAGCTCTTCCTATTGCATTTGTCATGGAGTTCACTATTTTACACCTATTTCTGTTGCATTTATCGGAGTTCACAATATGATATTGACCGTTTGTAATAGAATATACATGATAGTGAACCTGTAGACAGAAAATCAGCACAACTAGGAGTAAATTATAGGTGACTGCAATTCTCGAGAGTGACATGATATTAAATGTGTCACCAATTAGTATTGCAATTGAAAAGCATGTTAATGACATTTACATTACTATCTAGAGTCAGCAGCCATGAGTGTGAGTAACATTAGGAGAATCAAAAACAGATTGCACCTTCTCTATGAGGGTAGGTATGCCTAAACTACTACTTTATTAGTAAGTCATATTATTTATTGTCGAATTTATAACAGTAAGGTGTTATTGGTCTTCCACTTTATGATCTCCATCCAAGGATGTTTTTAGTCAAGGTCTCTCTTTCAGCTGTCCCAAAATGTGGGTATGTATCCGAGTTGAATATATTGCATATGGATGTGTGCGAGTTATAATAATTTGAAAGTGTTGTGTAGTTTACTTTTGGTTTGTAGTTGAAAGAATAAATAAAGTTAGATGGATTTAAAGGTGGTGCGTAGTGTATCAATTGAAGGTATTACCAGAATTTTAGAATTTGTAATGTTTGTGCATTTTTACTTTGGCTTGTATATAAAGAATAAGTAACGTTTTCCTGTAACTATAACAGAGGTTTAACCCTTGGGTTTTTTTATTTGAATTTCAATGTTTGTTATTTTAAAAAAAATTAAAACCTGTTCTAAATCGTAGAGTTTACTGTCTTCAAGTGGAGTGTAATTAAGTTGAGTGTGGTACAGTAGAGTGGAGTACATTTTACTGTGGAGAGCTGTACAGTGGAATAGCATCCAGTGGAGTGGTGTACAAGGAAGTGGAGTTGCATACAAGGGAATAGAGTTCAATAGACTATCAAACACCGAAATATCATACAGTGGAGTAGAGTGGAGTTCCAACCAGTGGAGTGGCATACACTGAAGTTGCATAGACTCCAGTAGCGTAGATAAGAATAGCGTAGAGTGGAGTGGTATAGAGTTTAGTGGTGTAAAGTGAAGTGACGTAGAGTGGAGTGGGTTACAGTGCAGTAGCGTACAGTGTAAGAGTGTGCAGTGGAGTGGTGTACAGTGGAGTGGATTACAGTGGAGTGACATAGAGTTGATTAGCATAGTGTTGAGTGGCAGCATAGAGTGTAATTGTGTACAGTGGAATAGTGTAGTCAGGAAACAGCCGTTGCAATGCATCATTCACCATGCAATGCCTTTACCACTATTGCCTTTACCACTCAATTCTTTACGACGCATATGCCTTTATCATGCATGCCTTTAAAACTAAAATGTAAGGGCACGATTCACAGAACTAACTTAAGACAAAATCCTAAACTTACTACCATTTTCGTATTCACAGAAGGCACTTACTCATTTTGGTATTCACAGAAGACACTTACACACTTCGGTATTCACAGAAGTTAGGAGTCCTAACTTTAGGACTCCTAAAGGCCTTCTGTGAATACCGAAAGTCTTAAAATTAGGATTTTGTCTTAAGTTAGTTCGGTGAATCGGGCCCTAAGTGTACAACAGGTAAGTGAAATCCCATATATATATATATGTATGTGTATGAGTGTGTGTATATATATATATATATATATATATATATATATATATATATATATTCACTGAAAAAAACATAGATTTCAGGGACGCTACAGTTAGTTGGACATTTCCCTCATGCAAAACCATAGAAACTCCGCCGTTATAGTTATTTGAGCTAACTATAACTCGCGCCCCCGCAATGCACTGCTGTTGACTTCACATATTACATCATTCATGACATGGTCAGTAACATCACTGATGACATCACTGATGACATCTCAAATGACATCACTAATGACATCACTGATAACATGTGTCTTTGATACACTGTAAGGGTAGTACCTGGGCAAATTAATCTTACCTGTTTCCAAGTAGATATCAAATTAATAGTAATATATATTCACTTCTTTTTTTTAATGCAAAATTTAAATATTTTAAAATTTAGTAATAAGGTCTGTAAAAGAGAAGAAAACATTTTTCAAATTGAAATATTAAAAAACAGAATCAATTATTTAAACCGTAATTCTGAACATCTTTTCAAAAGGCCAAATGATGTTTCTGAAATCATTTGCATTGAGGATATCCAAAATAAACTTCTGAATTCATATTAATGCCTTCCCAATAGGCCGAATGATGTTTGTGAAATTATTTGTTGTGAATATATCTAAAATATACTGATTACTTCATGTTGACATCTTCTCAGAATTTTGGCATCAAAAATATGAAATATGAATTTATTTGGTAATTCATTAGGCAACCGAAATGCATACTCTAAATGTGCATCATTACATAGTGTCCATCCTTAATTCCATTTTAAATATACAGTATAGTGTCCAGATGTTGAAGTAGTTCCATTGTGGAAAACAATAGCCACTGTTTTAAAAGTTCTTCCTGAAATTGAAACTTGACCTGCCACAACATTTTTAATTTTGGTTTCCAATTTTATTCCATCTGCTCCACAACGCTGCAGCATTAAAATTATATATTGTCCACATCGTTCTATAAATAATGTTGACCACATTTCCGATTTGCACTGAGTACATTCCATATCTTGATTAGCTGATTTCACAAATTTGTTGAAAGACACTGTTTTGCAATTTGCTAATGTTAAATATATGAATCATTCGGTGTCTATTTTAGTACTAGATGAAAATGAACAGCTATCACATCTATGATCCCATCTGTAATGTAGTCCAAACAGATTTTCAATTTGTATACCTTCATCTTCTAATACAGCAAGCATAAACATAAGAAATTTCTGAGCATCTTGCTGTACATTCTGTTTAAATTGTTAAGATCCAGAACATATATCCAGAAGATTCCGCACATCAGAAGCAGTATGGACTTTCATTTTATCAGTTTTCAACTTCTCAAAAATATAATGTAACAAAGAATAAAATCTTTTTTCTCGATTATCCATAATTGCATGCTGTAGATTTACTAAAGAAAACACAACGTTGATGATTACATTAGCATAGCAGTTGATATCTTAACTATTTTGAAACTGATATCCTACAATACTAGCAACCGTTTGTATTAGATGGGGGTGCGCAGCTGAACGAGTCCAGTAGGTAAATAGTAGTAGAAAAATAGCTTTTTTATTTCGATTTTAATAAGCTCATCTGTAATAAAACTGTCATCGATGAGAAGAAAAGAAAGGAATCTCTTGATGCACGGTTGAGGATACAAGGGTTCAAGTGCAATACACTTAACTCTTTGAATATTTGGAAATTAGACAGTGATATAAAGTGGAGATAAAAGCCCTGATGAAGTTCCCGATAAGGGAATGAAACGCGTTGGCTGGACAGTTTTATAACAGATGAGCTTATTAAAATCGAAATAAAAAAGCTATTTTTCTACTACTATTTACCTACTGGACTCTCTGATCTGCACACCCCCATCTAATAGAATCTCTTCTGATCTGGAACACAGTGACGCCATTCAACGGCTGTTGGTGGGGTTGCTGCACAGTGAATTTAAGTATTGGAACTGGTGTGAGGTGCGGCATTGGAGGTCCGCCGTTGTTGCGGTTGAATATTAGCAACTGTGTTCTCTTCTATTTACTTTCCAGACTCATCATTCTTTTCAATTCTTTTTTTCTTTGCCATCTCAGTAAAATCTTTATCATATTTTCATTTTGGACGTATTAAAAGTTTTTCATAAATAGGATATTCACCTAAACTAGGAGAATAGAGTCTTTTTCACCTATTGAACTCTTTTACACAATTTATATCTGTACTAACCTTTTCTTCATCAAAATCAATCAAATACAATCCGGATAACGTTTTTTTCTCGCGACAATGCAACATATGCTATACCCTCCTTAAACACAGAACTTCCAATATTAGCCAAAGCATTGTCTACACTTAAACCTTGAGATTTATGAATAGTCACTGCATAAGCTAAGCAAAGAGGAAACTGTTTTCTACGAACATACAAATCTTTTACAAGCAAGAAACAAACAGAACAGCATCCAATCTGTTTCACCTCTTCAATCTGATCAAATTTAATCTTCAAAAATTCAATCCCATCTCTATTTGCATAACTAACAAAGTCAACAACTTTCCCCATTGCTCCATTTACTAATCCTTTCTCAACATCTAAATTATGCCGTAATATTACCCGGCAGTTTAGAGGTACATATAAGCTCTTTTCCAAACCAGCAGTCTTAGATATTGCTTTTTCCAAAGAGTCTAATTTTAACTAATTTCTCTGACAAAAGAATAGTTGCTCCTTCTTGTTCTATTTTATCAATAGCTACTGTTTTCTTTATCGGTTCATTCTCCAGTTTCAACAGTTCTTCATTAAATGTAGAGCATTCTTTCAGTGTTGGCATAAGGCAAATTATAGATTTCTTTTCTGCAATTCTTCGGTATATTGTTTTAGCTGCAACGTTTTCGTTTGGAAACAAGTTTCTTAGTAGCTGACTTTCTAAAGCATTTTTTCCATTCTTAGTTAAGACACCAATTCTAATATTTTGAAGAATATTTCCATAATCTTCATCATTTGCTTGTCACATGTTCTTGATAAGTTCCTTATATTTAAAATAACTCCAAATGTTCACATTCTTTCTATGTACCACCCAGACAGTTGTGCTCCTCATATTCTCACCTTGCTCAGGTCCCCCGCTTCAAATACCAGAGGCAAAGTGGCAGTTTGCTTACAAGGAAAGACTCTGTTGCTTGGAATGCACTGCCCCTTGCTCTACGTAATATTCAAGATCCAATAGTATTCAAGAAAAACTTGAAAACACACCTTTTTGCCTAAACGGATGATTTTACCCTTTGCTAGGCACCGCGCCGGGACACTTGTGAGTATCCGAGCGTGTTACAAATTAAAATAACATAACATAACATTTCCAATACTTCCCAAAGATTTTTTAGTGTCTTCATGAAGAAGGGTTTTAAAAACTGGTTGGCCTTTCACAGGTGTGAGTTGTAGTAGATCACCAAATACAATTACATGTTTTTCTCCAAATAAAACATCATAATCTGCTGCATCCTCAAATGTACAAACGCAAGCATTGAGTTGGAGACCATGCTTACGTCATCAGTTACCAGAAGTTTCATTTTCTTCAGTACTCTTGAAACTTTGAAACAAGATTCTCCAGATAGCTTGTGGTATTCCAACTTATTTTCATGTTCTACTGGTAACATAAGTAGACAATGTAAAGTAATCCCTTTAATGTTGTGTGCTGCTAACCCAGTTGGAGCAGTTACAACACAAGACATATGTGAATCCATTGCTTTCTGTAGAAAACTTGACAAACATTTAATCAAGACACTTTTCCCCGTTCCAGCTTGTCCACTGATATACATAAGAATAAGTCTAAATGATGTACATTGGCAATCATTCTTTTCATGCAGTAATCCATGTTGTATCTGTTGTGTAACTTGGTGATATATTTCTTTCTGTTCAGTATTCAGACATTCCTCCAAATTTTCCAAATCAAAATTGTCCTGTTGTGCTTGCTGCATCACTGTTTCCAATTCACTCATTGCTATTGCCGCTTCATTTTCAAGTATGGCTTCTCCTAGTGGATCTTGACTAGAGCAGAACTCTGACTATCTTGTGAACTATCTCTAGCAATTTTAGCTGCAATAGTTTTTTCTTGATTAATTTCTTCATTCAACATTTGGAGATGATTTGGAAAAATTATACATTCAATCCTATCTTTACATGCATTGAAAGAATCTTCATAGCAGTCAAAATCTCCAAGTAATTCCATTTCAGTCTGCCATGGTTTGAAGAGTTGCAGAAGAGCTAAATAGAAAAACTCTCTCTTATCTGGAGTATCACAACCTAATTTCCTGTGATTAATCACATTTCCTTTGGCATGCTTTACCAAACATCCATCAGATCCAATTACAGCATATTTTCCTTCCTTTATTTTCTCTGTAACATTTGTTTTTAAACTATAATGTTGCAGTATTTCATATAGACATATGTTTTCCAGGTATTGACTTCTATTTGGATAGTATGTATACAACATATTTAATTTCAGAATATCTGTACTTTCTGGTTCATTCAGTGCCAAGTATTCAATTTCGTGTACAGCTTTCAAAACTTGTTTTCGTGCTGCAGCAAGGCCTAGATTTATCCAGATGCTTCCTCTTGACTTTGAATATAAACTTACAGATGTCAATCGATCCGAACATTCGTAGGATTCAATTTCCCAATGTGAAAGCATCTTCAAGCTAAAGCTGTACAATTGTTTGATAAGTGTCTTCTCCTGTGAAATTTCCTCCCACATTCCTTTCAATTCTGTCTTCTCAGACTTGGTAATATATGACGTGACATAGCGAGCAACAGCAATTGAGTTATCTGGAACATATTGTATGTCCATATTTGCATTCCACATCTTCAAAATCACTGGATTGTAATCATTAATGTACTTCGATTCTTCTGTTCTTTTTATATTATAAGTATTTTTGGGTGATTTTCGAGTGATAGTATGCCTCACTGCTGACATAAAACTGTTCACTCTTCCTTTGGAAATTACTGGACGTGGAAAGCCAAATTGACATTTTGTGTAAAATGTATCCTTTGACTTATATTTCCGTCGACAATATTTTCCACATTGATGACTCTGAAACCGTAAAACTTGCTGTCTTAAGATATTTTGTCCTCCTGTTTTCGGAATTGCACAGGTAACATACTCTTCAATAAAAGATAAAACAGTCTCATCCGAATCAGTTCCAAATTTGGATGCATCCTTGGTCCATAAAAGCATATGTATATGAGGAGCACCTCTAGCTTGGTATTCTTTTCTCGCCAATAGGTGTATTTTTTTTATTACAGATGAAAGACATCATAGCTTCAAATCTATGATTAAAATATCTGCATACATTTACAGGATCTAGGGAACACAGTTCTCCAGGTGTCTTCAATTCAATATTTTCTATATTTGAATTTGCTTCTCATAGAAAATCCAGTAAATCATCCCATGTGTACTCAGCACAGCTAAGTGTAACAAACCAGGTAGGAGTTCCTAAGTTTCTTAACATACATTTGAATTCCCCATGATGTCGATACCAATATTAATTAGTGCCACGTTGACATGCCATCAAATTCATTAACTGTGATTCTAAATGTTCGTCTCTTTCTTCAACTTTGTCCATAAATTCCTTTGCAGAAACATGTGAAAGATGTGTTACAGTTTTTAATATATGGTTGACTGCATATGAAAGTGCAGACAGATCACTCTCAAATAAAAGATGAAACAAATATGGAATACACTGACGAAATATTGGTTCTTCTGAGTATAGTCGTAAAGTACTATATTCTGAAGCTGGACTGGTCGTTCATCATATCATCCACCTTTTCCAGTAGGGATCAGCTGTGGAAAACAACGAGCTTCCAAACTTTTTTCCCACACACTCATGGGAGTTCCTTTTGCTTTTTTCATCTGGAACTTTTCAATAGTATCTCCTATCAGTTCTTTTGAATGCAGAGGGTGTATAGTATAATGTTCAACAAGAAAGAAACAGAAATAGGCGCACTCCGTGTTTTAAGCAGGGTAGTTCAATTAGTCAAGTCGCAGGTGCAAACGAGTATGTCCCCCTGGGTTGGGACTCAATGAAAATAGAGTAAGCACACTCCTGGATGGGGAGGGTGTCACTCGTTGCACTCAAAGAGAGAATCAAAGTTCTCCTTGTCCAAAAGTTTAGTTCCAAACACTGAAACGGTGATTCAGAGTCAATTAAATTTATTTATGACAATCTTCCAAAGATGTAGAATTATCATCATTCTATCAATCTCGACTTTATCCATTAATCAATTGCCCAATGCATTTCGGGCCGTTCAAGCCCTTCATCAGGGGCGGCACTGTGGAGGAGACAAGGGAGCAGCATTCATTTATCACATTGTACATAGGTTAAAATGAGCATGACAAATTAAAGCGTAAAATGTGTAACAAGGTACGGTGAACAATAAAGTTGTGTGAATCGGGAGTGAAAAAAACGGGTAATACAAACGAACATATTCAAATAGCAGTGGGTTTCAGTTGCGTTAGAAACCATCGGGTATAATGGCGTTAATAAAGTGAATTCAGGTGATGCTACTAACTATTAAACGCGTGGTGAAATTAAAGAGTTTATTAATGACGAATAGCATGTTTGTTCGTCATTAATAAACTCTTTAATTTCACCACGCGTTTAATAGTTAGTAGCATCACCTGAATTCACTTTATTAACGCCATTATACCCGATGGTTTCTAACGCAACTGAAACCCACTGCTATTTGAATATGTTCGTTTGTATTACCCGTTTTTTTCATTCCCGATTCACACAACTTTATTGTTCACCGTACCTTGTTACACATTTTACGCTTTAATTTGTCATGCTCATTTTAACCTATGTACAATGTGATAAATGAATGCTGCTCCCTTGTCTCCTCCACAGTGCCGCCCCTGATGAAGGGCTTGAACGGCCCGAAATGCATTGGGCAATTGATTAATGGATAAAGTCGAGATTGATAGAATGATGATAATTCTACATCTTTGGAAGATTGTCATAAATAAATTTAATTGACTCTGAATCACCGTTTCAGTGTTTGGAACTAAACTTTTGGACAAGGAGAACTTTGATTCTCTCTTTGAGTGCAACGAGTGACACCCTCCCCATCCAGGAGTGTGCTTACTCTATAGTATAATGTTCACACATTTTTTCTTTTCTTGAATTCTCCACTTTTTCAATTTGTCCACTTGAAATATCTGTTTCATCTTCTAAAGTCAGTTCTTCTGCCTCTACTTTTACACTTTTATAGTAAATATTGTTTTGCACCAGATATAATGTAGCCTTTTGGACTTTCCTCACATCTACTAACTCTTGCCATATTTTCTGACTTTTTGTGGGTACACCATTAACAAGAATGACTAGAGGTTCAGTATCCTCTCTTTCTACACCAACAGTTTCAACATTTTTCTTTAAAATCTAAAGGTAAATACACAACTCTTCCTTTTAAACCTTTGTAGATCAGTTGGAGGCAACTTACCCGTTTTAGGCTCCATACGAATTATAGCCTAAAAAGGGTGCACAGATTGAATAAGGATTGCCTCATATGTATTTAAATCTTTAAGTTCAGGCGGTATAGCAACTAATTCTAAGTTATTATGGACAGCACTAGCTGGCATTTTGTTTTCTTCTAATTTATTGTAACAATATTTAAAAATACATTGTACAGTACCTAACTCAAAACGACCTTCCACAAACAGATAACCAGCAAATTCTTTTAATTTATCAATGTTTTCCTTTTCACTTTTAAAAACACATCTACATTCCTAGTTTGAATTTTATAATGAGTATGGCAAGAACAAATACAAACATAGTTGGTATTTTCACCAAACACTACTTTAAACTTTGTTGTTTCTTTTTCAAACTTCACATCAGTACTATCTTCCATCTCTTCTTCAACACCAACACTTATCAAACTCTCACTTTCTCTACAATCCTCTTGACCAGAAAAGAAACGTAACTCTATATCATCACAAACTTTTTTTACATCCAACACTGAACCATGCAAAAGAGATACATTAATTTCATTTAAACATAATGCAGGACTTTTCACATAGTATAATCTTCTAACTAACTTTCGCATGTCGGAATGATGTACTGCTAACATTCTTAAATGATGAAAACGACTTTGACACACTTTCCTAGAAAGGCAAGCCAGAGAATGACCTTGCAACCCTGTATATTTTCTCACTTTGCAAGGATCTAGTCCTTGTAATATCTTAATCTTCTGTTTGACAGTTTTTCTTCCATATTCTCTTAAGAAACCAAGTAAAATATCAATAGATTGTTGACTTATCCTACAAATACTACTACAATCCCATGTAAAAACTGGAGCCTGGGTACGTCTCCCTTGAACTTCCTCAGCTATTACTTGTTCAACATTTCTAGGAACTATCTTTTCTTTTTCAATCGGAAAGCCATTTTTTACTTCATAAGAACGACCACAGGTATCAACTGCATGCAGTAATCTATTTTCTTGAAAATAACTTTCCTCATTAAAAAAAGGTTCCGTACTAGAAATATGCTTCCATTCCCTGGAAAATATTTAACAAAAATTTCTATTTACAATTTTTTTCCTTTTACATTTGTCCTTCATACGCTGCATTATTGTATTTAAAGACTTCAATCTTTTTATAATTAAGATAAATCATTTTCTTTTCAGTTCAAAGGCTTTTTCAATTTCACTTAGAATCTCCTTTTTTTGTCTGTAAAACGCTGATCTCCTTTTATATATTTTACATTTCTTTAGTAAATTTTGGAGTACTTTACTTTTATAGATTCTTTTTCGAATTTCTGAAAATAGTTTTTTCCTGCTTCCAACATAATTCTTTTCCCGATAATACAATTTTCCACTTTTCTTTACATTTTTCTTTTCCTTTTGTTTCACTGTCCTTGTTGCATCTGTCTGCTTTTTATTTTTAAAATTAGAAACAGTTTTTACAAATTTTTACAAAAAATCTTTACTTCTCTTACAAGAACACTTTTTCTTTAAAGATCCATGTTGTAATTGATCTAATTCCTCTTTCCCTTTTTGTTTTAAATAAACCTCTTTTCTGTGTTCTCTTTTTCTTTGCTCTTTTCCTGTCATTTTTACTCTTTCTTAAAAATTATGCAAAATATCTGTAAAATAGGAAAGGTTTTGAAAACAATTTAATATAATTAAAATAATTATATATCAATATTCACATATATAACTATAAAAATACATAGAAACAAACTAGATCAATGATTTCAGCAATGGAACAGTGCTACCTGCATAATTGTAGTAGTGTATGAGTAGTGTGAAAGATACTAGAGCACAGCATTAATAGTACACATCTAATTATGGAACTGCATGGTAACAACCTCTATCATTCCATGAATACATGGCTAGTGACTAAAAGATTACAATACTACAAGGAGAGTGCCTGAGTGCATTTATAAGTGCTTATATATTGATAGGATAAGTAGATAGTGCTGCATGGGTGATTGGAGAAGTGTATAAGACTGACAAGAGGATTCCTACACCGCATAGGTACTAACTGGATATTTACAGAAGTGTACCAATAGTATGTAGCTGGTTAAAGGTCTGCATGGATAGTGTACAGAATATTATAGTTCTACTTGTATCAGTGGCTAGGCCATTCCATAAGTGTACATGACTAGTAACTGGAATGATTACAGTGCTGCAAAAAGAGTGCATAGTGAATTTATAAGTGCTTAGGTATTCGCGAAGTGATAGGATAAATAGATTGTGCTGGATGGATGATTGGAGAAGTGCATGGGACTGATAAGAGGATTCCTACACTGCATAGGTACTAACTGGGTATTATATCAATAGTATGTACCTGGTTAGACATCTGAATGCATAGTGCACATAATATTGTATCTATAGTAGTGTTAATGGCTAGGCCAGTCCATAAGTACACGACTACTAACTGGAATGATTACAGTGCTGTAAACAGACTGCATGTTGAAATTATAAGTACTTAGGTTTTGGTGCAGTGATAGGATAACTAGATAATGCTGGATGGGTGATTAAAAAAGTGCATGTGACTGACAGCACGATTCCTACCCTGCACAGGTATTAACTGTGTATTAATAGCACTGTACCAATAGTATGTAGCTAGTTAAAGGTGTGCATAGATAGTGAACAGAATATTGTAGCTGTACTTGTCTAACTAGCTACCCAATTCTATAAGTACATAGCTACTAACTAGAATGATTACACTGCTACAAACAGAGTGGATTGTGAATTCATAAGTGCTTAGATATTACCGGAGTAATAAGATAAGTATATAGTGCTGGAAGGGTGATAAGAAAAGTGCATGGGACTGCCAGCATGATTCCTAGACTGCATGGGTACTAACAGGTTATTTATAGCTATATTTGTCTTAGTGGCTAGGACATTCCATAAGTACATAACTACTAACTAGAATGAGAACAGTGCTGCAAACAGAGTGCATGGTAAATTTATACGTGCTTACGTATTGGCAGAGTGATAGGGTAAGTAGATAGTGCTGGATGGATGATTGAAGAACTGCATGACACTGACAGCAGGATTGCTAAACTACATGGCACGCAGAGGGAGAGCTGCGTGCCAGCTAACAGAGAAACAGCTGTGAGCCAAATACTATAGTGAAAAGTACGGGCCATCACCTTGCAAAGAGATAGCTACAATCGCTAATGTTGGAAGAGGGAGCATGAAGGAGATATCGCGCAGACAGAACTACAGTATATTTCCAATGTTGGCTTGCAGAGGTACAACTGCGGGCCTGACGGCTTGCAAATCATGTGGGAAGGTGATATGGGGAGAGGAAGCGTGAAGGTGGTATCCCGTAGACACACACCTGCGGTATATTTCCAGTCTTGGTTTGTAGAGCTACAACTGCGGGCCCGACGGCTCACAGATGAAGAGCTGCGAGCCGACTAGTGGTACGCAGGCGGAGAGTTGCGAGCCGGCGGGCTAGCTCATAGAGTAAGAGGTGCAAGCCCACAAATAGTTCGCAGAGAGAGAGCTGCGGGCCGCGGGATGGCTCATAGAGCAAGAGCTCCAAGTCGACTGACTGACTCATAGAGGGAGAGCTGCCACCCGTCGGGTCACAGAAGGAGAGTTGCGGGCCGGCTCACAGAGGAACAGCTGCAGGCGAACTGGTATAGGGAGAGGTGCCGGCCGTCGGCTTCCAAACCAATAGCTGCGAGACCGTGATGTGGAGATAGGGATCGTGAAGAGGTATCTCGCAGACAGAGAGTGCTGCGGTATATTTCCAGTGTTAGCTTGCAGAGATACAACTGCGGGTTGGCTTGCAGAGAAAGAGCTGCGAGCTGAACAATGCTTTGCAGAGAGAGAGCTGCGAGCCGGCGGGCTAGCTCGTAGAGAAAGAGCTGCAAGCCCACCAATAGTTGGCAGAGAGAGAGCTGCGGGCCAGCTGGCTGGCTCATAGAGAAAGAGCTCCAAGCACACTGACTGACTCATACAGGGAGAGCTGCGGCCCGTCGGGTCACAAAGTGAGAGCTGCGGGCCGGCTTGCAGAGAAACAGCTGTGGGATAACTGGTATAGGGAGAGGTGCGGGCCGTCAGTTTCCAAACGGACAGTTGCGGGACAGTGATATGGAGAAAGGGATCTGGAAGGAGATATCTCGCAGACAGAGAGAGCTGCGCTATATTTCCAGTGTTGGCTTGCAGACATACAACTGCAGGTTGGCTCGCAGAGAAAGAGCTGCGAGCTGAACAATGGTTTGCAGAGTGGGAGCAGCGGGCCGGCGGGCTGGCTCGTAGAGGAAGAGCTCCGAGCCGACTAGCTGGCTCGTAGACAAACAGCTGCGGCCCGTCGGCTCGAAAACAAAGATCTCCGGACAGGCTCGCACAGGAACAACTGCGGGCCTACTGTTATAGGGAAAGATACGGGTCATTGGCTTGCTAATGCATACATGCGGGACAGTAATGTGGAGAGAAGGAACGTGAAGGGGATATCTCGTAGAGAGACAGCTGCGGTATATTTCCAGTGATAGCTTGCCAATGTACAACTGCGGGCCCCACAGCTTGCAGAAGAAGAGCAGGGAGCAGACCGTTAATTCGGTGACGGAGTCTTGCGAGCCGTTAGACTAGGTCATAGAGGAAGAGCTACGAGCCAACTGGCTGGCTCATAGAAGGAGAGCTGAAGAGGGAGAGCTGCAGGCCAGCTCACAGATGAACAACTGCGGGCCTACTAGCATAGGGAGAGGTGCGGACCTTCCAGTTGTAAAGAGATAGGTGCGGGACAGTGATGTGGGGAGAGGGAGCGTAGATGGGGTATCTCGTAGAGAGAGAGCTGCAGTATATTTCCAGTGTTGGCTGCAAGAGGTACAACTGCGGGCCCGAGGACTCGCAGAGTGAGACCTTATTCCTAAAACCATGCAATCTTTCAAATATATGTCACGTCACTTTTGTACCATTAAAACTGATTACGACCTTCTCTTTATGCTACACATCCCACAAACCTGTCAATAAAAGTATAACTACTATTTTCATACTAGATAAAGCTCTATCACTTAATTTTTACAAACAATACTGTTGGGTGCACAAAATGGGCGTGGAAGATAAGGAAAGTTAACGGAAGTGTAATTCCTAAACTTTTATTGTATTATTCCTTTAATATACGTATATTCATGGCTTTAAGTTATTTGAAAAAAATGGCAGGTGTCTGAAATGGGTAGCAGTGTTCAGCACCGGTAAGACTCGGTCCACTTAAAGGCCTGCATATATTCAACATAGAGACACAACCTAACAATTTTCATCACTTATAATCACAGTTAGTTTACTAGTGTGAAAAAATCGTACAGAAAATTTACCAAGAACATTTTTTTTCTTTTTTATCTCTCACACATTTATAAAATATCTCTTCAAACAAACGCCCCTCTCCACCTTTATTTCGTAGGAACAAGCAATAAATAATCCCTTTAGCAGCATCTAGTCACTAACTACTAACACGGTGCAGTGTACCCAATTATAAACCACAAACACTGTTTAAATTATATCTCAAAGTATCATCAAATGATTCTAACCATGCATACATACAGAAAACAATGTGCACGTTTACTTTGTCCATTTACTCTCCATGTATTCTGTGCACATTCTGAACGGGTTCGCAGTATAACACCTGTCTTCACTTATATTCAAATGTACCTCACAATATAAAATATAACATCACAACCTATATATATGTAATGTTTCCAACATAACACAGTGCAGTTTTATACCATTAAAACTGATTGCAACATTCTCTATATAGTACAAACCCTACCAATATGGCAATAAACTTAGAACTGCTATTTTTATAATACGAATAATACGAAGAAGTGTATTAGATTATTTTTATAAACAGTACCGCTGGGGGCACAAAATGGTGGTGGGAGCTGGACAGAATAAATAAAGGTGTAAATCGCAAACTTTTTATGCATCATTTCTTTACTATACGTATATCAACAGCTTTAAGAGGAAAGAAAAATTTGGCAAATGTTTAAATGGGTGGCGGAGCGCAGTAGCGACAAGACCCAGACCACTAAAATGCCTGCGTATATTCAGCAGACAAACACACTGACAATTACTTCACTAATAATCAAATTTACTTTAGAACAAAATCGTACTGAAAATATACACAGAACATTTTCATTTATTTTTTATCTCTCTAATATTTACAAAAAGATTTCTTCTGAAGAAACACTCCCCAAAAAATTCCATTTGATAACAACAACAAAATCCAAGGCCTCCCAGTAACACACCAGTCTTCACTGATATTGAACTCTACCTCTCAGTATAAAAAATGAGACCACAAATTGTCCACATAACTTTTCTGGTTTTTGTTCCATCTCTGTTAAGTTAATAACACATGAATTTTCTACTCTCACCCCTTCCCCATTATTTCCACACTAAGCATAATTTAACTTACGTTCGTGGTTGGTATGCAGATTCCAAATGTCACAAACACGTGTATTTCTTTCTTTGTCAAACAGTACATGTAATGCACCGCTCTCATCAAGAATGGAACCAGTAATGGCACAATTTCCCTGTTGCTCCACACATAAATACATGTAAAGAACAAATCAGAATAGTTCCTTGATTTTTTCAAATTGCAAAACTTCTCTCTGTTGGTTATTTTTCAACTTTCTATATCAACAGTTTAAAAAAAAAATTAAGAACACATACAGATGAACGTATTCTATCAACATACTTTATTGAACATTCTACGACACCTGCAGGTTAGAAGTTCATCATTTTTTCAAACCTACCGATATTTTTTTGCAACATTTTCTCGAACATTTAATGCACCTGGAGGTTAAAAGTTCACCATTGTTTTAAGTTCGTACAGTGCCTTCCGAATGCAAGTAGCAGGTGTGGTTGAACTGAGCAAATGTTATCCTAACATGTGTACTCCACGTTGGAACTGCTTTTTATTAACCCATGACAAGGATGCTTTTCGACAAACTAATATGCACCCTACTTTTTAGTAAACAATGCTTTTCATCACCCAAATAGTTATGCTTTTGTATGAGACTAAAAACTAGTTACGCATCTTTAAACATATCTCTTATTCTACGAACGGAGTGCATGAGCTACAGACATCTATCCATATCTTCCAGCTATACCTTCAAAGTGCTAGTGTGGATCGAAGGACACACATGATGACTGTCATGCGTGCTGAGACCCAAAATGGACACTTGCCAAATACTCACCATGCAGAACCTGGGGCAGTGGCACGTGCTCTCCTGAGCAATGCAGTGGCATTTTCTGAACCAACAATTATGTTGTTTAATTTCGCAAGATTGTGGTTCAGGGCTGCATATGCAGTGAAATTGGTCAGGGATTGTGAGGTGAGAAAATGGGCTCCTCTATTGGTATGCATATCAGCTAAACCTGGTCCCTAGAACCAAGATGACACGGAGTGTCAAGGGTTAAGATCTGCCACAAGGAATGCCTCACCTGAATTTGCACTACTCAGGGCCTGATGATAAAGCATCCTCTGGTACTCTGAGACTTGATGCAGTGTACATAAATACTGTTGACAAAATGCATGTCACAGCCTTTGGCTCAGGCAGCCTTCTTCCATTTCACAAAGCACTCACACAGTTTTCACTGAAATCTCCCTATAGGTTGTCTCCTGAAGGTGCTAGCTAGAAAATACATCCAAAGTCACATCCTAGAGGGCGTGAATGTGTAGGGAGAAGGCAACACTTGCAACCAACAAACTCACATGAAAACTGCCAATACTCCAAATAAACTTATTAAGAGTTTGGCGGTCCCATGGACCGCTGTATTGGTGGTGGCATCCCGAGCGCGGTGAGCTCAGAGGCCCAACCGCCATATTACGAGTTGGGCGTATAGTCTTTCCCAAGACCGCTACCGAACTGCTGACACTGGCAGCCAAATCAGCGGACACGGAGCAGTCCTATGAAGCTGTGGGAGGCTCGGACTGCCAATGAAACTGCCCACGCAATTAAGAGTTTCCTCACAGCCGGCGCGACCGTTGCAGTCCAACCACGACATCTGAGATGGCGGAAAGGGAGGGATATAAGGGCAAAACACCCTTCTACTCCTCTTCTAGTGTCATGGAGCCCATCGTGCATGTCGTGCTGCTGCTCTACCTCCTTGACCACCTTCAAAAACCCAGTCCGTTGCAGACGAAATCGGTGGTCAGTCAGACAACTACCTGTTGCCATATACTCCTCAGCAAAACGATGTACCGCCATAGACCAGGCAATGGAGGTGGGGTCACAAACTTATTTACACATATACAGGGACCCTGTCTGAGATTATTTCTCATCAATCCTCCAAAATACATCTGTAGGATGGCCGCCTAGGCCAAAACACCGGTACTGCACAGCCACACTGTACACAAATGGACATCTGCCTGCAAACTATATACAGCGATAATGTTGTGTCCATTATTTTATGTTACACAACTCTACCTCCTCAACAAGATCACACCTAGTAATCTCTTGACACACACAACTTTTGCCATGTCTCACTTGTCTCCCATGCCACTTCTGATCTTCACTTATAAAGCAGGTCATCATTTGTAAAGTGTTGCTATAGTGCCATTGAACTGACTACAACTGTCATGAGGCCTTGGGATTGTAACTCTAACCAAGATGATACACTCTTTTTGCCCCTTCTCACTTGTCTCCCATGCCACTACTGTTATTCACTTTTAATGCAGGTCATTATTTGTCAAGTGTTGCTACAGTGACATTGAAATGAGTACAAATACCGTTAGACCTTTGATGGTAAATCTAACCAAGATGATACACTTGTTTTGCCCTTTCTCACTTGCCACTACTGATCTTCACTTATAATGCAATTTATCATTTTTCAAGTGTTGCTATTTTGACATTGAACTGACTACAACTACCATGAGGCCTTGTGTTTGTAACTCTAAACAAGATGATATACTCCTTTTGCCCTTTCTCACTTGTCTACCATACCACTTCTGATCTTCACTTATAATACAGGTTATCATTTGTCAGGTGTCGCAAAAGTGACATTAAACTGACTACAAATACTATGAGGCCTTGTGATTGTAACTCCTAAACAAGATGCATTAGTAAATGTGACACCCTCACTCACTGTTTTCACGTTAAAGAAACATCTGTATGGATATATCAGTAAAGTCACACACACCTTCTCTGCTACAACTTTCTATTAGACTCTCACATATCACCCACATGAATAGGCAATGCCAGTCAATGGGACTTCATAGAATCAGTGTGAGAACCATTTTAAGGGCACAATGTAAACACTCTCTACAGGATATCTATGCCTCTGTCAGGAGGAACCCTCAAAGACTAGGGCCCTGGGGAACACTACACTTTGAACATGTCTGACAAACTCCTTGGGCACTGGATCTGTGAACTGAAGTATATCAAGGACAACCTATTGCATAACCAAGTTCCATGCATGTGTAGGCAATTGCTAAGGGCAACTTAGGAAAGCACACACAGTACATACAGCATTCGGCACACATCTAGATGAAGTAGCTGTATGCTACACACTGCAAAACTAAGCAAAGGGATAACAAGTTGACACCCTCCATGTGTGAATACACAAATATCCAACTTCAACACATCTGACACACACACAACCTACATCATAGCAAGCTAAATGACGTTGACAGTAGCCAGGCCAAAAGGAAATACTTATTACATAAAATGTCACTTAATGCAATGTCTGCCCCATCTGGATTTCAGCCCACATAGACATCCATCCAACATTTACCCTTGTCCTTTCTAACTCCAGCACTGGCTCGAAGGGCACATTATACTAATTACTTAAACTGGATCAGCAATCAGGGATAAAATAAACACAACTTTACTGACACATCATTAACTATACTCAAATAGTCAGAAAAATAATGGCATTACCATTGTCTACAAATATCTGAAAGTCTTTAATAAAAGGATGAAATTATTCATCAAATAAAACATAGGCCAATGGCTAGTCCATAACGTCAGAAATGTGCTGCAGCACAATGCTGCGCTAAGCACTTGCACTATCGGACACTGCCAGGGAACCTCCTCATGAAGGGGCATCCATTGGGCATTGTGAACCTTGAAGATGATACTTGGGAAGGGGGTCAGAGGTTTAGGGAGGGGTGGGTTTATCTTTGGAAGGGGGCTTCGGGGGTTTGGACTTTTTGGGGTTGGGTTTTAGTTTGGAAGGTTTTTTCTTTTTTCTTCTTTTTTGGGCTGGTGTCAGGGGGTGGGGAGGCTGTTTTTCAGGGGTGGAGTGGAAAGTGGAAGGGATGGGTTTGGTTGGGAAGATGTTTTTGGGACTTTGAGAGGGGGTCAGGTGTCAGAGGATTAAGGCCAAGGGCAAACAAGAGAGATTAATGGGGAAAGATAGGGCGTTTGGTATGGAGTTCAGGTTTAGAGGAAAAGGGAGTGGAAGAGTGTGGTGGGTCTGCTGTTTGCACTGTGTGTTGTGATGGTGGATGTTGTGTGGGTGACTGTGAGCATATGTGTGTTTTGGGGTGTGGTGTTGAGGATGGGCTGGGTGTTTGGAGGGATCTGTGTGTGTTGCTATGATGTTTGTGGGTATGAATGTGTCTGTGGAGGGGGTCAGTGTGTGTTGATGTGATGTCTGTGGGTATGGATCTGTCTGTGGAAATGTCTGTGGCTGTTGCTGTGATGTCTGTGGGTGTGAAATTGTCTGTGGAGAGACCAGTGTGTGTTGCTGTGGTGCCGGGGGGTATGCTAGGTATGGTGGGGAGGTTAGTGGCTGCTGTGGGCCTGCATTTCTGAGTTTCTTGGATATCTTAGATGTGTGTGGTGCTTGGGTCTATTAAAGTGTTGGAAGTTTGGGATTGGTGGAGGGCTGCCGTGTGGGAGGAGACAAGAGCCTGAAAAGATCTCTGTGGGACAGATATGCCAGTGTGAATGCCTTCCAGGAAGGATACCACCTGGGTCATCTGGGTGCTTACCCTCTGAATGGCATTCAGCACTGCAGTATGAGCCACAGAGATGCTACTTGGGAGGTCACTCAGGGCAGCAGGTCTAACAGCAGCAGGGGCTGAGGTGCCTGCAGTGAAGGAGAGCCCTCACTCTTAGGGGAGTGGGAACGGGCAACTTGTGGGGGGACAACATGGAGGGTGGCAATGGAACAGGAGTAGCGGACAAGGACTTCAGAGTGTCCACTGGAGGATAACTTAGATGATGATACAATATTGATGTTGTCCTCCAGGGCACTCCTCACACCCTTCTGGTTACGGTGTCCCTCCGTCTCTGACGTATCATGTTCAGAACTGCCGTGACCAGCTGTATCCTCACTGACTTTGGCCCCATCTCCTCCGCTTGCCCCGGATGTTTCTTAAATGACAAACAGAATGGGTTTATTGCAAATGCAGTTCCACACCTGATCATCACAAATCACCAGAAAACATTAAAGAAGTCCACCTATCACACCACCTTCATGGTTCACTCCATAGGCTTCCAGGTTCCATGAGTACATGCATGCATGCTACATAACCTGCAACCCATTGACTCTACTCTTGTCAGAATCCCAGACAGGCTCAAATTCATGGATGAAATTCTCTATACTCCATCCTCATGTCCATATTCAGATAGCTGATCAACTTGCATACTTTGACACTTGTTGTATACCATTGTAAAGCGAAGCAACCAAATAGGATGGATACAAAATAGTGATTTACACAATGCTAACACAAGTCCCAGAGTCTAACAGATCTACCTATCCCTCATAACACATCATGATGTCATGAAGTTCAAGTTGAACACAAATGTACCATCAATTACTGTTGTGGCAGACATCATGTTACATACAAATGCTCATTGCATTCTGATGACACTTTGCACTCCAAATTACATCATTTAACCACTACCTGGAAAGTAAAATGAAATTACAGCACATGTAGATTAGCTATGTATCACATTTAACAGATAAAGTTCCCAGAAAACAATGAGGTCCTAACTTCTGGAGGATAGATACTCTGAATTCATACAGCACAGCACTCCATATATCCATGTGAACATCCACAATCCTGCTTGGTACAGGTGATGACGCCAGTCAAAGATTGTATATCCACAAGCCAATACACCTTTGAAGGTTTTGGGTGTCCCTGAACATCTATGACATGAGGATGTGGGATCACTAGACTCACAATGGGAAGGCACATCACATCACTCTTTGGTATGCCAACTCAGATTGCCTTGTGAGGGTCAGTGTAGACACTCACATTGGATCCCCACCATTCTACATCTCACTAACTCATGCATGTCAGCAGTCAGTGAATGAGTGTTTAGGCGCACTATTGCAGATGAACCATCAACTGCCAAATGCACATTGGCCAACATGTAGGCACTAATGCTGATTGCACCAGTAATGTTTGCACACTCATTTCACTGTATGACCAGTACTTACCAATGGGACCAGATTGAAATAAAAATGGCCGACAAGGGTGGCAACATAGTGATTTGAGACAAGTGAGCATATATCGCTGAGGCACATCGTCAACTAAGAGATACCAAATACTATGTGAAATTAAAAATGAATCCGACAGCAGAAATAAAAAGAGATCTGGATGAAAAACTTTAATAAATGGGGAACAAACAATTTAATTGATGAAGAAGAATACAAATATCTAGGAGTACCCCACCCAGTGACGGCCACAATTTACTTCCTGCCGAAGTTATATAAAGATCAGAAAAAAACACCGGGGAGACCAATCCTATCGGCAAAGGGATCAGTATTAGAACCAATTGCAAACTACATTGACTACTTTTTAAGACCATATGTTGAACAACTAAGTTCCTACATACAAGATACTAGTGACCTGTTGTGAAGACTCGAAAATACACCTTGGCAAGAAACCTATCAGTTAATTACAATGGACGTCATATCCCTATATACTAATATAGGGAATGATATGGGCCTACAGGCATGCAATTTTTTTCTACAAGATCGAAATATACAATACAAAAATCACAATCAAATGCTAATAGACATGATCTCAATATGCCTAACAAAAAATATTTTCTTATTCGGCGAGCAGGTGTATCGCCAAAATAACGGGACTGCCATGGGATTTTCATTCAGTCCCAGCTACGCCTGTTTGGCAATGGGATGGTGGGAGAAGGAAGTGGCATGGAATACAGGAAATGGTATGATGACAAACAAAATTATTAGTTGGATACGGTTTATTGACGATCTACTCATTATTTGGGATGGGTCAACTCTGGAATTCCAAGAATATTTTGAAATTATAAATAACAGCACGCTAGGTTTGAAATTCACCTATGAAATAAGTGACCAACGAGTCACTTTCTTGGACACAGAGATTTACATAAAAAATAATCAGATCCAAACCACATTACATAGGAATAGCACTGCAACAAATGCCACTTTGGAAGCAACAAGCTTTCATCAACGTACACTTATCTCCAGCATCCCGTATGGTGAATTTCTTCGTATTCGAAGAATTTGTAGCGAAGAGACAGAATGGCAGAAACACAGTGAGGCAACAATGACAAGATTCAACAAAAGAAAATACAATAGAGGCAATGTTGAAAAATGTTGCACTAAGGCAAATGAAAAGACCAGAGAGGAGTGTCTAATTCGGCGCAACAAAGAAAAAGGCAGTGACGTTGAACCGATAAGGTTAATAATGGATTACTCACAAGAAAGTAAAGAAATTGCCCAAATTCTAAGAAAAAATTGGAAAATGTTACATTTGGATGAAACAGTGAGTAAAATAGTAGGCAAACATCCAACAATAACGTATCAGAGAGCCAAAAACTTAAAAGATCATCTAATTCACAGCCATTTGAAAATAAAGAAAAAAGAGGAAACATGGCTAAAAACGAAAGGATTTCTAAAATGTCATGCATGCAAGGTGTGTCAGATTGCCAAACAAACAAAAGAGATCAAAATGGCTAACAACAAAATGTGGGAGGTTCGTCAACTAATCACATGTAAGACACAATACACCGTGTATGTGGTAGAATGTCCTTGCCCATTATTGTATGTAGGAAGTACTATCTGTGAATTTAAAAAACGAATAATGGAACATGTAAGAGCAACTATCCACAAGGATAGATCAAATGCGATTGCGAAACATATGGAACAACATCATGAGAGCAATTGGAAATGTCTGAAGTTTTATGGTATTGAGACAGTCCCAAAGAAAGACAGCGGTGGGGACAGGGAGAAACTTTTAAGACAGAAAGAATCCCGATACATATTAAAACTTCGAACTCTAAGTCCACATGGCCTAAATCAATCTGAGGAGTTATATATTTATTTATAAAAGAAAAAGTTTCTAGTACAAGAAATAAATAGAAAAAAAAGAGAGAAAACAAATAATAAATCAATGGGAAGTACAAGGAATATCATTTAAGATGGCAGAGATATTAATTTAGGACAATGCTCATTATCAATCCCCACTGGAGGGGCAAAGACTCTAATGAAATGGAGGTTTTAAAGATAAATAATTAATAATGGAACCCCACTGGAGGGGTGAAAAGGGACGAAAAGCTAGAGCAGAAAGGAAAGTAAAGGAAAAAAGAAAAATAAATTAATTAAAAGCCGTCGTCACAGGATGGAAATTAAATGAGAACTGTCTTCCTTTAAAGATTTTAATGAATGATATTATTATTTGACTAAATTACATATAAGTTTCATGTATTTTCAACAAAAAACTACAGCACCCATAGTACATTGCGATGCTCCCATCACCTGACAGGAAATGACGTATCTCCATTTTTGTAATGTTTTTTAAATGTGGGGGAGGGAGCGGTCACCTGATCGTGAACAAGGTATCTGTGATACCGAAACACGTAGATCTTTACGCTTTTGACCTGTGGAAATTAAAAAACGAAAGCTGTGCACAACCCCAGGAGTGCGTCCTGTTTTTCTTTGTAAAAGGAATATGGTGTTATATGGAAGCGGCGTGGTACTGCCACAGGGAGCCGCACCCGTGGTGAGCGCTGAGGAATCCTGGTGAAACGGAACCGTTGTGGGGAGATATATATATATAAATATATATATATATATATATATATATATAAATATATATATATATATAAATACACTAGATTCGTTGTGAACATTAAGGATACTCAGAGGCGCAAGTATCCACTGAAGGTCTAAATGAAGCATTCCTGGTCTAAATGACATGCTATATATCAGCGTATTTTGCACATATGGGTTTTTATCAGATTTTATGTATCTGATTTTAATGACTAATAATTCATGCATTTAATCAGAAATAGCAGTTATTATTTTTCAAGTTTGTTTTATAAATTATTTATTGTAAATAGGAATACATATACATATTTATATGTCTATTTATATATTTATTTAAACAAAATATCCACATGTTAAAAACCGCAATTTTGAAACTATTGATTATTGGAAAACAGACTATTTCCATGGTGCACGATCACGATTTTGTCTATGTCTATGAAATCACATGACATTGGGGAGGTGGTATTGGAGATTGTATCTGAGGCCCCTCTTGACCTGACGTGGTCAGACCACTACTTAAAAAAGTTCAATATTAGGAAAGAACTAAATAAAGCAGGGCTTATGGGAAAAAATCTTTCCCGAAGCAGCTTCAGAGCCTTTAACCTGATGACACCCGAGGCAATTCAGAGAGCCCTAAGTCTGTGCCCTCCCCTACTGTGTGGTCAGCCTGATCAAGATGTATCTTCTCTGGAAAACTGGTTAAGCCATCAGGGTCAGACTCTGGCACCCCCAAAATGAAGGTGGAAAAACTTACTAGAGCGTCAGCCCCCGGTTCACTATTTCTTTAAAATCAAGTAAAAGCGCCTGTAAACATCTGGAAAGGTTATGGCGTAGACATTATAATCCCGCAGATAAAGCTACTTATAGCCTAGCCTTAAAGGATTATTATAAGAAAGTACGTGAGGAGAAAAGAACGTTTTTAATGACAAAAATTGATCAGGCAGCTAATAAGAGTAGGGAACTCTTCACGATTGTGAAGGATTTTTCTTCCCCCTCTTCTACTAGGTGCCTGTTCACTCCTTCAAGTGATTGGACCAAACGGATGGCTAGTTTTTTTTCATGATAAAATTACGGACATCCAAAATTCTTTTAAGAGCAAATCTTGTGAAGAAAAGACTCTGGATTTTAGGCACGCCATAGGTCTTACACAATTCCCCAATATTAGCCTTAATCAGTCCCTTTCTATCATGAAGAGTCTTAAGTCTGGTTCGCCCTCCGATCCATGTCCTGCTAAAAATCTTTCAGCCATAGCAGAAGTGATCAATCCCACTGTGAATATTATTCTAAACTCTCTTTTACAGGAGGGCCTTATGCTGCAAACTTGGAAAAGCGCCAAAATGTTACCTCTTTTAAAGAAACTCAAGGCTGACCCCGATGATGTCAGCAATTATAGACCGATTTCTTTATTACCCTTTTTCGCCAAAGTGCTGGAAAAGTTTGTAAATAAAGTTATTAGAGACTTCTCCGAAGCTAATAATCTTCTCCCCCCTAGTCAATCAGGCTTTAGAGCCAACTTCAGCACAGGAACAGCTCTGCTGGAGATGGTTGAGACTGTTAAATCTGTGTTGGATAGGGGCGGCAGTGCAGTGTTGGTGCTGCTCGATCTCTCCGCGGCTTTCGACACCGTCCCTCATAACCTTTTATTACAAAGGTTGGAGAGGGGCGGGATCGGAGGACTGGTCCTGAAATGGATGAGATCTTTTCTTAGTAACCGGTCACAAACAGTGTGGGCACCTCCTTTCTCAACCAAAATCCCTGTCCTGAATGTTGGGGTTCCACAGGGACCTATCCTTAGCCCTATGCTATTTAATTTGTACATCGCCCCCTCGCCCTTCTGGCTGAAAAACACAGAGCTAAAATAGTATCATACGCCGACGACACTCAGTTGCTATTCATTAGTGAAAAGGGTTCGGAGTTCGACGGGGAATGTACAAGAAACTGTCTCGGGAAGATTTTTACTTGGTTTAATGATAACCAATTAAAATGTAATTCCGATAAATCGGAAATTATTTTCTTTGGCCCCCAAGCCCATGAAGCCTGGCTCTCCTGGTGGCCACATGACATGTCTCCCCCGCTCTCGGAAGTGACACTTGTAAAGAACCTGGGAGTTAAATTTGACTCTGCTCTTTCCATGAAGATGCAAATCCAATCACTGGCACATGCTTCGGGATAATGAAGATGCTAAAAAACTTCCTCCCTCTTCTTCCTGTATCACACTGAAAAACTGTGGTACAGGCTTTGGTGTTGTCTAGACTTGACTATGTAAACTCTCTATACCTGAGTCTTCCCGAGATTAAATCGGCTACAAATTATCCAAAATGTGGCAGCCAGGGCTATCTTTCTGACCAAGCCTAGAACTCATACCTCTCAACTGCTGTCTTCACTTCACTGGCTTCCAGTGAAAAAAAGAATTTACTTTAAGGCTTTGGTTTTGGTTTTTAAATCCCTCCACGGGATTGGGGCCCCGTACCTACGTGAAAGATTTCAGCCCTATACTCCTCAACGTTCTTTAAGATCTTCCTCTCAGTCCCTTGCCGTAATCCCTAAATTTAGGCTCTCATGGGTCGGAGGAAGATCTTTTCAAGTTACAGCCTCCCGCCTTTGGAATGGTCTCCCTATCTCCCTCCGTCGGAATTCTGATCTTTTGTCCTTCAGACGTAATCTGAAGACATGGCTCTTTCCGCTTTAGCTTTCCCGCCTTTATTTTTTTTGGGATGGCTTCTAAGGGCATTTATTTTCTGCTTTTGTTGGTTGTCTGTGGTCAGCTGTAGCGCCGGGACACTCTTTGGAGTAGCCGGCGCTGTATAAATCACGAATAACATAACATAACATAACATAAAAAGTAAAAGTGGACTGTGTTTTCTCTATGTGATCAAGAGCACGGAGGTGCTCGAAACGCGTCATAACGGCTTTGATTGTTAAATAAAACCTACTTTGCCACGCATTCTGGAGTCCGGATCTCTCTCATCGCCGGAATGGAAGTTGGGAGATCGAGTATTGTTTCATATATATATATATATATATATAACTAAACTGTGTGAATGACTGTATGCGTCTGTCTGTTGGTGTGTAACCGGATGCATGGTTTTGTGAATAGGTACATGAATGTCTTTATAAGTTGTTGATTGGTTGTCTCAGCATCTGTATGGGTACCTGAGTGTTTGTGTGGGTGGGATGTGTGTGACTCTGTGCATAGATGCGTCAGTGGTGGTTCACTGGGTGCATGGTTTCAACACTAGGTCTGTAATGGACTGTATGGGTGGGTGAATAGCTGTATGGTTGTGTTAGTGTGTGAATATATATTTCATTAGTACATGTGTAATTTACTACATATGTGAACGGCAGTATATATGTATGTTGGAGTACAGAAACGACTATAACTGAGAGTGTATGATAGTGTGAGTGGCTGTATGGATGAGTGTGTGATTGTATCATTGGTTGTATAAGACCATAAGAAAGTGCTAGTATTTGTATGAGTAATTGACCTTGTGTGTGTATAACTGTATAGGTGAGTAAATGGCAGTGTGATTAATTACTTGCATGACTGAGTATGTGTGTGAGTAACTCTATGGATGAGTAGCAGTGTGGGAGTGTCTATATAGGTGTATGAGTGCATATGATAGTCCTGTACTGAGTGACCATAAGTATGAGTGACTGTACGGGTGAGTGAGTGGATGGGTGTTTAGACGTAAGACTCTGTGATGGGGTATGTACTTATTGGTGTTGGAGTGTCTATGGTTTTGAGAGTGGCAGTATGTAATTTAGAGTGGGTGTATCAAAGGTTATATTAGGGTGTGACAAGAAACATCAGATGATCACATGAATGACGTCATCAGTGATGTCATTTGAGATGTGATCAGTGATGTCATCAGTGATGTCACTGACCATGTCATGAGTGATGTAATATGTGGCGTCATCAGCAGTGCATTGTTGGGACGCGAGTTATAGTTAGCTGAACTAACTATAACGGGGGAATTTCTAGGGTTTTGTACGAGGGAAATGTCCAGCTAACTATAACGCCCCTGAAACCTATGGTTTTTTCAGTGAATTTCTAAGGTTTTTTAAATGCTAATTCCTAACTATAACGTGCCTGAAACCTATGGTTTTTTCAGTGAATTTCAAAGGTTTTTTAAATGCTATTTCCTAACTATAACATACCTGAAACCTATGTTTTTTTTAACCTCTTCCATGCTCATGACGTCTCCCGGCCGTCATGAGTCACGATGGGCGTGTGCGGACGATGGCCGGGAGACGTCATGACCACGCCTAGGAATGGAATGTCCAGCACTGCGGCAGCGCTGCGGCGGAATTAGCGCCGCAGCGAAGAGGTTAAGTGAATTTAAAAGGTTTTTTAAATGCTAATTTCTATCTATAACTTATCTCTAAAGCTATGATGTGTAATGATTTTCATAGGATTTCTAAATCTTTATATTTCAGTGTATCAATTCCTTTAATTGTTTTTTCATATAGTTTTTCACCATTTTTTTCACTTTTTTTTCAATTAATTCTTTTAAAAATTAAAAAATATTATTTGTTTTTAATGATTTTTTTTAATTGGAATTTTTTTAAAACTATTTTTTATATTTTTTTAAATATTATTTAAACTTTATTTTTAATACTTTGTAATTCTTTTTTTACAATTTTTTCCTTGGAGTCGCGCACCCAACGCGTTAGGAACCGCGCACCCTACGCGAGAGAAATCGTGCACCCAACGCGTTAGGATGCGCGACTCCTAATTTTACCGTAAAAAAAAAATAGCCCTATCACTAATTTTTATTATCCCAGTGGACCCCATCCCACGGGGTTTATTAAAAAACGTTGGGGACCGTGGGGGGAGCCCCAATGCCCCCATGGTCCCAGCCGGCTCCCTGCGTCCTTCGGGAGCCGGCATTGCTTTTCCACATGGGGAGCTGCTGACATGCAGCTCCCCATGTGGAAAAGCAATATCGTTTGGATTTAGAAAGAGAGAGCCGGTTTCCCTGGTCTCTCTTTCAAAATCCAAACGAAGTTGGCTATGGGAGGGCGGGAGACTCCCACCCTCTCATAGCAAACAACAGTGTCCTGAGGTGGGCACCCCAGGACACTGTAGGAGCCGGCCCTGGGAGGTGGCGGTCCCCAGGGCCCTTGAGGGTTCCAGGAGGGGGCCACGCAGCCCCCTCTCTCAAACAATAAAGCCCCGGGGGTGGTGGTCCCCGGGGCTTGGGGGGACCGTTCAGCCCCCCCACCCTGTCTATTTTCTAGCCCCGGGGGTAGTGTTCCCTGGGGCTGGGGGGCCCCCCTGAGGCCCCCATTAATTTTTACAGATTTTGCCCCCGGAATTTGGCCCCCGGGGGCTAATTATTAAGGAAGCGCGGAAGCCTGTGCTACGTTTTTTTTTTTCAGCCGGATCGGCGCACCCTGAGCCCATTTTGCCATTTTTTTTTTTAAAAAGGGGGCCCCGGGGGGTCCTTCTGGGACACCCTAAGCAACACTATAGGGTCAGAGTATTTCTACCCTGCCCCTTTACATCTTTCACACACTTATTTCCCTTACTTAATCAGCCTCGCTTCTACTGAGGCACAAAATGGCTGCCAACAGTTCCTGGTTTCGAATGTAGACAGACACTTGACAGCCACTTAGCATTCAGCGCATGATCGGGAGGGTGCACGCTCAGTTCGCAGAGGGTGTGCTCAGGGTGCGCATAGGGTGCACGGATCCTCCGTGGCCATAGACATATCTATCATTTTAACTCTAATTTTCTCAGGAACTACTGAATGGATTTACACCATTTATGCAAAAGGCATGAGTCTGAACTGAGGACTACCTCTTTGCCAAATTTGGTGTAATTCCGTTCAGCAGTTCGGGCTGTAGCTGCGTCAACAGGTCCTATGGGAAATTGCATGAGGAAAACGCATTTTGGGACCCCCCTTTTTTCTCAGCCCCCGCTTGACGAATCACCACGAAACTTTCAGGTTAGGAGTGGACCGAAGCTGGCCAAAAGTTTGGAAAATTTCGCGAAGATTCGTCAACCGGCGCTAGACTTATTGGAAATAGAATGTTGCGGATTTCCTATGGAGAATAGGTCCTAACTATAACTACCTACTATATATATATATATATTCACTGAAAAAACCATAGGTTTCACACATGTTATAGTTAGCGGAAATTTTACTGATAAAAAACCCATGAAATTCCCCCGTTATAGTTAGTGCAGGAAACTATAACTCACGCGACCGCAAACCTCTGCTGATGCTAATACTGTATTTAGACACTTATTTGCCCATGTCTTCTTCCATAAATTTTTAGCTATACATATATTACAAATATTTTTTTTCATAAAGACACATATGTCATCAGCAGAAGATTGCGGTCGCGTGAGTTATAGTTTCCTGCACTAACTTTAACGGGGGAATTTCATTGGTTTTTTATCAGTAAAATTTCCGCTAACTATAACATGTGTGAAACCTATGGTTTTTTCAGTGAATTTGCAAGGTTTTTTAAATGCTAATTCCTAACTATAACGTGTGTGAAACCTATGGTTTTTTCAGTGAATTTGTACGGTTTTTTAAATGCTAAGTTACTTTACGCCATTCGTGGCGTGCGCGCCCACTTAATGCAGTTCGTTCCGTGCGCGCACGGTGCGCTTCGCACACCGTGCGCGCACAGTGAGCACGCGGTGCGCTTCGCGCACCGCGCGCCCACTTTACGCAGTTAGTGCCGTGCACGCACGGTGGGCACGCGGTGCGCTACGCGCACCGCGTGCCCACGTTACGCTAGATGGGCCATGTACGCACGATGCGCTTCGCGCACCGTGCGCACATGGAGGACATATTATGCGCTTCCTTGTGATAGGTAATCTGTTGAAATTTTTTGGGGAAATGCTGTGCTCTTAGATGCCATGCACAAATGGTGGCCTTCGGCCACCATTTGCACACGGGGTGGAGAGAGTGTGGTTTTTTTTTTTTTTAATTTTTTACCGTACGCGTACGGTAAGCGTACGGTAAGCGTAATCGGCAAAATTTTCAAAAAATAAAAAATTACCGTTTTTTGCCTTGGGGGATCTTTGAAGACTCAACTAACATGGTTATGTGCATGGGCGCTGTCTAAACAGCCCCTTTATATGTTTTTGGCATTTGTTTATCAGCTCCCCCCTCAGAGTGCGAGAGAGAAAATGGCGGCCGCCGCTTCCTGGTTTCGACCGATTCGAATGTTTACTAAGATCTAAGGGCCAATCAGAATCGCGCTCGCGCACGCCACCGTACGCGTACGGTAAGCGCACCGTAAGCGCACCGTAAGCTGGCTCAGATATATATATTGATTTAAAGGCTATTTTCTCAGAATCTACTGAACAGATTTACACCAAACCTACAAAAGGCACTTCCTTGACCTGAGGACTACCTCTCTGCCAAATTTCAAGTAATTCTGTTCAGCCGTTCGGGCTGTAGCTGTGTCTAAAGGTCCTATGGAAAAATGCATGGGAAAAACGCGTTTTGGGACCCCCCTTTTATCTCAGCCCCCGCTTGACGAATCCCCCCGAGACTTTCAGGGTAGGAGCGGAGCGTAGCGCCCCACCTATTTTGAAAAATTCGCAAGGATTCGTCGACCGGCGCAAAAGTTATTCAAAATAGAATGTTGCGGATTTCCTATGGAAACGTGGTCCTAACTATAACTACCTACTGGCGACCGCCAGTAGGTAATATATATATATATATATATGGTCCAAAAAACGCTCCTGCTGGATTGCTCGACCCAAGGGAGGTGGCGCAAACGCCGGCGGAGTACGCCGGCTCGAAAATATTTCCCCAAAGTCCAATACTGCGCTCTCAGTTTACCAGTAAATTCCAAGCTCCAAAATAGTATCCAAAGAGGTGTTTATTCCTCACAACTAGTTGTGAGGAATAAACACCTCTTTGGATACTATTTTGGAGCTTGGAATTTACTGGTAAACTGAGAGCGCAGTATTGGACTTTGGGGAAATATATATATATATATATATATATATATATATATATATATATATATATATATATATATATATGTATATATATATATATTCACTGAAAAAACCATAGGTTTCACACACGTTATAGTTAGGAAATAGCATCTAAAAAACCTTGCAAATTCACTGAAAAAACCATAGGTTTCACACATGTTATAGTTAGCTGGACATTTTACTGATAAAAAACCAATGAAATTCCCCCGTTATAGTTAGTGCAGGCAACTATAACTCACGCGACCGCAATCCTCTGCTGATGCTAATACTGTATTTAGACACTTATTTGCCCATGTCTTCTTCCATTAAATTTTAGCTATACATATATTACAAATATTTTTTTTCATAAAGACACATATGTCATCAGCAGAGGATTGCGGTCGCGTGAGTTATAGTTGCCTGCACTAACTATAACGGGGGAATTTCATTGGTTTTTTATCAGTAAAATGTCCAGCTAACTTTAACATGTGTGAAACCTATGGTTTTTTCAGTGAATTTGCAAGGTTTTTTAAATGCTATTTCCTAACTATAACGTGTGTGAAACCTATGGTTTTTTCAGTGAATTTGTACGTTTTTTTAAATGCTAAGTTACTTTACGCCATTCGTGGCGTGCACGCCCACTTATTGCAGTTCGTTCCGTGCGCGCACCGTGCGCACACAGTGAGCACGCGGTGCCCACGTTACGCTGGATGGGCCATGTACGCACGATGCGCTTCGCGCACCGTGCGTACATGGAGGACATATTATGCGCTTCGTTGCGAAAGGAAATCTTTTTTCTTTTCATTCAGTATGCGGGCACCATTTGCACACGGGGAGGGGAGAGTGTGGTTGTTTTTTTTTTTTAGTTTGGTAATTTTTACCATACGCGTACGGTAAGCGTAATCGCCGATTTTTCGAAAAAAATTTAAATTGATTTTTTGACCTTGGGGGTTCATTGGGGACACCATCATCAAGGCTATGTGATTAGGAGCTGTCTAAACAGCCCCTTTACATGTTTTTTCCCTTTGTTAATCCTCCACCCCTCAGAGTGCAAGAGAGAAAATGGCGGCCGCCGCTTCCTGGTTTCGACCGATTCGAATGTTTACTAAGATCTAACAGCCAATCAGAATCGCGCTCGCGCACGTCACCGTACGCGTACGGTAAGCGCACGGTAAGCGCACCGTAAGCTGGCTCAGATATATATATTGATTTAAAGGCTATTTTCTCAGAATCTACTGAGCAGATTTACACCAAACCTACAAAAGGCACTTCCTTGACCTGTAGACTACCTCTCTGCCAAATTTCAAGGAACTCTGTTCAGCCGTTCGGGCTGTAGCTGTGTCTAAAGGTCCTATGGAAAAATGCATGGGAAAAACGCGTTTTGGGACCCCCCTTTTATCTCAGCCCCCGCTTGACGAATCCCCCCGAGACTTTCAGGGTAGGAGCGGAGCGTAGCGCCCCACCTATTTTGAAAATTTCGCGAGTATTCGTCGACCGGCGCCAAAGTTATTCAAAATAGAATGTTGCGGTTTTCCTATGGAAACAGGGTCCTAACTATAACTACCTACTGGCGACCGCCAGTAGGTAATATATATATTTATATATATATATGGCAAAGTTCATCAATCATATACTATATTATTAAGAGTTCAGTCTCAAAATTAAGACCTTCATGAGATCGAAGCACCCATAGTATTAGAAGAAGTAAAAGGGAACTTTTATATATATAAATGTGAGTGTACCTACCAAAAGGCGACAAAAGCAGTGTCACAACTAGTAGTGCCCATCTATATATCAATCCATAGTACAAAATGGATTCCAGATCAAGATCTCCACATCGAATGTGTCCCTGTGTATAAGGAACATATAAAACAATTACCAATGTAGCAATTTTCACATAACAGTAGATGAGTCCCCTAATTAGTAAAGGGTATTATAAAGATAAATCGTACTTACTATGGCTATTATATTCACCCAGTAATGCAATATATATAAGTTACGGTGCTCATGTGTAAGCCCAGCATTTCATGTAAGGAATTCCAAAATATACAGGGGGTAACAGTCAAACCCCAACTACGGCGCCTATCAAGGACAAACAAATAGGCAAATGCCATGTAAACCAATAAATAGTCCTAGTATCCACAACAGTCAGAAAGTAATTTAAAAGTCTCTCACTGAAAAAGTCCAATCAAAACTCTTTCGATTATGATGTGAGCACATACCAACTGCCAACAACCAGTGAAGGCAAAATGTTCCTAAGTCAGGGTATCACAATAAACCACAGTGTGTTAGAGTGAGCGTATCATTGCATTGAGATAGGTGGGGGGCCCAAATGTGCCATAACTTTAACCGACATACAAGGAGTGACTACACATGTATTGACTACAGATTTGAAATGAAAAGAAAAAAAGAGGGAAGACAAAGAGGAAAAAGTTACCCAAATTCAAATGTGTAGGTATGTGCTTACCGAGTCAGTAACTGGAACAGCAATGTAGCCACAGAAAATAAAGACAAAGATTGTCAGCACGGTCTAAAAGGAGGACAATGGGAGTGACCCCGGTTGGACCATACCAGTCTGTGCTTACCGAGTCAATAACCCAGAACAGCAACGTAGCAGCCACGTATTGGCCATTCAAGAGCACGAGTCAAACGGAGCTGCGGGAGCAGCCTAATTTTAAAGTGACTGCTAACACTTAAAATGAGCCGCACCTGGTTGTAATATGACGTAAATCATGTAACGACCATTAGTGCCGCCATATTGGAGGCATTTTTAATGATCCCAATATGCATCTGTCATGAACACTGTCCTAATTTCCACAGCCCCCAAGGATATAACCATCTACACTAGTGCAATACTGACAATCTTAAAAGGTATAATGGTGCTCACAACGCCTGCATAAACGGGTTGCTTTGCCATGGGGTGCCATAATGTTGTAAAGTTATATGTTATGTCTTTGTGGGTTTATAAATGTTTGTAGACGTTGTGTTTGCAGGCCTGAAGAAGTCCACCCTTGGACGAAACGCGTTGGCTGCTTGAGTGTCATATATACAAAGACTATTTGAATCTACGTTTAAAATAAAACAAAGATTGACACAAGAATCAGAAATCTGTTTCTTTTGGACTGTTGACCCTGACTTACAAGTGTTATCTGGTTCACCATACTGTATGTTTTTGCTTATGTAGGTCCTCTATTTAGACCACACCTCAACAGCAGGTGTTGATATTGTGTGCGCATTCTATGAATATTTTCTATTTGGTAAATTTGAGGCGATTCAGAAAAAGGTGCGTGTTGCACATGGGGTCCGCAGTAATATTTATGTTTTCACACATCACGTTGGCATGTAGCACAAGCTTTCATCAAGAGTCAACATATTATATGTGCCCATTTCACATGCTAGGCACAACTAAAGCATGGATACACATGTTTTGTGATCATCTGATGACTAACCTCATTCCTGGTCATGACCTACACTGACTGAGCCACCCCAATAATATCATGTAGACCAGGCCCATCCTACATGGAATGTGATGTCAGGTACCATGACACACAACACACCATTTGGACCTTCTGCAGGGTAAACTACCTGTGCATGACTGTCCAAACACCTTTCCTGCGAGCCCCATTTCATTGATGCATACGGTCCTTACTGACAAGAGGCATAGTATACACAACATCCTAAGCCTAAGGTCACATGGTAAGGGCTGGCATGTGTGACACTCAGAGCTACCTCTCTGATGGCTGTGTGGACAACATATTTGTATAACCTATTAAGTCATAATATGTTTGTGTTGTTTATACTGCCATTATAGGACACCCCTTTTGCCACATGAAGCACTGTAATAGTGATGATAAGCAACATATCATTTTATGTGTTGTGTGAATGGGAATATTGTAGCCAAGCTGATGAATCACATTTCTATATATCTTCAAAAGTAACCCACTATCTACACTTTTCATGTCTCATATGTGCAATAGGCCTGTACAGTGGAAGCAACAATATTAAAAAAGTATTAACAGACCTGTGTTAGAAAAGGGACAGTCATTGTTGACAGACACACATTGACACTGTGTTTTAATGGAAATAAGTATCAGGTCAGGGGATCACCTCAGTCACCATGCCTCATTTTTCCATATAACAGCTTTCAGGGCTATTAGTGGGACAGATCACTGTTCTGTGAACATCCATGGATCAGCTGGTCTACAGAGACGAATGTATGACGTTACAACGCATACATTTACAACGCATGCCTTTACAACGCAGTTTTTACATTGCAACATCCTTTACAACGCATACATTTACATCGCATACCACTACAACAAATTTTTTAAAACTACATGTACAACGCATTCAACTACATCGCATTGTACCTTTACAAAGCATACCATTACAATGCATACCATTACATTGCATTTAAGGTAAGTGTTGGATAGTGTAGGGGTAAAAATTACTATTTTAACTCCAGGGGGTGCAACAGTAGGGTAAGTGTTGGATAGTGTAGGGGTACTATGCATTATAATGACATGCGATATAATGCCTGCGTTGTAGTGACATGCAATGTAGTGTCATGCGTTGTAGTGACATGCAATGTAATGGATGCGTTGTAGTGACATGCGTTGTAAAGGATGTTGCGATGTAATGACTGAGCTGTAAATGTAGTGCGATGTAATGGTTGCGTTGTAAAGGTTGTTTCCCTACAGAGACACTACTCTGTGCATCTGTTCTCCTATAACAGTAATTCTGCCCCAGGCTGGGCCATTTCCCATATTGCCCACGACAAGCCTTACTCTCTGCAAGCTGAGGCTTCTTATTCCAGATGTACATCACATTTTCCTCAAATTCAATACAGCAATGTCAACCTTCTGGACATTCCAGGTAGGATCATATGGCTGTTTGGCACTCTAAAGGGGTCGGTGAGGTATAGCTAACTCTCAAACAACCGTTTTACAAAGTCTGATATGGGCTGAGTGATCAGTGGGACAGTACACTTGGCTAATGTCATCCTCAAATGCTTAAAACAGTTTACAGACATGACTCATGGTGTGAATCCATACATACCAATTCACATATACCATGATGTAACTTGAGGACTTATGGTAGCTAAGGTACTCAGAGCCACATTGTAGACTAGGGGAAAAGAAAGGAAGAAGTTGAACAGAGTGAATAACTAAATTTGAACTTTGCTCAATTGATTGGCGCTTCCTAGAGACAACCTTACCTGGGTGAAGCTGGGGAGCTCGCAGGAGCGGACGCTTGGAGTTCCAGACGCGAGGCGGACTGTCCCCTCTTCTCCCCCCGCCGTTGTTGCAGGCTTGGGCGCCATACGTGGGGAGTGCAGGACTACGACTCCCATGATTCCTGAGATCGCCGCCCCCATCCGCCAGCACTTCCGCGCCCGGAGGCGCTAAATTCAAACGGCTCTTCCCGCGTCGCGGGACGCGCGCGGTGCGGCGCCGGGAGAAGCCCGGGACAAGGGCGGGACCGTCTGTGGCCGTCCGAGGCCGGAGGAGGCTGGGCTGGGCCTCCCCCCCTTGATATTTGTTGTTGGTTATCAGCTAGATCAAATTCTCTATTGTAACCAGCTGCCTATTTTCTGCTAGGAGGCTTTGATTGAATTCACTAACGGCCTGGTCCCGCACTACCAATGTCAACTCGCTCAGGCAAAAGTTTGAGGGGGAGTGGGGGGGTACGGTTGGCACTATGGACCAGTTTATTACCCGTGTGGCCAATGTTATTGACAAAGAAATCATCATGGCTGAGCAACGGCTATCCCGCGGCCCACCTGGTGATAGACGTTCTTCGATGGGCCCGATAGCATTGATACCCTCTCCGGAGCGAACACTGGATCCACTCTTCCCTGTCCCCTCTCCCCTGGACCACCCTCGGGTGGCTGCCCTTAGAGCCAATATAGAAGGGCTGGAAAATCTGACGGCTATGGCACTCAATGCCCAAAACAATGAGGCCCCAGACCTAGTAGTAACCAAGTGAGCCATCTCCATCTTGCCCCCGGTTAATCCTATTGCCCACCCAATGTCGCCCCCCCCCCGGCGGCTATCATGGTGCAGGCGGAAATCCACCCAGCCCCCTCTAAAAGGAAAAGACTCGACACCCCACGGAAAAGTAGACTGTCTAAAGACCGTAAGAGACAGAGGCGGGTGGGTGTTAGGATGGGTGCTTCTAATAATGCAGTAGGGTGGGATCCTAGCTCATTACAGGGAGAGACTCTTTCCCCAGATTCTCCCCTAATTGCAAACATGGAGAAAATAATGAAATCTTTACTCCTTCCAGTATTAGACAAAATTAGAGGGCTAACTGAGCGGGTGGACAAAATGGAGCAGGCAACCCTAGATAACTTTTTTTCCCTAAAATCTTTCATAAAATTGCAGCTAAGAACGAGGGATGTTGGATTAGGGGGGGGACCTGATAGTAGGGCGACGTCTACAGTTCACCATAGCACTGCTATTACAGTAGATAACATTCCAGTTGCACTCGAGGTGACCAACCGCAATCCGCACCCTACTGCGTTGGCTGCAGGTATTTCCACCAACCCTGGCCACCCTGCATCTAAGCCTGTAGAGAAACTCAAGTCCTTTAAGGCCACTAATAATATTCCAGACAAAATGATGGCATGTTCCTCAGCCCCGGTTATTCCTGGCGAGGCAAATTCCACTACTATAGCCATCTCTCCAGTAGCCCATAGTGCACCCGAGATCTCAATACCCAATCTAGCTGGAACTGTAAAGGCCCACGCGCTGCAGCCAGGTGAGGGCTTTAAACGTGGGAGGGTTCACACTGTAAATCTCCCCTCTGATTGTCAACCTTATGTGGCTGTGTTGACTGGGGTGCCCGTGCTCAGCCCGGGCAGGCGCGAGTCATACACTGAATTGTTTAATAAGACCCTATTTTGGCTCAAACAGAATAGACCTTTGCCCGAATTTAGGGAGGGCCGGATTATTCACGTACGAAGAGTTGGCTGGATTGGCACTAGGGAAAAAACTATAAGAGGGGATTGCATCATAGTGAACTTTGAAGATCCAAGGATTGTTAGCTATGTATGCAGAGGACCCATGAAGGAGCATAGCCCAACAGGTAGTGGGGGCTCAATTGGCATTTGCGATCTCAGTTATTTCAACCCCCCAAACCCGACTGTGAGGCCAGCCGGAGCCCCTATGTGGGAGGGTCGAGACGGCAGACAGACTTGTGATAGCCTCTCCCAATTTAGTCTATTTAATAATACCCCCTGCCAGTCGCATGGTCGATTCTGCCAAGGCTATTGACAGGCAATTTGTCCAACACGGGAGTCGCACATTGAAGTTTCCGGGGAGATGCAAATCGACAGCTTACTCTCCGGAGTGCAGCTGGTGAGGTCATCCACCAGTACCCTTTCCCCTTTAATCAATCCTAGGGGGCATCCACAGGTGGTGACTCAGATTAGCAGGGAGCCGCCTGATGGGGGCATTCAAACCTTACATGCCATGGTACCACCCGCCGGCGAAATGGACACTGCCATTGCCAATACCCCTACTGCCAGGGCACTAGCATTGGGGCAGGGAGGGGACCGCAGTGTGTCCCTGAAGGTGGCTAGCTGGAATGTTGCGGGTCTAGCTCGGAACATAAGCGTTC
The DNA here is from genome assembly GCF_964204655.1 of Triturus cristatus. Taxonomy (NCBI): domain Eukaryota; kingdom Metazoa; phylum Chordata; class Amphibia; order Caudata; family Salamandridae; genus Triturus; species Triturus cristatus. The sequence goes on along the minus strand of NC_140592.1, from coordinate 177,098,606 downwards.
CTGATTGGAATGTGTTTATAGAATCGTTTGGGATCTGTCTGTTCCAGGAAACCTGGTGTCTGGAACCACAGCATAAATTGGGTTACACCACCTACTTTGTACCAGCTGTACGTTCGAACGGAGGGAAGGGGCGCCCTTCGGGAGGATTGATAACCTGGGTAAGCATCTCCCTGCGGTACTCCATTAAATGCACAGCCACCAACTCACCGGACCTTCAGAGATTATCTGTGAGAGGCCCGTGTGGAGGAGGAGTGCTTGAAATTTTTAATATCTACGTTAGAGGCACTAGGGGCGGTCTATCCACTCTCTCCTTAACCGGCATTGACGAGGAACTCAGGAAGTGTGGTCCAGATTCCCTCATCATACTTGCCGGGGATTTTAACTGTACATTTGAACCCCTCGCTGTGGATGATGTGCTGGGCGTCAGCGACGACGATGCAAGGAGAGGCATCCTGCCACTGCAAACCGCTCCAATTAGAAGATGGACCCAAAATGCAATTGACCTTAATGCCCTCTGTCTGGAGCATGGCCTCAGAGCAACCAATGGTAGATCAAATGGGGGCCCATACGTTCAACAGAATAGGCCACTCCTCTAGGATTGACTCTATTCTGCTGAACTTTCGTATGTGGGCTTATCTGGTGGATATGGAGGTCCTGCCATCTATTGACAGTGACCATAACCCTTTATCTCTGTCTCTGTCCCCCCTGTGGAAGGGCATCTCCCCACCCTTAATCCCACATGTGTGGAAATCATCACATGAAGTGTGCCCCTCCAACTGTGGCAGGCGCCTGAAATGGAAGAGTATCTTCGGGAATGAGGGAAAGATGCTGGAGGTACAATCAATAATGGCTAATATCATACCTCGCCTAGATTCCCCCTCTATCAGTGCGCAGGAGGTATTCGCAGTGTTTGCCCAAACCACGAAGGCAATAGGTGAGCTATTCGTAGCCCATAATGCGGGAAAAGGGGAAATTAAGAGAGGTGGAAGGAAAGGTACTGCTGGGTGGTTCTCAGCTGCATGTCGCGTGGCCAAAAGGGAACTAATAAAGGCAGTGAAATCTAAAAATGGAGCCCTGGTATACGCCACAAGGGGCAATTATAGGAGGGCTATAGCAAAGGCAGATTGGGAGGATCAGTTCTGGTGTGACCTGAAGGCCGCTAGCTTAAGGAAGGACGCCAAGGGTTTTTGGGACCTGTTAAGAACCAGGGAGAATCCCGTGGACACAATGATTACATGCAACGTACCGGAGTGTGCGTGGTTTGACCACTTCTCCCAGCTCTACTCAATGGTCCCGGATGAGGGGGAAAGTCTGATAGTATGCCATCCTCATGTATCCTGCCAGTCCAATGACGAGCTTCTGTTTACACCTAAGGAAGTGGTGGGGGCGATCAAATGTCTTGTCCCCAATAATGCAGCAGGTCCGGATGGCATACCAGGAGACTTGCTACGCATCAATCCGGAAGAGTGGGGAAAACTTATCTCTGCCCTATTGAATTCCAGCTTTTATGGGGCAACTTTCCCGACCTCATGGAAGGGTGCTGAGGTCGTCCCAATCTTCAAGAAAGGGTGTCGGAATGACCCAGCCAATTACCGCCCAATAAGCCTCTTAGACACCTCTCAAAAGGTGGCCGGAAAAGTGGTTCTGGCCAGGGTATTGCAGTGGGTTGAGGAAAAGGGTATTCTTTCAGACTTACAGGCTGGCTTTAGATCGGGTATGGGGATGATAGAGCAATCCTTTCGGCTCATGATGTTATATTGGAAAGTGGTTGTACTGGGCAAAGGCAGTCTGTATCTCGCTTTTATAGACTTGCGGACTGCCTTTGACCTGGTCCCCCGCGGCCAACTTTGGAGTGTGCTTGACGAACAGGGTATTCCATCTTACTTACTAAGCATGTTGATAAAACTCCATGCTGACAATTTCGCACAGATCAGGTGGGGTAATCAGGGGTAAAAAACACCACGCATACCCGTAAATAGAGGGGTACGCCAGGGATGTGTCCTAGCCCCCACTCTGTTCTCACTGTATGTCAATGGAGTGGTGGAGCACCTGCTACAACATCCTGCAGATGCACCATCCCTGGCCGGCAGAAGAATACCAACCCTTCTATTTGCAGATGACACCCTCCTGATCTCTAAAACCCCGGTAGGTTTACAGAGCCTACTATCCAATTTTAAGTCTTTTTGTGATGCTAGGTGGCTAGTTATCAACACAGCGAAGACTAAGTATCTGGTCCTCAACCCTCCGAAAAAGTTGGCCAAACCACCGACCCTTGATTCCGTTTCCCTCGAGAGGGTCTCAGAGTTCGACTACCTCGGTATTCGTCTCTGTGACTCCATGAGTTGGAAATGTCACCTCCAAAAGATGTTGCTGACCCATAAGAGGGTGGTGGGTGCCCTTCTTAAGGAACATCGTGCCTCAACCCTTAAACCCATTGCTCCTGTATTAGACATCTACAGGGTAAGGGGAGTCAGTGCTGCTCTCTATGGGGCCGAACTCTGGGGGGTATATAATGTGGACCACCTATCCCGCTCAGAAAGCAAATTCCATAAAGATTTAATGGGGCTCCCCTATAGCACCCCAACCCTCCCACTGCTTCTAGATATGGCTACTCGGCCGATCAGCGATCTGGCTAGGTTCCGTCCTCTTCTCCTATGGCGAGAATCTAGAGAACTCCAGAATTGTCCAGCTATGCGGACGGTCTAATCGATGTGTTGGGGTCACCAGACTGGACCAAGATTTATTGGTTGAGGGAAGTCAAGCGTCTTCTCGTCAATCTTAGTCCTGGCGAGGCCTGGAATAATAGATCTGCACCCCCAAAGTCTGAGCTGAAGAAGATATATTGGAGATGGGTAGCTGATGGTAGAAGCAGCAATGCCAATTTGTGCAGGTCCACCATGGATTTTCTTTTGGTCAAGGAGGTGCATTTTTGCGAACCATACCTGGATGTCATTTCAAACCGTAGGGATAGGGCACTATACTTCCAATTTAGGATAGGTTTACTTCCCGTTGGAGAACTGACTTCCAGGTGGAAGGCCCCGAACCAGACAACTTCCTTCTGCCCACTTTGTGAAAAGAGGACCGAGTCAGTTCCCCATTTGCTGTTTGAATGTCCGGCCTATGCAGCCCCTCAGTGCAGATGGTTAAAGCCACTCTGTAGAGAACTTGGAACTAGACACTACCAGGAGGCCCTACGAATATTGAAAAACGACCCACGGCCCCTTTTTGCTTGTGGCTTAGCAAAGTTTCTAGGATGGGCTTGGCGCATCAGATCAACTAGGCTTTCGTATCTTGTTTAATCTGTTATTTAACAAAATTATATATGGTTCTTATCTAATTTATTGGTGCCAGTTGTAGTATGAAATGTACGATTACCTCTCTATGTATCGGCTCCTTTTTACTATTTTATTGTTTTCTTACTGTATTATCACTTTTTAAGATATTATCATATCAAAATAAAGCCTTTTGACTGACTGACTGAACAGAGTGAATAACTAAATTTGAAATAGGTACCAGTTCCTCTGGTGAGCCATAGAGCTGAGTATACAGGTGAAGGACCCCATCTACCAGGGTCTACAGCTCCTCTGCAGGGAAGGGATGGTCCCTATCTCTTGTAGTACTTGCCATTTTAGCTCCAAGAGGTGAAAAACAGCAGCAAAAATGGAGGAGGTCTTGATAGCAGCAGTGTAAGGAGGTAAATGAGCTATTTTCCAACCGCTGCGTATATGTACACCACATACGTGGACATCAGCATAAACAGCCATTGGGCAGCAACCTCCACTATCCCCAATGTTAACCTATAGCTATGATCGCAACGCATGTGGCCGCCTACCGCGTGATCAACTACCCCTGGCAACGTTCGACATGTTCTATTAGCGAGACCAGGCAGCCGAAATGTTAGTGCTTGGGAAAACTGTACAGAGGCCGAATGTGCGCTGCACACTGTACACCACGGTTGGCAGTATTGTCACATTACATGTTCTTCTACCCTCACTATAGTGCACATTTTCAATGTTCACTATATATTATGTGCACAGTTCTGTTGCATACCTTTGAATGCCACCTTGTGGATGACAGGTGGATGCTCAAGATTAGACAATAGAAATGTAAATTGTGTATTGCTTCATGAAGCATTTATGTTCAGAAACATTACTTTTGCCTTACTCTTCACATATATTACTCTGCACACTGTGTCCAAAATACATTTTTGTGTTAATCGTGCCATCGGTACCCAGGGAGAGGGAGGAGACACCAGACTCCTGAGTAGATACATAATCACAAAGTTCAGTTTAAATAGGCAAACAATAGCTGATTTATGTCATCAGTTGGAGCCTGACCTCCTATCTCAACTCAGTAATCCTACATCAATCCCACCCTTGTTAAACTCATGTCAGTTTTGCATGTTTTGGCCAGAGGCTCTTTTCAATTCACTGTTGCTATTTCTAGTGGAATGTCATAACTGATGTTTAGTCGGGTCCTCGCAGAGGTGCTTACAGCAATGTTAAGACATGTGGACAGTTACATCCAGTTCCCCAGTCGTAAGGATTTGGCCACTGTGAAGGTAAATTTATCTGGATTTGGACACATCCCACATGTGATTGGATCTATTGATGGCACCCATTTTGGTTTAGCACAACCACACAACAGGGACCAGGTCTACCAGAACAGGAATCACTACCATTCTATCAATGTGCAAGCTGTCTGTTTGGTGGATTTGTACATCTCAAACATCTATTCCCAGTTCCCAGTATCTGCCCATGATGTTTGCAAACTGCAGGAACAATGCCATAGCCCAGCTGATTTTACAACTACTACTGTAAAGGGCCTGGCTTGTAGGTAAGTGTGATCTGTCCTAGCTTTGTGTGGGAAATGTCAGGTAGTATGATCTGGAAGTGTGTTGCACTTCTGTCTACTTTCCATCTAGGAGACTCAGTGTATCCCAACCAGCCACAGTTGTTGGCCCCACTGAGGAATCCTACAACACCAGTGGAAGTTCACTTAAATGAGGCCCATGGACGAACACGGCAGCCTGTGGAGCGAGCTTTTGAGCCCCTGAAAGCCAGATTCCAATGTCTGGACTGGACTGCGGGAGCCCCCCCTATACTGACCTGGGAAGGTATGTAAGAATACTGTAGCCTGCTCCAAACTCCACACCATTGCCCTGCAACGGAACATTCCTCACATCGCAGAGGATGCAGGCTATGAAGATCCATCGGGTGGTAACTCTGAAATGCTAAATGAAGATGATGATAGTGGTGAAAATGAAGGAGCTGACTTGCATCTGGATTACATCCAGAACTACTTCTCCTGAGTGTAAGTATGGTGTTAGATGTGATGGCTTTGACTAGTCTTGCCACTCTTGTAGTGATGCTGTGAGGAGGATGTTAATGCTACATATTGTGAATATGTGGCTCAATAAATATCTGGGGAAATGTGTTAGTATTGTAAGTGTATCTTTGTTCAGATGTAAATGTGGTTATGGACTGTGTTCTCTAGAAGTTGACAATGTGATGTGTGTCATATGTATGTTTTCTTAGCTGATCTCTCTGCGTTGGTCTGTTGCAGGTGCCTTCACTATGTCATCTTCATTTGGACATTTCAGAGCTGTGACATTAGCAGGTATATGATGCTGTTCAGACATACGAAATGGACATGGATTGGTCCTGGAAAGGTCTGTCACAGAGTTTGGGTGTACAAAGCCTGTACCAGGACAGCATGCACAGTGATAGGATGGAGGTTGGCTGGCTTCTATTGGAATTGTTTCTTGTGGTGATTTGGTCCTAATGCAATACGTGTGCCATCATGTCATCCAACATAATTTTGTGTTGTGCCCAATCCATGCTATCCAGCCTTCACATTGACTAATTCCCCATTGTGTATGAACTGGATGTAGCAGTAGCTGTGTCTACTCATTGCAGTGCAAAGTGCTTGTAGCACATCACTGACCTTTGTTTGTGACATTTCTGCAGATGCAAGCAACACTGGATTGAAAAGAACCTGTGGTCACGAACTGTTGTCTTAACATGTCAGTTTCTTTCTTTATTTGATGTAAGATTCCTTTTGTGAGGTGGTCAAATGGCTCCAGCTGATGATGTAGTCCTTATTTTTTGTTGCCTATTGTGTGGGATATTGTCAGATGTATCCCATCCTTCCATGTTGTGAGAGTGTGCAAGTGAATGTGTGATCACTGACACGGTATAACTGAAACATTTGCTATGTGTCTGACATCATGTCAGCCTATTATTTGAACTATGGAATAAAGATGTTGTAAGCCCAGACACTTGAATGCATGTGTTGTTTTGACATGGTAGGTATCCTGATTTTAACATCTTTTACAGACAACATATCCATGATTTCAGAAGTCCCTATGTTGGCATTGCAAAGTTCACATGGTAGTACATTCACAATGTTATATTTGCGAGTTGCAACAGAAGACAATGCTTTGGTGACGTGCGTTTTTATTTGAGTGAACACGCCCAAGAAATCAAGTGACATAATAAAATAATGACAACAAAAATGTGAAGTCTTCTGTCACGGTGGATTAAACCATTGTAGTAGAGTCCATTTGTTCTGGAGTCCAAAGTCAACCATACTCCTACCATCAGATATGGAAAAGTGGGCAGGTTTATTTTTTCTGGTTAGGCATCTGTTCGTCTTGTGCTTCTGAGATCTCGGTTGGCGCTTTGACCTTTAGTGTTGGGACACTCCGATAGGAGTAGCCATGCACTTTATAAGCGTCTCTATTATTGTTATTTTATTATTATTAGTCAACAAAGTGAATGTGTAGCACACACAGAACAACATTAAGGGCTAGGTTTCTTCCTGAAGGTGGTGGGTGTCGTGCCATCCTGAGCTCATAGTTTTTTCTGTGGACGTCCCCTCCCACGGACAGAAGGGGATCTGGAGCTGTTGAGCCAGGGGTGCTTGCAGGCATATCGTCCTCTGTCATCCTCTGTCAGTTCATATAGTGCACATGTTAGCTACTTGCCCTGAGTTAGACAAATTTTGGCAGAAGATAAGCCACACTATGAAATTACACCTAGGGATAGATTACACTCCAACAGTAACCAAAATCATGCTGGGCTATAAAGAGGAGAGTCATGGGCTGAGATCCCTTATTTCAATCATGCTGGCGGCTGCTCGGCTTGCCGCAGCTAGGGCTTGGCTCTCTCAAAACCCCCCTCTTCAGTGGAATGGTGGGCAATAGTGACGGAGACTTATGAAATGGAGAAGGCCCTGGCTAAAGCAAGAGGAATCCGCTCGCTGAAGAAATGTGACTCTATATGGGGTAGCTTATCCGACACACAAGGGCACCAGGCTAGCCTTGGGGATTCAGTAGAACAGGGAATGGCAATTACAGGGGAAGGGAGGTTAGCAGTAACATCATTATATTACTTAACTCAATTTATGTGATGCAATGTATAATCATTATTTTGCTCTGCTATGGCACATGATTAACAAAACGCTGTACTGTTACTCCCTCTTTTCACAATAAAAAAACATATATTAAAAAAAAGAAAATCTTTCAGCTGGAGCAAACTGTGTCCTAAATTAGAAATATATTCTTTTGCTTTCATATATACAGAGACAGGCACACAAGTCCCCATTTTTATTTAACCACCTACGGTTAAGAAATTACATATAATTGTGCTGTGAAAAAGAACATTCCCTTTTCTAGAACACCACCAACAGACATAACTATCAATTTGTGAATGGAAACTGTATGTTATGAGATGGGGGGGTTTCAAACACAATACACACTTCAGAGAGGTCTGCTGTACGTTGACGGTGCTCCTGGAAAGGGTGAGTGTTCAACAGAACCGCCTGGAGCAGAGCTACATGTGGATTGACATCATGCCTCGTTAGTTGCACAGTGCAGGATAGACACAGCAACTGCGACAACACGTGCAGTAGAGCCGAGGTCGCCTTGACCTGCTTTGTAGCACTATTCTTTAATCTTGCCGGGCCACTCAACTCAGGTCAACAATCTACCCCCCCCCCCCTCAAAAAAAAGAAAATAATTAGAGCGTAAGAGCAATTTCAGACTTCACATACTGCATAAAACTTTTTAAGAAGTAAGTAGATTTAACTGAGCAAATGTTTAATAGTAATTATACTAATTGAGAAGTTCTTTTACTTGGTGTCTAAAAAATATAGGAACAAACTGCTTAGAAGGTTCAGTACTCTATGTAAATGTGCTTCAGAGACTGGGGTCATTTGGGGTCAAGGTAAAAGAAGAAGCTTTGTAAAACACGTTTTACAAAAGGAAAAACTAAAACTAGGCGAGTTCCTCTTAATAGGGAAGGATGAGGTATAACGGCCTCAGCTGCAGACTTCGGGAGCTGATGGGAACCAGTTTCGAGTCTGGCGTCAACATCCTGTTATTCTACGAAAATCACTTAATCTCTTCCTGCCTACAATTCAGCGCCTTGATGCCCTCGCGGGTGATTCGCCGTATTTACAAGTCCTGGAATTATATAACACTGGCAACCCGATTTGTTATCAGCATTATATTATGCAAGGGTGGTGTTTTGATCCAAATATGGACCGTTTAAGCAAAGTTACAACCTTTTAGGTGTGCTTGTATTAAAAACTGCCATAGTTTTGCACACAATGTGCTAATTGTATGCCGGAGTGAGACTCGTCCTAAGAGAGAACGAACAAAGAAGTCTTAGTTATGCCTCATGACCATTTTTCCAAAAGTATTAATTGCACAAAACATTCCACTTGAAATTAATACAAAAAAATTAGACCTGCTTCTAATATCACGCAGAAGCGGGCAAATTACTAACCCTGCACAATAATGTTGCACCGATTTGCTGAATTAGAATATGTGTTGGAAACATCACAATTTTTATTGAAAAGGGTCTCACAACCTCTTTAAGTTCCAGAGCAGGGCTGGAGAGCCGGGTCATGAAACAGACCTAAGATGTCGATCTAGGGACCATTTTTCAAGCTTTGATAAGGTTATGAATTTTGTAAAACGACCAGTTATATTAAAAAAAAACTCTGTTGGGCTTGCAAACAGTTTTATATATGAAAAAAGAATCCCTTTAAAGAATGGTTTGTTGTCGCAGAATGTAGCAGGGATGTGTGTATTGCCAGTAACACGGCCTGCTCATAAATGTTTCCGCGAGCGCTGTGGGTGTTAATGAATGTTTATGGATCTGAGAAGGATGCTGATGCAGCAGGAAAGACGTCTCTTGCTGCTTCCCAGTGATTTATTGATGGGGAAGGGGGCGTCCGACCCTGAGACTGAGTCATTGAGGAATCCATCAGCTAGATGATGCGGTGGAGGCTCGTGAATCATCACTGTATTGCAAGTCTGCCCCCTCCAGGAGGATTAGGGCTCCCTTCAGCATGCAGTTAACAGTGAATTCTTACACATCTTTTTCAAACGAAATTGGCTAAAAAGCCATAGGTTCCAGCAACAGCTTGCAGTTTTCCAAAAACACTCCTATTTCTTCTTTATTTTTTCCATCTTCCTCCTTTAAACTAGATTCACAGGCATGTGACAAATAATCTACTTTTAAGGGATTGGGTAGGAAAATGAGTTGCAGCGTTTTCACAATCTTAGACCTTAAAAAGCAAATTCGTAAGGGTCAGAGCTGCCAACTTTGGAGCTGGGGAACCAGGTTCGAGTCAGGGCGTCTCAGCATCCTGTGATGCTGGGCAAATCATTCAATTTCCCCGTGGGTACCAAAATGAATGTGTCCTTGTGTAACGTAACTAGTGCTCAGGTAAAGCATTCCTATGTCTTCGGGTCGAGTTCGCGCTATACAAAACTGCAAAAAACCACAAAAAAAGTAGATCATCTTGGAGACTCAAGCAGACATGCTACGGTACAACATACTAATATTACAGTCTTAGGCCTTAGACAATGCATCAAAACACATTCATAATAAAGTAAAGCTGTTTTGTGACTCAGCAACAGTTCAAGTTTCACAAACAAGACTCACATCAGGTGCAGTATGAGCAGCAGCTAAACAGGCTTCCCTTATACTCAAAGAAGAGAAACAACATGACAGCATCAGTTTTTCTCAGACAGCCAAATCGTGTGCAGCTTGGACAGCAGCAATGCAAGCTTCACTCAAGCATTCACTCGCTTGTGGCAAAAAATCTGGGAGTGAAGGTTGATAATAATCTGTCACTGAAATCACATATTCTTGGCCTGGTGGGTACCTGCTTCGGCATTCTTAAGATGCTCCGGAAGTTCCTGCCTCTGCTTACAGAAGTTCATAGAAAGATCACTGTGCAAGCCTTAATAGGCTCCAGATTGGACTACGCGAATGTCCTTTATGTAGGTCTTCCGGAATATCTGGTTCAGCGGCTACAGGTTGTGCAGAACTCCGCGGCCCGTGCTATTTTTTGTCTCCATAGGCGAGCGAGAGCTTCGGGTCTGGTGCGATCGCTTCATTGGTTGCCCATCCGGAAGCGGATTATGTTTAAAGCACTGACCTTGGCGCATAAAGCGCTATTTGGCGCCGGAGCAAAGTATCTACAACGGAGATTTTCTTTCTACCGCCCAGCTAGATCTCTGCGGTCGGAATCTTTGTTTCTCGCGGTGGTTCCCCGAGTGAGGAAGGCCCGCACTGGGGGTCGCTCTTTTAGTTTGAGGGCCCCTCAGTTGTGGAACTCCTTGCCTTTGGACCTACGGTCCTCCTCAACTCTCCTTCTGTTTAGGAAGAGCCTTAAGACTTGGCTTCTTAACCTCTAGGATGTTTCTTTCTTCTTTTTTTTGTCTGTTGTCTGTTTTATGATCTTTTGTTTTACTGAGCTGCCTCGATAAAGCGCCGGGACACTCCTTTGGAGTAGCCGTGCGCTATAGAAATAAAGGTTTAACATAACATAACATAACATAACTCAATGAAAACATATTCTGTAGACTACCAAAGCATCATTAATGGAACACTCTTTAGACCAGACCTACAAATCATATTCCGAGTTGATACTCCTATTTTCTTTACCTTCACAACTTTGGGCCTCGTAACGAACCCGGGTGGACGCAAGAAGGAGTGGTGAGATGAGTGATCTAAAACTACCTAAAGGGGATGCAGCTAAATTTTATTCAGGGTTACTTTGGTAGGGTTAAAAACCAAGTATGGATAGTGCACGCAAAGTTAGGAAGTACCACTATCTGGTATGTGCAATGTAATGAACTGCAGAGGTTTCATAAGTCAAGTCCTGGTTAACCCAACCAAAGGAACCCTGAATGACATTTAGCTGGATCCCCTTTAGGTAGTTTTAGATCTTTCATATCGCCACTCATTTAGCTCCTCACACGCGCGCACACCATCATGGCTGATACTAAAATGATCTCCATTAAAGAATCCTCCCGCGGGGCCCATGGGGGATTGCAGTGCCCGACCCACGAGGAGCAACAAGCCCGATGATGAAGCATGACACCTGCATCGGTGTGTGAGAGCAACACTTCCAAATTAGAAAGATCTCCCTCAGATCTATCTACTCCAACCATTTTCCCTCCCTTTATCACATAAGAGCAAGTACCCTCGTTGGTTATATAAAAATCTGATTAAATACACACACTGGGGAGTCTCTCTCTCTCTCTCTCTCTCTCTCTCTCTCTCTCTCTCTTTCTCTCTCTCTCTCTCTCTCTCTTTATCTCTTTAACTCTCTCTGATGCCTTCTTCCATTTCACTTTCACTCTTTTAATCACTGACTCACAAATTCTCTTTTTGTTTGCAAAACATTAATAAATCATGAACCACGCCTTTTGATAAAACAGTGTAATCCTCTGCTTTGTGCATGAAAGTAATATGTGTGAGGGAATGACAAACCTATGTACTTTTAATTAATTTTTGAGGATACGTTTTGAAGCATACTGGGCGAGCACCAAGGCCAACTGATGCCAACTTTCTTCAGAATAAAAGTCAGTTTATTATTGTTTTCTTTTTCCCAAACTAAATTGTGAGCGTTTTCCTACTTCCTTCTTAAATTATGAAGGGAAAGAGGAGCACTGTGTCATGATTAGCAAACAATCCATGCAAGAATGATACCTATTAGGTTGAATAATATTAAAATTAAAATATAGATTATGAAGAAAGCTTGACTGGTGATTGCCCCAACTAAAGCATCCCCAGAGATAACTCTTAGTCTGTACCTTCTACTCCAATGCAAGTATTCTTTTGTTAAAGCATTAATGTGTTTGACATTTTATCAAACAGAACATCAAACTTTGTTGAGACATTAAATAGCACCACAAAGTGGAAGCCAATCCAATAATCTTTAGAAAATGTCACAAAATCTTGGGAGCCACTGGTGGGTATGGAAAGTAATATGATCGCATATTACAAACAATGTAAAAAATAAATGAAACCCTCCTTCTGAGTGACCCGTTAAATGGAATTTGACGCAAACAGGATTTTTGCTCGCAATTCAGCATTAGAAGTTGTGTAAAATTACTGGACTGACCTAAAACAATTTCCCAACGGATTTCGCAAGGACTAACCAGGTGAAATTTACATGAGCAAAACTGTTCGAAGAGAGGGAGAGTCTGCAGTAATCAGGTGGTCGAACTGTGATTCCACAGGTTGTTTGTCATTGTGAGCAACCTATGGTGAGGTAAAATTGCAGCAGGGAAAAATCAAATTGTGTTTATGAATGTGTCCCTAGGCAGTTTTATTCTTTCAAATACCGAGCCAATCCGTATAAGGGGCTAAGTGACACAATCAACTTTTTGCAAACCCTATTGGATGCTTTCAAAAGTTTAGACTACAACTAACCCAGTCAATGTGGGCTGCCCTGTAACAACAAGCGATGCAGAGTACATGTTATATGTTATATGTTAAATGTCATATGCTGTAAAAAAAAATATATATATATATATTGAAATAAAAAAATAAAATAAGTTTAGACTAAATTTGTGTGCTGCCTTAACTAGCAGAACTACGCTAAAATGTGAGAACATAGCTCACTTATCCCCAAGGTTCAAACCCCACCACGCCAATGAGACCCATTAATCCCTCATGCTTGTGGGGTAGTTGATGGACCTATTCAAAGGAGACTCAGCCAAGCAGCTTTGAGCGACAATTTGGAGCTCCACTCTAGAAAAACCTGCTTATGACTCCTCCATGCCGGTAACGGTGCAGATAAACAAAAAATAGCTTGGAATTGACTCTGGAGTAATTGATAGAGGTTGAGGTTGAAACAAACATTTCCAGACATCACATAATTGGGGCCAGATTTGATAAAATGTCACGCGGTGCAACCCAACAAGACAACTTGCTGAGCTGCGCTGCATGACAGGGAGAGACCAAGAATGTGCCATTAATGGTAAGATATGACACATTCCTGCTCTCTGCTTGAGCTGGAGCACTGTGTGCCCCCTAGCACCAACACATGCAGGATTGTAGTTGTGCAGGAAGGAACACTTTTCCACACAAAACTATTCTTAGAGGCATTTTCTGCTTTCTATGTGGGCTGCAGAAAGCAGCACTCATAGAAAGAGGAAATAAAGAGGAGAAATAAAGACATCAATAGTGTACAAGCCCACAAGCACCAAGGCCTCCCACAAAACCAGACATCTCTCTCTCTCTCAATCTGGCTAGCACACTGGCCAACCGGGTACTGTCCTCTGTCAAAGCAGCAGGTCATTGAAGAAAAAAACAATAAACGTTGGTGGTGCAGGGTGGGCATTTGTTCAGCATTAATTCAGTTACCTTTCAATTAAGCTGCACTTGTCAAAATAGTTTTCTGAAGCTGCTTCCTGTAGGGGAGTGGAGAGGACTTCATGGAACTGTGACATGCCTCTTGAATTGCTTAACTGACAGTGTTTGTACAAATGCAAGGTCAGTAGAAAAAGCATGGCAGGCCAGTTAAGCTTCAGCAGGGGATTTAAAGCATGCTGCTAGCCAGGTGAAAAAGCAGCAGTTGGTTCCACATTCTGGTACCATCAATAGCAGCAGCGTTCACCTAGGTCCAGATCCAGAAGGTACTCAACAAGCAGATGTGAAGCATTAGTTTGAATGCCCAAATTCAGACAGTTGCAACAACTTGCCAGTGAGAGTTGGTGGGTCCTCCAAGGTCAAAGCTTCCATTCAATGAGGTTGAGTAGACTTTCTTCTCTCAAGGAGCCCTCTGAGAAGGTTTTACTCTATAGGTGTGATAGAGCGCCACGTTATTCTGAAATTTGTAGGGGTGCATCATATTCATTGTTAGTCTGCACCCACATATTAATCGAAGTAGTATTTAGGTGTGATGTAAAATGTATCCCTAGAATCTGTCTAACATAGGTGTGATTAGAAATGTAATCATGTTTCTATGAAGAGTAATGTCGTAGTTCACTGCAAATGTATTTTAGTCAATGCATGATGTTTGGTTTTCATGTAACGCGGTGCATTAGGTTTAAACGTGCACCATCTTAAAGTTGCACGTGTAGTTTGCTTATTCACGTATAAAGGGTAATGAAAATAATGCTTATAGTGTGATTTTAGAGTGTGTTTAATAGTGTAAAGGCCTGATCGCATATACGTTTCAAGAGAAAGGCCTGTTCATTTCTTATGATAGCTACATGTTGTAGGCCGAAAATGATTTCCCTTGGTAAAGGCTTTTGGGTTTCAGGATAATGGAGAAAATCTTAGAGGAGTGAAAAGTTTCTCGTTCTCATGTTTCTGTTGCAGGTGCAAGGACATTTAGATCGTTAGAGAGACTGGGTCTTTGTTTTAGGAGTTAGGATGGCACGAGAAGCCAATGTGGGAGTACACTGGAATTTAAGGATGATACTTTCAGCAGAGATGGTGCCTGGGACCCAAGGTCAAGCTAACCATTGTTGGATGGAGTACAAGTTTTACTGGAAAAGTACTGGAAGAAGACCTGGCTGAAGAGGTGTGCCGAAGGGCGTGTTCTATGCTTTTGGGACTTTGTATTAGGGACAGTGTCCCTTGGGTTGAGTAGTTGAGGATTAGATGGGAAGCTAGAAGGAGCATCTTAGAGCGAGCTCCGACTAAGTGATTGAACTTCTGAGGAAGTCTTCACTTCTGACACCTTTTTACTCTCTTGCCTGGGAGGGAAAATGCTAAGTAGGGATGTTACCTTAGAGAATGAGTAGGGATACACTAACTGTTTTTCTTTTAGGCTAATGACTTCTAATGTAGAGACTGGACTCATTCTATGCTTTTGGGATTTTGTATTAGGGACAGTGTCCCTTGGGTTGAGTAGTTGAGGATTAGATGGGAAGCTAGAAGGAGCATCTTACAGCGAGCTCCGACTAAGTGATTGAACTTCTGAGGAAGTCTTCACTTCTGACACCTTTTTACTCTCTTGCCTGGGAGGGAAAATGCTAAGTAGGGATGTTACCTTAGAGAATGAGTAGGGATAGACTAACTGTTTTTCTTTTAGGCTAATGACTTCTAATGTAGAGACTGGACTCATTATCGCATTACTGATGTTATTGGAATTGATTATTATTCTTATTCTGAGTCGAATGAGATTCTTGCGTAGAATTTCATTTGTATTAGTGCCCATTTCTTTTCTTCACCTTGTATTGAGGTGTTTGTATGTGCAGTTATTCTTGGTTGTAATAAAATCCTACAAATTTAGATTTGGAATCAGTGATCCTTTGGGAACTGCGAGTCGATTTGATTGATTATGTACTAAGAATTGAATTTCCTCCCCTCTACACTATTTAGCAGATAAAAAGATCCTGGGGACCTGAGAAGATTCTTGGTGATGGTAAGGTAGACAAGAATCCGGCTGCATCAGGTGCTTTACAGTGGTCACAGCCTATGTATAAATGAACAGGTACACTTTTTAGGGTGTGCCTTTGGCAGGAAGGTTTGTGTTTTCCCTCACTGCCATCCTGAACATAAAAATCCAGCAGAGAAAGAAGAAATGGGGCATGGATTGATCATCTGGCAGCCTTTTGCATCGTCCATTTTACAGCCATCATTCTTACAAAAATAGAAGTGTTATGAATAATTACGGATAACTCAAAGTATAGGTGCACTGCTAATGACTAAAGTAGGAAAGCACTTACCATTTGCATTCTGTTCCTGGTGATGAATACTAAAAAACATTTTGTTTATTGGGCTCACACTACAGGATGGGAAGCCCAATTAAAGGTATCCCTTCTCAAGGCACACTAAAAAGGCATACATTTGCTGAATAAGAAGTTGCCCTGGATCAGGAATCCAGCAAACCTTTGCCAAAGTATCAAAACTTCTTGTTTAGAATGGGAACTTTAATGGATGAGATATTCACACTTACATGCCGTTATTAGTGTTAACTGTGGCAATATAAACCACAGGCTTATAACCTTGCCACAGTGAACACATGCTTGTACCTATGTTTTTCATGAGCGGTTTTACATACTATTAAAATGGCAACACTCTTGTTGGCTGATGAAGCCCGTTTGGTCTCTAAGATGCTAGCAAGCCTACATAATGTATTCAATCAAATTGGTGGGTTTTGCTCCTCTAAAGACCTGGCCATCAATAAATCCAAGACAAAACTGATGATGTTTCACCTTCACAAAGGTGTTAAGAACAATTTCAGGTTAAACACCGCTCCTCTTGATAAGGGTAACACATTCACTCACCTGGGAACGGATTTCGCCCATGATTAAAAAGGAAATTCATATAAGCAGATCTAGGAGTCTTGTGGTCCAGTGATCAGAAGCCACCTAAAATTTTGCATGGGAGAAGAATTGACAGCTGATCCACTTGGCACTGGAGGTATATAGGGCACAAGGTCAAAGTGCTGCACTCTATGGCTGCCAGTCTATGGGTCTATTGCCCCTGGACTGGCACAGGAAATCAAATAAGCCTAACAAAGCTGTCTCGGGGGTAAACAATGGTAAACTCATCCAATGGAGCTCTAACCAAGGACTTCTGCACCTATGGGCATTACTTTAATGAAGTTGAGCCCATTGTGGCCAAAGCCTTCTATTTAAAACTTAGATTCTCTACTCTACTGTTAAACTATTTCACATACAATTGAAGTCCTACTGTTATGCAGTTAAACTCTTGCTATATCTGCCCAGACTAGGTTCAGGAGGAAATACATTTTCAGCTTTTATGTCCATCATATGCCAGCCCTGGGGCAAAATGGCCTAAGCATATGCTGAATAAAGAGGGCATTCAGAGGGTAAAATTTCAATGCAGTTATCCAAAAACTCACCTTCCATGCCAAGTGCTGTTTGCGGTCTCACGCTTTCTGTGGCTGAATGATCACTCAGGAAAAAGTTTGGCAGCTGATCAAAAGTGACTTGCACACCTTTCACACAAAATACTTAGTAGATTCTTTTAGTACCACACCCGTTGGTATGGTGGTAATTATTTTCTATCTTATGATTAATGTTTTAAGTTGTTTTACCATATAAATATACTGTGCATTTTAATTAATTGCTTTTACATTTTATGGGTGCCGATCCGAAATATTTTTTTTTGACTTACATACACCTCCAGGGTGGGAAAAGCTATAAGAACACCCATGCAAACAAACATTTGATACTGTTTCATGGATGTTGAATGCCCTCCCAAAGACCTCTAGCATGTCTCATTAATGCCAGTTTTTTAATGGAACACTATGCCATGCTTCATTACTATCTACACTGTTAGACCTGGCATCATTGGCGTAGGTTTCCCTTCCTCTCTACTCTCCCTAATTTTTATAATAACTGGATTTAGATGTTCTGGGCGCCGTGCCACTGCTACTCAGTGGCACAGCGAGAATGCTCCCTGCATATAAATGAATTGTATGAATAAGGATAACCATAATGCCTACATCTGTGTAGCCTGTTTCAATAGCGAGTTACCCTCCATTTCACTGTTGGCACTGCGAAATGATGCATTCTCAGAGGCCAGGATGGGCCGGTTATAAGATTACTTTCTATCATCCTATCTGTCCCTAGGAACTTCGAGTTTGGGATGTTTGTGCTCAGGAAATTGAGGGGCACCTTTTGGTAAGGACCGTTTGAATGTTACATGTTTTAAAATACCTTTCCTGAAAACGCGGTAGTTTGTGGCCGAAGCTTTACTGTAGGCTGTTGCGAGTATGTGTATTGGCCATCTGGTTTTGGAGCAGCGGGGCCAGTTGGGTCAGACCTGGCTGGAGAGAGAGATCGGTATTCCGAGCATGAGGAGGGGTGACTCTTTGATCCGAGGAGGGCTGCGCCTGGCAAGGTGAATTATGGCTCCACCTCCCACTGGGTGTCTGCTAGCAGACCCCCTCATTCTGAAAGGGCAGGATGTCGTCTCGTAAACCAAGTGCTCCCCGACCCCTCCAAACTGTTTCTGACTGGAGTCAGTGATTTGTGACCTTAGAGAACAAAGACTTTTTAGGTATAAAATGCTGCGCTGGAACTTTGTCGAAGTGTGTTCCTTCTGGATGTCAAGACGAAACTCTGTCCGAGCGGACCCGGGAAAGGACTTGGAAACTTTCACCAAGCTTGCCGAAGAAACTACCCGAGGGCCTAAATCGAGAGCGCCTCCTACAGAAGTCTCAGGGACATTAGACTTCACACCGTCAGCCGTCGGAATTCCTGTGCAAGGAATCCTACTTGCAGGTGAGGCCTCCGTCGAGTAATCCGGAGCCTCTAGTTCTACTGTGAGGACCGCGGACTGAGCATCTTTGAATCTTTTTCTAAACCTGAAGCGGGCCGCTGCAGCTAAGAGAGAGCTGCCACCGCTGAGAGCCTGCCTAAACCTGAACCTTTGAAATCTTCTGCTAAAACCGAAGCAGACCGCTACAGCTAAGGAAGAGCTGCCCCGCTGAGAGCCCGCCTAGGTCTGAACCTTTGAACCTTTTTTGCTAAACCTGTGGGGGCCGCGGCAGCTAAGGGAGAGCTGCTGCCGCCGAGCGCCTGCCTAAATCTGCACCTGCAACTCTTCCGCTGGATCCGTGTGAGCCGCCGCTGCTGAGAGGTAGCTGCCGCCGCTGAGAGGCCACCGGAACCTCCGAGCCCTTCGCTGAACCTGTGGGGACCGCTGCAACTGAGAGAGAGTTGTAGCCGCTGAGCGTCTACCATGGTGCCAGCCGGGCAGAGACCATCCTCTGTCCCATGGCCGCTGTAGCCAAGAAGAGAGCTTTAGCCGCTGAGTGTCCTCACCCTTTGCTACTTGGCACCATCGTGATTTGTCCCGTGGGCCGCTGCAGCCAAGAAGAGAGCTGTAGCTGCTCAGTGCCCGCACCCTTTGCTACTTGGCATCATCGTGATTTATCCCGTGGGCCGCTGCAGCCAAGAAGAGAGCTTTAGCCGCTGAGTGTCCGCACCCTTTGCTACTTGGCACCATCGTGATTTGTCCCGTGGGCCGCTGCAGCCAAGAAGAGAGCTGTAGCTGCTGAGTGCCCGCACCCTTTGCTACTTGGCACCATCGTGATTTGTCCCGTGGGCCGCTGCAGCCAAGAAGAGAGCTGTAGCTGCTGAGTGCCCGCACCCTTTGCTACTTGGCATCATCGTGATTTGTCCAGTGGGCCGCTGCACCCAAGAAGAGAGCTGTGGCCGCTGAGTGTCCGCACCTTTAGCCAACTTTGCATCCTTGGGATCTGTTTGTCCTGTGGGCCGCCGCAGCCGAGAGAGAGCTGCTGCCGCTGTGCACCTGCACCTTGTCCCCCCTTGTTGAGGATTGTCGCTATTGTCCTGTGGGCCACTGCAGCTAAGAGAGAGCTGCTGCCGCTGTGAGCCCACCACGGAGCTGCACGACGAGAGTCATCGCCACCACCAGCCCGGCCCACCGCAGCCGCGTGTTGCTGCCGCTGAGCGCCTGCCTGTCCCTGAGTGCCCGAATCATTGTGGGTGTACGCTGCGGACCTCGACCTCCAAGACTTGTTGTCGCTGGGAGTCTGCCTGTCACCGACTCCACTTCTTTGAGAAGCTGCGCGCTGTGTCCCCTTTTCAACTACAGGTATCTGGTGCGCACCTGGTCGCGTAGGCCCTGGCCCTGAACTCAGTCTGTGTCACGCTTTGGGTGAATACGTTATTGTCTTTTTGAATCCCTATGGGGGGACGTGAATTGTAGTTGTTGAAACGCTTTAAGAAGTCTTGAGTTAAACTGTTGGATAAAGATATTATTTTTATATACCTACCTGAGTCTTGTCCCTTTTGTGGTGTCATTGCTGCCTTATTGTATGCGGTCATAAACGCTTTACACACCGCCTCGATAGGCATAACTGCTCGTGCTACGTTACCACAGGGTTCAGCAGGGGTTGTAAAAGGGGGTAGCCCACTTGCCCTGACTTAGGAAGAAGGGTCCCTATTTGGACAGTGGCGCCAGCCCTGTGTAGTAAGGAAGTCTCCTTGTAGATACGATCGTAATTACTTCAGATGCTCAAAATAGGTTTAAATGTTGATATGTTTATTTCAGGAACAGTTGACCCACGACGTGCTCTATCCGTAACCCAGTCTTCATCTGGATGTCACACAGCAACATTCCAGAATCATACAGAGTCACGCAGAACACTCACAGTAATTCTACATCTTAAAGTAACCACATACAATGTAATGTAATTACATATAATACAACACTTACTACACACCCTCCCCTTTAACAAAATAGAAATAGACATTAACTATGAGAACAATAATATCTTGGAAAATTAAACAATGAAAGATAATCCACAAAGAGAAAAAAAAACTAAATAAATAAATAAGCAAACTAAGTCATAACATAGTCACGGAAACGGAGAGGTGCTGACCTTACTCTCGAACTAACATAAGTGCCAGGAGCTGACCTTACTCCACAACCAACAGAAGTGCCAGCACTACCGTCACCCTCTCCTTTTTGAAGTGTAAAAGAAGGTGAGATTTGATGAGATGAAGTGAAATTAGAATCCCCACGATCAGATGGACCTGAATGACTAGGAGATGAGAGACTTTGTGAACGAATGCCAAAATTATCACAGACACCAAACCAATCAGAATTCAAATTTTCAATTACATCAGTGTTTAGTTTGTTACTACGAATAATATCAGCTTGTCTACAGGTTATTTTAATCAGCGCATTTCTGTTCCACCAGCCCCTATCCTGTAAAAGAACAGACATACGAGAAGCCTTTACAACCTGCACTGGAGATGAAAATTTTGAATGACCTTTAGAAACTCTAATTGGTTTCCTGATCAAGACCTAATCACCGGGATATAAAGGTTGATCAGTACCATGCATACGTTTATCATAATCCTGCTTATAGTTATCTTGTTTTTTGATTACATTCTCTCTGATTTTGTTTACATCAAGTGGAACATGAGAAGTTTTCTCCAATAACCATGACGGATTAAGTTTAGAGGTAGGTAATCGGCCTCTCAACAACATGAACGATGTAACACCTATGGTAGTGTGTGGTGTGGTATTGTAGTTCCACACTCTCTGAAACAAGAAAGAAGGAATGTTTAGACCATTACTAGCAGCTGTTTGTACAGCATCTTTCAACATCCTGTTGGCACGCTCAACCAGACCATTTGTAGCTGGGCTGTACAAAGGAGCTAAAGTATGTTTAACATCAAATTTTCTTAAAAACAAGTTAAAATCATGAGCAGTAAAATGAGAACCATTATCCGTTAAAATATCATCAGGTGTTCCCTCAGTGTAAAATACACGTTGCAAAAATAAAATGGCTGTATCAGAATCTGCATTTTTAACAAAAGAAAAATAAATCCACTTTGAAAAATAATCCACAGCAACAATTAGATACTTTTTATCCGAATTGAAAATAGAAAATGGACCAGAATAATCTAACCCAATTTTCTTCCACGCTGCAGAAGGCCATTGAACGGGACACAGGGGAGAATTAACAAACTTCCAATGCTTGTCAGAACAAAGACATTGAGGACATTGATTAATATGAGTTTTGACTTGATTGTCAATACCTGGCCACCAGTATATTTGCTTAATTTTGTTAACTGTAGCAGTGGTACCAGGATGTCCCTCATGTGCAAGAAAAATTATCTTGTCCCGAATACCCCTAGGAGGAAAAAATGTATCCTGTCGTATTAAAATATCATTAGAAAAGGATAATTCAGAAGCGATTTGTGAAAAATGTCTTTCTTCCACAGATAGACTCCTGTCCGAAGGCCAACCTTTAACTAAAAACTTTTTAACATTCTGCAAGCAATCATCATGCTCAAAACTCTTTACCCAATCCTCCTGTGTGATTTTGTAACTTTGGACAACATCTTCGACCGAAAAGACACATTCAATCTCATCATCAGAATCAATAATTGTTTGACAGTGAGGAAGAGGAATGCGTGAGAGACAATCAGCTCTAACATTTTTGCCCCCAGGAATATATTTGATCTCAAAGTTAAACTCCTGAAGTTTAGCTAACAACCTCACCAGCCGAGAAGATGCTTTGTTGGAAGAACTCTCACCAAGCATGTACATTAACGGTTTATGATCAGTAAAAAGCTGAAACCTAGTTCCCCAAATATACATGCAAAATTTTTCAACTGACCAAGTACAAGCTAATGCCTCACGCTCAATGGTGCTATAGTTGAGTTCAGCAGAGGTCAATGTACGAGAAGCAAAGGCTATCGTGGACTGTTGACCATTCACAATCTGACTCAAAACAGCCCCAAGACCTTTTGCGCTAGCATCAACTGTTATGATACTCTGAACACCATATGTGAATGGTTTAATTGCAGGTGCATTAACGATTAACTTTTTAACTGATGTGAAAGCTTCGTTTACCTCTGAAGACCAGTCAAATTTTGCATGTTTTTTCAACAAACTCCTAAGAGGTTGCACAACAAGAGCATATCCCTGTACAACACGAGCATAGTAGTACTCACTCAAACCGAGAAATGCTCGCAAAGAATCCTTATCAGAGGGAGCTGGTGCATTTTTAATAGCATCCAATAATGAATTTTTAGGCTTGATACCCTCACTTGATAGATTGTGACCTAAGTAATCCACATTCTGGGCAAGAAAATTGCACTTCTTCATGTTGACAGTCATGCCATGTGTTTGTAAATCCTTCAACACCTTTTCAACTAAAATGTAATGTTGCTCTAACGATTCAGAGTGCACTAATATGTCATCCTGAAAAGCTTGAATACCAGGACAATTATCAAAAATTTTATCCATCAATCTCTGAAATATACTAGCGGCTGAAGCTAGCCCAAATGGAAGTCTCTTATACATATAAACCCCAAACGGAGTTACAAAAGTAGTTAGAGGCTGAGATTTAGCTGACAAAGGAATCTGATGATACGCAGAGCGCAAATCAATAGTAGAAAAAAACTTGCTGCAACCCAACTTTGCAAGCATGTCATGAATTTTAGGTAAAGGATGTGCATCCACCACAATGTTGCGATTGAGAACCCTCAAATCCGCACATAGACGAATATCACCAGAGTGCTTACGTGCCACCACCGCAGCCGAAACCCACTCTGATGACTCCACAGGACAAATAATATCCTGGGAACACAGCTCATCAAGATGTTTCTTGAGATCATGTCTAACCGAGAGTGGAATAGGACGTACTTTTTGAATAACGGGACAAACTCTCTCCTTCAATTTTATAGTGTCAAAGTTTTTGACTAAGCCAACCTCTGAACTAAACACAGACCTGTATTTTTCAATCAATCTACAAAGAATAGAATCCTGTGTTGTATTATCATCAACAGATAGAACAGGAAAATCACCAAGAACAACAGGTTTAGGATGACCAGGTTTCAAAAGTATTCCTAAACCTGCTTGATCACGCCAACCCAAAATGTCCCTTCCATCCAATGCAACATAAATTTTAGTGTCAATATAACCCGACCTTTAAAATTAATGGTGTCATTAAAGTACCCGCGCATGATGATGTCATATTCACCAAACGCTTTGGGATTCACATCAGTAGAAATCAATTCAGTATTTGGCCACAACCTGTAAAATGTCTTCTCATCTAGAATGGTGATTGGCGAACCCGAATCAGCCATTACATCAGTGTCAATTTGACCTATCAAAACCTTGCAATTAGGACCTTTAACTTTTTTATCATCTAGTGAATTAATATGTACTGATAAAGAAGAAACATTTAATGCATCACAAATTTCATCATCTGTGTAAACATAGTTCACTCTGTTTTTGTCTTTAGGTGCCCTACACATAGTAAAAAAATGTCCAATTTTTTTTACAATTATTGCATCTTTTGCCTTGAGCCGGGCAATTGGGATAATTACCCACATGAAATTTTGAACCACACCTGTAACAAAAGATGTTATGTTTACGCTCAAACATTTTTTTATCCTTAAAACGATTTTTAACAGCATTAACCTCAATTTGGTTACTATTATCAGACGATAAGTTCCTAATATTGGTGTTGTTTGGTGCACAAGCAGTCTCAGATAAAATTCTTTGCGATGTAACAGAGCACTCAATACTCTTTGCGATAATAATAACTTCATCCAAGGTTGGGTTTTTACAAGTCAAAATGCGTTCCTGTATTTTTTTGTTAAAACAATTAAATACTAATTGATCCCTGAGCGCAGTATCTAAATAGGAACCAGCAAGAACCCTTAACGTTGCCAAATAATCCTCTATAGATTCTTCTGATAACTGCTTTCGTTTAAAAAACACTTGTCTTTCAACCATTATGGAGGGCTCATCTTTGAATTGATTACCCATGCTAGCTAAAGCTTCAGAATATACATTCCAAGAGTCATCAGATGTTGGATGTTGAACAGAAGGTAAACTATCGAACAACTGTTGTCCAGCATCACCAAGATGATTAAATAATATGGCCCTTTTCCTTGATGAAGAGTACTCAAGTGCCTCAATTGCCTCCAAATAATTAGTGAACACTCTTAACCACTTGTGCCAAGGCGTAGGTGGCTTACCTGCAACCTTCAGAAAAGCTGGTGGAGCCACAATGCTCTCGTTGGAATTAGGCATTGTGAATCTTAAAGTTTAACAAATAAACCAGTTTACGCTTCTTTTTTTTTTTTTTTTTTTTAACTGTATGGGCCCGATTCACAGAACTAACTTAAGACAAAATCCTAAACTTACTACCATTTTGGTATTCACAGAAGTCACTTACTCATTTTGGTATTCACAGAAGACACTTACTCACTTCGGTATTCACAGAAGTTAGGAGTCCTAACTTTAGGACTGCTAAATGTCTTCTGTGAATACCGAAAGTCTTAAAATGAGGATTTTTCTCAGTTTAGGAGTCCTAAAGTTAGGAGTCCTAACTATACTACTACTAAACTGAAAAAAATCCTAATTTTAAGGCTTTCGGTATTCACAGAAGGCATTTAGGAGTCCTAAAGTTAGGAGTCCTAACTTTACTACTACTAAATTGAGAAAAATCCTAATTTTAAGAGTTTCGATATTCACAGAAGGCATTTAGGAGTCCTACAGTTAGGAGTCCTAACTATAGTAGTACTAAACTGAGAAAAATCCTAATTTTAAGGCTTTCGGTATTCACAGAAGGCATTTAGGAGTCCTAAATTTAGGAGTCCTAACTTTACTACTACTAAACTGAGAAAAATCCTAATTTTAAGAGTTTCGGTATTCACAGAAGGCATTTAGGAGTCCTAAAGTTAGGAGTCCTAACTATACTACTACTAAACTGAGAAAAATCCTAATTTTAAGGCTTTCGGTATTCATAGAAGGCATTTAGGAGTCCTAAACTTAGGACTCCTAACTTCTGTGAATACCGAAATGAGTAAGTGCCTTCTGTGAATACCAAAATGAGTAAGTGCTTTCTGTGAATACCAAAATGGTAGTAAGTTTAGGATTTTGTCTTAAATTAGTTCTGTGAATCGGGCCCACTGTCTTCCAAACTATGAAAAAAAACGAGAAGAAAAAAAAACGATCTGCAAGTATGACGTGGCTGCAATGCTTTCAAATAGAAACTATCCCAATCCTCCAAAATGGCCGCTCTAACGTGATGATGCAATCACGCGTTGTCGTATCACTGACGTTGAACGTGACAATAGTGAGCAGGCTTCCGAATGCTCAGCTCGAGTTAGAACTCAAGCGCAGACCACGAAGAACCATGCGCACGGAATCCACAGAGCGATTCAAACCATGCCCCATCAGCCAACCGTCACCAAGTAAAACGTTGCATTCAAAGACACCGGTGAGTGAAAACAATCGTACTCACATGTGCCAAATCGCGTAAAATACCGTTATACACAGGATGCAGCAGTCGGTGGGTCTTTTCCCTCTTCTTTATCCGCTTGGCCGTAATATCCGGTTAAACGCCTCCTTAAATCGAAAGCGCTCTGCCCGAACAAATCCTAGCATCGCCAAAATATGTAGTAAGGAAGTCTCCTTGTAGATACGATCGTAATTACTCCAGATGCTCTAAATAGGTTTAAATGTTGAGATGTTTATTTCAGGAACAGTTGACCCACGACGTGCTCTATCCGTAACCCAGTCTTCATCTGGATGTCACACAGCAACATTCCAGAATCATACAGAGTCAGTTCAGTTCAGTAAATCTTTATTTCGCTGATTAAAAATCAACATAAAAAGTACAAAATATAAATACAATATACAGTGTACAGTATATTTACATTAGATCTGAGCCGACGGACATTAAAAACAGGTTAAAAACGAAACTTTAAAAAGGCACTTTACAATGGGCACATTACGTTATTAATTCATCATTATTCAATCACGGGTATTCCTCAATCTTACCGACACTCTCAAGAAATTTACAATCGAGCACAAAGTGCGGGTGTCCACGGCCATTTGTAAGAAATTCAGGGCACTCTTGGCTTCACGTATTTTAGCCTCCTTTAGGATATGAACAAGAAATTTGCGACGGGGGATTTGATAAAAAGAACACAGAAGTACAAAATGAAGGGTGTCCTGCGGAGACCTATTGTCGCAGCCGCAGGCA
This sequence comes from Triturus cristatus, assembly GCF_964204655.1. Classification (NCBI taxonomy): domain Eukaryota; kingdom Metazoa; phylum Chordata; class Amphibia; order Caudata; family Salamandridae; genus Triturus; species Triturus cristatus. The sequence continues at coordinate 177,071,813 of NC_140592.1, read as the reverse complement.
CCCTTCTGCTCAACCGTTACTGTGAAACCTGGAGGATAAGCTAAAATGTGGTGTAACAGGTTGAGCCTAAAACGGCACATTAAAAATCTGTCCTGGTGATTATGCATTAGATATAAATAGGGCTCCATTGCTCACTCGGTGGTGTGCTATAACTGATTTCTTTAAGGAGTCAGTGCTTGCTCTTTGTGCTTCAAATTTATCCAGTTGCTCTGTTTTAATCTGGTTTCTACATGTGGGGGTAATGGAGGTAGGATCACTGAAAAGAGATAGGTGGTCGATTGAATCCAATGTCTCTTTTATGTACCTCAGCCATGGGATACGTAGGTGGTTGTCCATTTGCAAGCAGTCCTGAGATATTTGCCTGCTTAGTTCCGCTGCGGGATTCACCCATAACCTGAGCCATAGCATAATGGGTCTCACCTTTACCCAGTCGGTGATATAAGGTAACCCCAGTTCTGTGTGTGTTATTCCTGCTGGGGTACCCTGTGGTAGCTTCAAAATCCTCCTAAAAAATTTATCTTCCTCCATTTGCAGGGGCCTTACATCTCTAAATCCCCAGACCTCTGCTCCGTAAATGGCTTTTGCAGTACTAACCGCCACATACAAATTCATCACCTGTTCCGGCGACCACCTCCCCAGTCTAACAGCAAAGTTATGAATAGCCCCATTTGCCGATACCAGCTTTCTGCATCTATCCTCCATTAACAGATCAAACTTTGTATCCCCGTCAAACAGTAGACCCAGATAAGAAAAAGAGCTCACTGTTTCCAATTTGTGCGACCCTATTTTAAAAGCAAATTTCCTGCTTGGTTTCTTGCCAGCTATCATGACATACGATTTGCTCAAATTTACGGACAAATCTAATTCGTCCATAAACTCCACAAATCCATTGACCAATTGTTGTAGGCTCACGGCCGTCCTGGCAAGCAGGACGGCATCGTCAGCATACAGTAGAACCGGTATGTGACGATTTCCAGCTTTGGGACAATCCACATTTAAGGCAACCAACCTTCTCTCCAAATCGTTAATGTAGAGAGAGAACAAAAATGGGGCAAGGATACACCCCTGCCTCACTCCGCTCGTGCAGGGGAAGGGATCTGTACACCCCCCCCCCCCGTTGTGCAGCGGACCCTGGCAGTGGTGTTCCAGTGCAATTCTTTTAAGATGTCAATGAGTCCAGGCTCAATTCCCAGGTTGGTCATCACAGCCCAAAGTTTGCTCCTGTTAACATTATCGAAGGCTGCCGCCAGGTCCATGAAGCCCATGAATAGTGTGCCTTTACCAGCCTTTGTGTATTTAGTTATTAATAGGTACAAATTCAAGCATTGGTCACTGGTAGACTTGCCTGGCCTAAAGCCGTATTGAGTGTCTGCTATAATGTTGTGTTCTTCTGTCCATGACATCAAGCGACTCAAAATTGCCCTGCCCAATAGTTTGGCCGATACGTCTATCAACGATATTGGTCTGTAGCACTGTGGATTGTCCCTACACCCCTTCTTAAAAATAGGGACAATCAGTGCCGTAGACCAAGACCGTGGCAGACCCGTGGCAATTGCTGCATTTAGGACCCTCGTCATAATGAGAGCCCAGAGATCAGGGTTACTCAGGTAAAGGTCAGGTGGCGTCCCATCAGGCCCGGGTGCTTTGTTGCGAGTTAGCCCTCTGATTTCTTGGGTAATTTCTTGGAGTGAGAATTCGACCTTGCCCGATCGGCATTCCTCCCATCCCGCTGTAGTCACAGTATCACTTTCATGATTATACAAACTCTTAAAATGTGCCACCCACTGGTCAGGAAGAATGTTGTTACTGATCCCCGGGGAGTTTTTCTCTTGGAAGCAGGGCCTATTGATAATCCTCCAAACTTCGCTGAAGTTTCTGTGTTCCCCCGCTTCCCTCAGGTCCGCCCACACTTCTGCTTGGAGCGTAATCTTCCTCTACTTGACCTTTGTCTTATATGCCTTTCTACATAGGGCTACTGCCTGTTTGTCCCTAGGGTAGATTTTGAGACATAGTTTCAATTCCCTAAGTGCTCTCGCGCATTCGGGATTAAACCAGCGTGGCTGTGTTACAATTTTTACTGGGCCTTTTGCTTTCAGGAGTTCCCCTATCATGGTGGTTAGTACCTCAAAGGCAGAAACCAAACACCCACCTTCTACTAGGGGATCAAGACAGTCTTCAATTTGGTGTTTGCCTTTTATCACCAGGGATTTATAAAACTCCTCTGCATTAATCTTAGCCCATCTTAGTCGCCTCCCCTGGTCTGTTGGGATCAGTGTAGAGGCGGCCTGTTGAGTTCTACTGCGTCCGTCGCTGTATTCTAGGACCATTATCAGCGGGTTATGGTCGCTAAAGGGGTTCCAGTCTATTCTCACTTCCTTCACCCTGTCCTTTATGGCAGAGGATATCATCATAAAATCTATAATTGAATAACAACCTCTGCCCTTAAATGTTGGAGTGAGGAAGCCATCCCTCCCTGGGGTTATCAGATCTATAGTGGTGTCCAGAGTTTTCATGAGGCTGTTTCCCTCCCTGTTATGCTCGAAGTGAGGCCCACTTTCTACCGGACAGGATGACCAGTCTGCATTTGCGGGAATCAGTTTGGGGCAAAGGTGGCAGTTAAAGTCACCCATGATCAAAACTGCTGGTTCCCCGCCCTTTCTCTGTTGTTTGGTCTCATGCTTTAACCTATTTTCTAGTTCCTGAGTTATTGATTCATTTCCTTCCCCTAAGACTGAGTTGTAGATGTTAAATATCAGTAACCTTAGTCCCTGCCCCTGAAATTCGACTGCCTGGATTAGGTGTGACGACCATGAGGGTTCTGACCATGTGCCTTCCAGCTCTAGATTAACATACAGGGCTAGCCCACCCTTCGTTCTGCCCTATCTTCCGCCCCTTGCAGGGACAGAAAAACATTTAAAGCCTTCTAGTTGGTAGGCGGATGGGTCTAGTGCCCATGTCTCCTGCAAGGCTATGACATGGTACCCCTGGAAATTACTTATCCAGTCCACATTGTCAAATTTCCCCGCCAAACCAGCAATATTCCAGGACAGTATTTTTAGGCCTTCCCTTGGTAGTTCACTCTCCCCTTCTTCACCCTGTGTTGATGTTATGGGATCTGCTGCCCTACTCTTGGTCCCTCCCTGACCCCCTTTGCCTGTATGTGTTTGGGTGATAACTGTCCCCTTCTCTGGGATGCTATCTAGATCCCTCCCTTCCCCATACTCCTTTACCACCCATTTAGAGGCCCTTTCCTGGGGTGATTGGGATAGTCAGTCTAGTTCTTCTAAGGATTGCAAAGGACTGAATCTGTTTGCCCACTGTGTGTAATCCTGCCCTCTCTGTCCCTCCTCTCTTGGCCAATTTCTAGCCGCTCTGTTTCTTGGTCTATCCTGGACATGGTGTAGGGGATTTGGGGCACATCTCCTGGGGTAAAAGTATCTTAGTGGTAGGGGGCATATTGTGCTAGTGTGATTTCTATTGTAGCCTCCTAATATATATTTTACTAACTCCGTGTCCCTAAAGTTTGCCACAATGCAGTCTCCTGCAGCATCTTTTCCCCTGCTGCCTATCCAGTTTGTTCTTCTTACTAACAAGATCTCCCCACATTCTCATCCTCTCAGGGGCCTGTGTATATTTAGCCACTTAATTATTTTCATTTTTAACTCTGCATGTGACTCTCTCTCCCCTGCCCTAAGACCAGGTACTCCCGTAAAAACCACCACATAAGCGGCAGCTTCAGGTGGTAAATTGATACATGTTGGTACATAGTCAGAGGGGATATCTGGGGGACTGCACCCAGTTTGAGGTTTCTCTACACAGCACTGACTTTTTACAGTCCCTTCTTGTGGGAGTGTAGGAATTGTGCTCTGTGGGGTATTTTCACGTACGGTTACCCCCCCCTAGGTTCGGGTTGCCCCTGTCTCCTTGAGCCATTGCCGAGGGTGTGTCATGTAGTAGCACTATGCCACAGTCCTCGTTACTCACACAGTTGTTTCTACCTCGTGCATGTTCCCCTGTCCTGATTCCTACTGCGGGGTGATTTACTATTTGATTGGTGTCAGATGTTCCCTTACTTTTCCCCTGCTTTGCTATTTTGTTTATTGCTTTGTCTAGCCTGCTTATAATTGGTTTTAGTTGGTTCACTATAAATGTTTCCATACGTTTTTGGAAATCGCCCATCACTTCTTCCAACCAACCTGGTGGGAGTTGCTGCCCTGCTATTGTACCTCTAAACTCTTCAATCACTGTCTCCCCCCTGCTTTTTGTCCCCCCTATTCCCCTGCTTTGCTTCTTTTTGTTAACTCTGCTCTTCCTGCTAGCCCCTGGTTTGGGTTTCCTGTTATTTTCCATCACTATTTCGTTTACCACTTGGGCGCAAGGGATTATGTCTGTAGAATTTTCCAATGACTCATTTCCCGAAATTTCTAGAATTTCCGGTGCAATGGGTTGTATCGGTGTGTTTGGGGTGGACAAGCTTCTCTCGGTTCTTTCTATCTCCCTGTTTACTTTTTGCAGCATCAAATCAATTGCAGTGGGTTGTAACACCCCATTTAGTGCCGCACCTGGGGGATTATCAGACCGAGATGACTGGGTTTTACTTGTGGCAGATCGTGTTTTAGTTTTGTTAGACATACCCAAAAATTTCAACAAAGTCAGTTTAAAAGGAACTATAGCACCATGAGCTCCCTACTGCCCTAGTTGTTCCAGCAATTGGTCACATGGCCTACTTTTTATCCCTACCGTGTGTGTGAATGGGTGGCTTCCCCCCAACTCAGTGTATTCAGTAGTCCTTACCAACAGGCTATTATTGGTGTTTGGAAGGAGCAATCCACTCCCTGGGGGAAAAATGTCCATACAGTTCACAGTTTGTGTCTCTTTTCTCGAATACCTTTATCGTAGATGCAAGGGGGTGATCCAGCCCAGCCTCTTCAGTCACTGATGGGCACGGATGGGCACGGATGGACCCACCCTTGTCCCAGGCTTCTCCCGGTGCTCCTGCGTACTCCCGCGTACTCCCTCAAGCCGAGGATCCTGGGTAGTGTAGTTTCTGCCCCTCCACTGCGGCCGCACTTGAGGATACTGCGGCGGCGAAGGGGACCCAGGTAAGCTTCAAAGGACACCAGGCACCAACAGGTCAGCTGTACTTTACAGCGCTATGCCCCCAAAGTTTTAGCAAGGCTCCCCGCTCCACCGGGATGTTCGCGGCCTTATGAGCGCCACCAATCGCGTTGAGGACGTGCCCCCGGGCGGCTTTCCTCAAGCCGAGGATCCTGGGTAGTGTAGTTTCTACCCCTCCACTGCGGCCGCATTCGAGGATGCTGCGGCGGCGAGGGGGACCCAGGCAAGCTTCAAAGGACACCGCACACCAGCAGGTCAGCTGTACTTTACAGCGCTATGCCCCCAAAGTTTTAGCAAGGCTAACTTCCTGCGGGACACTAGAGCGTGTCTCGCAGAATACCACAGGCTTAAACAAGTTCGTATCTGAAGAGAGGAGTCACAGCAGGTAAAGCACTGCTCAGCCGTTGCCAAAGTAAAACATGCACCGACTCACTCTATGGGTAAGGTATCTCTCTCCCTGTCACAGCCGTCGTCTCCCCGGCGTCTCAACTCACGCTTCGTAGAACGAACGCACCAGGGACCAGTCGGGCGCCTCCAGCTCAAGGTAAGTCCTGGAATAAGTTCCAGCAGCTGCAGTGTAAACACTCCTCAGGCTCACCTCGCCTCGCCTCAATTTCAAGTGTAGCAACGATATATTTGGCCTCAGAGGTGCCTCCAGATACAAACAAAGAGCATCCCAGGGGGGGAATTCACGCTCTTTGTCCCTCTCTCGCCTCCGCTATCAGCCGTTTTTAGATTCGGCAGATAGAAATCCGAAAAATCCACAAGGTAAAAGCTGCAATGGGAGCCTGCAGAACGCTAACCAAGCTCCACCATCATCAACCTCGAGGATGGGAGGAGCCAAAAACCACCTCCCAGAGTCCCAGAGTCATACAGAGTCACGCAGAACACTCACAGTAATTCTACATCTTAAAGTAACCACATACAATGTAATGTAATTACATATAATACAACACTTACTACATCCTGGCCAACTAGAGACCCCCATTTCTAACATACACTAAGAAAACAATAACAAACATTGGCAAAAGCAGGAAAACTGATTTTATGGCAGGACACAGAGGCTTAGATTATGCATATCTCCTTTTATTGCCCACTCACAGTAGCAACAATAGAAAGAATTTAGAACTTTAAAACATTCCAGTCGAATATATACATAGTAACATGCAGCCATCTTTCTTTTTTTTGTAGCTGCTGCTCACAAGATAAGTACCCTTACTTTATATCTCTCTTATACGATTCTACTCTTTAGATTATCTTTCAAAAAGCTTAGTTTGATAGGACAGATATCATTTTTTCCTAGGTCGCTGTTATGGACTTTTGATTGTTCCTTAACTAATACTGTATTTAGTGCTGGAGAACGTATGATATTAACAATAGCTGCTTGTGTCTGTAACAGTCGATTTACATCATTTAAATATGTAGAGATTTACATTTCATATTTCAATCTAATTTAGAGTTCAGCTTACTTATTAGAGGCTTTTATGAGGGAGGCGGTTGGAGCAGTGCTTGAAGGATTCACTGGGAGTGGACCTCGCTTGTGTGTAAATTTGAGCAAAAGTATCCAACTCTCGCGTGCCTGCAGAGTTCAAGAGCGGAGGTACGCTCGGTCTTCTGTTGATGACTGCTCGACCTCCTGCGCCGACCGAGGTCAGGAACAGAGCCACACGCTAGTTTCTTTCACAGACCATGCACTTTCTTCCACACACCCACACAAACCCATCCCGGTTGCAGAGCAAACGCGACTGGACCGGGGAGGAAAATAAACACTTCTTGGCCCTCCGGTGCGGCATTCTCAGTTACAAGCAGCCGCACAACCTACTCAAATCACAAATTACTCTTAGTACGGGGTCTTCTGGCATGCGCCCCACCGAGTGAGAAAATAAACATTAGAGGAAAGGCAACTGGCAGTACTTTGCAGATACTTGTCGTCCGCCATCTTCAGGCTTTGGGAAACAGTAATTTACATTAATTGACCAGGCATTTTGGAACTTTGGGCATTAATTATTGGAAGGACGGCTGGCTGTTGAAACACATACTCACAGCCACTGTGTTTGAAGCAAGGTTGCCCCCTGGTGACCTCTTGTTACTTAGTACAAAACAAAGATAGTTTGCTTTAATTTGCTTATTTCTACCATTTACAGACTGGTATAGCAAGATGTCTGAGGAACAGCTAGAGGGCAGTATTGAAGGGAAGCTAGAGGAAATGGTTAACATGGCAATAGGAAAATTGATGAAGTCCCTGGATAAAACCATCAATAAGAAGTTAGAGAGTATTACGAAAAAAGGTCTAGACATTCTTGAACAACCTCAATGCTCTGAGAGGGCAGATATGACCCAGAGGAAAAGTATGGCTGGTGACAATCCTCATAAAACAACAAAAACATCAAAGGAAATGGATGAGGAGTTGATATCAGAGGGAGCTGGTGATGGATTCAGTGTTTCTGACACTATGGATGGGCAAGTCAGAGGCCCAATTGTCCCTATTTCTAGTGATTCTGATTATAAGGATTATGAACCTGAAATTGAATTACCTTGCTCATCAGATTTTGATTCTGACCAGAGCAGGGAGAGATTACTGTTAGAAGAAAAGGGACATCAGAGGAGGCATCAACGGCCTCAGGTTAAAAAATGGCATTGTTCACCCACTAGGGAACAATATGTTCAATCGCCTTCTCATTAAACATCCCCTGTCACCTGAATGGGCATCATTGCAACATGTTGCAGAGTACTGGTTAAGAAGGGAGATTCCCAAAGAGGTAAGATTTCGCCCAGATTAGAGTGCCCTCAGCCATCCCTACCTGCCAAAATAACACTGACCCCAAAGTTAGACCCCCCCAGTTGGTAGCCTTTAATAATAAAGTGGCTAAGGACCCAAGAAAAGTACTGGATGGGGGGCTAAAATCCTCCCAAGATCGCTTGCTTGATATCATCGGACCTATGACCAAAATATTTTAAATGAGAGGGGTTGCCTATCTAAGCAAACCTCTAGTTGACCCTAAAGAATTGCGCCAGCTTGCACAGAGAGCTGTCTGCCTCTTAGGAAATGCAATCATAGCTCTCTCTAATGAAAGGAGTAAGAGCATCCTCCTTAAATTGAATCCCAAACTTATTGAATTGGCCAATAAGGAAGGGGGCCCATTCACTCAGGGCCATCTCTTTGGGGATGATTTTATAAAGGACATGGCCAAGTACATAGGGTTTTTTAGTTCTATACAAAGATCCCAAAACGAGATTTAAAAAGTCTGTCACAATAGGGTTTTTGGAAGGGCTGGGTGAATGAGGGGTTGGTTCCTCGGCTGAGGTCAACCCTCTTCTAGACCCTTTATGAAATGTGGCAACAGATTCAACCAACAAACTAACTTTGGGACCTATCAGAACTTCTACCCCCAGAGGCAGAGATCCCACAACAGAGCCTCCAGAGGAGATCAGAGGCAGTGGGGATTTTCAACAGGAAAGTCCTACGAGAGAACTATAAGGATGGGGGGCAGGTTAGGCCTATTTTGTGGGAATTGGACAATAGCGACACAGGACCCTTAGGTCATGGCAACCGTCAGGGGATACTAACTGGAAATTATAGATACCCAAATCCAGACGAAAATACCCAGGGAAATAATCTTTTCTCAAGTAGATGCAAAATTAGTGACACAAGAGGCAGAAGACATGCTAACAAAAGGGGCCACCCGGGAGTCACACGTTTCTGTGGTAGGTTTTGTCAGCAACATTTCCCCATTAGAGAAGGACAAAGGAATGAGGACTGTCATAAATCTCAAGGAACTAAATGAATGGGTGGTCTAACGCCTCTTCAGAATGGGATTTACCTATTTAGGGACATTTTAAGAAAAGGGGACTGACTAAAAAGATTAGACCTTAAAAATGCATACTTAAGTATTTCAATATGGCCTCCACATCAAAAGTGCCTCTGTATCACCTGAAAAGGCGGACTTTGCGAGTCCTCAAGTCTCCCTTTCCGTCTTTCCTCAGCACCTTGGTGCTTCACAAAAGTACTACGCCCAATTGCAGCTTTGCTCCGATCGATGGGAGTAAGACTAATAATTTACCAGGATAATATCCTATTAATGGGGCAGTCCACAGAACTTGTAATACAACACACAAATTGGACAATTCAGTACCTGGAAAAACTAGGATTCATAATAAATCAGAAAACAAGCCTGTATAATTCCAGGACAGGACCCTCAGTTTCTGGGCTTTATCGTAGACACAGTTCAAGCAGAACTCCGACTTCAAAGAGAAAAGTTAAAAAGATTATGCAAAAACTTGAGGAAAGTGATAAAGAAAAAGGAGATATCATTAAGGACGTTAGCAAGGATTCTGGGCCTGCTATCTTCAACGATTCAGGCAACATTCCCAGGCCTTCTATACTGTTGGGCCCTCCAAAGACTCAAAACAAGATGCTTATGGGAAAATCTGTCAAATTCGCAAATGCTGACTTTGGATCACGAATCAATGAAAGAAATATTATGGTGGCTGAAAAATGCAGAAGCATAGAATGAGAGGTCATTTTCAAGGAGGATCCCAAACTGGTAATAGTATCAGATGCAAGTTTGAAAGGATGGGGAGTGAGATGTGGGAACTCTTCTACCAGGGGGCATTGGACAGCTCATGAGATGGAATTACGCATCAATTGCTTAGAACTGTTAGCAGGTTTTTTTTGCAGTACACAGTTTTACGCAGGGAATGATAATATGCTGTGTGATGCTTCGTATGGACAACGTATCAGCAGTAAGATATGTCAGCAAAATCGGCGGTCACACTCCGAGGGCCTTGGAGAGTCAGCAAAGGTCTTTTGGGAATATTGTCTGAGCAGAGGAATATCTGCTGTAGCGGAACACATTCCTGGGTTACGCAATGGTGCAGCGGACTGGTTCTCATGGAACTTCAGAGACTCCAGCAACTGGACACTGAACAGAGAGGTCTTTCTCCAGGAGAAATGGGGTCCCTTTGGGATGGACCTCTTTGCAGTCAGGTTAAACACACAGTTAACAAGGTTTTTCAGCTGGAAACCAGACCCAAAAGCTTGTGGTGTAGATGCTTTTCTGCAGAATTGGAAAGGTCTAACACCCTATGGCTTCACACTGTTTGCCATGCTGCCAAGAGTTCTCCTGCAAACACGCATATACAGGGAAACTGCAGTAGTGATAACCACACTCTGTAGATCACAAGCTTGGTTCCCAAAAATGTTAGAAATGACAATACATTTTCTGTTACTAATACTGAATTTTCAAGACCATAATCCTAGGCCCAGAGGGAGAATTTCATCCTCTTGTGGAAGAGGGTTTTCTCACACTGATGGCTTGGAAGATTTCAGGAAACAATGGGAAACCACAGGGCTTTCGGCAGATGCTTTCAGACTCATATGAGAGTCATGGCCTTCTGGAACAAGGAAAGCATATCCACTGGCTTCTAAAAAATGGGTTGGGCCGTGTCTTTGGCAGGGTTTTGATCCTGTTTCAATTGATTTAGTACATATAATTAACTATTTAGCAGAGTTGTTCTTTCAGTATCACATCCAGTAGTATGGTGGTAATTATTTTCTATCTTATGATTAACGTTTTAAGTTGTTTTACTATATAATTATACTGTGCATTTTATTGCATTGCTTTTAGGCTTTATGGGTGCTGATCCGGAATACATTTTCTTGACTTACATACACCTCCAGGGTGGGAAAAGCTATGCTGAATGTTTGTGAACGCCCATACTAACAAACGTTTGCTAGTGTTTCATGGATGTTGAATGCCCTCCCAAAGTGCTCTTGTGTGTCTTATTAATGCCAGTTTTTGAATAGAACACTATGCCATGCTGCACTACCTTATGCATTGTTCAGTTACACTAGGAAAACAATAACAAACATTGGCAAAAGCAGGATAGCTGATTCTTCACTCTAATTGCAATCAAGATTTGTTGTATGGCCTAAGGGTCGTGTTGTTTCAGAGTTGACATCAGTGAGCGACAATTTTTAATAATTTTCAGCCTAACATTTTGACGCACAAATCAAGAACTCGGACACCAAAACGCTGACCGCTAAATCAGCCGCGGTCAGTAGTAGGAGTAACTGCAGGGCGGTGACGTGTGGAGGGGGAGGGGCAGGGTTTGGGGTAGTAAACTGTGGATTACGGAGGTTCACAGGTAAGTTAACATATAAATTATTAAAACAAATTTCGTTGAAATGCGATGCAGTGCACGCAACGAAATTCGTTTTATTAATGTATATGTTAACTTACCTGTAAACCTCCGTAATCCATAGTTTACTACCCCTCACCCTGCCCCTCCCTCTCCCCACGTCACCGCCCTGTATTTACTCCTACTACCGACCACGGCTGCGCTAAAGCAGTTACTCGCCTCCTTACATGACAGCCTCAACTACCCTGGGTACTTAAAAAAACACCTCAAATCCGTATCTTCAACTTTACTATGTAACGTGGCCCCACTGTCCCTCTTTTCTTAATCATTTGCATTGTTAAACTCTTGACTCATGACTCCCATAGCGCTCCGAAGCTGTTACTACTGAGTAAAGAACTATACAAATGCAATTATACGTACGTCTATAAGTAAACGGCATTCTATCTATCGGCTATTCATAATTAACTTAGTTAATTTCTTTAATAAGTTGAACCACAGTTCACGAAGTTAGCAGTTTTATCTTCGGGGGAAAAAACACGAATCTATTTAATTTTGGGTGTTTAAAATTTGAATTGAGGGAAAGCAGATTGCTATCTTTTTAATCGCAATCCTTTTAATGTTCCCCGGCACCAGCTGGATGTCGCCCACGCACTTTTTTGGATGCAGATGTAAGATGAACGCCTAATTCAAGTGGTTTAGTATCTGCAACATATCTCCCAGAGCCAGCCATGCCATTGTTCTGTCATGTCCCAGATAGTCCCTTTCCACCACAACTAAGCTTTCTCGGCAGTGTCCACTGTCTGATAACATCCAGGCGTCTTCCTTGCAGCACGAGGCCCCAGGCCCTAATGCACATTGTTGTAATTTAGCACTGACCCCTGCTTTAATGTCTGCAAGACAAAATCCTGGATGGGACGTGCAAGATTACATTATCCGACCTCCCAGGTTCTAGCTGCTTCTTTTAGAAGGGGAAACCACAGCTGGATTAAATCCATAACTGTTGTTACCCCCTTCGTCCATGTACATATTGCATTTTAGACACTAGACACAAAAGATCGTTATAAAAATAAAGTTCCAATTAGTGTAAGGTGAACTTTGAGTCAATTAAGTGAAAACCTTTTTAGAGTAAATAATATACCTAGAAGACAAAGATTGGTGTTAGTAATATTGAACAAACGGCATGGAGAATTTGCAATGGTTTAGCAGTATATAGATGCACTTCATTGCTAAATATGTACAAGAGGTTGCAATAGTTGGACAAAGGCACTCATTTCTAGGGACCAGGATTTATTTTGACCTAGTCTAGGAGAAGGGAGAGAAAGAGGAAAGATAGGAAGGATGAGGAAGGGGAAGATAGGTAAACAGTGACAAAGGGAACTGTAGGGATGAAAAAAAAACTGCACCATGGGATAAGGGGGGAGGATGTGGCCTAACAACCAGAGCTGCTGACTTTGGAATTGGGGAACCAGCTTCTGGTCTCGGGGTCGGCTCAACATCCTGTGATTTTGGGCAAATCACTTAATGTCCCCATGCCTACAAAAAAATTAATGTGTGATTGTGTAATGTAACTAATGCTCTCGTAAAGCGCTCTAGTATCTTCGGGTTGAGATCCTCCTTTATAAAACTGCAAAAAAGGTGACAGGAAGTGTAGTGCAGTCATGAAAGGAAGAGGCATGATTTGCACTCAAGACTAGGTTGCCATAGTATTGTGCAACTCAGACATTCCTTATCACGAGCAGAGGACTCTTGAAATAAATCTGGAACCCTGCACGTATGTTTTTTTTGTTACAAATTAAGTACTGAAGTACATAACACAGAAACCATGAAGTGGTACAACACATATATGAAGATATACTCAAAGAAAAGCACTTTACAAATCCAGAAAAGCAAAGGAAAGAAGATGAAAAAGGGAGCTCTTACATTAAAGCACATGGAAATTAAGACTTCCATAACCATATTTGGGATTCATAGACATCACACTAAGACAATGTCTTAGGGCCAGATGTACGACCATTGGAAATTGGGACTCGCAAATTGCGCCAAATTGCGAGTTGCAAAATAGGTTTTGTACATGGCCCACAGTATTTTTTGCATGCGCAAACAGATCCAAAACCCATTTGCACATGCAAAAGTCGAATAATGAATTGTCCTATTATCAAATACAGAATTTTACGTACCCTGAGGATGTCCATGTGTGGGGAATGAAACTCGTTGACTGATTGATGTTATTACCAAAGAAAATATACGATTTGGAATATATGCTATTTGGATTTAGACTTTTTATTGAAGGAACTGTAACGTATCAGTGCACCACCATTAGTGAAATTTGGATACCTTAAGATTGTGTACCATAATTTTCGTTTTTATTAGGTCAAGCCTGGGCAGCGCATGCTGTATTCAAGTATGGACTTGAAGCCTCGCCCACTCTCGGCCCATATTTTCCATTGGCTTGTGTCATTGTCCTTCGTAAATGCTGGCTTCTGATTGGTTAATAGACTTGTTGGTCCCTTCTTAGTTCCGCCTTATCTTCATATGTAACCTCCCATGAGGACTGGCCCTTTTACTTCTTTTGTTACACAGTAGGTCTTATTTTTATCCAGTAAGCACTATTTTCTTTAATGAGTTTCTCCTACTGCAGGCGCAACATGCTTTCCTGCAACAACAGCTGCTCTCCCACTCCTAGGATATAGCTCCACCCATTCACCCCTCACTGCTTGCCACTCCAACCACAAGTACCTCTCCGAGGTCTGTTTATTTTTATCTTTTAATTTCTCTTCTCTCCTCCCACCCCCAACTAGGGCCAGACTGGCCGTAGCAGCCACCGGGCACTTCCCCGGAGGGCCGCTAGGGTGGGGGCCAGTTTTTACCCTCTGGGGGTGAATTTATTTTTACAGGGGGCTTGCAATATTGGCCCCCCGTAACAAAGTTGTCGAAACCGACTTGAGCAAACAGCTCGGCCGCACCCCCACTCCACCCCAGGGGGCCCGGCTGAGCAGTTTGCCAGGGCCTGTTTCGGTGGCCAGTCCGGCCCAGCCCCAACCATATTTCACCACACTGTTTTCTTTTTCTTATTTACATTAGCAGATAGATTAAGTGATTTGATGTTGAGCTGATGCCGAGGCTTGAACACTAGTCTCCAGCTCCTGAGTTGGTTGCTCTGACTGCTGAGCCATATCCTCTCCCTCTGGTGGCAGCACAATAATTTTTTTTTGCATTCACCGAGGGTTGCTGGAGACACTTTCGAAGGAGTCTGGAAGAATAGCTGGGCTAAGGCTGAGACCCCTGGAAGGATTCTCTATAGGTACCGGCCAGAAGCGCGTTAGCAACATTGTGTGCACTCTGATACCAAAAGGGAGCAGAGAAAGAGATTTGAAAACCAAGCACTGGTGAGGTACAGAGAAGGCACAGTCTGAAGGATTCATTACTAACATAGTGCAAACGATGTGTGCAAATTTCAAGTACACTTTCAGTCTTTCCCAGATTATTTTAATGCACCCTAGAGGCATTCTGTCAACATCCAGGGATTCTGGGCAAACCACTTTGTTTACCCGTGCTTGAAAAAGGGATGAATGTGACGTTTTGTAATGTAACTGGTGATCATGTAAAGTGCTAAATAAATAAAAACAGCACTATATAAAAACTGGAGAAAAAATGTAGTTTGCTCAGGGTCACACAATTCAGCTAAATGAAGCAACGTGGTATGCAGAATCAGCCTACCAACACACAAACGCATCTCTATTTGTTTGCGCTTTATAAAGAATATAAAATAAAAACTTCAGCAGAGCTGAAAAACTACCAAGGTCACTTTTTGTTTTAAGATTAAAAACAAGTCAGCAGTTGTGTCATATTCATCTTAGCTTCTCCTGACCTGTTTTTCGTGGATATGTATTTGCTACACGTGTTGCTACAATGGAAACTACATTCCACATTTTGCTATGTGAACAATAGGGACGCATGAATACCCCCCTGCTAATTGACTACCTCGTTTGGGGCAGCACAAACAAGCACTTTAAAAACAGCCAAATCACTGCTGTGCATCGATCCACATCTCCGATTATTTCATTTGTGAAGAGGTGACCTTTGTGATCGCGAGGGCAAGTGAGAGCCGTCGAGAGTCAGGCCTTTGGGAGCAAAGGAGGACGGGATTTCTCATATTTCAGGGTTCCACGAACAGGCTGTCTGGACTGCTGGGGAACATCTTTACAAATGAAATAATCAGAGATTGTTTTCCTTCTATCAGGAGGCATCAAGTAGTGATTGGGAGGAAAATGACAAAATCCAAAGGCCTCCCATCACCTTTTCCAGTTGGGGATTTAGAGTAATCATGTCCAAAATATGTCATCATACTCGATAGCTGGCTAGTGGCTCTCAACCTGTTGACACGGTCGTGGTATGCTCCACGGCTTCAAGTGTGATAAAAACCCTGGGGGATCACTCAAATGGGGGTGACTGGTGTGATTAAGGGTGTGGCTTAAAAACAAGCTAAAAACCTGTGGTTAGCATAGTGTGCCGCCCGGCTAGTATTTAGTACTTCTGTCATTGCATCCAGATGTATGATACAACAAGTAACATTACACCTACAACAAGCCAGGACTATTGTAGGGTGATCAGGCATCCCCGATTTGCCTGCACAGTCCCGCTTTTTAGGTCGAGCCTGGGGAGCGCATGTGCTGCTCTGCGAGGCATGCTGTATTGAGGTAGGGACTTAAAGCTCTGCCCACTCTCTGCCCATATTTTCCATTGGCTTGTGTCATTGTCCACTGTAAACTGTGGCTGTTCATTGGTCAAAAGACTTAGTAGTCCATCCTTAGTACCGCCTTGTCTCATTTTGTAATTTCCCATGGCGACACGCCCGGTTGTCTGTGTTGTTACTCGGTAGGCTTTAATTACAGCCTCCAAAAACTATTTTCTCAAATACCTTTGACATGCCTGCTTTTGCAGGCAGGACACCTCTCGCCTAACACTTTTTTTGTATTCTTATAGCACTCATTTGCAATGCAATAGGTCTCACATTTGTGAGAGGTTGAGCTATTGGCATTGTAAATGACAATAGTCAATCAGAGAGAACAAAACCCACTGTCTTCACTAAATTAATTTACACTACGCCCAGAAGTCGGTCAGATTTATAGGAAAGAGCTCTGGGCCAAAACAGACTCGGGAGGATAAAAAGGACAAAAAGATATAACAAATCAGAATTTATTTCAGTGACAATAGTCAAGATGATAATGTTTGCATAAAGGATAGACAATATGACATACAATCCAATTTTTATACCTGGACAAAAAATCCCACACAGAAAACACACATGGACAACTCAATCAAACATCATACTCATAAGTGAGACAAGACAAACATATATGCATCAATAATACATATTAATTTCCAATTAGTTTTAAAATTAACATCCGCAATATACAAATTGGACAAAAAACAAGCTTGTGCATTCCCAGTTCATAAGGGCATGTGGAGTCTTCTGGTGGGCACGAGTAGGTAAGAGCCAACAAACATTTCGGTGTTTGCCCATACAAGGCTACACCTTCATCAGGGCAACGGTGATAAAAGGCGTGTGGGACAACACAGGTGAAACCTATCGTTGAATCATAAAAAATAAAACATACATCAAAGTATCAAAATTTTAGGAAAAACAATCTATTCACAAAGTATTTACATCATAGTGTCGCCTTCAGCGCTCTCATAGATGAAGAAAGTCATTAGGGTCACATGGAGGTTAGAGAATAATATTCATAGTACGAGTCAGAGAGGCCCAGTTAAGAGGGGGATAATATATATGATACATAAAGCCAACCTCGTGCGTAGCTTGAGATAGATAGAGCCGTGGTACACCCAAGAGATAAAAATAGGACAAAATATTAACATAAAAATGTCGACTGAAAGAATAAACGAATACCCTAGGTGTGAGAAAAATGATATCCAAAGAGTGCAGTTATAGCGCGACCAGCCACCCGAAAAAAGATAAAAGACAAAGATAATAAAGAAAAAAATGATACACACAAAATTAGATAAGCATACAGAAAACAATACCTTTCAATACAGGATGCTGTTAAGAATAAGCTCTTCTAAGTAATATTGAAGAGACAAAGCTTATACATCAAGTAAATAGGCACATCAGTTCTATCGAAAAAAAGAGAATAATGAAGTGAGAAAGATTCGAAGGGTGGATGGACAATCTAAGGAAGGAGGGGGGGGGAAGGGAGGAACGGGAGGAGGGGGAGAGAGAGGGGGATAAGGAGGGAGGAGATGCAGTCATTGGATATAAGAAAATATTATAATACGGCTTACCCAAAAATGGGTCCGATAAGTTACGATCAAAGATGACAGCCGATGAGAAGCTACTAACAAAGAATTTGGAACGTCAGGGGTAAATTACACTAGGTATGAAAGGGATATATATCAAAAAGGGGGCCAAAAGCATAAACACAGCTGTTCCTGTCAATACATAAGTAAAGATAACAGGCAAAGTCAAATGGAAAAAAATACAGGTGCTGCTGAACGTCAAACTCACTACCTTAGGTGAAACGCTTACCGAGCAGGGGGGGGGGCCCGTTGGGCGAGAGCAGTACGTTTAAACAACCCGCAGACTAATCTTCGCAATCGTGGCTAAAGCGGATGAAAATAAGAGGCATCTCAGGTCCGGCCGTATAGTACAGGATCTAAAGGGGGAGAAGATAATGATCTATTTCACGGGGAGAACAAAGCCAGCAAAGGGGAGCCAATACAGTGGGGTCATATTAAGAAAAAGGGAAATAAACACTATTCCTAATACGGCGTCAACTGCATACCGAGCTCAAAGACTTTAAGGCGGAGTCTATATATAAGGATACCGCTCAGAGATAATGAGCGAAAGCAGAGGCGAGGAAATACATTGGTCAGGTTGAGGGGTTACAAGCGCCCAAACATGCGCCCAAACATAACATACACGGGCAAGGAACGATTAACCAAATACGCTGAGGTAGGGAGTATCTTACCGTCGATAAGAGCAAGGTTCGGACGAAAGGGTGGCAACGATGATGGGTCTGGTTGACAATAAGAGTCTGAGTTCAATAACCCAGGACTTTAAATATAGTGGGACCAATCCCATGACCGAGAATAGAAAATCTCGCGGGAATACGCAGGATTGAGGAACAAAAAACGGGCTCAGAATGCACAGCAGTAGGAGTTAACAGCATTAGCAGCCATATTGGAACGGAGTGTAATTAGGAGGAATCGAAGGACCATATTCACCATTCTCATGGGCACGTAAGGTTCAACATCTTCGAAGGGACAAAAAAAGCCGATAATGATTAAATAAAACTTGAATGTGGAACAAGTATGTAAAAAATAGCTAATAAGTGTCTGTCTACTTGTCCCCCCAAACAGAATTATAACTAAAAATGGATAAAGTAATAGGGATAGTAGGGGTCAGATCTCCAACCGAAAGCCATCATTCGGGCGAGAAAGAAAACAGGAAAGGAATTTTTTCAAGACGGTAAATATAGATCGAATGCATAGAGACAGTTGTTTCCTAGACCAGTATTTAAGGAAGAAAAAACTTTAAGAAAGTAAGAAATAAGAAAAAATAGTAGGAGATAAGAAGTATGCCAATTCACTAGGGTGGAAGGGCCTCAACACATTAGGGAAGGTCCATCAGAAGACTAGGGCAACTAGAGGGGGTATTCATGATTCACAGGGTGGCAACTCATGTGATGGCATTTTCCCAGGGGCAGGTCTCATTGAGGCCCTGGGCTACAGAATCCAGATAAAATATCCAGAAGACTTCCCTCTTCTTTCTGAGGGCCATGGGGTCCTTGCCCGCAGGAGTGTGTATTTTTTCCAAAATGATCCATTTGAGATCATGTTCTGAATGAGATGATTCGGTCCAATGAGAAACCAGGGGGGCCCCTGATTTCTTTAAGCGAATATTGGATTTATGTTCACCCATCCTAAGGCGACATTCCCTGCCAGTCTCACCGATATAGGTCAAGTCACATGGGCAGAGAATAGCATAAACGACATTCGAGGTTCGACAGTTGGTCATTTCCGTCAAATTGATGGTTCGTTTATTGATGTTGATATTTTGTCTGACAAAGGCGTTGGGACATGCTTGACAGGACCCACATCGGTGATTACCTGTAATGGGGGGTAGGCCGGTAATGGACATTTGGCGGAGGGGGGAAGAGGGTTCTGGTATCTTGCCACAGACAAGGTGGTTCCTGAGATTTTTGTTCCTTCTGAACGCAAACAGGGGTTTAGGCAAATGGTCATTATCATCCATGTTTAGGAGATACCAAAGAGAATTGATTGTTTGACGAATTTTGTGATTAATATTCGAATGCCGGGTAACACACACCAACCGGTCCATAGCTTTTTCCTGCTTTTGTTGGAACATGGAGTCACGGTTATAATACCTGGCTCTTTTAAAGGAATTCTTCACCAGTTTGGGGGGATAGCCCCTGTTCAAAAGTTTGGTTTTCAAGATGTCAGCATGGTAGAGGAAGTCCTTCATCTCAGTACAGTTTCTTCGCAGTCGAAGAAATTGGCTGAAGGGGATGCCCTCCCTTTGACAGCGAGGATGGTAGCTGTCAAATTGGAGCAACGTGTTCCTAGCGGTGGGTTTGATGTATAGGGAGACAAATACATCAAACTCACCGCTAGGAACACGTTGCTCCAATTTGAAACTTGAACCGGGGCTATCCCCCCAAACTGGTGAAGAATTCCTTTAAAAGAGCCAGTTATTATAACCGTGACTCCATGTTCCAACAAAAGCAGGAAACAGGGGCTTTTTTTGTCCCTTTGAAGATGTTGAACCTTACGTGCCCATGAGAATGGTGAATATGGTCCTTCGATTCCTCCTAATTACACTCCGTTCCAATAGGGCTGCTAATGCTGTTAGCTCCTACTGCTGCGCATTCTGAGACCGTTTTTTGTTTCTCAATCTTGTGTATTCCTGCGAGATTTTCTATTCTCGGTCTTGGGATTGGTCCCACTATATTTGAAATTCTGGGTTATTGAACTCAGACTCTTATTGTCAACCAGACCCATCATCGTTGCCACCCTTTCGTCCGAACCTTGCTCTTATCGACGGTAAGATACTCCCTACCTCAGCGTATTTGGTTAATCGTTCCTTGCCCGTGTATGTTATGTTTGGACGCATGTTTGGGCGCTTGTAACCCCTCAACCTGACCATTGTATTTCCTCGCCTCTGCTTTCGCTCATTATCTCTGAGCGGTATCCTCATATATAGACTCCGCCTTAAAGTCTTTGAGCTCGGTATGCAGTTGACGCCGTATTAGGAATAGTGTTTATTTCCCTTTTTCTTAATATGACCCCACTGTATTGGCTCCCCTTTGCTGGCTTTGTTCTCCCCGTGAAATAGATCATTATCTTCTCCCCCTTTAGATCCTGTACTATACGGCCGGACCTGAGATGCCTCTTATTTTCATCCGCTTTAGCCACGATTGCGAAGATTAGTCTGCGGGTTGTTTAAACGTACTGCTCTCGCCCAACGGGGCCCCCCCCCCCCTGCTCGGTAAGCGTTTCACCTAAGGTAGTGAGTTTGACGTTCAGCAGCACCTGTATTTTTTGCCATTTGACTTTGCCTGTTATCTTTACTTATGTATTGACAGGAACAGCTGTGTTTATGCTTTTGGCCCCCTTTTTGATATATATCCCTTTCATACCTAGTGTAATTTAACCCTGACGTTCCAAATTCTTTGTGAGTAGCCTCTCATCGGCTGTCATCTATGATCGTAACTTATCGGACCCATTTTTGGGTAAGCCGTATTATAATATTTTCTTATATCCAATGACTGCATCTCCTCCCTCCTTATCCCCCTCTCTCTCCCCCTCCTCCCGTTCCTCCCTTCCCCCCTCCTTCCTTAGATTGACCATCCAATCTTCGAATCTTTCTCACTTCATTATTCTCTTTTTTTCGATAGAACTGATGTGCCTATTTACTTGATGTATAAGCTTTGTCTCTTCAATATTACTTAGAAGAGCTTATTCTTAACAGCATCCTGTATTGAAAGGTATTGTTTTCTGTATGCTTATCTATTTTTGTGTGTATCATTTTTTCTTTATTATCTTTGTCTTTTATCTTTTTTCGGGTGGCTGGTCGCACTATAACTGCACTCTTTGGATATCATTTTTCTCACACCTAGGGTATTTGTTTATTCTTTCAGTCGACATTTTTATGTTATTATTTTGTCCTCTTTTTAATCTCTTGGGTGTACCACGGCTCTATCTATCTCAAGCTACGCACAAGGTTGGCTTTATGTATCATATATATTATCCCCCTCTTAACTGGGCCTCTCTGACTTGTACTATGAATATTATTCTCTAACCTCCATGTGACCCTAATGACTTTCTTCATCTATGAGAGCGCTGAAGGCGACACTATGATGTAAATACTTTGTGAATAGATTGTTTTTCCTAAAATTTTGATACTTTGATGTATGTTTTATGTTTTATGATTCCACGATAGGTTTCGCCTGTGCTGTCCCGCACGCCTTTTATCACCGTTGCCCTGATGAAGGTGTAGCCTTGTATGGGTAAACACCGAAACGTTCGTTGGCTCTTACCTCCTCGTGCCCACCAGAAGACTCCACATGCCCTTATGAACTGGGAATGCACGAGCTTGTTTTTTGTCCAATTTGTATATTGCGGATGTTAATTTTAAAACTAATTGGAAATTAATATGTATTATTGATGCATATATGTTTGTCTTGTCTCACTTATGAGTATGATGTTTGATTGAGTTGTCCATGTGTGTTTTCTGTGTGGGATTTTTTGTCCAGGTATAAAAATTGGATTGTATGTCATATTGTCTATCCTTTATGCAAACATTATCATCTTGACTATTGTCACTGAAATAAATTCTGATTTGTTATATCTTTTTGTCCTTTTTATCCTCCCGAGTCTGTTTTGGCCCAGAGCTCTTTCCTATAAATCTGACCCACTTCTGGGCGTAGTGTAAATTAATTTAGTGTAGACAGTGGGTTTTGTTCTTTCCGATTGACTTCTGTTGTTCCCTATTTCCCCTGTCTACCCATCCTGCCTTTAGGGACCCCCCTCCTACTGAATTGTTAATGACAATGCCTTTCATTTATGTGTCTTAAAAACAACACATAAATAAAAGGCATTGTCATTTACAATGCTAATAGCTCAAACTCTCATAAATGCGAGACCTATTGCATTGCAAATGCTTGTTATTATTTGGTAATAGCTTGTTAGGGAGAATACTAATACCTATTACTGCTACTGCTACTAGTATATTAATGCTGTTTTCAATATATGTGTTGCAAATGTAAGGGTAAAACACTAGAAACAAAATGAAGAGCCAAGAAAAAATAGAGAGAAAAAATGGAAATGGAAGACAGGAAGAGAAATTATTATGAAGTAATGAAACATATAGATGGAGTTCAGCTGAAACAAATGAGAATTAGTATGATGTAATGCAGTCAGATTGTAATCAGATTTTGGGATTTATGATGGCTTAAGTAGCCATCAAAGGGGGGATTGATGGAGCAGGGTTTTCCGTGAATAAACTTGCACGGATTAAACCTCCTTTTGTGTGAAAATTATTAACAAAGATTGCAAAATTAACAGAAAATTCAATATTAACATCTTGTGTTTTTTAAAAGAAACGAGAAAGGTGCAGGAAAAGGACAACTGGTTTATGTAGGCCACAAATGATTTTTGCACGAAAGACAGAAGAGAAAGAAAATATTTTATCTTCATGAGCAATGTGAATGAAAACGCGTAAGATGAGCAATATTAATTGAATAGAATAATAGTTAAAAATGTATGTGTTTATGTTAGACTTTTGAAAAACTGAAATGAAAGTGATATGGAATTTGTATTGTAAACAAATAACTGAGTCTATTTATTTCTCCTAGAGAAAACTGCACGCTTTACAGAGAAGGCCTCAAACCACTTTTAGGATTAATTTTAAACGGAGAATGCAGAAAAAATGTATTTTGTCCTTCATAGTGATAATTGTGTTCTTTCCTTGTCAATGGCTACGACTTCGGAGAATAAGCGAAACTTCCTACTGTCCGAGGAAATGTTTAGTTTTGTGGATAACTGTGCTAGTAAACTGTAACAAAATGTTTTCAAATGTGCCTGAGTTTAGGAAGCAGAATATTTCCATTTCCTTTGCTGAAGGACGCTCATGACTGCATGCATCTAAACAAAGAACTTTTGAGAGTAAAGAGCGCCGGAAGTGGTTTGACCGAACACCCTATGTCTCTGAACCAATGAGAACTCAGACTTCCTGGATTTTCTTACTAAGATAGGGATGGACTTTACCATTTAGTGTATAACTATTAGTGATGGAAACCATGCTTTTAGGACTAGGCAAGGCGAGGTTTTTCAAGACGAGACAAGAGTGGCATGGAGAGAGGAGAACATCTTTGTGTGAGCTGTCTCCTTGAGTTCCTTTTGGCTGATGCTGTCTGAAAGTGACTCTTTAACTTTGCTCTTCATACCTGTGTGAGGATTGCCCCAGCTTTCCCTTCTGGCTGGAGGGTTAGCTTTTCCGACTATTAGAACGCTGTTCTAGAGTTTTCTTAGGTTCGTCTGACATTCTGTAATTGCATTGAATTTGTTTCAATGCTCTGTGTCTCTCTTTTCCTATCCACTCACTCATGCTACTTAAATGAGATGTTATTATGAATTACTGAATTTGAATTCTCTTTTGTGATGGTTCTGAGATTTGATGCTGCACCTTTGTTTGATCATTTCATATGTTTCAAAGAAAATAGATGAAGGCAAAGTAATAGATAAAAATGAGTCTGTCATTATTGATAATTGTGATTAATGAGAAAATATACTTTGGTGTATATAGTTTGGTTTGTAGAATATTCCATTTGCTGTGGGTCCTCATGAGGGGGGTATTATCTGTCTTATACTTTTGCCAAATCCCAGTCAACTCTCAAAAAGGTTCATCGGAGGACCAGTTATGTATGAGGCCAAATATAGTTATATAAAGAAAGGTTTTAGGTTGGTTATGTGTGGTGAAGATATTACCCATGCCCCCTTCGGCTGCATTACCACTAACAGAAATCTGGCATATTGCCTATTTTTTTGTCCAAGCTGAGTAGTCTCAAGGCAGTCTAGGAGGCAATCCAGGGGAGGTCACCTTTCCTTGATAGTCAGCACGCTAGGAAAGGTGAGGGTTGATAAGTCGCTTGGACCACTGGGTATGACACAGAGGGTACGCTTGTCTCTGGGTGTGATACAGGGATGACTTGGACCACTGGGTGAGACACAGAGGGTACGTTTGATCCTTGAGTGTGATACAGGGGTGGGCCTCACCCCTTGGACCACCGAAAGTGACACAGAAGGTACGCATAGGCTCTGGGTGTGATATAGAGCCAGCATCTCAATCCTATGTTTTATTCTAAAGTTTTTTTTTTCAGTATCACCGGTCTTTTAAACACTGGTGGCGTCTGAAAGAAGCGAGAGGTGTTATTTGCTTGGACCTCTAGGAATGACACAGAAGGTGCAAAACAGAGTGCAATCCCAGACGTTAGGGAAACATTTGGACCTTGGAGAGTAAGTGCAGCTTGTGCTTGGCCTACGAGATTTGCTCCTTCTTCTCTGCGTAAATTGTTGCCATCTTTGTCCCTAAGCCGATATTGACAGACTATCGGGCTCGCTTATTTTTATGCCATGCAGAGCCTCCCTCGTCATCGGGCAGCATGCGCTAGGAGCGGGCTAAGATTTGTTTGGTCAAAGTCATCATTTTTTCTTCTCTGTCAGTCTTTCTCTTTTACTTCTATTTTCATTGTGTTTTTCAATTGATGCAGTTTTTGGTGTTGTGGTGCTGGTACATTAATGCAACTGTGTTTTATGTTGAATGTTATGTCCAGTTGAAGATACTATGTGCATATGAAAAAGTCATCAGTTGTTTACATTTTGCTATTTTGCTGCTAAATGTATATTTCATAATGTTTTGAGCTTACCAATGTTTAATGCATCTTTGTCTTAAGCTAACTTCATAGTAAAAGTAGTTATTCCCTCGTACATATTTTCCCCATGATCAGAGTAGAATTTAGGATTATCTAAAAGCCTTGTGAAGTGTACTAGTCCCATAAAAGGTTCCCAACCCATCATGGAGTCGCCTTTAAACCACATGCAAAGTAGGTACACCATGTGAGCTAAAAAGCTAGATAAAGTTAGCTGTGAATGGCATGCATACTCTAAGACATATGCATTCCCCTGGAAAGAGGGGGGAACCGTCAACACCAACATCACAGAACATACAAGAACACACATTCAGACAAAGTATGTAGGGCAGAAGAAGGCTAGCAGAGAGGTACTGTTAGAACTATGGGCCATCTTCGAAGTGGCCTGACCTACAATCCTGTCCCGCAAGCAAGGGGTCCACACCTCCCCCACCTTACACCAGCACGCAGGCGCTCTCTCTGATGCCGACCAGCCCAGCCGTTCCTGCACTAGGTTACACCAACCCGCCAGTCTAGAGGGCCAGAAATCCCCCCACCGGGCAGCGAGCCCCAGCTCTAGGGCTCAGAGGTTGCCCTACCGGCTAAACCAAAAGACTTCAGCCTCACCTTAGTTCAGTGCTAGAATCCTCCAAAGCCCAACCCCTCATACACCATGTTTAGCCCAAAAAACCTGCATCCCACAAGCGGCCAGGAACCTCATAGCGGGTCTAAAAAATAACACGACTAGTGATAGCGAGGAAGAAGACACCAGTCCCCTAGGGTCCTACAGCGAGGGTGAGGAAGCAGGAATAGTTACACCAGAGACCGACAGGACACCTAAAGCCACACACCCACTAATGTCCACCCAGGCTTCCCTGAAGGAAGATTCCGTAGTCGCAATGCTGATAGACAGGACACCATACTACTTTCTACTAGACACTGGGACGACGAGTTCATGCATATGGGAGGGGTTAGTCCCCCTATAAAAGAACACTGCAACCATTCACGGGGTCTCGGGCACGGTGGCATGGATATCCTTCACAGAACCCTTCAAGCAGGAAATAAGGGGGAAGAGGGTGAGGAACAGTTGTTGTACTTTCCTTCATCCCCGACTAATATCTTAGGGCGAGGCCTAATGACCAAACTGAAAATGTCCATCCAAGTAACTGAGAATGGGAATTTAGACTGCTCCTCCTGGAGCTCCCTCCTCAGAACACCAACAAATGAGACTCTCCCAGTCCATATGGACGCCAGCCAGGGTGACTCCAGCCAGTCTGACCCCCCTTGTGGGGGCTGTCCTGGAATACACTGGAAATTTCGTCGAGCTATGCAAATTAGCCTGGCGGTGGGCATGTTGTGCACACCACCTATTGGGGGAACCGCCAAAAACATAAAAACGTTGTTAGCCAGTAAGGTATTCAAGGAGTACATGCCCACTACGTTCCCTGTAGCTAGGTGGGGAGTAAGTCCAAGGTGCACAGGGGCAACAGCGGTGACAAACAGATGGTGCGTCCCCTTGGGATTACCAAGCACAGCCTCTGTCGCCACTCTGACACCTCCCAGAGTGAGTAAGTGACGCAGACAAGGTTGCCTGGTGCTATGCGGTGTGTTTCCTGCATCTGAAGCCCCTACCTGTTGCCGAACATGGTGCACGAAGCAAGTGGCCATTGGAGTTAACTTGGCACACCCAGCAATTGATACACTACCTCAAGGAAGTGCCCCACCAGCCACATGGGGAGAGACTCAGAGCCAGAGGGGGGCTCACCACTACATGCTCCCCCCACACAATGCCCACAAGGAAGGGCCAGAATGAGAAGCAAGCCCGGAAAAACTCTCCTAAGCCGGGCCCCCAAAACCTGAATAAAACCACCCCCAAGTGGGATGCATTGGCCGCAAGCGTGCATATGGTGCCAGTCTTGAAGGGGACTCCATCGCGGAACCGCTGAGGGTTTGGTCTAGTTGTGGCGGCAATGGTCAGGAAGGCTGGTGGCAGCCAGACCCTAGAGAATGTTTCTACTGCCTCCAGATGGGCCACCTGACTGGCCATTGCTGTCTGAAAGCTTATCATGAGCAAAGATCGATGGACCTAGGCCAGTCCCTGCAAAATCGTCATCCACAAAACCAACCCCCTATCAACCTGAGCGTGCTGCATGTTCAGCCACAAGGAAATCAGTCAGCAAATGCAATACTGCAACAAGGATCAGGTGGTTGTCTAAACACATGGCAACTTCAGCAGGCAGGGAACCCAGCATAACATGCACTGGGGCCACAGACATGGCACAGAGGGGTGACTGTCTTGGGAGGCAATGCCTTCACGCAATTGCCCAATACAAATACACAGTAAGTCCAAACCCCAATATGACACATGCACTTCATACCCACTTCAGAATACTCAATCCAACAATAAAGACTAGTGACACAGTATTAGGAGAAAACTCAAACCTCTACTTGCATTCAGGAAAACCTCAGGGCTGCCGTATGTTCGGTCGATCGAGAAACCAAGCTAAAATCCGCCATTATGTGTGCCTGCAGGGGCATAGGCCCCACTCTGCTGCTAGTCCCCCAGGGCAGGGTTGGTTGGCCACTCACCAGTGGATGGGCAGTCTGACAAGGGGGCAGAAAAGCCTCTAACCAGTGCATAAAAGCAGGCAACCAGGTCTCTCCACCCAAATCACTAGGGAAAACCCAAATTCGAAAGGATACCATTCCCCAACATTTTTAAGCCTTCAGCTAGGATTTCGAGATGCTCCATAAAACTTCATGTTCCACGCATAAATAAATGACAATTTGGCACTAAGTCAGAAGGAAAATACACCAGGGCAATCAGCCATCTCAGTTCGTTACTTGCAGCACGACAAGTCCCAGCCGCGCACCTGACTACCTCCCGCCCCCCACTCACCGGTCGAACCCATCCATGAGTCATTGGGTTCTCTACGACTACCTCAGCGGGGCGTCATATGTTCCCTGTACATTCTACCGTGATAACTGTCATATGGTACATTCTACTGCTATATCTTACTTTACGAGTGACATTTTTTTTTTATATACTAAATTGCTTAATGTATCCTACGAGTGATCATTGTTGTAAAGCGCTCCAATTCCTTCGGGTCTGGTTAGCGCTATATAAAACTCATAATAAATAAATAAATAAAAGACTCCTCCACTCCCCTAAAGCTACCAAGCATCCAAAGTCTGCTCTTTGGGTCATATCCCTCCAAAACAGCAGGACTAGCGTGTCACTGGGTAAGAAGTACCTGATTCCCTGACCCAAAGCATACTGGAGCAAACGGAAAGGGGGAGCCGGGAGGGAAAGTGCTTCTGTAGATGACCATCGCAGCCCCCCTGCACAAGGTGCATAGATATGCTCCCCACCCTCGCCAGCTTGTCATGTAAAATACACAAGGCCTCAGGAACACGTCCAAGGGAGCAAAAAGGCCCAATCCCAGTCACTGCCGCATCTGAATCACATAGGGGACCACAGAGCAGTTTCTAAATCCCCCACTGATATGCCACAATAAGAACAACACTACATGAGACCTTAGGAAGGCACCCAATGCCCTGCAGGAAGCAGCCTAAAAGTAGCCCAGAAACAAAGCTTCCAGAAAATGGGCATAGTCAAAACACCCGACTCCATTAGGAAAAATCTCATGATATGTCACGTGCATGGTTCCTGTCACCACAGGCACTGTGGTTCCTTTGTATAAGCCCGTTTCCATAGCAAATAGTATGCATACTTTGGCTGTTCCTATTGGGACAACCACTGTGACTGACACTTCAAAAAGCTCAGTGCTGAGAAGGGTTCTGCAGACTCCCATGGTTCCAATGCAGGGGAGTACTTCAGGTGTCTCAAATGCAACTTATGCTTCCAACCCAACAGGGATTAACTGGTTCTGGAGATTTCCACAGAGACTGTCACCCTTTTTCACGCCAAATTCTATTGTCCCACCAATGGTGAATTATAGTTTCCAGAGGACAGAAGCACCTATAGGAACATCAGCTTCAGACATGTCCCTTTTGAATTCACCCCCTACCTTAAGCAGTGGTACATAGCGTGGAGAGTTAATTCTAAATACTCCAGCAGAGCAACCGGGTATTACAACCCAAGAATTTGATGACTGGCTTAAAAGCAAAGATACCTCAATAACTAAAGGAAATGGCAGCAGAAATAGCAACAATCTTGCTCAAACTCCAGAAAGAGACAGGGTTATGGATGTGGCCACATTGAAAATAGACATGGAGGAATTGATAGCTGGGACTCAGCCCGACCCGATTAGAGGCTTATAAAGAAGATGAATTACTGTGCCTACGCAGAGATATTACTAGGTGTGCAGGACAAGCTCATGACCGCCTATCAGAACTAGCACAGAAACATGGAATTGACATCCAAAGGTCTAAGGTACTACAGAGTAGCTACAGGTCGGACTTTAGTGATCAAGACATTGTTAACATGTGTCAATGTGCAAATAAATTGCAGATTAGATAATCAATGCTCTATGTCAGGAAAATGGAGTGAGCTGGATAAGTGGGAAGGTAGATGGTCTAAGATAAAAGAGTCTAAGATGGTCAGGAGGATACAGATGCCTCCATCAGGGACAGAGGAGAATGAGGAGAATGTACATATGCTTCCTATGAGAGAGGTGCCTGGTCGAGGGTGCATACACATGCCATGGGGTAGGGCAAATAATTCGCCGACATTGAGAAAAAAACTAGTTGAATAGTACAGACAAATTGAGCGAATTGTGAAAATTTCCAAGGTTTTGTAGAATGATTTAAACACTTTATTGGAGATTGTGGTTTCAAGTGACCTGTGAACAGAGAGTAAGGTTGCAGTTCATTGGTCAGAATCGGAGCCGATGAGGCATCCTCATACACAAGCTCCATCCCTACTGGTAATGAAGAAATATCATCAGGTAATTACCAGTTGAAGACAAAAATCTCTCTTAAAGAGATCAACTGGGTCAAAATTAACAAAACGACTCAGGAATCTAAAGTATTGATTCATGCTACTATGAGAGACTGTTGCAGGCATTCAAGCACTTCAGTTGGACAGAGAAGGAGATGGGACAGAGAAGGAGATGTTTATCAATTTGTTCATGGGTTGAGACCCAAGGTTAGTGAAATGATCCAACAGACCTTGATTTGTTGGCAGAGCAAGCCCATTTGTGAGATCCTAAGATACACAAAGTATTGCAGCAATGAATGGGAAAAGAAACATAAAAGGTTGAAAGAGAAGTTAGTGATTGCACAAATGAAGACAGCACAGAGAGGTCAGAATCAGTCATTTGCTGGGAATGCTGTTCCTATGCAGTACGTTCCTATGATGCATGGTATTAATGGTTACCCACTGCAAGGTTTTCTGTCACAGGGTAGAATACAAGGTGTGCCGATTGATCTGGAAAAAGGTGTTGATGTGCCGACTTTGAAGAAAATGAGCCCTAGTCACGTGTGTAGCAAGTTGGGGCACTGGAATCAGGAGTTTCAATATAATGCTGCAAATATGAGAAATAGAAATCAGGTTCAGAATGGTGGATTTGTGCAGTCACAGGGGAATCATGTGGTTCAACCATAACAGGTAAAGAGTTCAGACTCCCCAAGCGCAAACAACGCAAGTTCCTCAAGCCTTGATACCACAACAACATTTGAAAGTCCAGAGATATAATACGAATCAGACTCCCAATGGTAATACAAATCCATTTGTAAATTAGAACATGTCTCAACAGTACTCTATGATGTAGACAGATACTTTCTGCTCAAACTTGTCACCCTGACAGGTCTGAGAGGGGAGGAGGATTGTGTGCTGGGTGCAACATTAGTGGTAGACCAGAGTGGTCCATATGTGGATGGCGAGGTAAATGGGAATCCTGTCTTATTCCTCATTGACACTGGTTCTACCCACTTTATTCTATAACATGGACAGATACTTTCAGCTCACACCTGTCACCATGACAGGGCCTGAGAGAGGAGGAGGATTGTGTGCTGGGTGCAACCTCAGAGGTAGACCGGAGAGGTCCATATGTGGATGGCGAGGTAAATGGGAATCCTGTCTCATTCCTCATTGGCACTGGCGCTACCCGCTCTAATGTAAGAATAGCAGGAGAAAGAATCTAAGTTATAGTTGTTGCAAACAAACAAATGTCTAGCCCCGCTTCAGAAGAGGTACCTGTAAAAGTAGGGTCTTTTAAGGATCTTCACCACTCTCTGTTGTGTGATTTAAGTCCAGTCAATCTACTTGGATGAGACCTTTTATGTATATTAAAATGTTCCATTTATTATACTCCAAATGGTATTGAGTTTCATTCATATGGTGAGGATATTGTTTTCAATCTTGCCTGACAGAGCTCTGACATTAAAATGTATCTTTTGTTGACCAAGGACAATCTGCCCCAAGAATTGAGAGACACAGTATCACCTGTGGTTTTGGATTTTTCAGGTAAAGATATTGGACTCATCAAAGGTATTGCACCAGTCCAAATTATCATAAATCCAAATGTCAAATTTCCTAGAATCCCGCAATACAATCTGACCCCTGAAACTATTATTGAGATTGATGAGATTTTGTGTTTGACTCTGTCATTGAGCAAGGTATTCTAAAGAAGGTTATGGGGAGTCCATGTAACTCTCCCATTATGGGTTTGCAGAAACCCTATGACAACTACAATATTGTACAAGACCTGCGAACGGTCAACTCTATTGTCATCACTTCCTGTCCTGTGGTAACGAGCCATGCTGCGATATTGTTCCAGATTCCATATGGCACGAATGGTTCTCTGCGACTGATTTGTGTCAAGCCTTTCTTTCTATTCCCTAGCATGAGGATAGCTAGTTTCTCTTCCCTTCCAATTCAGCAGCCGTGTCTTGGCATGGTGCCAAGTCCCACAAGGTTATATGGAATACCCCTCAATTTTCAATTAGATACTTAAAAAGAACGTAGAGTCTTTGGAGATGCCTCAGCATCCAGTCCTAGTCCAAAACATTGATGACCTGCTGGTGGCTTCAAATACCTAAGAGGGTTGCAAATGTGACACTATTGCCTTGCTGAACCAATGTGCTGAGAATGGACATAACGTATCCCTGACCAAATTGCAGTTCTGTCAAAGAGAAGTCCTGTATTTAGGACACCACATTGAGAAAGGAGCAAGGAGGGTGTCTCAAGAGAGAATCTCACCGATTCTGAACATGAATCCACCAACTACACATAAAAACATCTGAATGTTCTTGCAAATGGTGGGCACTGTCAACAGTGAATTTCCCAACTTTTCCCTGGTGGACAAACCTCTTCAGAAGTTGAAACACAAAGTTGTGTCTGATCCGGTACCATAGGATTACTGTAGCATGAGTGCCTTCACAGAGCTGTGAGAAAGTCTCTGCCGTGCCCCAGCTCTGGGAATGCCTGATTACAACAGGTGCTTTGCATTATTTTGCATTGAGAGAGAGGCCTGTGCTCTCCCAGTGCTTAGCCAAATTCACAACAATGCACGCAGGTCAGTAGCCTATTTTTCTGTGACACTTGATCCTGTAGCCGCTGCACTGTCCAGTTTCCTGAAAGCTGTTGCTTCTACATGCAAGAGTCTAAAACAATGTGAGAGCATAGATATGGGCCACAGACTCACGGTGTATGTACCCCATTCAGTTAAAGTGCTGTTAACTTGTACTCTAACACAACACCTGATCAACAGTTAGCTTAACGGTATAAGAGAATCATCCTGGGTACTGAGAATGTCACCCTTTGGAGGTGTACAATTCTGAACCCTGCCACTTTCTTGCCCCTTGCTGGAAATGAATTTGTGAGTGATGAAGCTGAACATGACTGCCAAGATGTTACTGAACTATGCCAATCCAATCCAAAAATTCTTTATTTCGGTCATATAGACCATAAAAGACACAATAAAAACATTACAGACAATAAAACATTATTAAAATACATTTGAGTAAAAACGACTCTCCCAGCAATGAATGAGTTAAAATTACATTTAAAAGATTCTTTAAAAAGTTCAAGGAGCTTCAGACAATTTTTTCCTTCTAATCAACCAAATGGCCATAAGAAATTTGGAAACAGCAAACACAATGTGGCCCAGGGTACTAGTTTTCAAAATCCTGTATGCTTGTGCATACTCTCTGAATCCCAGGTTCTTACAGATTGGCGCTATCCAATATTTTCTGGGCCTTTGGTATGCAGGGCACACAAACAAAATATGGGGGTCATCTTCCACATGGTTGTTACAGCAGGGACATATTTTGTCGCCCCCATTTGACCACTTCGAAGTGTATGAATTAATAGGTAGTGTGCTATACCTCCACTGAACATACAATTTCCTTGCCAGGATGGGAAAGATAAAATCCATAAAAGGTTCGAAAACGTAAGAATTTTTGGATTCTAAAAATTGCAGGGTTAAGGTGCCACTATTTTGAGCAGCCGTCAAATGTGCAAGGGACCTGGCTTTATAGATTTGTGCCAGAGCCTTGCGCGAAATTGCACGGCAGCCTCGTGCAGGGTCCTCCCACAGAACGCGGAGATTAATGCCAGACAGTTCGTTTTCCACGAAGGTGAGCCAGGGGATTTTACCGCTAGAATTTAAGCTCATGACATGGGTAAGATCCTCCCTATAATGATGGAGTTCGTCCGTAGACCAGAGCCTGTGCCAGAACTTCACTGGCTTTGTCACAAGCTCCTCTGCGATAGGGGGGAGACCCATGTCCATTCTCAAAGGCTGGAGTGGCGTGGCACTTGGAAGGGCTAGAAGGCGCCTTAGAAAGCTATTTTCCACTATTGATAGACCCTTCACCGTTTTATGTCCCCATAGCTCACTGCCATACATGGCCGCTGCCTTGGCCTGGGTCTTATAGGTTTCAAGGGCCGGGCTTATGGGCTTGAAGGAAGAAGTGTTAGCCACTTTCAGGATTGCACCCGAGAGTTGGGATAGTTTAACCTTGGATCGTACTATCTGTCGGTCCCATGCCAAGTTTTCCTGCAATATAACCCCCAGATATGTGAAGGTGGACACCCTCTCAAGGCTAACGGTCCCCAGGGTAGGATTAGGCCTAGTTTTAGTTGGTGGGTTAAAGATCATAAACTTGGTCTTTTCTGTATTCACCTCCAACCCATGCTGGTGGCAGAAGAGACCAAAACCATCCAGGATCCTCTGGATCCCCATTGGCGATTTTGAAAGGAGGAGGGTATCATCGGCGAACATGATTGCCGGAACCCTCCTACCTGCCAAACAGGGGGCGTCGTTATCCTTGACGTTTTCCAGATGTGAGATGACATTATTGATGAATAAACAAAACAGGGTCGGTGCCAAGACACAACCCTGCCTCACACCTCGGCACACAGGAAACCTGGATGAGAGTCTACCATCCTTCCCACACCTAACTTGCGCATAGTTGTTCTCATGGAGCCTGACCAAGATGTTAAGTAGCTGGGGGGGAATACCTAACTTCTCCAACACCTCCCAGAGTTTCCTGCGCGGGACTAGGTCAAAGGCTGACCTCAGATCCACGAAGACCATGTACAATCTCCCGCCCTCGATCCTCACCGTCTTCCAGTAGAGGAGAACTAGGCGGAAGATCTGGTCCATGGTCGATGTGTTTCTCCTGAAGCCAGCCTGCAAGGGACTCAAGATGTAATTTTCCTCGACCCAGTCTAATAGGTGGTTCAGAATGAGGCGCGCAAAAAGCTTTTGGGGAACATCTATCAGGCTGATAGGCCTATAATTTGCAGGACTCAAGGGGGACCCTTTCTTATAAATCGGAACTATTTCAGCCCCTAACCAGGAGAAAGGGATCGCCATACCTCCCAAGATGGCATTGAAAAGGACTAGAAAGTACGGGGCCCAAATGTCAGGGTGATATCTGAACAAATCACCGGGTAACTTGTCCAGCCCCGGTGCCTTCCCCAGCGTTAAGCCCTCTAGTGCCAGCTTCACCTCCCCCAAAGAAAATTCCAAGGCCACATCTGGCAGGCAGGGGGACTCTACCATCATCCCCTCCGGCCAGAGAGTGGATTCTTGATATAGAGACCCAAAATGAGCCTCCCAGACAGAGGGGGCAATATTGTGTTCTACTGCAGACAACAAATCCCCTGTTCCATTGTTTACAAGAGCCCAAAATTTTCTAAAGTCTTTAGATTTGAGGGCTCCAGACAGGTCATGCCAGTGATTCCAATCCCACTCTGCCCTTGCGTTGGCCAGTGCTGCCTTGTACTCCCTCCTAAGGGCAGCGATCTTCACCTTATCACTACCATCTTTAATTGCAGAAAGTAGCTCAGACTTAGTTTTCCTACAAATGGAGGTATACCAAGTCGGAGCACGAGCCTTTTTCCTTCTAATAGGCAGGGCCGGGTTGAAGACATCTGCGAGGTCCCTTACTAGGGCCTGGTGAATACCAGATAGCCTCTCATTATAATCTGCGGGTCTAGGTTGGTTTATGAGGGCGTCCACCTCCTGGAACCTAGGGAGTGCTATACCATAGAGGTTTGTTAAAGCTTCTTCTTTCTCAACTATCTTCCCCCATTTCACTCGACGCCTGCTTGTGGTGAGTAATATGTCTCCCTGATCGATTGCAAGATCGGTAGTTGGCGTCCCTAAGGCAGGGGCTGGGTGCTGGATCTCCAAGGAAAGGGCATTATGGTCACTGTCTATCCTCGGGATCACTCTAAAATCTAAAACTTTAGGCCACAGGGAAATATCTATAAAAATGTAGTCCAGCCTTGACTCATGGCCCTTTTTGTTGAAGGTGCACACCGAAGGAGTGTCAGAAGGGGTGCGCCCATTACACGCCCTTAGTGCAAAATTCAGGGTGAGAGAAGTAAGTTGTACTGCCAACGGAGACCAAGCTTTGGGGTGAGGTGATGAAGAAGGAGGGACTCCCCAATGGTCATCCTCGGCAGTAAAGGCACCCTCCATTAGGCCCTCCAGGGGTTCAAAGTGGCAATTAAAATCTCCTCCCATCACTATTTTCAAGTTGCCTGTCAATTGCCCCAGAAAAGATGAGAGATCAGCCAAAGTGGGAGATTCTTTGCCCACAGCGACAGGTCGAGAGTAGACATTAACAATAGCCCACGTGCTTTTGTCAGGCCAACTGAGGAGCACACACTGTATGTCCGGTGAAAGTGTGTCCATACCAACCACCTGGCACCCAATGTGGCTCGCCACCCAGATTGCCAAACCTCCCGAGGGTCTCCCTCTCCCATTCGATCTTGCCGGGATTTCAAAAATGTCAAATCCCCTCCTAACCTGAGGCGCCCTGGCCCATGTCTCTTGAAAGAGGAGTATGTCACCTTTACTAACCAAAGTTTCCCACTCTGGGATATTCACCTTACTGGAGATGCCAGCTACATTCCAGGACAGAATGGTCAAACCTGGGCCTTGGAATTGGGGACCAACTTCACTAAGTGCAGACGGGATATCAAGTGCAGAATTACCCAAGTCACCCAAGCCAATGGTAATGGGCGGCCGAATGGGTAATTCAGCGTGCTCCACCAATTGCGTTGCAGCAGCAGATAATGTATTTGGTGGATCCTCATCTAACGCTTGAGTGCTTCCCAATGTGGTCCCTCCGTCTTTTGCAGGGGCCAGGGACCTTTTTTTATTTACGGGATCGGATGTACCTTCCCCCCTGAATGAAGACCCATAGGCAGAAATTATCGGGTGTTGCGGAATGACCCCCCTTATTGGTCAATCTACTAGGTCCAGACAGGAGAATCTATTCTGAAGGACAAGATTACCATGGACAGGCAGTGAATTATACTTGGGTCTGTACCGTGAACCGTCTACGGCAAAGCCCACTCTAGTCCAACTCTGTTCCCTCCCCACTCCTAAATTGGAAACATTTAAATAGAAATGCGAGAGGGACACTACGTCTATGTTGGATTTATCCGGCCTTACCAACCAGTTGCAAATGTACGGAGCAACTAGTGGGCTTTTAAAGCTAATTATGATACAGTCCCCTGGCCTATTTTTGGGGGTAGTTCCAATCCATGGGATCCTTCTGACCATCAGCACATCACCTTTGATGTTAGAAGGGAGGGGCCTGTTAATATTCAGCCAGCTAATTACTTTATTACGAAGTGAGTCCTGTGGCTCTCTGATGCCACCAGTGAGCTCAGGAACTCCCACCATAATCGCTGTATAAGGCACAGCCTCGGGGGGCAAATTAACCGCCCTACGTCTACTATTAGGACTCATGGGGCGATCAGTATAATCATTATTGGCTCGCCCCCCACTCGTTGGGAGGGATGGTGTTGGTTGTTTAGATCTTCTAGGTGCCGGAACAGGGGGCCTAGACTGTTGTAAAGGGAGCAATGGGGGAGCATGGCTACTTGTAGCACTATCTTGTGCCCCGACCCGAACCTGTATGCTTGTTCCAGCAGTAGACGGTCCAGACCCTGCAGAATCCAGGGGAGCCGTCTGTGCACCTGGACCCAACCCCCTGCTAGGACTGATCCTATTATGTGCATCTTCTAAAGCCTTAAGTCTATCAACTATGGAATCCAATTTTGCAGACAGAGGCTCCAACATGCTCCTAAGGATATCCCTAAAAGAGCCAATCAGAGCCTCTGCTGCATTTGGAGGATTTCCTCCGAATACAAACGGGGCAGAACACCCAGGTACCACTTTAACTAATGGCGGATCTGAATGATCACAGCCAATTCCTGGGGAGATAACCACGGGAGAAGCCGGAATGGCAGAGCTAGCATCTAATATTGGGTTAATTTTATCTACTTTGGCCCTTTTTGCCCCTCTTAGTTTCCTTAACCTTTTCCTTTTTGAAGGGTGGTAGACTCTCCTGCCTACGGGATCAGTTGGCGCTGCAACCTGCCCTTCATCCTGCATTTCAGACATTTCCGCACAATTAATATGCGGAATGGACTCCACCACCCCCGAGGGACACAGAGACTCACTATCCCTCAGTAGATTGGAAGGGGTCCTAAGTTGTTGGAGGACTGTCTCGATTGTCTGGTCAATACTATCCATGAGAGATAGATGGGTGGCATCAAAAGGTGTTGGAGTACTAATATCAATGGATGAAGAGTCCGAGGGGACCATTGATACTGACACATTTTCCACACTTGCCTCAGGGAGAATGACTGGTGGTGTGCGGCCTTTGCTAGCCGCAGCACTAGTCTTAGGAAAGAATTTGTCCAATGTGCTAGAGCACTGTTGGGCAGCCTTACTCCTGGATACTCTAGTGGCCATGGCGGGCGGGACAGTCAGAGCCACAGGCTAATGGAGTATAAAAATGAGCCTTGGGATGATGACAACGTTAGAGAGGGGGCCCGGTCCGGTCTCTGCCGGCCTCTAACGGCCTAAAACGGCCCGCTCTTTGCCCGGTCTTCGCCCGCGCTGCGAATTCGCGTGGACTGAACTAAGTAGTGAAGGGGGCGGGGCTGCCGGAAGAGGAACAGGTGAGCTGGATGAACGGAGCGGAATGCTCCCAGGTCCTCGCAGTCCCGGTGAGTTTGGCAGTTCAAGGGCCCCACAAGCAGCGTATCGTCCTGTGCAGAGAGAGCAAAAGGAAGACCCAACCTTCAGCGCGCCAGCCGAGCCTTTAAGTAGTGGTAGTGATGAAGCCTGCGAGCGGCTCCCGCGCAGCGGGGGCCGCGAGGCGTGGCGTCGGACTGATCAGCGGGAAGAGGAACAGGTGAGCTGGATGAACGGAGCGGAATGCTCCCAGGTCCTCGCAGTCCCGGTGAGTTTGGCAGTTCAAGGGCCCCACAAGCAGCGTAGCGTCTTCTGTACTTCGCTTCTCTCGCTTCTGCTGCAGTAAACACCTCTAAACTAACGATGTCTTATCCACCCGTTAGTCCTGAAGAATGTGTTTGAAAAGGAATCCGTGTTTATTGGTGACTGCGCCCCGAAGTTTTGCAGTACCGGTCTAAACCCAGCGTGTAGTTAACGTCGTGACGTGACTGAACTATGCACAAAGCCAAGACCTGACATACAAGATGTGCCACTACCCGAATCAGATCATTTACTGTTTGTTGATGGCTCCTGTTTACATGAACGAGAAGGAAATTTAAAAGCTGCCCACTCTGTTTGTATGGTTGCAGGTGTGGTCTTTTTAGTACAAGTGGCTAGGTTGATTGCTCTTTCTAGAGCATGCTGTGTTTCAGACCAGGTGAGAGTAACGATTTTCCCTGATAGTCATCATGGCTTTGGTGTTGTGCATGACTGTGAGCAATTATGGTCTCAGTGAGGATTTATGGCCTCTTCAGAGTCACCAATCTGTAATGGAGAAAGTGTACGAAACCTTCTCCAATCCCAACAATTGCCTTCCCAAATTGCTGTGGTGAGATGCGCTACCCATAAAGCAGGTATGGATTATGTGACATTTGCAAATACGTAGACGAGACTGCTCATTACTGCACTTTAAATTCATGCACCTTTAATGGAGAATACATCAACAAATTTGCAAGTTTGGATCAAAGCAGGTTGTGTCAAAAGAGAGTAGGATGCATTGTGGGTTTCAACGGATGGAAGACCAGTGTTGCCTGATAGCTTGTTACACCCTGTGGCAAGACATTATCATGGTTCTACGCATGAAGGGAGAGATGGAAGGGTATGTCTCTTCAGACAAACGTGGTTTATCCCCAGGTTCATATTATTGGATGAAAGCTTGTGTCACAGATGTGTTGTGTGTCAACAACAAAATGCAGGCAGGAAAACACCAGTAACCATGAGTCACATAGGGAGATGAGGAGGTATGTTCAATATAATGCAAATGGATTTTATAGAGTTGACCACCTGTAATGGACTGAGATATGTCCTAGTGAGTGTGTGCATCTTTTCACAGTGGGTAGAAGCTTAACCCACTAGGAGGAATGATAGTCTCACAGTGGCTAAGCTATTTTAATAATGAGGTTCTGAAGATGTTGTGTGCAGCATCTCTAATTGAGCAGAGACTACATTGCAGTTACTGTCCGGAGGCTTCCGAAATTGTGGAAAAAGTCAATGGCACATTGAAAGCCAGATTGCCGAAAGTGTGTGCTTCC
This sequence comes from Triturus cristatus, assembly GCF_964204655.1. Taxonomy (NCBI): domain Eukaryota; kingdom Metazoa; phylum Chordata; class Amphibia; order Caudata; family Salamandridae; genus Triturus; species Triturus cristatus. The sequence goes on along the minus strand of NC_140592.1, from coordinate 177,031,619 downwards.
ACATCTCTGAAATGGCCTGATGTATTCCCTCTTATGTTCATGAGTCTATGAAGGACCCCAGACAGAAGAATATGGTTGTTGCCTCATGAAATCATCATAGGGAGGGCTATGAGATAGCCAGCAGTGCCTGAAAATGCTCTTGTGAACATTACAGTTGACATGATTCTTGATTACTGACTGATGTGGTGTGTTCTGTGCCTTGCCAGGTTGGAGCGGCTACTGCCCCACCTCATACGTAACAGTGCTCTGACCCCAGTCCCAGTGACTGGGTGATGGTGAAGAAGCATGTGAGCAAGTTGTGCTTGGAGCCTCATTGACATGGGCCATACCAAGTGATTCTGGCAACTACTGCTGTAAAGTGTGGAGGTCTCCTGAATTGGGTATATACAGCTCATGCTCACAGAGTCCAAAGTCTCCTTGATGATATAACAGTACCTAATCCTGATATGCCGGCGGTTACAGTGAGACACAGGGAGCAGGTTAGGCAAGTTGTTGAGGATGAGCAGGCTCCTGGGACAGCACTCGTTTAATCTGAAGGGGGTCCTATTGAGTCAACTGTTGTCAGTACAGAAGGATCAAATCCATGGGAGTTGACTGTGAGAGGTTTAGACCCAGACAACGGGCCTAGTGCAATAGTAACATGAGTTGTACCCAGGGACCGATGGCCCAGAAGACAGGAAAGAGGGAGACACTGTCTGACTGAAGTGCAGGTGCCCCACACCATCCCTGAGGGGGCGGACAAATCCAGCCAAATGGACAGTGATGGTGAGGGTAAAGGGCCAGTAGTAAGAAGATCGAAAAGAGCAAGAGTACCTTGCCAGAGGTACTCTTCACCTTAATGGACCCACTTGACAGCCAATGATTGGGTGAGAGCATTTCATGCCTTTTTCTATAACAAGTAGCATCCACCTGAACCTCCTTGAATTGAACTTTATGGCTTAGCTGAGATTTGAAATTGCATTGTCACTAGATAGACTGACTTAACTTGTTTTAGAAGTGATCATCAGTGAATTTAAATTACGCATCTACTATGTTGCACCTTGAAACTTTGAAAAAGACATTTGAATTGTGCTTTGTTGCTTGTGCCAAAATAAAGAATTAACCGTCCTAAAATAATTGCTGCAATCTTCTAAAAGTCTTTCACTAGAGAACTCATGGAGCCAATCTCAAGGTCCCTTAGACACAAATGTGCAGACGTATTTGCTGTTGCTACTGTAGTATTAGTTATTTTGTTTATCATTTTGAATCTGCCACATCATCCACATGATGATGAGCTTAGGTCTACCCACACAAATCAAAAGCTTAATCCTACTAGTGTAGTTTGCCCGCACTAAATGTGAAAAACTTACACATGGATGCTTCTAGAGGAGATTATTCTCTGAATGTGTACACCAAACTATTGTATGAATACGTCAACACTATGGATGCTAGGGATTGGTACATCTGTACGTAATTACCTGCATCAGTTTCCGAGAGGATTATCTATCATCATATTCCTTTGACATACAGAGTTACTTGTAGTTTATTGCTGAGTTCGTTTTATGGGCAAGGGAATATCCAGTATTATTACTCAAATAAAGATCTAGTTCTTTCTGAAATTCCAGTGCTAAAATACCTGAATTGACACCAAGATGCCAAAACTGCTGAGATAATGGGACACTCTTTTAACGCACCATGTCCCTAGACACTGCTCATTCGCACTGACTCAATTTAATCTGTTCCATTACCAGTGTAGAAAAGAAATGCATTGATTCTGTAGACGACAGAAAGGGAGACCTTTTTTTAAAAACTGCTAACCATTCTAAGAATCTACCCTGGGCATATGAATAGAGTTCAGACAGAATGGTGGCAAACAAGGCTGCACTTGCACTAGATTGGCAACATAAAGGGAGATTATGTGTTACCATTAGAAAGTTCACAACTGACATAAATTTTGTAGGAACGTGTGAATGTGACCACACATTTCAAGTTATAGGAAACTGGGGTTCTTATTTGAATGGAGGAGATCCTGTGTTTTCTGGAGTCTATTATTTTTGTGGTAAGAGTGCATCTTACAGGATACCGAAGAGATGGTATGGAACATGCTATTTAGGAGTTGTTTTTCTACAAATGTATCATGAGTACCAAAATGAGAATTCAACAAGGGGAAAATATGTGAGAACTAAGAGGAGAGCTAGTGCTAGCGAAATAGTAGGTGATATATTTGGTGCCTTGATTCCAACTGTAGCAGTGATACTCAACTCACACAAAAATCAAAATCTTTCTACTCTAGTTGTACGCTAGCTACTAATACTCCTGAGGGATTCTTAGTTATTAACACAGAAATGGTTGCCATCCGATCAATGGTTTTGCAGAACAGACTTGCTTTCGACAACCTTCTTCTGAAGCAGTGAGGAGTCTGTTGGATATTAAAGGTTCAACAATTTTGTACTTATATCCCAGATGAGAGTAAAGACCTGAAGAAGTACATCAATAACTTCACTGACAGAAAGCTTTGAAAGGGTTGAAAGCTACCAGTGCTTGGGAAGCAGTAGCAAACAGATTTTCTGCCATAGGCAGATGGTTTGGTAACTTAAGAAGTGGGCTTGTTGGGAATATGTTGATAATCTCAGCGATAATCGTTCTTTGCGGATTGTTTGTATTTATGACACTGAAAGTGTACAGGCTTAAATAAGTAAAGAAAGGAGTGAAAATGAAAAGAGCAGATGTAGAATTAGAAGAGAAACAGAGTAAACTTTATGATGACATTTATGGAGAATTCCAGAAAGAAAATGATGAGGACAAAAAATTATAATCTGAACATCTGATAACAAATTGATGTGATAGCTTGATTCGCCATCAGAGGGAGCATTGTTGCAGTGTAAAGTTGCCCACTCGTTACATGCCACAAGACCCAAAACTGACCACTTCTTGACAAACAAAATAAACATGCACTTTGCACATGAATCCTGCATGTTCTTGTGTCTCTGACATTTGTTACACTTGATACTGCTGATGCAGAAGACTCTTTACATAAAGGTCTAGAATGCATATTAAATGTTTTACTAAGGTTGAGAGAAATGTAGTTGATGATTAACGTAGATTCTGTTTTTGTTAAGAAAAGATGTTTCTAAATGAAAGAATTACTAATAAAGTAACTGACATTTATTAATACGTGTATGAGATTGTTACCACTAAAAGGATTTATAAGTAATTACATGTATTTTCTTGATAATGAGACATTTGTAAGGTGTGATTCACTTTAAACCATCCTTTAATTTCATGGCAGGAGCTTTCCACTTTATACATAATCGTGACCAATTTAGTCTGTGTAACTGCTAGAAATATCATTCCTAGCTTTAAAAGATCCTTAGATGTGTAGGATGTTGAAATAGGTCATACGAAAATGTTTTATCAATGTATGGATTAACATTACACATATAGACTTTCAGAAATGTAACATGTAGCCATGCCTAGTCTTGAGCAACAACATTACCTAATGCATATTAATGCCAAATAATTTAAAGTATTAAAGAACCTTATATTCATGTATGCTTGATAATACATGTCTTAACTAAATTGTGTATTATGGATTAAATGTCTTAAGTTATCAGTTTTACATTGAACGGCCTGAATCTTTCCCATGTGAACCACCTGTGCTTTTGTATTTCTGCTGACTTGCTTTCTTTCCAGGCATTCTCACACACTTGGTAGTGTTAGAAATTATACTTTCTTATAACAATATTATCCACATTGTCTGTACTGACTGATCAGCGGCAAGCACATGAGAAATCTGTGGACTAACAATGGACTGTTGTCTGTACCCATGAGAGTGGGACCGAATGAAGTTCCCATGTTTAGCGTGTGATTTCTTTGCGATGTATCCTGTAATATCATGTGGAACTGTATGGATTTTACAACAAATACAAAGGATTACTATTGGTGATGCAACCAAAAGGGGAGTTGCCAGCGGACTCTGGCAATTATAATGTATCAATGCCCTGTTCAAGGGCATGGCAGAATGGCAGACTGGCAGAATCGACAGCCTCCAGAGTGCGCTGGGAGCAGACTGATTTCAGACTTCTTTCCAGACTGCATGCTGAATTTCTCTTGCTAAACTTTCTCTGCAAGTCCTTTGCAGAATTTTTCTTTAGACTCCAGCCTGAACCATTTTCCGTATTTACACATTCTCTAATCTCATGGCACCTAAATTGGACTTTAAGAGACATTCCCCTATGTCACGTAACTTCCCAGAGTGTGGTTTAGACCAACACTTCCCGACATCTTGAAGACTCCTGACCGAGCTTTTGAAATGCTGTTGTTAATATTCCTTGTACTCTATTGCCTAATCCCTATTGTCTTTTGTAGATCTGTACTGTGAGCAGTCCTGTGCCTTAGTTTGTATGGAAGAGGATTAAATAGCTAAATGCCTAAGAAAGACCAAGCTAGATTGTATTCCGAACATCAGATTTTAATGTTGTTGTTTTGTATAGCGGCTACAGAGCCTCTTGTTTGTTTGATTCTTTGTAACCCTCGGCGGTGATCTTCGCTTTGCTTACGAAGTTTGCGGGGTTTTCCGCACTCCGCGCTTCTGAAAAACTCTGTTCCATGTAGCGGTGCGTAATTTTTTCCTCGCTCACACTCCCCATCATCAAGTTGGCGAGTGCGAGTGAGAAAAATCCACTTCCCTGCAAGATTTCTCAATGCGGGCAGTCGCGGGCGGTTGCCATTCTGTTTGCGTTGAGAAAGTTGACGCTCAGGTAGAAAATCTACTTGAGCATCAGAAAAGAAGCACCGCCCTCTTGATTTGTGCATGTTGCTGTTCTCATTGATTTTCCAGCGCAGGACAAACACCAGGCACTGAAAATCAACGCGAACAGTCATTACCAAGTGTACTCCACCACTTGTGCAACCCCGCGTAGACCAGCAGAGTTTTTGGTCACTTTGCGAACTCCGCCCAGGCTTCATTTCTTTTACGCTTAAATGTCAATAGGAAGCTAGGCCTACCCACTGCTATATTTTACCCATATAGTTTGATTCTTAGAGTAATCTACTTATATCTGATCTCAAACTTGTAATAAAAACCCTTGAATTGGCTACTGATTCCTGGTCCTCATTGTGAAGCCAAATTGGTTGTACTGTTTTCGAGTGCGACTCAAAAAAGGTCCATCGGAGGACCAAGATTAGTAAGTAAGTAAAGCGGTAGTCAATGATCCAGCTAGAGGAGCAAAGTCCTCTGAACAATAAGGTTGGGCACAGTATCGCAAGATCTCATCTGCTGGATAAGTAACATAGAAAATAGCAACAGAATAGTTTTGAGTAACCAGTCCATGGGAGACTGTGGTTAGGAACTAAGGTGGGGGAGTTCTGCACATCTATACTTAAATATACTTAAATATTGCAAAGAAGGCCAATGAAGGGAAACAATATGTAAAACAAGAGAGTAATAGTGCGGGGAGACTAATTGACTCAATGTGGATCAAGCTAAAATTGTTCATGAGTAACAGGAGCTAGGCACAGGAGTGTACCATAAGCCTCTACAGCACAGGGGACATGGGAACCATTCAAGGGTCACTATACAGCCCAAGGTCAATGAATATTTGTGAGATATGAGTGACTTTGTGGCTACTCATCTCATTCTTCCGGGGGGGGGGGGCGGGAGACATTACGTGTTTAGCCTCTGGATAACATAATAATTTGCAAAAAATTTAGTTACATTTTATCAGTCACCATGAAAATATAAAGAAGTAATGTAAGGCAAACTAAACTGAGTAGAGAAGCCGCAATGACTTCTATGTAAAACTCTGCACATAGCGAGAGCTTGTTCAGCTTGTGTGGACAAATAAGCAATGTTAAGAGCTTCTGGGGCAGACCATCCCCGTCCTACTCAAGACTAACAGAAGAAATACAACATGACCTCCTGATCTATCATTATACCTCACAACTATGTGAGTACGCATGGGTCTCTGCACCCAAATGTGTTGATGTGGTGATGGTATCCACCTACAGTACAACAAAAGAAGCATTGACATTTTGCCATGTTTTTCTTTTTTAAATACCTTCATAATTGTAGCAAATCTATGTTTCCTCAAGGATGCCTGGTAATTTTTTTTCTGGTAAATATTTGCAACACAATGAGCCACTGTGAACCTCGCACTAGAGGTTAGTCACCTATGTTTAGAATGCATTTAATAGAGAGAGCCTTACAGATGCTTGACCATATTCATTTGGTTAAACATTTTTTATTATAAGTAGGATTTGTGAAGTGGCACTTGGATGAAAACTGCATCTTTCTCTTTCATTGTTATGCATCTCATTCAACAGGTAATTTGTAACAGTAGGAGGTACATACTGGGCATTTATTTTAAAATGCTGACTCGTGGAAATGCTTTTCAGTCAGTTGAATAAAAGAGTCTGAAATCATTGAATGCAGTGTGAACATTAAGTGGAAGCTAAATCCAACCTCAGCAGGAAGGCAAAGCTAATACTTTCAGGGCGTGTTTGACCCTCTGGGGCCCATTATGTAAATATGTAACATAAATATGTATGCATGAATGCATAAATAATGTGCAGCTGCGAGGTGCATAAATGTTAAAGCAGCTTATTATGGATGTGCCCTCCACCCACAAAATGAGAGTTCACTTTTAGAGAAGAGTGTCAGCGAGCCGCTCTTTGAGCCACCGCCAATAGCCTCCGGGACCAACCTGTGGCTGTCTGAAATTGTGCGCCATGTTGGAATGATGGCGTGGGGATAGAGTCGCGAACAATATATGATCGCGAGTGAATTAAATATTGTACACTTTCACTGGAAAGTAACTTGCTACATTGAATGCTAATGCATTTATCCTATGGTGACCTCACCATTAAAGGTAGAGTAATTTTTTCTCGGTTTAATTCTGCACACTGGAGATCCCAATACATGTTGCTAGTCTACCAGTAGGTAGTTTTAGCAGTTTTCCCCTCTGCATCTCAAAATAGGTTTATTCCCACACCAGAATATTCAGGCTCCCAAAGCCACATTGTGGCTGGTACTTCCACATCAAGAGCTACCCTGTCTTCAGGGATTGAAGCCCACGTTGATAGAGTATTCCTACCTATATGAGGCGGATGAAGATTTTTGTCCTTAAAAACAAGATTTTTATAAATATTTGGCAGTTTTCTCTGGGCTCTTAGTGTTTGCTTTAAAATATAATAGCACAGCAGTCCTAGCTACTTCTTTTGAATTAATAGATTTTCTTTAATGTTAAGATTATTTCTGTATTGTCAATAGTGACATAAAAGCTTCTTAGTCAAAGATTGATAGGTTTCCCAGGAAAGAATTGTATTGAAAGATTTCATATAGTCTGATCAATATTTGGACACGCTATAGCTTTTGGTGAAAAGTAGTTCTTTATTAATAAACCCCTCCCCTGAACTTGAGTGTTGGATATGGGTGTCGTACTTTAATCTCTGTGTCCGCGTAGGGGACAGGGCCCCACCCCTGTCTATCCTGGTATTAGCAAACCGCAAATGGTTAATGCGGTATGTACGAGTGCTTTATATATCGTTCTAGCTATGAATGCACTGTGTACACGTTATTCTGCTTCACTACGCGGGTTCCATTTTGGAAGCAGTGGCCATCTTGTGATTGCCCTCACATAGGCTATAATGAAGCAACTACGGGCCTTGCAATGCATGTGCCTTTCCTTGACTTTTCCGTGACCTGGGCAGCTCGGCTCTGCTGCCCCAGGTCAAACTGGTCTCACGAGTTCCCCGTCCCCTGGCCACCTGTGATTAGCATCAGGGCTCAATGCACCATAAAGTCCTTTCATCCCACACACGCCTCTGGCTAATCTCTTTCACACCTGACTGTTCCTGCTTTATGACTTGTTTCTATCAACAGGAGCTGCCCGAGTTTATTGGGGCCTATCGATATCTAATGTGGGACCTGAACCTTGCTGTGTAAATACTTGTGGGCTGGCTTAACTGGAATGTGGGATGGTCATCATGACTCTGCTCTTTCGTTTGAACTGTACACTTGTTTATTGCCGTATCATAAACCTAGGAATGTATGCCTGAGGCAGGGAAAACTGTATTTAAGATGAAGTCCGTTTCTATGATTGTCAGCAGTCTCCTGAGAACATACACGCTGTTGTACTTCTAGGATACCTGTAATTGGTCTGCAGCCAATAAATGAATCTTTGACTTCACCCAGAAGACTCTGTGTTTCTGTAGGTCTGGAACAGGGTGAACCCAGAAGTCATAGGGTGTGTGCCCCTGCACCGCTGGGACTAAAATACCCAGTACTTCAGTTTGGCGCCCAACGTGGGGCGATTTCAGCGGTACCAGTCCAAGCCAGAGGTTCGTGAGGAGCTTCGTGTGGAAATTCCGGAGGAAGGCCGCCACTTCATCGACCCCTGCATGTCGACGTGGTCCGAAAGTCTTTTCTGCGAGGTTCTCCGCGTCCCGACGGCTACGAAGGACTGCTGCCCTGATTAATCAACCTGTTTTGGACCCTTGACGAGTTTGAGAGAGCGAAACAATCGAGAGAGTCTTCTGGTGACGCCATCGATCAGCAATATTCAGTTAAGTATAAGTGGAGCGTCTCCCATTTGTTTGGTATCCCTCGGGATCGTTTTTATTTGGTAATTTGGAGTTTGCAAACGCCAAAGCCAGAGGACTCGTGTATTCACGAGACTATCGTAATCGATAATCCTCTGACGTTTAGATCTGGACTAGTGAGCGAAGATGCCTGGTTCTAGAATATTTGGTAGACTGTTCTGTTTGGGTTGTGGAAGAGATTTCCAGCTGGAGGAATCATGTCCGGTTCCTCCGGTTGGAACTCCAACTTATGAGCTCTATGTCAAACATGGCGTAGGCCCCATTGCATATAACGAAGTATGGATCCACTACACCAGAAAAGACGGTGTTTTAAAATGGCCCCAAAATGGTAGTTTCGATACCGATATTTTAGATAATTTGGAAATTAAATTGTTTAAAAAGAAAGCCCGGCCGGCGATGTTTGATTCTTTCCGCTTATGGCGAAAGGAAGCCAAACAGAAGGAAATTAAGCTAGCGAAAAAGAATAAAAGAGAGAGAGGTATGACAGTAATGCAAGCAGCTGTACAATTCAAAGACAATGAGGAGGAGCAGATGAATGAGCAATTGCACAGACAGCGTAAGTTAGGGATCGACAAATGTTACCCAGCTTTACCACACTGTAAGCAGAATGAGTTAGAAGAAAAGGAGAAAGATCCCCTGATGTCGCATTTGTTGAGTTCGCCACCCCCGTATGCTCAAAATGCCACGGCACCTCCCCAGCTTGTGAATATGCCACCCCCGGTTAATGTGCCGCAAGCCTTGCCACAGCCGCCAGCTGCTCCGCAGCCGGCTCTTATCCCTATAGCGCAGCCCTCTCAAGGGCCGCCAGTTGTGTTTCCAACTGCCCCCGCGCTTCCTGCGACTTTGCCTAGCATATTGACTGCCTCCCCTGATACTCTTCCTTGCACCACTCCAGTACCTGTTTCTGCATCCTCTTTTCTCCCCTCTGTTTATCCCCCTGTTTTCGCCTCAGCTTCTCCTTCAGCGCGACAGCGCTTAGCTAATGTGGTTACTACATTAATGTCTCCTCTCTTTGAGTCATCTGGTGCGACTCCTGGTTTACAGCGTAAGCAATTGCGCAGTCAATTGCCTAACCCCGATGAGAAAAAGGTAATAGATCGCATGGCGCGTAGATGGATTGTTTTCCCTTCACTGTATGATGTGGAATCAGTTGTCAACGTTTTCCATCAATGGGATGCCCCAAAACAGAGATATGTGTTTGAGAAAATGTGCGAAATTCTCTGTGAAGAATTGGAGGATAGTGGTAAAGACCCGAGCCCGCAGGAGTTGTGTAGAGTGAGGTTTGATTTTGGAACTGGTACAATTGTGGATCGCGAGGTAGATAAAGCAGTTGCGGTTGTATTGTCCTTCAGGAATGATGATTGTCAACAGTCATTGTTTGAACAAGATGTCCTTGTGGGGAAAAAGGTAAAAGCGCGACAATACCCCATGAGAGAAGTTCCCCCGGTATGGAAGGAAGCAGTTGCAGCTGATGCCGGTGCCGGTATCGCTGCTGTGCCAGCGCATTTCCAGCGTGTTTGGGTGCATGTTCCATGGAAGCGTTCTGAGGTGTTAGCGCTTAAGCAGACATTGCCTGATCCCCGTAAAAACCCTGCAGGATATTATAAAGAGTTGTCACAGACGGCAGGGTCATGCGTTATGAATCTGGCCGACATAGACATGTTGTTTGGTAATGTTGTTCCACAGCCCCTATGGGGATCAATTCGTAATGCAGATCACGATGCAGAACTAGGTGCTACATGGGCTGACATTATTGCCGCTGACGCTAGACAAACTGGTGGCGCGAAACCTGAGCCATTAATAGCAGAACTCCCTGGTAGAATCATCACATATATGAAGACAATAATGCCTGCGATGCGCGTAAATTGGGACAAGCTATCTGCATGCAAGCAGAAGAAAGATGAGACAGTGTCAGACTTCTTTACCAGGTTTGAAGAAACGTTTCTTGACCACAGTGGGCAAGATATGAGTACTGAGGGTGGCCAACGGTTATTTGTGGATAAGTTTGTGCAGAATCTACTTCCTGACCTGTGTAAAAAGTTAAAAGATTCAGAAAGTTCTTGGGCTGTTTCCTCTACAGCACAAATACTGGCTACTGCACAGTATTATGAAAACAGAGATAAAGACGAAAAAGATAGAACAGATAAGAAAACGAAGGAACTAAAGACGAAGGTCCTTTTACAGCAGGCTTACCCGCCACGTGGAGGTCAGAATAATTATAGGCAACCCCAAGGTGTCTATCACCAACCCCAACAATTTCAGAACAATCAGCAAATGAATGGGTATTATCAACCACGTGTCCCTGTAGGTCCCAACCAATGTTCATACTGCAAAGAGGAAGGTCATTTTAAATATAGTTGCCCTAAATTAATGCAGCGGAACGGTAATGCGTATGGCGCAAGAGGTAGGGGTGGTCAGCAAGCTCCTAGAGGCAGAGGGCGTGGAAATGCTCCCCAGAACGCGCGTCCTCTTCCGCCTCAAAATACCATCAATAGTTTTGACCAGCAAGCTAACACAACTAGTAATACAGCTCAGTACTACAATAATGATTATTATGCAGAAGATGACAGTGCAGAAAATAATGATTACTAGGACAGCCGTAGACAGAGAGAGGGAGTTGTTTCAATGCCAGTGGATCAGAGCGGACCGTATGTTGAGGTGACTACAGCAAATGTAACGGAGCCCTTTCTGCTAGACACTGGTGCTGCAAAGAGTTCAATCATGCATTCAAAACTCCCTGGCGCACCTTTGTCTGGCGATATAAATGTCTCAGTAGGTTTTTCTGGCGCCCCAGTTAAAAACCCGATTTCTAGTCCCATGTCACTTTCTATTGGACCTTGCGAGCTGAAAGCACCCCTGATTCTAACAACAGGTTGTGGTGAGAATTTGCTAGGGTTAGATTTGTTGAAAAGATTGCATGCTACACTGTATTGTTCACCGTCAGGGGTACAACTTACATTAGGCAGGAAAGTGATTTCCCCGATGTACTTGTCTAAAAATGCAATGCCACCTGAATTGTCATCCCTTCCGGATGTCCTTTGGGCTACTGGTCCCAATGATGTGGGCCTCTTGGAGATACCGCCATACGTGGTAACTTTAAAGGCTAATGTCAGACTGCCACGTATTCCCCAGTACAAGATCTCTAATGAAGGTCAGAAAGCATTGTTAGACATTGTCAGCGATTTGATTAATAAGGGTGTGATTGAAGAGACAAGAGGCAACGTTTGCAATAGTCCTGTTTTACCTGTCTTAAAACGATCGGACCCTTCACAGCCACCTGTTTACAGATTTGTGATTGACCTTAGAGAGGTTAATAAGATTGTTGTGCCACAGTTTCCAGTTGTCCCTGATATAACTGCCTTGTTAACGATGATTCCAGCCTCTGCTGCATGGTTTTCAGTGATCGATTTAAAGAATGCTTTCTTTAGCATCCCAATTGCAGAAGAGAGCAGAGACATTTTTGGCTTTAGTCTGGGAGTTCGAAGCTTCCGCTTCAAACGCGCTCCCCAGGGCTACTGTGAGAGTCCATCCATATACAGTCAAGCTTTGAAAGCGCAGCTTGATGCACTTGTTTTACCTAGTGGCGCTATTCTGATTCAGTACATGGACGATTTACTAATCGCCGCGGATACTGAAAAGATCTGCAAAGAAGCCACATTGTCATTGTTGCGCCATTTATCTGCTTTCCATCATAAAGTGTCTCTCTCAAAGCTGCAATATTATCGACAAGAAGTGACCTACTTAGGTCATCTCTTATCGAAGGAGGGAAGGAAACTGACCCCAGAAAGAATTCAAGCCATTGCGCAGTTGAGTGTGCCAAGAACGCAGAGAGAAGTGCGTGCTTTCTTGGGCATTACCTCATACTGTAGGCACTGGATCCCTAATTTTTCTTTGTTGGCAAAACCTTTGTTAGCATTAACATGCAAAGACACACCGAATCCTATCCCATGGTCTGAAGAGTGCCAGAAAAGTTTTGTGGAATTGCGCAATGCATTGTGTTCAGCTCCTGTGTTGGGTACTCCTGACTACAGCAAGCCTTTTACATTGTATGTTCACGAGAAAGATGGTTGTGCATTATCAGTGTTAACACAGCCTTTTGGTGACAGACCGCGCCCATGCGCATATTTTTCATCAACCTTGGACCCTGTAGCGAGGGCATTGCCAAGCTGTCTGAGAGCGACAGCCGCTGCAGCTATGTCTATCCGACAATCTGCTGGTTTGGTAATGGACAACACATTGATCGTTATGGTTCCACATGCTGTAGACACATTATTAAACAGAACCAAGACACAACACTTGACTAGTGCGCGATTATCAGGCTATGAGCTCACACTGTTAGCAAATCACATATACATAAAGAGATGCAACACGCTGAATCCAGCTACGTTATTGCCAAATCCAGTAGATCTAGATGAGATTGAGCAACATGACTGTCTGTTCAGAACAGAAGAAGAGACGAAAGGGAGAGTAGATTTAAAAGATACTCCCCTGGCTGAGTGTGATGGTACTTTATGGGTGGATGGTTCGTGTTTCAAGCTCCCTAATGGTGACACGACTGCTGCATATGCTATCACGACTTTACACACGGTTGTGGAAACTGCACGAGTGCCACATAATTCGGCCCAAGCAGCAGAATTAATCGCCCTCACAAGAGCATGCGTGTTGTCTGAAGGAATGAGAGTGAATATATATACCGATAGCCAGTACGCCTTTGGCGTGGCTCATAGTTTTGGGCGACTGTGGAGAGAACGTGGGTTCCTGACTTCGCATGGAGCTAAAATTCAGAATGGCAAGTTGGTGAATGATCTCCTTGAGTCACTGACCCTACCGTTGCAAGTTGCGGTTATGAAATGCAGTGCGCACAGGAAAATCACAGATGATGTTGGACGTGGGAATGCGTTTGCTGATGAGATCGCGAAAGAAACAGCACAGAATGTAAAGACTAGATTGTATGTTGCAGGCCCCGCAAGATGGGTTGATGATGTTGGGATGTGTGAAAACACAATAGAGAGTGTGAAGTCGCTTCAAGCTGAAGCTACAGAGAAAGAATTAAGCAAGTGGAGAGAAAGTATGGGTAAGTTGGATGAGAATGGTTGTTGGATTGATCTGACAGAGCATAGGCGATGGTTGTTGCCTGATGCATATGTGCTTCCAGTAGTTACAATGGCACATGGGATGGCACATATCAGTACGAAAGGAATTTGTAAGTTGTTGGCTCCAGTATGGCAGAATGCTGGAATTCCCAAGTGTGCAGAGAATGTGGTCAAGAATTGTATGGTATGCTTGAAGTACAACCCTGGTAGGGGAACCCCAACTCCAGCTGGTCATTTTTCACCCCCATCATATCCATTTGATGTTTTGCAGCTGGACTTTATCCACATGGAAAGGTGCAACAACCTGAAATATGTGTTGGTGGTTGTTTGTGCTTTCTCCAAATGGGTAGAGGCCTATCCTCTAAAGGATAACACTGCCCTATCCACAGCCAAAGCCCTTGTGAAAGAATTCTTCCCTAGGTTTGGAATGCCAAGAATGGTGTGGAGTGATAATGGAAGTGAGTTCGTGGGTAAAGTGATGAAGAATGTGTGTGAAGGGCTAGGTATAAAGCAGAAGTTTCACGCTGCAAATCACCCCCAATCAGCTGGATTAGTAGAACGCTATAACGGCGCTCTAAAGCTCAAGCTGGCCAAAATCCAGGCGAGCACCGGTCTTAAATGGCCTGATGCTCTGCCTTTAGCACTCCTGCTCCTGTCCACCAGAATGACCGTACACTCACGAGTGGGACTTAGTCCTTATGAGGTCGTTTTTGGCCGCCCGGCTAATGTATGGGGCGTGCCAAGACCGGCGAAATTCAGTGAGATCGAGCATCCAGTACTACTCGATTACTTGTATGATTTGACTGTTAAACTGCGTGTTTTACATCAACAGGTGCATGATACTCTTCCTCAAGCTTCTGAAACTCCTGGACACCATATCGACCCTGGCACATGGGTGCTGATTAGAAAATTCCAGCGCAAGAGCAACGACGAGCCTCGCTGGATCTGCCCTCACCTTGTACTTTTATCAACAAGATCAGCGGTGCGAGTGAAGGGGAAGAAACACTGGATCCATGGCACCCACTGCAAGGTAGTTCCCTTGCCCCTGCCATATGACCGGTGGGTCCAGGAGGGTATCGTCGACTCTGAGACAGACACTGTACCTCGTTTTGTACCATTCAGTGATGCACGCATAAAAGGCACAGTTTCAGACCAAGAGAGTGACAATATTCTGCAAGAGGCTGTGCCACTGTCAAATCGATTGGACACCACAGAGCCTGAACTTTTGTTTCAGGATCAAACAGCACCTGGCCGTCTCCGCTATAATTTGAGACCAAGGCCTATGGACAAATAAAGATTTCCTTACTATTTTTTCTTTTTGACATTTTAGCTCTCCCATCTGAAGGACTTTCTTGATTTTTGTTTTTCGAACCACCATCCGGGTTCAGCCGCAGGGTCGCGGTGCCAAGACTTTGGGGTACAGGCCGAAGACGTTAGGTCAACGGTTCTGGTTGGTCTAGGGCGTTTCCCTGGACTGACAGGCGTACTCCTTAGCAGAAGAAACTCATCCGCCGCGAGCGGCCCGATTAGAGGATGGAGTTTTTTAAGATGGAGAGACCCGTTGAGGAAATGAACTTTAAAGCAAAGATATGTAAAATTATGAGAAGCAAATGTTTTGTATTTTTGTGCCTATTTATACTGTGTAGTATGATAATGTTTACTGTGGGATTTGTGTTTTTCTCCTCCCAGGAGCCCATTGCACCCATTGTACAGCCTATACCTCTTTCTACTGCCTCCTCACACTCTTTTCACCCTTTGCCTGAACACGAACAGACCAGACGATCAGAGTTTGTAAATAACTTGTTTATTCAGCTCTAGCACCAACACCAACTAGTAATGAATACAACCAATTGCTGGGTCTGTGGGTTAATGCCACATACCATTAACAAGGGTATTCCCTATTTGGTGCTGCCATTTAGTTACAATGGATCGTCATGGGCATTCCAGACCATGTTTCTCTATGCTCTAGCTACGTACTCCCCGCGACAACCGCGTTCCATCAGACCTAGTACAAATAATAAAGCCTTAGTGAGAGGAGTTGCCGATATGAGCAGAGATATCGATGCATACTCATCCATACCCAAGGATGAGTTAAGACCTTATGTAGGGTGGAAGGCAACGGGGTATAGTATTAGTCTGGGTGAAAGACAGCGAAAAATCTCATCTCCAATCTGGGTCGTACCCCACATAGGTCGGTTCTGCTTACAGGGTAATGGTCAGAATCCTAGAGCTCAACTGGGAAGAAGTGACTGTACTGAAACGTACACTTTCCCGTCACAGTTTTCTCCTGCGTTTTTGGCTGCCAAGGGTACATATTTCATCTGCAATGACCGAGCATACACATGGTTGCCCCCTGATTTCTCGGGCACATGTTATATTGCGAACTTGCTACCGCCAACATTTACTGCTGCCGCTGACTATCACAAGACCAGAGTTGTGAGAGGCGTGATTAGTAAGGAGGATACTGCCGGTCAGGAAGCGGGAGATTTCTTTTTGGGTTTCCTGCCGTTTTGGGGACCTATGGTAAATAGTAGGAACCTGAGACAACTGACTCGTGTGGTTGAATCCACTGTCAATGTAACGGCTGGTGCCCTTGGTAATCTGACCGCTGAGCTCCAAGCGGATCGCCTTATGACTTTGCAGAACCGCATGGTTCTAGACGTTATTCTTGCAGACCGCGGTGGGGTATGTAAGGTTATCCAATCCAGTTGTTGCATTTTCATACCAGATAACGCTCCAACAGTCTATCAAGCCATCTCCAAACTCCATAAAATATCTGAATCCATACACGTGGATAAGGGAGACTGGTCACTGGTGGGGTGGTTCTGGGAACTGATATCTGCCTGGGGTTGGAAAGTTCTAATGGTCATTGGAATGATCTTAGCCATTCTTTTCCTGTTCTGTCTGTGCATACAGTGTGCTCCTGCGATATGTGGCCTCTGTGCTACCTTATGTGTAAGGAAACCTGTATCGAGGGACGAGCTAAGTAATAGGATGATGCTACAGCAACATCTCCATGACTTTGTGAACATTGACCTAGACTCGGATTAAGATGAGTGTAGTGATTGCCTATGTAAGGGCAAAAGGAGGGTCTGTCGTACTTTAATCTCTGTGTCCGCGTAGGGGACAGGGCCCCACCCCTGTCTATCCTGGTATTAGCAAACCGCAAATGGTTAATGCGGTATGTACGAGTGCTTTATATATCGTTCTAGCTATGAATGCACTGTGTACACGTTATTCTGCTTCACTACGCGGGTTCCATTTTGGAAGCAGTGGCCATCTTGTGATTGCCCTCACATAGGCTATAATGAAGCAACTACGGGCCTTGCAATGCATGTGCCTTTCCTTGACTTTTCCGTGACCTGGGCAGCTCGGCTCTGCTGCCCCAGGTCAAACTGGTCTCACGAGTTCCCCGTCCCCTGGCCACCTGTGATTAGCATCAGGGCTCAACGCACCATAAAGTCCTTTCATCCCACACACGCCTCTGGCTAATCTCTTTCACACCTGACTGTTCCTGCTTTATGACTTGTTTCTATCAACAGGAGCTGCCCGAGTGTATTGGGGCCTATCGATATCTAATGTGGGACCTGAACCTTGCTGTGTAAATACTTGTGGGCTGGCTTAACTGGAATGTGGGATGGTCATCATGACTCTGCTCTTTCGTTTGAACTGTACACTTGTTTATTGCCGTATCATAAACCTAGGAATGTATGCCTGAGGCAGGGAAAACTGTATTTAAGATGAAGTCCGTTTCTATGATTGTCAGCAGTCTCCTGAGAACATACACGCTGTTGTACTTCTAGGATACCTGTAATTGGTCTGCAGCCAATAAATGAATCTTTGACTTCACCCAGAAGACTCTGTGTTTCTGTAGGTCTGGAACAGGGTGAACCCAGAAGTCATAGGGTGTGTGCCCCTGCACCGCTGGGACTAAAATACCCAGTACTTCATGGGGTCTCTAGTTGGCAGAGGTATGCACCCTGTCCAAGTGGGAACCACCACTCTAGTCACGGTAAGCTAGATACACACATAGAGATAACCTGTGCTCAACCTCTGGTAGCTTATCTGAAGAGGTAATATGTAAAGTATTTCCGCAACACACACAGACTCCACATACAGTTTGAAAAATAGACAATAATTTTGTGAACTCTAGAACAAAACAACAAAAATTCTAAAGGTAGAACCAGAGTTCTGTATATTTAAAGAATATCTTGAAATCTAGTGGTTAGAAACTCAAAGCTCCAACAGTGTGATGGAGCGCGGGTCAGATACGGTAGCCACGCAGGGTCTGCTGAAAGCAGTACCTTCATGGAGGAAGAGTCAGTCGAGGAGTAAGCTGTGAGGAGTGGTCAGAGGCGATCGTCGGCGACAATCCGAAGGATTGTAGGCAATGCGTCGGTTCCAAGTCGCACAGTTATGCGTAATCGCCAAACTCCAGGCGATAAAAGCAGTGCATCATCGAAGCAGCGATGCGTCGGAGGGAATGTGTCCATTCCGACTGGCTCAAAGTTGAAAATGTGTCTGTTCTGTATTAAACAGCCAAACAAAACGCACTTCCAAGGGCCTGGGACTGAACTGGCACCCCTTTGCAGGGCAGGACTCACAGATGGCAGAGTCCAGAGTCTGTAGGATTGAATGAATTCTTGGATGTCCTTCAGACTTCAGAACAAGAGGTAGGGCAGCAAACCCTCGGAGTTACTCTGGGTTCAGTTGTTTCCTCTGCAGGGCAGAGGGTAGGAGGCGGCAGGGCAGCATAGCAGAGCAGCACAACAGAACTGATAAGCATCTTCAGAGCAGCAGTCCAGCAGAGTGGCAGTCCTTGTAGCAGCACAGTAAGACTTCCTCCTGGCAGAGTTCTGCACAAGTCCAGTACTGTTAGATTTGGTGGGGTCAGAGACCCAGTAAGTATACCCAGTTGTGCCTTTGAAGGGGGGATTACTTTGATTTACAGAGTGGTGGGTCTGTTGTGTGTGGGTTGAATTGGGGAAGGGCTAGTTAAGGTTTGTGTTTTTAGGGTTTACAGAGGCAGTTTGAGCTTGTGCAGGGGCTGTGGGTGGGTGGGATGAGTTGGAAATGTGGCAGTTCAGGCTGTTGTTTTTTAGGGTCTAATGAGGTGGTGGGTCTGTTGTGGGTGGTATGGTTGGATGAGTTGGAGAAGGACTAGTTTAGGGTTTGTTTTTTAGGGTTTAACCCAAGATTTGGTTCTGTTGCAGGTGGTGTAAGGGGATGGTTCTTAAAATCAGCATTGCTGTTATAAATTGGCCTTTTTCATTATTATTTTACTGGTCTGCTTTGCTCTTTGTTGATTAATAGCATCTAGTGTAAACTAGACCAAATCCTGGTTCATCAAAAAGATCAAACATTTCCATCGTCCACTCAAACTCCATCTACATGAGCTCCTTTGTCAGGCCACCCTCAGTGCTGGAAGCCTCCCTCTTATCAACCAGTTTGGAAATTTCAACCATGCGCACGTCACCATTTCATTACTTATCACTTGAGTCCCATTCCATTAGTAACTAGTGTCTACTGCTCTTTCTACTAATGTCACCACTAAGTAGTACCCATAGAATATATGCAATATTATGCCATCCTCCCCTAACCCAAACCTCTCCCTAAACCTCACCTGAGCAGGGATATTCAGCTCCAACTATACTTGTCAGTAGCCACTGGTGCAGGGATCCTCCTAACAGACTAATAAACCTCCAACTGGCCCAAACAGGGAAGATAATACTATAAAGAAGGTTTCCTATTTTTAGTGGAGCAGATAAGCAGCAAAACTATCTTGCAACATGAATGAAGAAAGAGTCAGGTGTAAATCCCAAACTAAGTTCAGCATAAATCGACACAACACTTCCACGACAGAGTCATTTCTAAATTAAGCATTCTATATTTTTCTAGTATTTCTTTTATGACCATCCTCCTGTAGTATAGTGTTGCTCATTCCAAATATAAGAACTGTTGATAGTGGAAGTAGATTACAACACAATAGATTTGAGAGAGAAGTAGACTGACCCAGCATTTAGTCACTCCCATGGGCACTGCACATATATTATTGAAGTAATCTGAGGATTAAGCTACTGTAATTCAGTCTTCAGCAGCCCACAGTCTCCCAATATAGTTACAGAGGCTAGCATGTAAAATAGGGAATACACAGACAGTCTTACAATATACATAATAAGTAAAATTCATATTGTATAAAAATGGTGCAATTGCATTCTTGATTTGTCTGCCGTCGAGCCTAGCTAAATTGCAGAGCAGAAGCATAATGGAGGCTTCTTCAAGACGATAAGGCCTGTTGTATGAGGTAATATGGGACAATATGTATGGGGTGCACACATTCTCAGAGTAAGAGGTATAAACTGACATAGGTACTGTTCACAAAAGGCCTATTTAGTACCAGTCGTAAACAACTATCTCTGTAAACTCCGATTTATTGATCTCCCTAGCATGTTTAAAGCCTTTTATGGCATTGTTTGTGCTGACATAAAGAAATATGATCATGATGATCTCCCTAGCATGTTTGGTTCTTCCCATCATTTCTACCACATGAATCACTTTGAATAGGCCAGTAGAGCCCTTGGTCAGCATTAGTTCAATAAATACCTATTTTCCATGGAAATACGTAGCCAGAAATAGGTCGTCCATCAGTTGTAGATCTGCACCATTTCTTTTCACTTGTTAAGAGACAAACCAGATAAATAGCAAAGGAAAAGAAAATGAGACTTACAATAACATATACTGGGCGGTCTCAGAAGAAGCAGCAATGATTACCACTCCCAGTAGACATATAGATATGTGTTCTAAGAATGATCACTCGCACGTTATAAGTACCAAGTTTAGCTGGGCCTCTCACATGTGCCATATTAATCATTTGTTCAGACACTTCTTCCGGAGGGCAGGAACTCACCATAGAGATGATGAATTTGAAATTACTCATATCCATTGTTGTGTTTGGGGGAGCCTGGTGATTTTTAGCAAAACACGCTTGTTTATGTTGATCATCATTAGTCTCCCTACATTTTGAGGAGAGAGACTGGTCATTCATGTCATGATAATTCCTTCTGAAACCCCATCAGAGGATTTGTTGGCTATAGGACCTCCTAGATATTCTATTTACAGCCTACTGAGTTCTGCCCACTCTTCCTTTTTAGTTGTCAATAGATCAATGGATCTTGAGCTACTGTGAAACATGTTTGGACATCCAAGTTCTCATGTAACATCTTCTCTATTGTCATCGTGGGCCATATCTTCTTGTGAGTTTCCTGCATCTATGCACTTGATGTTAGTCCTGGAAAATCTAAAAACAAACAAGTGCAGAGGATGCTCCTAGTCATGCTTCTGCTTTTGGTTTTGAAGTGGAATATTTGACTTTTATTTGTGCTGGTTTGCACTGGTGTCATCACAATGGAGCCACCACCATGTTTTCAAGAGGCAGGTGAAGATAGCACATCAGTTCCTCTTTGGCCTCAAGGTCACACTCTTTCATCTTCAGGTTCAGAGACTTTATAATGCTCCAGTCCTTATAAATGAATCATCCAGAGCTGAAAATGAAATGACCATATACACCCCATTTTTGAATGGTGGATCCAGTGTAGTGGCACAGATGTACCATTCTGAGGAAACACACTCTCTTTGCAGCCTGGTGTTTGTATCCAGGCGAAGGATTAAACTACTGTCCAAACCATCTGCTTCCTCATTAATATTGGTAACTGTTTCTTCCATCTTATGCAAATGACCCTGAAACAAGTGTAACAATGGAATGGCTTATGAAATAGAAAAATCTTCCTTAATGAATTCCCATGTAAAAATCTCAAAGGGTGTAAGCACTTTGATCAGTCACTTTTTTAGCTCCCATTTGTCAACATCTAATTGACTTCACTTTGGCAATCGCATTGCCTTTCCTTTGTAGCGCATAGTTATTATAGATGTGTAATATGCAAAGAGGTGCTGCAGCATGTATATGGTGGAGTTCCAAAGGGGCATAATCTCCTGTATGAGGTATTTTACAGAGACTTCATTTGCTAACTGGTTGATCCTCAAGCACTTCTGGGGTTTCCAAATATGGCTAAAACGTGTGCAAATACTTTGAGAGGTGACCAGTAAGTTGTGTGCTACGTCTTCTTTTCTGAGGAAGTCTTGCGCAATCAGATTGATGCAATGTGCTGAACAGAGCACTCCAAGGTATCAAGTATTGAGACCCTGAGGGTGGGGCCATGTGTAGACTATTGAATCCTTCCGGGATGATGGAAGGTGCATTTCTCCATGGACAACACTGCAACTGTTCCATGCCAATTAACACATTGAAAAGCATCAGTACTGTTACTTCCACCTAATAACCTTCCTTTGACCTTTAAGGAGACCCATTGTATAATGAGACACGTAGTTCTGCAGCTGATCCACATGTATGTAGTGAGATGAATGCACCGCACAGCACTCTCCTTCACTACCTTAGCTACCAAATCTAGCACTTCTCTGTGCAACTGTGGTACAGCAATAGCTGACAAATAGGCCCAGCTTGGAAACTTCTATTTTGGAATGGAGTCCATGTTACGTTTTCTTCTCATTGGTAAAACCGTTATTCCTCCTGGCAAAATCTCTTCTATGCTATCACTAGGTCTGGGGGTAACTCTTTCTCCTTCCTGTTCTAAAAAAGGAGTTACCCCAACCCTTGGCAGGTGTACATCACTAACCATTTCCAGGGTAGAAAAGAGTCGGATAACAGTATGCAAATACTCTCACATATACACGTTTGTACAAGTTTGCAAACTTACAAGACTAACTATGCCTCATGACTGCAACTTTCTATCCATTATGTGGGATTTATTACTGAAGATTTCTCACCACTTATGACAGAGAGTAATCCACATAGTAAATAAATGTACATATGCCGTAGATACAGCCATGAGCCAGATACATGCTGCAGTCGGACTCCCATTAACTAAGAAGTTAAATACGAAGGACATCAGCTGAACTTGTGTCCTGATGTCCACACTACTTTAATCCATATATCTGCCCTGAAGTCAGGTCCTTGGAATCAGAGTGTAAATGAAAAAAGCCCAAAAACTAGACCAAGACGAATCAGGACCCTCTATGATTCTGGCAGTGCCTTCTGATTGAATTCGAATGGACACGATTGTAATTGAAAAATCAGTCTCATCTCCTGAATTTTAGGCTGTTATACACTACCTATGTCCTGAAGAAGACCCGATACGACTTTGCACAACGACTGGTTATTATAGGGTCGAAACGTTGACGGTTCTACAGTCCTGTACCAATTGGAACTCCTTGTATTATAAAACAATTAGGACATGTGGCTTACAAGGTTTCTCCTATCTCTATAACCAAACGGAGGACGTTTTTTGCGAATCTCTGCAAAAACTGTTTGTGTATTTTATTAATTATCACGTATATATATTGTAAATACTTGCAACTTCACATTTACACTTAGTCACCTTATTCACTTTGTCACTGCGTCGCTTTTTTGCCAATTCTTGTATATACAGCCTTCTCTATGTTTCGTTCATATTCCAATGAATTGATAACTGAGTTGACATCAAAATGAATCTCCATAAATAAATTATTTGTTTTTTTGCAAATGTTATCCATTGCGTAATATTGATTGATTTTTTCTCTTGATCTACTTATGCTGTGTTCTATGAAATTTGATTTCTTTCTAGTATAAATAATTACTTCCCCCTTCCGGAACCATTGTTCATTTTTTGTAGATACAGTGAAAACACCTATTTGATGTGGATCCAATGACACATGAAAAATGAGTTACAAAACTCCTTCACTTACAATCCAAAGATGGCAAACTACTTTTATAGATCTCATGTTAAAAATACCTAGCAAATGATTGCTGTAAGTCATTTATTAATAGTTAGTACTCTGTCCTTTCAACACAGCAAATGCTGGTGAGAGAAAAAAACATTTAAATGACTTCTATATTTGCTCACCTCCCAACTCTTTCAAGGTAATATAAGGGTTGCTGCAGCACCTCCCCATCTCTGGTTCTACCACACTTGCTGCCTTCAATAAACAAACAACATCAGAGCGCTCCGTATAAATTGCCCGTACATTGGGCACAAGGAGTGCCATGGTGCAGAAATGGCATCTCAAGCATGCCACACTTACAAGAAGAGCTTGGCTTCAAGAATTGAGTCGTGTATGTCAACCATCAATCGTCTGCAGAGTTCTCATTGAAGTAATGCATCCAGCTCCAAATACCCTAATGGAAACTCTCCTCCACTAAACACCGCACAAACAACCTCTTCATTAACAATATTGTCAAACACATCAACATGATCTCATGAAAAACATGGTGAGAGTCGAGTACAACATTCCTCTGAACATTAGCCTCAGACAGCATGAAAGAACTAGATGGACAGGCCAAGAATCTGGTATGGGACAGTACCCCCAAAGCTCCAGGTGCTGTCAACCATGTGGGCTTCAACCTCAATGAGATCAATTAATTCTACTGGCCGAGGCATTAAAACCAGGGTAAGAGGGTGATGGCAAGTGACAGAAGGCCACCAACAAGAGGCATGGTGATCAGGCTGAAACAGCAGCAATCCAGCACAGAATGGAGGGCCAAGCGAAGAAGTTCCATAGCAGAGATGGGTGGATGCTTTGGCCAGTGCTGGCAGTGAATGAACCCTTACGCAAGTGTACCCTTACCCAGTATGCAAACCCTCAAGAATATAGCATGCACTGTGGATTCCAGAAACAATTCAATGGCTCCACTTCTGAAGTTGAGGAGGGGAGGCTAGCATGATTAGGTGTGTGGGAATGAAGCCCCCTTGGATGCAAGAAGTAAGTTTGATAGTCAATGTCGGGGAGGACCTGTCTTACTTTAGTAGCTCATCAGCTTGATCCCTAAATCCACATTAACTGTTCCTCGTTCCCACACATACGTTCAGGCACGCCAAAGAAAACACATGCAAATACAATTGGTGCATCTAAACTTGTCCTTCGGAAAGGGAAGCACATACGCAACATGCATTGGTGTTCTGAAACGTTCTGCTCATTGGGGTACTTAGTTAAAATGATATGAGATGTCTTCGCTTTGGACAAGGAGTTGGCAGTGCATTCCAGATGTTGTGAGATGTCCTGTTTATTCATCCTCTAACCTCTCTCCCTCTTGTAAGCCATGTTCAATCCATCTTCATCTTGAACCCATGATCGCCATGTTGGCGAATCAGTGTGGTGTTCTAGTGCTGCCTGCATTGCTTCCGCAGGCCCGCCAGACATCCGCAGAGCGAATTAGACAGGACATGTCACAGACATCCAGCACTAGAAGAATAATTCCAAGACAGTACCCGAAGTTAGATTGTGGGGTGTTATATATGTTGGGGGGTGAGTGGGATCTCAGTACGGTAGACCAATGGTCATGGCATGAAATTATGTTCTTTAGAATAGACGTAGGAAAGTGATCATGCTTTTTATATGTAATTAACTATTTTCTTCAATTCCTAGAAAAGTTGGTAAGTTGTTTAATAAAGGGGTGTATTTTGCCACTCACTTTCAATGTGTCCTTGAGTTGAACTTCTAAGCGACCTCTTCCACATATTGCCTACAGCTACACTGCACTGAACCCCTCTACGTTCTGTGGACGTAACTCTCAGCAAAGCCCACATATTGTGTTAGCAATCACCATCATGTTAATATGTTTCCGGCTTCAATTTCAGCCCTCTTGACCTCAACCAGTGCATCGTCCCGAAACCAGATGACAGTCACTCTGAAACCATGAGCACGTGCTCTGCTTCATCAGCTGTGTTTTTTGCAACTTCAAACTCGTAAAGTCTAGCCCTGTAGAACTGCGTTTTCTAAAGATAATCAGCGGTTTTAATGGACATGCCGACTTGCCATCTGGAAGAAGTTAGGGCTTGAGATTCGGAAGACAAAGACGTGCACATGGCTGATGCAGCTAATAGCTGTGTATCTGATCACACTAATCACGGCTCCAAGCTGTTATTTTTACTGTCACGTTGCTGATTGGACACAGTCAGGTCTCCCTTATTAAAATATACAAGCGTATCTAACATCATTGACTCATTTTCTAATAAGGTAAACATCCTGGAACATAAATCGATTTAAAGACTCGTTGGAAGATAAGTTAGAATGTATTCATATGTGCTGTAGGAACACAGAGAGAATGTTAACGTATGTGCTTGTTTGAGTACGGGTAGTGAGTCTGGAATGAAACATCTTCCAGAAAGTGACTGCCGATCTCCTGTGGCTTCGTACTCTCGCACAGACTCCCCAATGGTACCCCTTTGGAGCATCCCACAGGACCAGCACATCTCATCCAGAACCTAATCAAATATGATCACATCACCCTGATGGAACTTCATTGACTACCCTTAAAGTTTCATACTATCCTCAAAACAAGCAACATCATTTACAAAGCCATTATGTCTGCAGACTAAGAAGTGTCAAATAGAATAAAACAAGGCAGCAGGCCTTGTCCATCTATGCACCCAAGAACTGGAACACAATCTCTGTATTCATTAGTGCCACTCCAACACAGCTGCAATTGTGGGGAGAGTTGAAGACTCGCCTCTTTGAAGAACGCTTCATCTTAATGCATTAACAGTCCCCAAACGTGCTACCTCTCCTATCCCATATGCTGAACTTTGACCATGTACAGTGCTCTACTACCTTTAGGTTAGATTTGTGCAGTAGAAATACCACATATATGCTAACCAGAACATTTGTTAAGAATATTTAGGATCAATGTACATAAGATTGACTTAAAAATATGGTTAAGACTGCCTATTATCTGAATGTTCATTAGACAGACAGGAATTTTGACTACCGATGCTTTTGAGAATCAGATGTATGCATCCTTGATATTATACTCTTTACACATCTCTCCAAACAGTTACGTATTTAACTAGTTGGCTGTGTTACCACATGTAGCTATTTACGAACCTAAGACCAGCCATGGTGAATAAATACATGCATTTCTGAAAGCAAAACTTGCATCCTGAGTCAGAGATTCAGATTGGCAAAAGACGATTACCCTTGCCAATAGGATCTGTCCGTATGATAGAATTTTTTTACGGGGTGTGAACTTGTGCATTCTGCGATCATCATAATTGCAAAAATAAAAATGAGTGAGTATTCACACACCAGTTTACTAACCAACTACACATGCAATTACTGCTCACAAGAGCAGAAGCATGTGTGTTTCAAGACTGAAAATGGGAATGTAACACCCCCAGATTTTATGGGGGCTGGAGAAAAGGGTGCTGCCGCAAGGAGTACAAAAATCACCTCAGAAATCAAAAAAGTGAAAAACGTTAATATATATTTGCATCAAATCTCTGTAGTCACAGTGATACCTTGTGAAAATTCACAAAGCATCAGTATAACACAGAAGTACTCCTGGAAAATTACAAACATTGAAGTTTTTTCAGAAGTACACCTCGGATCTTTTGAGACTTCATTGAAAGCTGGAAATGTGTTCCAAATGTATGAGCAATCCATCAGTAAATGTCTCCTTTCTGTCTACCCCTTTGTGAATTAGGCCGTGTGTAGTTCATTCATTACAAATTGTAATGGTGAAATACGTTCATAAATATTAAAACTTTGTTGTCCGCCTTCCTCGTCAATCAATCAATCAAATGTCTTGTGAAGCGCGACTACGCACACGTAAGGGTATCAAGGCGCTGGGTGGGGGGGGGGGGGGTTAGCAGCCGGTCTGACAGGGTGCTGTGGTTTAGTCAAAGAGGTCCTCCCTGAATGGAGGCAGTGACAGTGATTTCCTGAGGTCACAGTCCTAGTACTGGGAGGTTTGCCTGGTCCAGCAGGCAGAAGTTACCAATCTTACAAAAATAAACAGAAATTTGTAGCAAACATACCTAGCTAAGACTCCTCCACCTTATGTGTTCTATAAATAGGAACAACCCCCAAACCGAGTTCTTTCACCCTAGGAAGGTGTCAAAAAGACAGTGGCATAGCTTGGATGCTCTGGGCCCTAGTTCAAATAAAGAAAATGGTCCCTTTGATTGTTGTTGGAGCAGTAAAATACAGAGATTATCAGGGTTCAATCGGCCCGTCGGGATCTGGGCCCTTGTGCCACTGTATCTGCTACACCAATGATAACTACACTCATGCGCCAGGATGCCCGTAGGGTTACAGTGCGCTTTATAAGTGTTCATACAATGTGTTCAGATGGTCAAGTTTAATGTGCATTCCACTTCTTACATCACTAATGGTCCACTCAGAGTTTCATTCTCCCGGTGTGAAAGAACGGGACATTTGCAAAAGTACTATGTAATGTATGTTTCTGACCACATGGATTTCAATTGCATTAAAGTGCAGTGGGGTTCAGCTCACTTTGGTTGTTGGGCTTGCCCTGCTCCGGTTTGGTCAACAAAATATTCGTGGACCCTGGAGGTTGTATTTTTTATGCCTGTCTTTCATTGGACACAGTGCTGTTTGTGGTTTGTGACAGCCTTAATGCATCTGTTTCTAAGGTCAGGCTGTGGCAGCTGCTTTTGCACCTTTGTTGCTGACTGTCATACTGTTTGTCCCGGATTCTACTGTCTGGAGATCTCCTGCTCCAAAAAGGTGAAATGCTGGCCTTTGGGATTCAAGTGTGTACCTATTCGCTGCCTACCCACAGCTATCCAGTGGGATGAAAGGAAAGATAGGTTTTAAGAGGGCATCTAGGCTATAACAAATTGCACATATGCTACCCTACAACCAAACAGAAAAATACCATTATTGGGACAGTTAGGTACCTCTAGAATTGTTTATATGATTTTAGTTGAAGACCCTCACCACATTATTATTTGCAAGCTTTATCATCCGGTGTCATCTTTGTTCCTATAAACCAGGATGGCCTTGACCTTATCCCAGTGAGCTCTTTCGATTTTTTTCTGAGTATAAAAAAAATAAAAAATACCTAAGATTCACCACAATTTTCCTTTATTTTGGGCGCCCTTGGTATGATCTAAAAGCAATTGAGGTGGATGTTTGTGCTTCTTTTTGTGTGTAAGCCCCTAGTTAAGTGGACATATTTCAGCCTGTTGGCCAGTGAGGGTCCTGGGCTTTCATCAGGACTTGTATC
This sequence comes from Triturus cristatus, assembly GCF_964204655.1. Taxonomy (NCBI): domain Eukaryota; kingdom Metazoa; phylum Chordata; class Amphibia; order Caudata; family Salamandridae; genus Triturus; species Triturus cristatus. The sequence continues at coordinate 177,002,867 of NC_140592.1, read as the reverse complement.
ATACCCCTGTATGTGTTCTCTGTCGAGTCCTGTCCCTAGGACTAGCAGTAAATGAAGAAAGTAAAATAAACAGACAGGCTTACTCTGCCCAGCGATATGGCGCTGACAAGTGCCTGTAATGATACAAGTCCAGAAGTAATTGCAGGTCCAATATTCCATAGTAAAACCACTCAAACATATATTTCTTTATTTATTTATTTATAAAGTTTTATATAGCGTGAACATGATCCCGAAGGATATCAGAGCGCTTTACAATTTGAGGGAGAGGAAGGTAATAGTTGCAGTGCAATCATCAAAATGAATACCAACCCAAACAAATCAAATATTCATATCAAACAAAATGGTTTATCGAAAGGGACAACAAAAGGTAAGATAATAACTGGAACATAGCGAACTGGGAGGGGAGCAAGTGACTAGTAAAGCAGAATAACACCAAACGCAGGACTTATGGTGTAAGTCCAAAGCAATAGAGCAGACGATCCGAGGCCCTTTTAAGGTGGGGACTTGCTCATGAGGAATCTTTTTACTTCCAATTTGAAGGCAACCTTGGAGGAGATTCTGCATATTTCCGGTGGGAAAGAGTTCCAAATCTTCGGCGCAGAGCCGGAGAAAGCTCGGTGACACGTTATCTTTTTTGAGAAATATCTGTGGTTTCAGGAGGAGAGAGTTAGCACTCCAAGAAGGTCTAACCCCTCCGTATAATTCTAGCTTTTGCGCCAGATAACCGGGGGTTTGAAATGGAGGGCTTTGTGAGACAGACAGGCAATCTTTAGCTGAATTCTTGCATCATAGGGCAACCAATTTAGGGATTTTAAGACTGGGAAGATGTGCTCATTTCTTTTGGTACCCATGACCAGTCTGGCCACCACATTAAGTGAAGCCCTTAGTGGGGCCAAGGTATATTTGGGGAGGCCACAGAGCGTGGCACTGCCATAGTCTAGCCTCGGCAAAATAAGCGCTTGGACCACTTGCTTGAAGTCAGCTTCTGGGAGGAATGGTTTGAGATTCCTGTGTATCCTCATTAGGTGATTAGCTCCTTTGCACACATTGCTGATATAAGATGCTTGTCTAGGGTGAGTCCGAGAGATTTGGCTGAGTCAACAATGAGTGGGGAGCAGTTGAAGGCAGTGATGTGGTTCATCCAAAGGTCTAACTTGGGGATGTAGTCCGGGGGAGAAATGAGAAGGAAGTCTGTTTTGGAGGTGTTGAGCAAGAGGTGGATCTCAGTTAACCAATTTTGAGTATTTAGTAGGGTAAAGTTGAGTGATGTGATGTGAGGTTAATCAGGGAGGAGATTTTCAGATAGAGTTGCGTATCATCCGCATACATATGGAAGAGAATGTCCGCAGAATTTAGTGAATTAGCTAAAGGGTCCAAGAACAAATTGAAGAGTATGGGGGATAGGGCGGACCCTTGGGAGACCCCCATGGATACTGAAGATGGCTGGGAGAGAGAGTGGTTGGCCTTAATTCTTTGGGATCTGTGGTGGAGGAAGGACAAGAACCATTTCAGCACCGAACCAGAAAGGCCCATCCTGTGCTTCAAAATGGATAGGAGGTTGTCGTGATTAACATTGTCAAATGCTGAGGAAAGGTCAAGGAGGATAAGGAGGCAGGATTCATTTTGGTCGAGCATTTTTAAAATGTCATCCATAACGTGAGTGAGAGCCGATTCGGTCTGTGCTCACTCCAGAAGCCAGATTGGTGTTGGTCCAGGAGATGGAAATTCTCGATGTGAGCACAGAGTTGAGATTGAATGCATGTTTCTAGGAGTTTGGCTAGGGTGGGGATGTTAGAGATAGGGCGGAAGTTGTTAAGGTCCGTACTATCTGCTGTAGGCTTTTTTAGGATAGGTGTTACCTGAGCAGCTTTTAGGCAATCCGGGATCGTACCTTGTGAGAGAGACGCATTGACAATCTTTGTCCAGATGAGGTTGACGACCTCCTTCAGCTCTTTGAAGATGGATGGGGGTAACGGGTCGCTAAAATGATTAGATGGGTTGATACTCTGAAGAATCTTGTTAGTGTCTCTTTCGCTGAGGGGAGTGAAGGTGCACCATGAGGCATTGTTCTTGGAGCTCAGGCTGGTCGGTTCGAACTTCTCTGATAAAGCCGAGGGGGGCGCAGACCCCCCGGATAGCAATAGCGCCTTCCTGGAGTAAAGATCAATATTGATGAGTCTGGATTTCTCAGTAAAGAAGGCAGCCAATTCATCGCATGAAGGTGGGCTGACTCCAGAGACTGAGGGGTTTGGTGTTTCAACCGATTGTTGTTTCACCAACTCAAAAAGTTTCTTGGGGCGATTAGCGGCTTGATTAAGTTGGGATCTGAAGTAGTCGGCCTTAGCGATCTTGATTTGTTTGTTATAGGAGCTCCTTATCGTTCTAAGGATTATTAGTTGGTCTGAGGATGGATTCGATTTCCAGGATCGTTCAATTGCCCTAAGGTTGTGGCACTCCGTGTTTAAGTTGTCGTTGAACCACGGTTTGGAAAGTGTAGCTGGGGCATTTTTTTGTTGGAGTGGAGCAAAGGAATCCATGATGCTAGTGATAGTGGTGTTGTAGAAACTAGTTAGTGCATGTCTCTCAGTCAAGTCAACTTGTGGAGAGAGGGCAAATGTACAGTGGGTTGCTAGATCAGCTGTATTGATATTTCTGAGGTCCCTTTTCCAAATCTTCGATTTCATTGGTTGAGCCTTCCTCAGAGAGACTTCCATGTTGATAAAAAAGAAGATGGTTCGATGATCGTATCAATCTCACGGGGAAATGATGTCCAGTGTGATGGTGTGACCTTTAGTGATGATGAGGTCCAGAATTTCTCCTTTATTATGGGTTGGCTGGTCACAGTGTTGAATCAGTTTGTGAAAATGTATGAAGGATTTGAGGCATGTTACAGCTTGGTCATTGAGGTTGGACCAGTGAAGGTTGAAATCACCTATGGAGATTTGGGCCATGGCGGAATCAACATTGCCAGAGATGATTTCCATTCATTGCTCGATGAAGGGGAGGTTGTCCCCAGGTGGGTGATACAATGTGTGTAGTGTGCACACCGGAAGATTGTGACTAAAGATGTTGAGAAAAAGGTATTCGCATCAGGATGGCGTTGAGGACTCCGAGTGGGAGACCAATAGTGAGCTCTGATGTATACAAGCTAGGCCACCACACGTCTTCAAAGCTCTGTTGTGACATTGTAACGTACCTTTAAGCGGTAGAGAATATCTTGTTAGCGTTGTTCCATGTGGAACGTTTGTCTATGAATGTTTATAAAAAAACCATGAAATGGCATTTGTATCTTTACGGTCGATGGCTGAGGTGATTAAACCCTGCTTACCAGTTTTCCCTGCGTGATTGTGTCTTCTTTCTCATCTGAAGACACTACACTCTGTCTAGATGGATTATGTCATGGGTCTAGGAAGGGAGTGGAAGCGGGATTGAGCCAAGTTTCAGTGAGGGTGATGATGTCTATCTCATTGTGTTGGATGAGGTCGAATATGTCAGAGGCATGTTTGCTGGCTGGCCCACAGTTGAGTAGTACGCAAATATCATTGCACACATTTTGAATGTCCATAATCAAAATTAGCCTCAGGAGGACAAATGCATATATTTATACTGAAGGTCATGGTTACAACATGAAGCATGAAAAAAAGCCACTTGTGAGGTACACTGCACTGCAAACTTGTGGTGAATAAAAATATATATGCCAATAAGGTTTCCTAATATGAAAAACGAATAGTCTGTCATCTTAATTTTTTTCAGGTCTCACATTTTAGGTTGCAAGTGGGAACATGTCTCTGTAGTCACACTCTGCCATGTTGTAAAGAGCACGAGAGGGAAAACAAGTGGATACCTGTGAGGTATACTACGCTCGATTGTTAGCAGTAGTAAGACATTTACTCCTGTAGGTTTCCTCCTACACTTTGAGTACATTTTCGACTATCATGAAATTCGTAAAGGATTTTACTTCCGGAAAAACAGCACCATTTCCCAGCGGCATTTGTGGAACTCTATTGAAAATTCTATGCTATCTACAAGCAAACACATTTACACCTACTTGCGATTGGGCATGGCACAAACACAAACATGCAGCTGCTCATTAAATAATTTTTTGTTTTTTTACTCCACAGGGAAAATATTTTTCACTGTGAAGAAACTCTTTCATCTACATGGAAGACGGTTATAAGACCTCAACCCATCTTAACTTGGACAAAGTATTTCCAGGCCTGGGCTTTTCACTTATATATCATATAGTGCACTAGCCCAGTTAGTGAAATGGTTTCTACTAAAATGTCCAGGACATGAAAAACTATGGACCTGATTCACAAAGGGCCTCCACACTCGTGGCGTGGGTCCAGCGGTCGCCGGGGAGCCTCCGCACTTGGGCAGAATCTCCGTAATGAGAAATATATTTGCGTAGATTCGGTCCCGAGTGCGGAGACTCTCCCATGACTGCGGGCCTTCCCCCATGAGTGCGGAAGCCCTCTGTGAAACAGGTAGTGTCTCTGACACCCTAATGATTCTCCCTCCATTTTTTCGGAATCATTCCTTATATTTTCACACTCAATTCAGATTCACTGTTTAATTGACACAATTCAATTTCTCACAATATCAAAGGTGCGTCCCAAAAGTTAGCAAACACCTACAAACTCACAGGTTAATGGATTCTAACAAACTTTCCAAGGCATTCCCACTTCTTGTCCTTGGAACCGGATTTCTTCTCACAAAATATTACATAACATGAGTATTTGTAAAGCACACATTCACCCAGATGCTGAGTAACAAATGTTTATTGTTACCCAACTCAATGGTACTCATTTTATTGACCTCAGGAGGAACAAAGGCTGAGTGGACCCACTGGATTTTGAACCTGTGACCATGATGGTCAAATACAGACCACTACAGTGGACGCATGAGTCCACTAAGCCACCAGACCCAACCAGACCAGACTGACGCATTACAGGTGGAATATTATGTGAGAGAAAATCCATGTTCAATCCTAAGTTCATTTCAAGTGATCACGCAACATGCATGTGAGCTCAGAAATGTATCTATTTCTAGATTCAAGCTCAACATAAATGTGTAAATGCCTCTGTGGATTAGGTCCATGGTGTCTGGTGGGCATATTACTTCAGTTCAACAGACAAAGATAAGGATTACCATTTTTGATAATTGATAATAAAAAGTTAGGTAGCAGGCGTTGGGGGGTTTGCAAGGTACGATGATATAAAGAGTGGAAGTTCATGTCAGCTGAAATGCTCCTTTGAACTGCTTTACACCCTTAATTGCTGACACTTTTTTACCCCAGTGCTTAGCCCTTTTTTGGCTATGTGTGTTACTTTGCACTGAGGCCTCTCTATAACTATGTTTCCACATAAGGTATCCACACCAAATTTGAACCCTTTTTACCAAACATCATGAGCATTCTAAAGGTACAAGGTGTTTGTGAAGTTTTCTGGAAGGGACCGAGAAAATAGTCAAAATATAGCAAGATGTTGAGTTTTAGGGAAAAATAGAAAAGAAGTGCTAATAAAAAAAACTCTGTTTCTTTTCCTGTAATAATAATAGGAGTGGTGTGCTAATATTACCATCTTCCTAGCTTGCAGGAACATTCAGTGCTGAATCAAAAACATACTTTTTAACACAGTTGTGGCATTTTTCATAGAGGTAGCCCATTTTTCCAAATTTTTCTGCTTTCAACCTACTTCCAGTTTGTGGTGGAAACCAGTGTGAAACCCATGGAGATCCCAGAAAGCTGTACATTTCTGAAAAGCAAACACAACTCTGAATTGAGCAAGGGGTAATTTCCAAAGATCCTCAAGGTTTTCCCATAGAAACTAACTGCTGAAATAAAAAAATATTGAAAAAGAGTAGGAAACAACAGCCATTTGTGACAGATTTCTCATCTGTTACTACTTGTCACAAGGGCTGATTTACAAATGCTATATACCATTACATTTGCAAGACTCTTCTTAGTTGCCTGGATGTACGGTATGTAGCGTGTTCAAGAACCCGAGCTACACTGATCCTACAATTGAATTGCACCATACACGGGTTTTCCTTCTGCATTGGGTGTAGAGCAATTCATATTATAAACTATAAAGAGTGAAAAATAGCCATGAAGAAAACCTTTGTATTTCTAAACTGGACACCAGATACTGAGTTTAGGAGCAGTGCTTTTTTTGTACATCTCTAAATTTCTGGGCAACCATATTACCATGTAATTCAGAGGGCAATTTTCAAAACGTCTTCTTTCTTACACTGGATTACATTTGGAAGCCACAAATACATTGAAATACATTTGGTGATAACACGCTTTCTACTATTTTGAATTTCTATATGTCTCCAGATAAAAATGGTACCTCACTTATGTGGGTAGGCCTAGTGCCTGTGACAGAAAAAGACCCAAAACGCAACATGGACATATCACAATTTCTACTGAATTCTGACTCTTTTTTGCAAAGTGGCTAGCTGTGGATTTTGGTCACTAGCTCAGCCAGCACCTATGAAAGCCTAGCAAACTTACACATGTTTTAAAACTAGACACGCAGGGGACTCCAAGGTGGGATGACTGGTGTGATGCTCACCAGGTTTTCCTAGCCAGAAGCTTTTGCAAAACTCAAACTTTGACAAAAAACACACATTTTCCTCACATTTCTGTGAGGAAAATGTGTGGAATTTTTGAGGAGCCATACATTTTGTAACACAAGCTTTCTACAAGTCTCCTGATAAAAACAGTACCTCAATTGGGTGAGTAGACCTAGTGCCCCAGACAGAAAGTGCACAAAAAAACGCAACATGGACACATCACATTTTTCCACTGTAAACGGACACTTTTGTGCAAAGTGGGTAGTTGTGGATTTTAGGACCTAGCTCAGTAGCACCTATAGAAACCTAGCAAACCCGCACATTTGTGAAAACTAGACACTGAAGGGAATCCAAGGTGGGGTGACTTGTGTGACTCTTACCAGGTTTTCCAAGCCAGCAACCTTTGCAAACCTCAGACTTTGACAACAAAACACACATTTTCCTCGAGGAAAATATCTGGAATTGTTTGGGTAGCCATACATTTCCTACCAACCAGCTTTCTCCAGTCTCCTGAGAAAAATAGTGCCTCGCTTGTGTAGGTAGACCTAGTGGCCCCGGCAGGAAAGGGCCCAAAACTCAACATGAACACATCACATTTCTTCACTGAAAAATGACCCTTTTTTGCAAAGTGAGTAGCTGTGGATTTTGGGCCATAGCTAAGCTGGCACCTGTGGAAAAGTAGCAAATCTGCACTTTATTTAAAAACTAGACACGTGGGCTAATTCACTGTGGAGTGACATGAATAGCTCTTGCCAACTCTTACCTAGAATCCCTTGAAAACCTCAAACTTTGACTAAAATCCCACATTTTCCTTATATTTCTGTGATGGAAACCTCCGGAATCTGCAGGAATCGACTAAACTCCTACCTCCAGCAATAGCCTCCTGGTCCTGATAAAAACGCTCCCCCACTTGTGTGGCTGGGCCAAGTGCCCACGACAAGAATGGATCAAATCAGAGTCAACTATAATCCTCGCAGAGGATTTTCATTGACCATGGCTTGATCTGTTCCTGTCCTGTAGAAATGTTGTGGATTCCTGCGGATTCCGGAGGTTTACGCCACAGAAATGCAAGGGAAATGAGTGATTTTAGGCACAATTTGAGGTTTGCATGGCATTGCGGGTAAGCAAATGTTGTGGGATCCACACGAAGCACAACATCCTGGATTCCCTGGGGTATCTAGCTTCCAGATCTTATAGGTTTCTCCAGCAGGTGGCCAACCCAAGCACAATAATTACAGCCATTCACCATGATAAGTGCACAGATATTGGGAATTAGCCCCACTCTCCTTACCTATATGTAAAAACAACACCCAAAATAATCAAATGTCCTCTCACTTGCCGTTGGGATGGGATGTTTTAGTCTGCAGAGGAGCAGAAAGACTGTTGAGATTTTATGGTTGAGGGTAGGCCCTGATATTATGATGAGCAAGACCAACCCCATTAAGGTATAAAAACATATTTCTGCCATACAGTGGGTTTTGTGCACCCTCCAAGGGCAAATTGGGGCAAACCCCCTGTCTGACGCTGCGGGGCAGGAAGACTACATTGTCCCTTTTCAGGAAGCCTGTGGTCAATGAGTGTAATACATGCACCCCTTTCTTTTGCCTCAAATACAAAATCACTGGAGTATAGTTGGCTTTCTACTCTCCTGGGGGCAGATTTGGGGCAACCTCTCCAACTGAGACAAACATCCTACGTTCTCCAACGGAGGCAGAAAGACACTATTACCCCTTCAGGGGCATGAGGGTGGCTCAATGCCAGGGTAGTCCGTCCCATCCTTTTGTTTGTTTTGGCACCATTTCGAATTCCCTGGTGTCTAGTGGGTGTTCTACCCCCCTCTGTGTGCCACTGAGGGGGGCAGAAAGACTGGTTGGGTTTCCCTTTGGGGTGGCTGGTTGGCCAATGCCAGAGGCAATGCCAGCACCCCTTTCTTTTGTCTCAAATACAAAAACCCTGGTATCTAGTGGGCTTTCTCCCCCTGAGGGCAGATTGGGGGTAAGCTCTCCAATTGGGACACACCTCCTCCCTGCCCCAGGGGAGCTGAAATACCTTATTACTCCTTCTGGGACTGAGGTATGGCTTGATGCCAGGGCAGGCTGGTCCCTCCCTTTGTTTGTTTTGGCTCCATTTTATATTCCCTGGTGCCTAAGCGGGCTTTTTACACCCCATGGGCAAATTGGGAGAAAACTCCCTGTCTGCCCCTGAGGGGGGGGGAAGATTAGTTGGGTGTCCCTTTTGGAGTGGGGTTGTGTCCCATGCACGAGTGCAATGCCTGCACCCATTTATTCCCCCAAATGCACAACCCCTGGTGTCTAGTGGGCTTGCTACCCCCGGGCCTGATTTGATGCAACCTTCCAAATTGGGACAACCTTCTTTTCTGCCCCCAGATAGGCAGAAAGACACTATTGCCCCTTCTAGGGAGGGGTATGTCTTAATGCCAGGGTAACCACCCCCATCTACTCCCGGGAGGGCAGAAAGACCGCTGTGCCCCATTTTTGGGGTGGGCATGGCAGGGCCCATGGTGGACAGCCCTATCCACTATGGTTGTTTTGCCCTATATAGCCCAGGTGTCTAGTGGACTTTCTACAGAAAGTTTGACAATTGTGGGACTTGGGGAAAGCAAAACCTGCTCCCTCATATCCCTGATATGTAGTGGTAAATCTCAGCTTGGGCAACACTCTGCTGTGGTGATCCCGAAGCAGGGATCCACTGGATAGAGATACCATGGGAAAGAGGTGATTCGCCCATTGTGCTGATCGTCATTACAGAAAAAAAAGCCTCGGGCTGCTCGTGAAGCTTTTCCTGGACAGCTAAAATGGCCTGTGAACTGGTTTGCTGTAGAGTGATGTTTGGCACATATCATGGCACTAGCTACTGCGAATGCCACAGTCCATTGCTTCACACTGCCTACTACAATATGAAACAATTCATATCTGATCCAGGTTTAATATGACAGTAGATAAAGTGTTTTATGATCAAGGAGTAATTACTTCAGATTTCAGGACAGCCTGATTGTGTGGTCCTGCAGCCTGTGGTGCACCATAACATTAGTGCTGCTTCATCATTCTAATTATATATTAATCGATGAGTTAATTTGATAATCTTTCTGTTAATACATGGATGTATATCCATGTAACCAAGCTACATTTATATAATTGAAGTATAATCAATAGATTGCTTATGATGTTGCTGGAGCAGAGTTTTCTTTTAGAAAATTCATGGGATTTTGAAGCTCTGGCATGTCTATGCGTTTTATTAATTTATTAATAATTAACAATTAATTATTTGTCTTGTGTAAGTGTGATTCTATTAATCAATCCGTTTGTCTTAACATAAGAGAAAGTTTCACAAGGGTTAGCATGTGTGTGCTGTTTTTGTTTTCTAAAAAATAACGTGCAAGTTTTCATGTTTAAACGTTGCTGTGTGCTATTTATTTTAAGCACAAAACGCTGTCTGAATTAATGCTTTTCATGTCGCAAAGCTAGATAAATACATACACATAAGGGTATTAGTGGGGTTAACACTGTTTAATCATTATGCTGTAGTAACGTTTATTTTGTCTCTTTAATTAAGATGGTCTATTGTGGCCTATGAAGGCCTTAACCGAGATGACAGTATTTCGAAGCCTGGCTGTGGCATATTCTGTGATGTGGCAAGGGAGACCCCTGCTGGAAAAAGGTTGAAGACAACTGACCATGGTCCTTATTGTAAATTTCCATGAGGACATCAGCAGTTTGGAGGATCTCCAAAGAAATGGAACGTCCTTGGCAAACAAAGGAGCTTCAGAGACGAACAATGTACTGTGGTCCGGCTGCCGAGGGAAGTTGAACAAATTGGATACTTTGATAGTTTCTTGGTTCCTGTTCCGTAGTTCACGTCTTGTGACTTTTCCTGAGCGAAGATTTTCAGATGTAGCAATGTTACATCCCTTCCTTCTCGCTCTGCTCAGTGATACAGTTTATTCTGTCAACTTTATGTGTGTTTCCATTGTATTTTTCATTATAAGAATTGTTAGCTTAGGGAGGGTTTTGCCACTTGCCATTTTACCTTTGCTGCGTGAACTTGCGTTGCTGTGGATCGATGCTGAGGGACTCCGTCTTGAGAGACTTTACCGAGAGACTTGTCCTGACCCGTTCTGACACTTAGTTAGAATAGGTAACTATGAGAAATGATTTATTCTGATTGATTTACTTTGACTAATTTTAGATAAAGCAATATAACTTTTAAACATGGTGTTGAATTTCCTTTCTTGTCAATTATTGTGTACATTTTGATCATTATTGTATAGATTGTATAGAGTATGTTTAAGGACAACCACTATAATCAGGTCCTATCGTCCTAGATATAGATGCAGGGTGTTTAGGTGTTTTCTTTCCACAGGTTTATTGCTGGTAGAGTATTTGAGCGTATGTTAGTGAAATGGGCCCTAGCGTATGATGAATGTATGTGCGTGTAACTGTGTGATTACTCTATCCGTGGTAGTGGGCATATTTTAGATACCCTGATCTCTATCAATTTCTCTGGTAGCAGAGGATGGTTTTGATGGTTGTCTTGATCTGATAAGATTGCTTGTACATTAGCTTATTGATTATTGATTTTATTTCATCGATATTGGTATATGTACTAATACTATATGTTGAAGTCGTCATGTTGAGTTATATGTAGTGCTTCTGGAACTTGGAAGCTGTTGTAGCAGTTCCGTAGTAGGGCAGAGGGAAGTATATGCTGCTCTCGGGAAAGACGGGATTGTAAGGAATAACGTGTGACAATTGAAGTTGCGCGTTCACATTGTCTGGGTTCGGAATCAGTGACATTATTGTATGTTACTATTAGATATTTCTGGTATGTAAGGAGTGTGTATCGTAGTGAAGGTTATCTGTGAAACTCTGGTCTTGAGTCCCAGGGATCCGTAAGGATTGCCGTTAAAGCTTATTGCAGGAGGAGTAATAGGTATTCTCTGAGCTTGTTTGAGGAACTGGGCAGAGGTAAGCTGCTTAGTTGTTGTGAGTTATAATTCTGTAGTGGGACAGATTGTGCGCTGTTCTCGGGAAGCAGGATTCTGTGTGCATGTACTATATTTTCCTTGTATGAATGTGCGTGAATGCATATACATTATTGATTGTAAGACTCTTTGGATACGTCCTAGAGGAAACAGTTATGAGATGTATGAAAGTTTGTTGATTCTTGAGAAATAGACTCTTTTTTACTATCCTGTGGTTAGCGAAGCAGACAATGGAGATGTTTTTATGTTGTAACTAATAGATTTTGTAGAAATTTTGACACGAAGTCTACTGAGAGTTTTTGTAAAGGAGGGGTAGACGAGTGACAGAGACAGGAGACAGAGACTGCAGTGGCTGTTGACGTCAGAAGGTCCGCGCTCTGATTGGATAGCGCTAGGATTAGTGCGTTAGTGTGAGTCGCGCAGGGATTGGAAGAGCTGTTTAGTGACGTAAATGCTCCAGGATTGGTGCGTTAGTGGGAATCGAGCTTTTCAACCTAACCTCGTATTGTATATTTATAATACGGAAAGAGTAGAGAGTTTTAGTAAGCGCTAAAATGTATTATCAAGAGGAGAAAAAGAAAAAAACGTTCTTTGGGAAAGTTAAAAGGTGGTTTACCAAGGATAAAGAGGTTAAAACGAGAGAGGGTGAGTTGCTACCTCCAGCGAAAACACCTGCATCCTTCATGGTTGCGAAATATGGATTACATACTTGTATATGGTTGCAGAATTGGGTTAGGTATACTAAAGAAGATGGTGTTCTAGCATTTCCGGAACATGGTTCATTTAATTTGGCCGTGTTGAGAAATTTACGGGAAAAGATGGTACGTCTGGACCCGAAGCCGAGACCTACACAGTTCGAGGCTTTAGTGGAATGGGAAGAGGAAGTTCATGAGCGAGAAAAGCAAAGATCTGGAGGGTATTACAGGAATATGTTTGGGAGGAGACATGATCGTGAAACACATCATGATCGGATGAAAAGATGGCGAGATGTTAATATGACGGAGGGATTATATCCAATGAGAACAGTTGAAGTTTCTGCTCCTTCTGTAGAAAGGGTTCCTGAGTCAGATATGAGAAGATATGGAGAGTATGAGGATGAGGTCTTAAATGACATGATTTACAAGAGACCACCTCCATATAGACCAGAACCAGATGAGAGTACACCAGTTGTTTCTCCGATAAGAGATACAGTCTGTATTATTGAAAAAGAAAAAATGACACCTGAATCAAGAAGTAATAGTTCTTTCAGGGAGAGAGAGAATCGAAGTAGTGAGGAAAATGCCAGAAAATTAGCAAAAACGACAACAGAACTGACTGAGAAAATTAGGGAGTTAACGAAGAATCTGGAAGCTGTTACGGTGCCTGTAACTATAGGTCCGGTTATGCCTGTGTTTGACAAACAGAGAACAGGTGAGAATGGACTAGTGATTCCATATGTTGGGAATAACCTGACAAATTCAGTTGGTCCTTCAGGAGATTCAGGCAAAAGAGCAGAAAGAAGTGACCTGAGACAAACAAGACATGACACATGTAGTGAACTACTGGATGCTAGTGAACCTAGTTGTTCAGGGATGCCAATTTTAGAACCGCAGAAAAAAGTGGTTCCAGTGAGAAAAACTGCTGAAATAACAGTTGATGATTTGAATGATTGGATGAAGGTTCTTCAGAAAAAGGATAAGGATTCACAAGTTATTGACGTGGTTAAGTTACGTATAGAATTAGAGGAGCTTGTGACAGGAACAGTTCCAACAGAAATCCTGAAGAGTCATCATGATGGTGAATTAATGTTTATGTGTAAAAGCATAACATGGAGAGCAAGAAATACTCATGATAGACTAAGAGCGATAGCAAATGAGCAAGGAGTTGACATTGATAAAGTAAAGGTTTTGCAGAAAACTTACAGGATGGATTTCACAGAGAAAGACATAGAAAATTTGAATACTTCTGGTAGAACAGGACAGATTAAAGAAATGGTGGCATTATTGCGAAGATGGGGTGATGTAGAAAAGTGGAAGGATAGGTGGTATAAGAAAAGAGAGGAATCTGAAGACAGAACAACTTATTCAGCATTTCCAGTGAGAGAAAAGGAGAAACCAGTGGATAATTATCCTATGAGAGAAATACCTGGAGGAGGATATGTACATGTTCCATGGACCAGACAGGATATTTTATCATTTACGAATGATTTCCCTCGATTGAGAGAAAAGCCCGTCGAGTGGTATAGGCAGGTAGATAGGTTTGTGAAATTGTCAAAAGTGCTGTGGGTTGATTTGAATAGTCTGTTTGATATAATTGTTCCAGCAGACTTGTGGACTGAGTGTAAAATAGTTGTGAGTTGGCCTACTGAGGAATATCCAAGAGATCCAAGAACAGGGGCACCAGATCCAGAAGTAATGAGGAAGTATGATCAGGTGATGGTATACCTGAAGAGTAAAGTTCCTCCCAAAGAGACAGATTGGGTTAAGATAGACCGAACACAACAGGAAGCAAAAGAATCAGTTCATGCTTTTTACGAAAGGTTGATACTGGCTTTTAAACAATTCAGTGGAGATGAACACCTGGGTGACAAGGATTTGAGTCATTTTGTATACAGATTTGTATATGGTTTAAGACCTGAAATTGGTGAGAGAATTCGTGAGCACACGGTGGATTGGCAGAGTAAGAAAGTAGATGAGATTCTGAGACATGCAAAATACTTCAGTGATGAAATTGAAGCAAAACAAAGAAAGCTGAAAGAGAAAGCAATGTGGGCACAGGTGAAAGTTGCAGAAAGACAGGAAGCACAGTTAGTGGAACAGGCAAATAATCCAGGAAATAATGCAGGAAATAGACCCAGATATGCAGGAAAGGGGAAAGGAAGTCTGGAGGAAGCGAAAAAAAAGTTCCCGTGTCACAACTGTGGCCAGCTGGGACATTGGAGATCTGAATGTCCTAATCCACCATTAGTGAATAATGAGGGTAAATCCTTAAATCAACAGGTGCAGAATGAAGGGAATAACCAGCAGCAACAGCAAAAGAAAGTTGTGAGACAGCAGAGTCAGGAGCCAAAACCGCCCTTGCCGCAGAATAGAGGGGTACAAAAGTACAATCAGGACTCGGGATTCTTCAATGATGAGCAGGTAAACAAACCAAGACGTTCTAACAAAGTACAACAGTACTTGTTAAAGAGTGAAGGGAGTGAGTCTGAGGGTGATTATTGACGGTGCCGAAGAGAGGAGGAAGAGTGCATACTTGGTGCAACTCTAGAAATAGACCAGGCAGGACCATTTGTGGATGGGAAAATAAATGAGCAGAGTGTTACTTTTTTGGTAGACACAGGTGCGACAAGATCAACTGTCAGGTCAACAGATGTTAGAAATCTTCCTCTCTCGGATGAAGCAATCCAAGTAGTTGGTGTAGCCAATACACAAATCAGAACACGTCTTACTGAACCAGTAAGAGTACAGATAGGGAAATTTTCAGACATGCACAGATTCATTGTCTGTGACACGAGTCCAGTGAACCTGTTAGGTAGGGACTTATTGTGTAAGATGAACTGCACAATTTTTTGTACACCAGATGGAATAGCGTTTGAAACACCAGATGATGATGTTTTCTACCGAATGACTTTAGAAAATAGAGAAAGTGAGTTAATTGGTGCATTTGCTGTGTTTAATCCGGAGGATTTGCCTCAAGAGCTGAGAGACACAGTGAAAAGAGCAGTTTGGGATTTTACAGGAGAGGATGTGGGATTGATGAATAATGTAGATCCAGTGAAAATTGCAGTGAAAGAGGGAATTACATATCCTAACATTCCTCAGTACAAAATGACACCAGAAATAATTGAAGGGATAACTCCTATAATTGAGAAAATGATTCAGCAAGGAGTTCTGAGAGAACTACTGAGTAGTCCGTGTAATTCACCGATAATGGGACTGAAAAAGCCCAATGGCAAATTTAGGATCGTACAGGATCTGAGAAAAGTTAATCAAATTGTGGTGGCATGTTGTCCTATTGTGCCAAATCCATCAGTGATTCTGTATCAAATTCCACATGATGCTGAGTGGTATACAGTGATTGATTTGTGTCATGCGTTCTTTTCAATTCCATTGCATCATGACAGCCAGCCGATTTTTGCATTTAGGTTTGGCCAGCGTATCTTAGCATGGTGTCGAATCCCACAGGGGTATACGGAGAGTCCTTCGATATTCAATCAGTTATTGAAGAAATCGTTGGAGAGTTTGATTATGCCCGAAAACTCAGTGTTAGTGCAGTACATTGATAACCTACTGGTGGCCTCAAAGACACGAGAAGCTTGTGAAGTGGATACCATAGCTTTACTGAATCATCTGGCAGATGGAGGGTTAAAGGTATCTCCAGCCAAATTGCAGTTTTGCAAGAAAGAGGTTCATTATCTTGGACACAATATTGAAAAAGGTCTGAGAAAAGTGACTACTGACAGGATCAAAATAATCAGAGAAATGAAAGCTCCAAAGACCCAGAGAGAAGTGAGAATGTTCCTGGGTATGGTGGGATATTGTCGTCAGTGGATAATTAATTTTTCCCTGATAGCAAAGCCATTGATTAAATTGACAAAAAGTGAAATGACAGATCCATTGAATCTGGATGAAGAACAATTGGCAGCATTTGAAGAGCTCAAAAGTAAAATGTGTGAAGCTCCAGCTTTGGGTATGCCTGACTATGAGAAAGAGTTTGAGTTGTACTGCAGTGAGAGAAATGGATGTGCACTTTCAGTGTTAATCCAGAAACATGGACAATTGAGAAGGCCTATTGCATACTTCTCATCGACACTTGACCCTGTAGCTGTGGGTTTACCAGGTTGTCTAAAATCTGTGGCTGCAACATGCAGAAGCCTGGAACAGAGTGAGGGGATCATAATGGGATATCCTGTAAGGGTATTTGTACCTCACAATGTGGCAATTCTTTTGACAAGAAGTAGAACTCAGCATATGTCACATAGTCGGCTGACTAAGTACGAAAAAGTGATTCTGGGAGCTTCAAATGTGACTCTTGAGAGATGTGTGAATGTGAATCCAGCGACACTCTTGCCGGATATTGAAAATGTGGGTATAAAGATGGAAGATGATCATGATTGTTTGGATGTGCTTGAGTATTGTACAAAACCGAGACCAGACATAAGGGATATTCCCTTACCTGAGAATGACCATGTGTTGTTTGTGGATGGATCATGTCTGAGGAATGATGATGGTGTGCTATGTGCAGCATATGCGGTGTGCAAAGTTTCAGAGGTCATGGAAGCATCACCATTGAAAGGAGTGAAATCTGCGCAAGTTGCTGAATTAGTGGCATTGACAAAAGCTTGTGAGATTGGGAAAGATTTGAGAACAACCGTGTTGACTGATAGTCAGTATGGATTTGGAGTGGTGCATGACTTTGGCCAGTTGTGGCTGCAAAGAGGTTTCTTGACATCGGGTGGAACTCCGATAAAGAATGCTGAATTGATTGGAAAATTGCTTGAGGCGATACAGCTGCCTAAGGAGTTAGCAGTTGTAAAATGTGCTGCCCATGGTCCAGGGGATGATTTTATCACGGTTGGAAACCGTTACGCCAACGATGTGGCGCAGTATTGTGCTAAGACAAATCAGTCAATTAATCGGGACAGAATGGAGGAAATGTCTTTTCTTTCTGTGATGTTTACTAGTGTCCTAGAAACGTGGGATGAAGTGAAGCAGTTACAAGATGAGGCAGGAGAAGAAGAGAAACAAGATTGGGTTAAAGCAGGATGTGCTCCAAGAGAAACAGACCATGTATGGGTCTACAGAGATGGCAGACCAGTGATGCCTAACTCTATCTTGTCGTCAATGGCAAGGATGTATCATGGCCAGGGACATCTGGGGAGGGATGCGATGGTGAGGTCGTTCAAGCAGACCTGGTACAATGCAAAGTTCAGGACAATTGCAGAGAGCATCTGTCAAAGGTGTTTAATTTGTCAGCAATTTAACACTGGGAAAAAGACAGTGGTGAGTCTGGGAACAATAGGCAGAGAAGGAGGTCCTTTTACAAGAATGCAGATTGATTTCATTGAAATGCCCCAAGTGAACAGACTGAGGTATGTTTTGGTAGTAGTCTGTTTGTTTTCAAGATGGGTGGAAGCTTACCCGACTAGAAGAAATGATGGATTGACAGTGGCAAAGTTACTGTTGAGGGAGTTGATTCCTAGGTATGGGTTTCCAGTTACAGTTGAATCTGATAGAGGTAGACACTTTCAAAATGAACTCATAGGTTTAATTTGTGAAGCATTGAAAATACAGCAGAAGCTACATTGTGCATACCGACCAGAGGCTTCTGGTGTGGTTGAGCAGATCAATGGCACAATCAAGAATAGGATTGGAAAGATGTGCTTAGCTACTGGCATGAAGTGGCCAGATGTTTTGCCTTTAGTTCTGATGACTATGAGATCTACTCCAGCTACCACACTTGAGAAGAAGCAAGCCCATGATCTAAGTCCAGGAGATTGGGTGAGGATAAAAGTTCACAGGAGAAGAAATTGCTTGATTCCAAGGTGGGGAAGGCCGAGACAAGTTATTCTGACTACAACGACTGCAGTAAAGTGTGCTGGAGTGAAGCACTGGGTACATGCAAGTCATACTCTGAGAGTTCCAAACCCAAAAGAAGGAACTGGTAAAGAGTATTTTGAAGAATCAGATTCCAGCGATGATGAAGATACTGAAGATACGGAATCAGTGAGAAAAGAAGCACAGAGAGCTTCAAGAGAATCACTGCGAGTATCAGAGAAAAGATCAGATTCTGTTAAAGAGCCTGAAGTTTCAAGTAGCAGTGGAGGGAAAAGAAAAGAAAAAAGAAATCACACAGAGATTACTCCTGAATCAGAAGAGGAGGAGATTGAAGAACCACTTGAGATTATTCTTGAAGAAACAGGGTCAGAAGAAGAAAGAGAGGGACAGATTGCGGAACACCCCCGAGGAGGTGTAGGGAACATTGATGAGGAGCTAGGCGAAGGGACAAGTAGACAGCAAGAAGATTGTGTGTCGGAGACCCGAGGAGGGACAGAAGTAGGGAAGTCTCAAATAGTGGTGAAAGAATCTGTGGAAGAAAAGAAAACTGCTAAGAAACGAAAGCAAAAGGCAATTGAAACAGAATCGGATGATGAAAATGAACAAACAGAGGGTCGAGTTCTGAGAAAGAGAACTTCAATTGGAGAAAAGAGTGTTAAAGAATTAAGGCCGGAAAAGGTTGTGAAAGGAGATCGTTGGCCTAACAACCGAGTTAAAAGGGTGAGATACAGAGTAATAAGAGCAAATTCATCGAAAGCTGAACAAGTAAATGAAATATCAAGTCAAACTTCAAAGGCTGAAGGAGAAGAATCAAAGAAATCAAAAGAACCAGTAGAGATAAAAAGAGTTAAAAGACCCAACCAAAAGTACAGATCACCGGAATGGTCTTATGTGACACTGTCTGAAGAAGGAAAAGAAGAAACAGTGACTCGAGATAATCCGGAAGTGGTCTTGAGAGAAGTGGTTGAGGAAGATACTGGTGAAATTCTGAAAGTACTCTTGACTGACATTGGAGAAGAGTCGAGTACTGAGGATTCTGACGTTGGAGATCTGATACAATTTGATGTTGAAGAAATTGAAGTGAAGAATGACAAGTATCCAAACTGAGTGAAAGAGGGATTCACTTGGATAAAGTGAACGAGGAGATCGTTTGGATAAACTGAAAGCTGAAGAGTTGTTGAGGAATTGAAGAAGTTCAAACAGTAGTGGAGTAGTAGAGGCTAAACTAAAATGGCTAACATAGAGGATAATAGAAATAGATGTGCCTTCTTTAAGAGGTGGTGTAGAATGTGCTGCTGTTGTACTGGATTATTAATGCTTCTATGGGGTGTTTTAGTTTTATTAGTTACTTTTAGAGTAGAGTTTGGAATGAATATAGAAAATGTGACTAATGTAGAGAAGAATTCTCAAAAAGTAGTTCCAATTAGAAGTAGTAGTTACATACACAAGGATAGGTCAATTAATAATTTCTCTAGTAATGTTTTTTCTAAACTGTTATATGAATATGTGAAGACAATGGAAGTAAGGGATTGCTACGTCTGTATGCAATTACCTGCATCTGTTTCAGAAGGTGTTACTTATCACCATTTACCGGCTACATATGGTATTTCTTGTAGTATTTTAAGTAGTGTTTTTTATTTGTTAGGGAAAATAGATTATAAGATGTCTAACAGAGATAGTATTTTTGGGCACTTGCCAATGAATGAAGAGCTGAATCCAGCTAAAGAAGCTAACACTTTTGGTGAGATTTTTATTGAAGAAAAAGGATTAACATTAGATTATATTTTTAAGAATAATTTAACTTGCAGTTTGAAAGAAGAGGAGAGAGCTTTCCTGGATATGGTAGAAGAAAGGAGAGTGAACATGCATGAGAAAGGGGGAAAATATGAAGTGAGTGAGACAATTTGGGACATTGAGATGGGAAAAGAGTTGAAGAATGGGGCTAGTCCAACTTTAGCTCTAGATGCGCCACAGAAGGGTAAACTTTGCATTACAAGAAGAAAATCCCAATATGATACATATTTTGTGGGAACTAGTGAGTGCCATGATACATACTTCATTGCGACAGGTTGGGGTTTCAGAGGTGGAGAAGATACGATTTTTCCAGGAGTGTACTATGTTTGTGGGAACAAGGCTTATTACAAGTTGCCTGACCATTGGTATGGCACGTGTTATGTGGGCCTGGTTTTTCCTAAGATTTTTCATACAGATAAAATAAGAGATGTAGAAGATATTAACTTATTAACACGTTTTAAGAGAGAAACTTGGTCTGAAATTGTGGGTGACATTTTTGGGGTTTTGATTCCAGCAGTGGGAATTTCTTTAAATGCTTATGGAATTCGGAAACTGTCCACAGTGGTTGATCGCTTATCGACGAATACCGCAGGAGGGTTTCTTTTGGTGAATACGGAATTAAGTGCCGTACGTGCCATGTCAATGCAAAATCGACTTGCCCTTGATATTTTATTGGCCAAGGAGGGTGGAGTTTGTGGAATATTGAAAGTTCAACATTGTTGTACTTACATTCCTGACGAAAGTAAGGACCTGAAGGTCTATATCAAAAATATTACTGATTTGCATGAGGAATTAGTACCACTTGAAGCTGGGAGTTTGTGGACTAAAATAGCTAATAAAATGATAGCTGTTAAAGATTTTATTGCAAAAATAGGTAGTACAATTATAGGTAGAATATTGTTTCCTTTGTCTTGTATAATTGTGGCTTTGTTAATAATAAGATTGGTGTGTGTGTGTTGTAAAAACAGGGGAGGGAAGAAGAAATTGAATAAGGAAAAGAAAAATAAGAAGTTGAAAAGAGAACCTCAAGAAATTGAACTAGAAGAATTGAGGGAGAGTGTTTACTTAGAGACAAAGAGAGATGATGAAAGAGTGACTGGTGTTTAATGCTGTATAAGGGGAAAATACATTTCTGATTTCTCCTAAAATGGGACTAAATTTTCACTAATTTTTTTTTGGGGTTTATTTGGTGATAAAATCACCAAAGGGGGGATTGCTGGAGCAGAGTTTTCTTTTAGAAAATTCATGGGCTTTTGAAGCTCTGGCATGTCTATGCGTTTTATTAATTTATTAATAATTAACAATTAATTATTTGTCTTGTGTAAGTGTGATTCTATTAATCAATCCGTTTGTCTTAACATAAGAGAAAGTTTCACAAGGGTTAGCATGTGTGTGCTGTTTTTGTTTTCTAAAAAATAACGTGCAAGTTTTCATGTTTAAACGTTGCTGTGTGCTATTTATTTTAAGCACAAAACGCTGTCTGAATTAATGCTTTTCATGTCGCAAAGCTAGATAAATACATACACATAAGGGTATTAGTGGGGTTAACACTGTTTAATCATTATGCTGTAGTAACGTTTATTTTGTCTCTTTAATTAAGATGGTCTATTGTGGCCTATGAAGGCCTTAACCGAGATGACAGTATTTCGAAGCCTGGCTGTGGCATATTCTGTGATGTGGCAAGGGAGACCCCTGCTGGAAAAAGGTTGAAGACAACTGACCATGGTCCTTATTGTAAATTTCCATGAGGACATCAGCAGTTTGGAGGATCTCCAAAGAAATGGAACGTCCTTGGCAAACAAAGGAGCTTCAGAGACGAACAATGTACTGTGGCCCGGCTGCCGAGGGAAGTTGAACAAATTGGATACTTTGATAGTTTCTTGGTTCCTGTTCCGTAGTTCACGTCTTGTGACTTTTCCTGAGCGAAGATTTTCAGATGTAGCAATGTTACATCCCTTCCTTCTCGCTCTGCTCAGTGATACAGTTTATTCTGTCAACTTTATGTGTGTTTCCATTGTATTTTTCATTATAAGAATTGTTAGCTTAGGGAGGGTTTTGCCACTTGCCATTTTACCTTTGCTGCGTGAACTTGCGTTGCTGAGGATCGATGCTGAGGGACTCCGTCTTGAGAGACTTTACCGAGAGACTTGTCCTGACCCGTTCTGACACTTAGTTAGAATAGGTAACTATGAGAAATGATTTATTCTGATTGATTTACTTTGACTAATTTTAGATAAAGCAATATAACTTTTAAACATGGTGTTGAATTTCCTTTCTTGTCAATTATTGTGTACATTTTGATCATTATTGTATAGATTGTATAGAGTATGTTTAAGGACAACCACTATAATCAGGTCCTATCGTCCTAGATATAGATGCAGGGTGTTTAGGTGTTTTCTTTCCACAGGTTTATTGCTGGTAGAGTATTTGAGCGTATGTTAGTGAAATGGGCCCTAGCGTATGATGAATGTATGTGCGTGTAACTGTGTGATTACTCTATCCGTGGTAGTGGGCATATTTTAGATACCCTGATCTCTATCAATGTATTACATTAATTTAACTTCATTTTTTACTGTTAGCCTGACTGCACGTAGACCTGAGTCACTTGAAGTATTCCTCTAAGACATGTAATGTGGATTTCTACAGGTTTTCACATCTTTCTTTCCTTTGTAGGTGTCTTATCATCTTCGTTATTTAAAAGAACAGCCATTGTTTTAGTTTGGGAATTAATGAAATGAAAGAAAGAGATTTGTAGAGCACAATGCTGCTCTGAGGAGTGTTTCGTTGCTAGCAGGCAGAGGCCAAGGCACACAACCATCATCCAAGAGCTTACTGTCCCACAGAAAAGAGCAAAGTTGAACATTTGTTCCAGAATCTGAGCCCAGAAGAAGTCAGGCACAGATCATTCCAAGCCTTAGCAGCAAGGAAGGAGCAAGCTTTACCGCACCTTCGAACACGCTTGAAGCACAGGACAGCCAAAAGTAAAGCAGAGGCAGGACGCAGTGCACCGGAGGGAATGTACTGGACAAATCTCTTCACAAAATAAACAGGGCTGGAGAGATACATAGTCCTGTGAACCAAAGCTAAAGCTTTGATCAAGAGCCATTTCTTAAGGGGCAGCCAATGTCGAGCTTTAAATGTTGCTGCAGTGGAAGAACATATCAACAGGTGTAGAAGTAGCCTGGCTGCTGCATTATGGCCCACCTGCTGGTGATTCACTAGACCTTCCACTGCTCCTAAATTCACATAGTCCAGGCATGAGTTGATCAAAGCATGGATCACCAGTCTTCTCGCCTCCAAAGGCAGGAGTGGGAGGAATTTCTTGATACTGCAGAGCAACGCGAAGTGAAAGGAAAATGTTCGATTATGAAAGTTAATTGGAGCTTTGTCATGATTTGTGCTGTACTTGGGCATGGTTGAGATCCTCCTGTACCAGATATACTAGACTGCAGATACCTTCAAGGACGTGCAGATGTGTGATCCCCTGGTTGGTGATGGGAACTTAAGGAGTCTCCCTGCCCCCAACAAGACAGTGTATCCTGATTGGCCTATCCAGATGGAGCTGGTAAGACAAAGCTTATGGAGAATTAAATTTGATATATTTGTGTGTCTCTTATAATAGTTTAGCAGATCCTGTCCTGACTTCACTAAGGGGAGACCTTTCCCAAACTCTGATGTCTCTTGTTCTTGAGCTTCTCTCTTTAACGCCTATGCCTATTTTCCCCTGAACCCTAAATTGGTTCATCTGGTACTGAAAACTTCCACTTAGAATTTCCCCTTGCCACTCACAATACTTTATTTAGTTTAGATAAGTTCTTTTATGGAACCTGTATATTCTCTGTCCTGCATCTTACATTTGGTTATGATATGCATTGTTGTATATATAATACACAATTTCAGATTGAATGACCAAATTGGTATATGCTTATTTGATAAACTGATTTATCGATTGATTGGGGCCTGTAACTCTGACTAATCACCTAATAAACCTTTATGGTTTGGCATCCATCCTCTCTGGCGTTCTTGTGGGGCCAAATAGGTTTCACTGTAATTGAATTTTTGAGCTGAAGCTAGCTCATTTCATTCACTTCCAGTCTATAACAAAAGGTCCATACGACCAGTGGCACAATATCATTGATAACCTTACCAAGGCCTTCAGGTATAAGAAAGAGTGCCAGATCACCTGTCTGTAAGTTGTTGAGAGATGTGCGAAAACAATTTGTTATAGTCTAACCAAAACAGAATGAGGAATCGTGTCAACTTCATATGCTAGTTCAGTTGGTGGAACAGCACAGCTCTTCGACATCTCCATGGTCATTTCTTGAACCATTGAGTTAATGGCAGGTTTGCATCAGACTCTATGCCAAAGTTGATAACATTCAGATTTTGGTCAGGTTCATGTCTCAGGAAATTGAGTCAGTATATAAACTTTAGTTTTTCTTCTGTGTCACCCTAAACCTCTATGTCACCCAGTACTCTGCTGTTTGAAGTATGGTAAACAAATGTATCCTACATTCAATGACAGATGTGCTCCTATGAGTTGTGCATGAATTTGAAATGTTTTAGTGTTTATTTGCAATTCCAATTGTTGTAGCTTGGTGAGCTGAGCTTCCAGGCATACGTAGATGCTAATGTACATGGGTGCTAGAATGGGCTCCTAAAGATTGCCATTCAGGACCACCAATGTGGACAATTAGATGATGAAATCATGATTACCTGACGTCCTTCACCTCAACTACTGATGAGGCCCTCTCATGTGTTTGCTATTGCTTTGTACATTCCTCTGATGTGGCTGAGGGGTGTTTATTTCCATGTGGTCCAAATGGCGATATGTGGGAACTCTCTTCAAATGTCTGGACAAGAGGACGCTACAATCAAGAGGTTTATCTTCATGGGATTTTAGGGGGTGCCTAATCTATTAGTGGAAATTTACGGGGTGCCTACTCCCCAATAAACTCTGAGATGTCAACCATGGTTGAACCACTCTACCGCTGGTGCTATCATACTTTTCCAAATTTATCATGATGTGTCTTTTGGCCAATAGAAGGGTCAGGTCTGTAAATGTTGTCATAGTTGTACTGGTCGATGGATTGAGAGAAAGGCCCAGTATCAACACCACTAGGGGCTTATCCAGTCTCCTTCTTGTAACCTGGTGTAGTATGTCTATGATCCCGGGCCCAGAAAGCTGTCAGCCACAAGAGAACATGGGGTAGAAAAGCAACCTGCACATGGCAATGGGGACAAAGGGATGGTGCTCCTGGGTATATCTTTGAAATTCGGATTGGTGTAAGGTACGCCCCATTGAGGATATTGAACTGAATGTCCTGGAAATGGGCATCACAAGAAACTTTGTGTGGGTTCTGCAATATGCGTTGCCACTCTGAGTCATGGAATGGCCTTGCTATGTCGTTTTCCAATTTTGTTTTTTAAGGAATCTCTAGCCTGAATGAGGGCTTCACAAATCCATTAGACCATTCCATTACTGGCTTACATGGTGTAGAGCTCTTGGGTTACAGTGTTGGCGGGGGTTCCGAACTTGAAATAAGGTCTGCAGAGATGGCTTAATCTGGATGTTGGTGAGGGGGTGGCCGGGGGGATTGTCACAGTGAGTCATAAGGGGCTCAAACGTATATGGTTCCCCAGTATTAAATTGGTTTGATGGCTTGGGACACCATGCTTTGCCCAGAACTCCATATGCAGAGGGAGAACTCCTGAGGGGCTGGCCAGCAGTCCATGAAGGTTGATCTGGCGGCATAGTGAGATGTGTGTGTATGGAGCATTCCTAAATGTCAGAGACAAGCTACTGTGGTGGATAACAGAAGAGTAGAACCTATCGATGTTGTTTTACAGTAAGAAGCACTAAGTCTAAGCGTTGTAGCCAGCCTCTTGTAGCAGGCAGCCACCCAGCCAGCATGCTGCCCAAGGCCTCTAATAGGTAATATTGTTCAAAATCTGAGAGTACTAGTCCTCCCGCTTCAACTCAGAGTTTGAGCGCAACCTATCAGCAACGTTTGTGCTGAATGAACTCGCCTGATACTATGTTTAGATCTTCGTAATAGGTCTGAGGTAGTACCAGAGTCAGGTTACAGAAAAAAACACAATAAGCATAGGAGCGCTACCATTTTGACCAGGGCTATCCAGCTTAACAATGGCAGTGTTGATCTCGGAAACCCAAGGATCAGCCACAAGCTCACCAACCTGCTCCATACATGGATCACTACCCCATCATTTCCCAACACTTGGAATGATGCCAAAATCAGACTGCTCCTCAAAACACCTTCCTCAAACCCCAGCAACTCAAAAAACTCCTGCAATATCTCCTTTCTGCCATTTCCAGCCAAGGTACTGGAAAAACATATCAACAGGCAACTCATGAATTATCTGGAAAAGGACCAGCTACTCGATGCTTCCATTTCCCGATTCCGAAGCAACCACAGCACCGAGGCAGCCCTAACCACAAACACCGATACCATCCGATTCTGTCCTTGACCAAGGAGAAACAGTGGTACTAATCCTCCATGACCTATCAGCAGTATTCAACACCATTTCACACTACATGCTCATAAAAAAACTCCACCACATCGGCATCCAGATGCCCTCAGATCGATCACATCCTTCCTCAGCCTTCCCATAAAGCTCCGGACCATTACCTCTCTTCCAGAATTCCAAAGGGCCCTCAAGACATGGCTGTTCAGCTAATGATTCCCGGGACCTTCAAGCACCTGGATACCCTATCGGGTGACTATCCACGCTTTATAAATCCTTTTTGATTGATTGATTGAAAATACGAACATTGCCTTTAAGGACTGGAGTGCCCTTCCCAAGTTTCCCTCCTGCAGGTCTGCAGCCAGAACTATACATTGATCCTCAAGTATCTAAATGTCACCAATTCAGATACAGCTGGGGGGTCCAGCGAGACTGACGATGGGAGGAGATATCCCGGCCCGAAGAGCAAGATGCTAGATTTAGACCAATTGACTTGTGATCCAGAGACTCTCTCAAAGTTTGACAAGAGCTATGTTATTAGGGTCAGATCTGACTGGGAGTCTCTGATGTATAAGAGGATATCATTGGTGTAAAATGACACCGCACAAAGTCTGGTTTTGGTCCAAATGCCCTACAGCTGTCCCAAATGCCGCAGGCTTCCATCGCAATTGCAAAGGGTAAGGGGGACTTCCTTGGCTTGTGCCTCTGCCTAACACATAGTCTCATCCCGGCCCTGGCCAGTGGAGACTCATGTAGGACTCCTATCCGTTTAAGCTAAATAAGAAGGCAGTCAAAGGCTTTCTCTAAATCAAGAGCTATGAACCAAGAAGCATTTATGGTGTCTTTTTTTTATATATATTGTAATGTTTATGCGCACACTTAAGCACAGCATTATCTGCACTTTGTATGAGTCAAACTATCAGTTGCATTTGCATTGGAGGAAAATACACACCAGCAATAGAAACTATTTCAATCTCACTGTCTGTTTTATGCAACCCAAACGATACGGGAAGAGGTGTGGCGCCGTGGCCAGGGCGACTGACTCCGGAATCTGGGGATCACGGTTCGATCCCGGCGGCAGATTAGCCCAGCACCATGTGACTCTGGGCAATAGCTTGCTTAATCTTCCCGACGGCCCTCAGCGCCTAGAGACCCTTACGGGTGAGTGTTTGCGCTTTACAAATGTGGGTATTATTAACTTACAATGAGGTTGCTAAATAATACACTGAGTGTGGGTTTTATCTGATTTACACAAAAGGATTCCACCTTGACACAAAAAGCCCCACTATGGACTCTGTTCATATGACGTAGAGTGATTGATGTGCACCGGGGAGTAGAAAGAGTAATCCATCCATACCAGGTGTATTATGTGCCAGATAACTCCCAAGTGTCACCCTTCCTGTAAAGCCCCTAGTATGTTGGAGGCTGAAATAGCCGGGCCTGGGGAAGGGCGAGTGAAGAGATGTCTAAAATTATGTGTAGCACAATATAAAAGTCTCCTCCTAGTACCCAAGGGATCACAGTCCAGTCCAGTAAGCACTCGGACAGGGAAGCCCAGAAACCCACCTGACCCAAATAAGGTACATAGATTCTACCTAGAAATAATGGTTTCCCATCTATCCGGCCCTTTACCAGAACATAATGGCCATCAATATCAACCTTGGTCATCTCTGCTTAGAAATCCAGTTTTCACCCATAGCATCACCACTTGGGCTGGCAAATGCAAGAGAAACTAGTGCCAAATAATTCATTTTGTTTTACAATTGAGCAACATCAGTGGCCAGCAGGTATTGTGTACCTACAATCGCATCACTGATTAATGGATCGTATAGCATTTACACAGAGATTACATCATAACAAACAACCACAAAACAGTAGGCATACGCCCATATTAAAGCCCCATAAAAACCTAGTCCCTCCGCTATCCACAAGCCGAGGAGCATGGTGGCAGGATGAGGCGACCAGTCAAGCAAGTGTCAGGCCCAATAAGAAATAGCTTTCCGGCATCATGACACCCACTTTTAGACAGACACCAAATATCTAAAGCATGCACTGAGTCTTGGGCTTCCGCAAGGCCGCCGTCCATAGTGTTACATCCTACATCATAATTTCTGCCAGCCATGACTTCGGGGCCGTTACTCCCACAATCAGAGGTACATCCTGGAGCAGGCTGTGGGAATTTACGATAATGATCACACTGTCTCAAGGAAGCAGGACATTAGACAGATCAGGTCCTCAATAGATTGCGCTGTTACCAACCGGTTGGTCTCCACGTCCTGGTTGTCCAGCTCTGAGGACAGCTCATCACAGGAAACACTGGAGTCCAAATGAAGTAGTTTGAGGGAGGTGGAGAGAAACTGTAGTGAATCTGAAGTCTTCACTGCCTGCTACTGGTCACCGTGTTATTGCAAAGGATCTAGGCTTCTGTATTCCCTGGGGTGAGGCTTCCGGACTGCTTCTAAGACCAGGTTCATGTGGGAGTCCTTGGGTGATGGTGGACAGGGAGATGGTAGGCATCGGATCCTCTCTAGCCAATATTGAGCCCCAGCCTGATTCTAGGTCTATAAAGAAATGCAAGCACTGTTCTACCATGATTCTCAATTTCACTGGGAACAGCAACGTATATTTAAAGCCCAATTTACGCAGTCTCTTCTTGACCTGCATAAATGAGGAGTGTTTCCATTGCAAGGGCCACCATGTAATCTGGGAAGACCATGACTTTGCAGTTATCCATTCTAATCTGATCTTTCTTGGGGCCACTCTCTGAAGTTAAGCAATTGAGCAAAGAGTGGCCTAGGTTGTGAGCCTGGGGGGAGTTGCCCCAGTATCTTTTGGGCACGCTGCATCACAAAACAAGAGGACAGCATGTTTAGGGCCACCACCATCTTCCACCAGTTCTCCTTGAACTCTGTGACATCCCCGCACCCCCTCTGGGAGACCACTAAAGTAAACAAAAAAGAGATGGATGGACTGCTTGAATTAATCTCAGCCACTGGTAATTACTCAGGCCGCACATCATTCCACCTCAGATTGGACCCAGCTATATGCAAATCTGTCTGACCCTACTCCAGTGGGAACAGTCCAGCCCAAATTGCAATGTCCTCCCTAAATTGGACCACAAGCAACCAGGATCGATTTTGTCCTAGTTCTGTGCTCATCAGCTGGCTCCAGTGACGCAGTGTGCATGGGACTCACATCTGGGCATACCTGTCTTACTTAGGGTGACAAACTAAAGTATACAAAAAGTGATGGATGGAATGCTTAAATTAATCTCAGCCAATGATAATTACTTGGGCCACATCCCAGCCCATCATTATTTTGCATAACAGGCCACTTTAGTTTGGACCCAGCTATATTTAAATAAGTCTTTACCCTGCTCTAATGGGAACAGTCCAGCCTGAACTGACAAGCTATGTCCTCCCTGAACCAGAACACAAGCAACCCAGGACCAGTTTTGCGCTAGGCATAGGCTCATCAGATGGGTATGGCTTGTTTCCAGTGACACAGTGTGCCCGGGGCCCACAGCTGTGCATACCCATCCCACTTAGGGCAACACACTCAAGTTTACAAAAAAGTGATGGATGGAATACTAATCTTAACTACTTTAATTACTTAGGCCAAATCCCAGTCCATCGATTTCTTTGCACATCATGTCATCTCAGTTAGAACCCAGTTATTTGTAAATCAGTCTTGGCCTTGTTCCAATAGGAACTGTCCAGCCCGAACTGCCAAGCCATCTCCTCCCTGAAATGGAACACAAGCAACCAAGTGCCAGGAGGTCAGTCAGACAGATGTTATTATGGCAGGATTGACCATCCACGCTTTGAGCCTATCTGGGATGTGTTTTCTGCATTTAATATCTTTAGTGCAGGGCCTTAAGCTGTCATTGCTTGGTATTAAAGGCAGCTTTTTCTGACCATTTACTTTGGTTTTACCGCAATAGACTAAAGCCGACAGTCAAGGTCAAGTCTTCTACTTTGCCCTCAAGGGTGATCCTGGAATCCACCATCACTTCCAGTATAGTGTCTAGCATAACTGGTTGTGCCTGCAATGTATGCGGAGGGGTAGGTTCAATCGAGGACATGTTGCAAGGGCCCATGGGTTTCAACTGCAGAGGACCAGGTTGTCGAGCTCGTCTGTGAGTGCCTCACGTCCTACCACTGTAGGGTGTTTTCCCCTCCACCTAGGTTCAGGTAGGGCTCACACAGTCACAGGCCACAGTCATCTACCATGCTCAGGTCCACACTGAGGCACATGTTCAACCCTGGTCTGCTTCACACGGTAATAAGCCTCCAAGGGCCTCTAGGGATGTTTAAGCATTGTTCTGGGTAAAAAAAGGACGGAAAATGGGTCCAGTGGCATTGCTGCCATAATAGTGGTGTGGGCCTGGGGATGGAGAGCTCCACACCACTAATGTTCCGCTGTGGTGGCCAGCGCCATCTTGCACCCCTACAGGTAGGAGCCAGTTTACAGCCTTTGAGGGAGGTTAGATACTACCATGCGGGGTGGCTGCTGTATCAATAGTTTTGGGTTTGGGTGGCAGAAAAGACCACAACGCTGATGTCTCGCTGTGGGGGCCACAAGTCCAATGTGCTCCTGCTCGGGAAGGAGTTCCATCACAACCTGTGAGGTCAGGTCCATCACAGTAGCGCAGAGGGTCCTTACTGTTCTCTCCTTTTCCTCATTTCCCCTGCGACTGGAACAGGCCTCCAGGCAACAACAGGGGGGTCAGCGACTGTCCTCGCCAGCATGTGCAGGACCACTGGTAGTCAGATGTGTCCTGCTGTCGTCAATATCAGTAGGATGCAACAGGTCAGTCAAAGCTTCACTGATCTGCAGCCATCAACTTCACGCTATGAGTTTCTTGATTAGCAGGGAAAAAAGTCCTCCCTCACTTGGTCCAAGACTATTCCCTAGAGAAGGGATGCATTCAATAATTTTGCAACTGTAAGGGCCAGAGACTGCTCCGCTATGTAGGACTAGGTTGCAGACTTTCGTTTTGCCATCTAGCTTATTTAGATTCTTCTTGTCCACCTCGAATAGATAATTTATTTTTATGGGAGAACTCACAGCAGTATAGCTCTATTTCTCAAATGTATTGATTAGTTGCCTGGAACAGATTTGGAAGCCTTGATATCCGGTAAGCGTACAACTGTAGAAATAGACAGTGTATGACAAATGTGGAATGTTCTCCTCAATTGATTAGTTTCTTTGATGATTTGAACTACATTATTCACCTTTTTCTGTCACATTTATTGGAGTTAACGTATGACTCTATTGGTGCTTATGAGTTTGCTATGTCTTTTTCAGAGTAGCACATTGTGAATTATACCCTTAGTTCACTGCTTGATATATTTGCTTTAGACTTTATCTTTTTTGGTCAGTGGTTTAGGCATTTGTATTAGAGATCTTCTGGTTGAGAGAGTTCTTCAAATCTTGACGGTCTATTTTTTATTCTGAGTTATGTAGCAATGGGGTAACCCAATAGGCCACTGGACCCAGGTAAATTGTGGTACAATAAGTAATGTCACAGTGGAGAACAGTTATAATACATAAAGAAAACCAGAAATGGTCTGTGTTATCTAATCAAAGTCGAACACCACCATTAGATTATTCCAAAAATGGATGTGATTTTATTTCATCACAATATTTGAGGTAAATCAAAACATACGGTACAATGTATTTCACATTTAAATAATTTTAAAAGACAGTTGCACACAGGGTGAAGAGATGAGTGCATGGGAGGGATTTGTAAAAAGTGATGTGAGAAGGGTCGGTAGTACGCATATATACATCAGCAATCAATAATGACAACCTATCCAGTCAGATTCCTGGCATATGCATGAATGACAAATCATAACAATGTTATGATTTGTCATTAAAATACATAATACCATATGTTTTGATTTACCTCAAATATTGTGATGAAATAAAATCACATCCATTTTTGGAATAATCTAATGGTGGTGTTCGACTTTGATTAGATAACGCAGACCATTTCTTGTTTTCTTTATGTATTGTAACTATTTTTTATTCTAGTTTTGTTTGCACAAAGATACATGCATTACTGAAGTTACTTTGCTATTTCCTTAAATGCCTTAGCGCAAATAGTTATTTCTTGCGAGCAGTGCTATTTCGATGTTCATAGAGAAAATCAAGACTAATGTATGAGTAGCTTTTCACATGGATCATTTCACCAGCTTACTGAGGACAGGGATTTTTATGTTCTTTATTTCTCCTGCCCAATTGTTTTATAGGATCCCACTCACATATGGAACACTCCTTCTGGCATTTGGCCTCAGGGATTGCTCGCAGACTGTCATACCTGAAAACTACACCAGAAACAAGGTATTGCACACGGGTATACAGTAAATCACAGTCCCTAAGAAGGATGCATTTGTGTGGCTATGCACTGTGTGGCCAGGCGTTGAAACGTATGGTACGTGATCTCTGATGCAAGGCATATTTTGTACAAGAAGGAAACTGCCATTCCTTCTCACATACTCTAGCGGCCTTATTCATGAAGACCTTCGTCACTTTTGCGCCACCGTTGCGTCACTTTTAGTGACGCAGCGTAAAGAATGCTCTATGTTGCACCATATTTACAAAATGATGCATCTAGGCAGATGCGTCACTTCGTAAATCCCTGCCCTACATTTTACCTGAGTCAGGTATAATATATGCAGGGTGAGCGTTCACCCGCAAGAATGCGTCATAGGAGTAGCGCAGTGAAATCTATGAGATTCCGCTGCGCCACTTCTAGCCCGCCAATGTGTCAAAACCTTACGCCTGCCACACGGTAGATGTATGGGTGACGCAGGCCCTTTCACATGGGGCTTGCCCCATGTGAAAGGAACATTGCTGGAGTTGCGTCACGCTTCTGACGCAACTCCAGCAATGCACCACTTTTGCGCCAACAGATACGTCAGTAATACTGACCTATCTGTCATTCCTTGCGACATGATGCGTCATACAGATAATATGATGCATCATTCGCGTCGGAAGGATGGCGTGCTGAGAAGTGTCACATCGCTGCTTTCACCCAGCGATTCGACACTTCTCATAAATGAGGCCCTAGGTTTTTCTTTCGTATACCAACGGAAATAGCTGTATCTATTTTTTTTCATCATATGATCTTGTATCAAACATAAATGTTACCTTTTTACTTCTTCAATGCACGTTTGACTTATCAGTTGTAGCTCTACAGGTTCTACCACTGTGACACCTGTTATAATCCCTCTCTATGTTGTTTTGAGCTCAGTCCAATCTGTGAAGGTTTACCAATGTAGGATCACAAGCTGGCGCTTTTAAAGACCTATCATATTCTGGACTTCTCATCTAGAGATAAAACAGCCTAGGGCAGATGAAGGAGTATTGTGGGACAAGAATGATGAGGTGGCAATGAATAAATGGAAAGTATCTGAGTTTGACCTGCCAGGTCAGTACCAACAATTCCAATGTAAAGAACACAGCACAATAAAGTTCCCAAACAAATATAAAAAATCCACAAACATTCAATGAGCAAAAAGACACCAAGATTGTCAGAACCAGTTAAGGGGAATTGGCAATATGTTAATGTTATTTGTATTTATAGAGCGCAGACTGATACCCGAAGGTGTCCTGGAGCTGTGAGAAGACCTACAGGACGCTGGGCGTAGAGACATCCAGTTAACTAGAGAAAAGCCACGTTTTTAATGCCTTTCTGAAAGAAAGGAGGTTAGGATTATTTCTGATGTTCAGTGGTAGAGAGTTCCACGACTTTGCTGCATTGATATGGATTTTAAAGTTTTAAGCCATGTGAAACAAGCATTTGCAATGCAATAGGTCTCGCATTTACGCGAGTTTGAGCTATTGGCACTGTATTGGCACCACTTGCAGGTTTTTAAAATACATAAATAAAAGGCATTGGTATTTACAATGTCAATAGCTGAAACGCTCGCAAATGCGAGACCTATTGCATTGCAAATGCTTGTCTTCATAAGGGGTTGAGTCAAGTGTTTGAAACAAGACACATATTGCAATCTATATATATTGAGAGCATAATATTCTATTTAGGTTATGGGTGGGATGTCTGGAATTGTGTGACAGAGGAAGACCAAGTTGTACAGCAGGTTGACTAAATTATAGGGCACGGAAAAGCAAATTATGAGAACATCTTCCCATTAAAAACAACTCCATGGAACGGCAGTTACATTTAATACTTATGTGGTACCTGTCTTATGAGGAAGTAGTTTAGGATTAAAGACACTGGATCTAAAAGCTATGCAACATGTTTGTAGTTGTTTTACAGTCTGAGTGCACAGTTGAAATAACCGATGCTTTGATGTGAACGCGAATTAGTGTTAACAGCGAGGAAAAGAAACCAGGACAGAGAAGGAATTATTCTGTCCACCTTGGAAGATTTACATTTAAGAATTTCAGGTCTTTTTTCCTAGTGGAGACAAAAGCCCAGCTTAGATGCATCAGATGTGGATGTTCATATTGTCTGGGCAACATGGTCACATTTTTAAATGCCTGGTCTCATCATGAAATCGTTGAAGGTGTCGGTTAAGTTTCTAAAGTGCCTGGCGCAGGTTTGCATCCGGAGGGCGGCACTTTTAGTAACTTGTGATCTACTTGAGCCAGAATTTTTAGTTTTTTTGTTAAAGTCTACAAATTATAAAGCAGATGATGGATTGCGGGGCAAGTGCGGCGCAGTTATTTTTATAAAGAAGAAATTCCCCACTTTTTAATGAAGTGTTTGAATAAAACCTTGTTGCCTTGGTGTGAACCGTTTTACGAAGGCAACGCCCTGTCCCTCTCCCCCCAGTCTCTCTACAGCTCTCAGTACTGCCGGGCTGGGAGAGGGGGGGGGGGGGGGGGGGTTTGAATCTTGGTTCCAGGCGCTACACCCCAGTAGTGCTCACATCAGATGCATGTTTGCATCTGTAGAACAGCGCAGGCCGTGCATTACTGTTGCACATAAGGTTAGAACAACACCAGTTGTTGGCGACGCAGTCTCTGTTCAGTGCTCTGCGGCCGTCGGTCAGAGCGGCAGGAGACGCTCCTCTTGGGAAGAGGGGAATGCTGGGGGGAAGGGGAGGGGGGCAGTGACAGCCTCTACATGGGCCTTAGGACGGCCCATCTTGTCAAACAGTCCAAGCTGCACCCGGCAGCGCGAAGCAGAGAGCGAGGAGCTACAGAATGGGAGGGCCCGTGGCCCCTGCCATGACCCTTGACCCATTCAGGTATAGATTTACATACATTTGGTGCTCTGTCAAGTGCCCCATCCATACAATATGAGGACGTGGCTCTTCCGTGACTTTAGGATGGGGCGACGGTCCTCACTGTAGTAGGAGGGGCAGAGCAAGCTGATTATTAGGGGAGTGGGGGTCGTCATGGGGCCAGCAGAAAAATGCGGGCTTTTTATTCAAAGCTCAAAGGCCGGAAGTTCTGTGGCGAGGTCACTGCTACGCCCAGGCAGCCTATATGGATACTTGGCAATGTTTGGATGGCCTGGCACCTGTGAAGCGCCGGGAGGAATGAGGTAGAGTCAGTCACAGCTCGGGCATGTCTGCAGCCCGAAAGAAAGCGGCGCTTCGTTTATTAGGCCTCAAATCATACACGAGTGCTTTAGGGGCACGAGGAGGAGTTAGTACTCACCGGTGAATGCTGAGCACAGAGGGTATCTCTACCTCATGTCCCAGCGCGGCCACAGTCCTGCTGCAGGCATGTGTGACGTGAGCTGGCTCTGTTGCTGTGGCTCGCACGCTTCTCTCTTAGCACTAGATGCCGTACGCATTCACATCACCTGTCTGGGCGTGCACATCTCCTGTCTGGGCAGGCACGGCGAGCAGGAGACAGGGAGTGTCAATATTTGCTACAAAACGGTATGCCCACACATTTTTCTTCATATAATCAATTAATCCATCCATTTCAGAATATATCAGTTCATGGACGTAAATCATCATGCAATTTTTCATAAACATATAATAACAGACATTTTCAATAGAAAAGCACTAAAACTAAAAGCCAACGAGATCCCTGCGAGGAGCAGGCGCCATCACAAAGCAGCATCCCGCGAGTGGTGTGCAGACAAGCCTGCGAGTGGTGCGCGTGCGACAAGGCCGCAAAATCCCTGCGAGGAGCGTGCGCCATCGCAAAGCAGCGTCCCGCGAGTGGCCGAAAGAGACGCCGTACGCATGGACATCTCCTGTCCGGGACTGCACATCGTCTGTCCTCAAACGCTGAAAGAGACGCCGTAAGACTGCACATCTCCTGTCCAGCCGGCCGTGCACATCTCCTGTCCCCCTTCTGCCAAGAAACTGAAAACTATAGATTTCGCCAAGGCGAGCAGCGCATGCGCCCGATTGCTAGGCGAGACCTAAAAAACAACAGTTGAAGGTGTACCTAGTCCAAGGGACAATTTCTGGCTGATTGTGATGGAGTGGGGGTTGGATGCACCCAGTGGGTTGTCCTGGACAAAAATTGTACTGTCTCACTTATTGCCTGATTTAGATCTTGCCGGGACTCCTGTCGTCCCTCTGTGGTGGTCGTTACAAGCACCCCATCAAGCTGATGGATTCCCGCCTGCCGTATTTGGATGTGGGCAGGCTAAACTGCTGTCCGAGTCAACAGACTGATTTTGGTCGCGTATGCAGCTCACCTCCTTCGTCTTGGTTGTCTCCTCTGCTGGATAACAATACTCCGCCGCCATCATGGCGTTGGGATTGCGCCGAGCAAATTTAGATTTCTCAGCAGTACTGGCATTGCCCTAGCAGCGGAGTCCTGACAGAGTGTCGGAGTGAGTCCGTTGCGGGAGTCGTTCTGCATTGTACTACTGCTGTGGCTTTTGGATGGATAATAGCATCACACACCTGATGTGTTTGTGCTAATTGTTGTCACCTGCATCCCTCCAAGTGTCACCTGGGGGACCAGAGGACTGGTGGTAGTTCTCCCAGCCCCCTTATCACTATATCCCTGGGAGGAGAATGTCTTGCATATCTTACATAGTGCAGCCCTGACAGGAATCCTTGGTGCAGTGGAGACCTGTAAGCAACACATTTTAATGTGTCACTAAACATACTAAGCATACAAGTTGTGCTAGTTTTGAATTAGCTGTGGCTAATGTTTTTGCATTATGTTAACATATAGAATAGCAGCCTCCTCACTCACTCCAGCATCCCAACCAGTCCTAACTTCTGTCCCTTCCTCAACCCAGTTCCAAACTCCCATCCTAATCCAAAGCACACTCACTTATTTGCAGGGACACACTCCAACAGACACAAGCAGCACAAACACACACACACATAGACACAAACACACAAAGTAACACAAACAAACACACAAACAACATACATACACTTGCGATATCTACACCCACAAGCACCAAACTCACATCATCCACTACAACAACACACCAAAACCAACACACTTACACAACAATACACCTACACACAAAACAACAAAAACATACACTCACCATATTATCAAACACCAGCCAAAAAGCATGCATGCAAATCTACAAAACATACACCAGACCCACATGCAACTGCCAAACATATAGACACAAGCACATCACCCATTCCAGCTCCCTCTACCTCTAAAAGCCACTTTTCTACCACCCCTCTTACCCTTACTCCTTTTTTTCAAAAAATTTTGGGGGGTATTTCTAAAAAAGTACATGATAGAAATATCTCACTTATTTTTTACATATTTTCTATTTTATAATTGCATTGTGTTTAAAGTGTTAATGCAGGTGTGTTAATTTTACCTAAATAAATTGTAAAATGAACACTCATGCATTACACATAAGAAAGAAATTGCATGGAAGAGCAATGTAAAAAGTGTGGAGTTTTCCCTGCCACAGTTTCCTCGTCAGAAAGGCACATTGTAATTGGCCCAGTGGTAATCTTGGCTGGACTCCCTCGGCCAGCCACTTTGGCCTATGGCACCGTTGATGTGGGAGGAACATTCTGGTGGGTACAGCTGCACTCGGACAAACTATTGTCTATTGACCCGCCAGCACCTATATTGAGTGGGCAGACTGCCAAGTAGGGGGTTGGAGAAATCATCAGAAAAGTGACTGTGGGACCGTCATGCCCTTAGTCCGCAACTGCTAGGAAAGCATCTTCTGGTCAGTCCTGCAACCCTTAGCTCCTCAGGGGAGGGTTCTGGGCACTGAATCTCTCTCCAGCCAGGTCTCCTGCAAGGTCTAGCCCTCTTTGGTGAGCAAGGTCTTCTGGGACTCAAGGGTCCTTCTACTATTGGTATCCCTGAATCAGGAAAACAGTAGGCCGGCCACTTGACTCTTGCGGATCAGTTCCAGTCCATGGGTGGCAGCAGCAGGATTCAGTGGTCCTTGAGTCCTTATGTAAGTTCCCTTATTCCAGCAGGAGCCAGAAATCAAGACTCGTCTTCCAGCATGGCCTTCTTCTTCAGATGGAGTCATCCCAGGTCCAGGAATGTTCTGAGGAGGAGTTGGTGGAGATGCCACATATATGTTTATTAGTCAGTGACTGGAGGAACTATACTACCCAATCCTATCAATTTTCTCAAAACCCCTCCACCTCCCTTTGCAACACTTCCTCTTTATCTTGCTGTCGAATTATGCAGGAGCCCCTGTTTCAAAATGGAATGAACCAGCCGCCACCACTTAGGCTTGTCCTCAGCTTCCTGGCCACTCTCCTACCTGACAGGGTCAAACCTGGTTTTGCCTCTTACTGCCGTTGGAGCCTAACTTCCTAGGAATGCATGGGGTGAATACAGTAGCCCTCCCTAACATCTCCAAGTCAAAAGAGGTAGTTATACAATTGCTCTTTATTCATCCTACTGTTCCTCTTGAGTCCCTGATAGCTAATCTCTGCAAATTGGTTAGCAGTTAATACACATTGACCTTTAATAGCCTCAGAGGCAAACCACTGTCCTCTGAGCCAGAGTGGTTATGTCACCTAGTCAAGCATCTATATTTCTGCTCTGTAGGTATGATGAGTGGCAGAAATGGTTTTAATGTCTTATGGCTTAGGCATCCCAAAGTGGTATCCCAAAGTACAGTTTTACAAAGTTACTTTTCTGATTACGTTATCAAAATGCAGACTACACCGTCAAGGGGAATGCATTTGGGGTATAAGTTTGAAGCATTTTTAGGCCTAGAGGTGAAAATAAAGATTTTAATTCCGCCTAAGCCTATCAGGGAAAGGTCAGGCCAGGCCTACAAAGTGAAATAGCTTTGGAGTTTATTTCACTTTGATGCCACACTAACTTCAGTATGTAGTGTGCCCTAGTATTATATATTAAGTAGTGTGCGCTATATTCATATAGTATCACCTTTCCCTGTGGGCTAACATGGGACACTTTTAGGGGTGACTTATAAATATGTAACAATAGTTTATTTCTACTTAGCAAAAATATGCCATGTGTCAGTACATGTGTCACTACCTTGCATTTAATCTGTAGCCTGGCTATAGCACAGTGGTGCTCCAGGCAGACACAGATTTTCGACATATAAATAGATGATGTAAATACACACTGCAGCCCACATTTGAAATGTAACGTTCCATGCAGAAGGAGCACATAAGGCACTATTTCTAATAGACTGATAGGGTAGCTAAATGAGAAACTCCAACGTACACCACATTTGTGAGTGGGGAAGCAAAAGCACGTAACTACTGTTTAGCAGTGATAAAGTGAATAAAGTTGCAAAGCCAGCAAATATAGGGTCACAAAAAGGCAAAACATCTGGAGTGATCATGCTAAAAAGTCAGATTAGCTACACAAAATTATATAAACAAATGTGATAAAATTGTGATCTTTCGCCATGAATCCCTGGTGCAGATAAAACATTTGTTCGAATACAGAATCACATATTTATTGTGTTTTAATACCATCCAAACATTTCAATTCTTCAACGAATTTGTCGGAATTTTCCTCAGTATTGTAATGGACCACTGTGTGTTAGCCTGTGTTGTACATTCACATGGACATTGTCCAACACCAAACATGCATGTGATTTTTGATTTAGTTATCATCTGTTTTCATTAAGCTGGCAACTCCTTTGTTTCTCGAAAGCATCAGTTTAGTTTTAGGCAATACGTCCATTTCGTGGAATATTATTTCAAACCCACAGGAGGGATCTCAATTTTTTATTGCATCAAATCACAATTCTAGCATATAAAATGCTACTGTCATTACTACCACAGATGGTCAGCAGGTCGTATTGATGGAGAACTGCTTGCCACCCCTAATATTCCAAAGTAGGTACTATTCTAGTCACACCCAAGAGGGAGCACTCTCTTCTGTGAGTGGCTCTACAGCTTGACCTGGCTTTCTCCTGCTAGTTGCAACTGCTCAATCTTTACTTAGCTACAGATTTTTGTATAAATAGGGCTAGCATTGTGGCGAATTATTAGGTTTAGGTTAGATCTGTTGAGTAAGGAGGTGATGACTAACGTTTTCAGAATAGAGAATATCAAGGTGTTTAGTGGAAGGAAGTTGTTTGCAATCTTTAAGGTGTCAAGGCTGGTGGTGGCAAGATGTCAGTTGATGCTAGCAGCAAGGCGGGAAATATTGGGTAGGATGAGCCACTACTGGTTGTGGTTCTATCAATGTGAATGTTTGGTCATTCAGAAAAACTAGTAAAAGCCTGGTTTATCCGCATTGGAGTAAAATTGTGTGACAGTAGACCTGCTGGGATTTTATTTCAGATGGTGAGGAACATAATAATGAAAAAGTCCACAATTCTGTCACTCAGTGCCTTTGACGCTCTGAGGGTATAGTCTAGCCTGCTAGTTACAGTATTTCAAGTTTCTAAGCACTGGAGCCAGACAGTTTTCTGCCACCTCTGTTTGATGAATCTATTAGACCTTCTCTGCCTGAAAGAATGCTGACAGCAGCACATTACCTGGAAGGATCTTTTCTGTAAATATTTCTGTGCGCTTACTCTCCTCACTTGTGATAGCATCTCCGTTGAATACTATATTATAACACACATCACACGAACCATCACCTAAAAAGCAGCTTGATGCATCAGTGGAAAAACAGGTTTTTGCAAGAGTTGATTACAATAAAATTGCTGAATTTAGACGAAATGGACCGCTAATTATTTCCAAGAGGATCCTTACTGTGTCCTAGACTTATCGAGCCTCTCACGCTGTGTATTTCATTATATCAGCCTCCTGGGTTTTCAGATTGGTTATTTTTCTTTGATGAACTGGCTAGACACTTGTAACACGAAAAATATGCGCTGCCTTTGATCAAACCACAAGTCACAACACAGGTCCAATGAGTGTTCTTACAATAGTGCAATGTGTGTTTGTCATTTCTTATTGCTTAGATGCGAGGTTCTTTTTGCAATTGCATTTCCGAGTGTAAGTTTAATGTTCGTGTGAAGTATTAGATGGGGAACATTGCAAACTTTTAAAAGATGGTGCAAAACGCAGGCAGCAGTGATTTCTACTCAATACAAAACAAGCAGGTCTTAATGATTTGAAGGTATTATTATTATTAATTAAATTTATATGGCGCACAGCTACCCTAACCAGGGTTTCCCGGCGCAGAAATGTCTAGAATCTAGACTAGGTAACTAAGCTAATTACTGGGTGAAAAGCCAGGTCTTAAGGTCTCGTCGAAACTTAAGGTAGGAAGCTTCCTGTTTCATAGGGTTAGGAAGGGAGTTCCAAAGTCTGGGTCCAAGACACGCAAAGGAACGTCCACCCATTCTAGTCAGTTTAAATCTAGGGGATACCAAGTTACCTAGAGTGGAGGAGCGCAGGACTCGATGAGGAGTGTAAGGGTGAATAAGTTCCTGAAAGTATGCCGGAGCAGAACCTTGCTTGATTTTAAAAATATGACAGAGGGTCTTAAATTTAATACCGATAGCAAGTATTACCCATAGCAAGTGAAAAAGAAACTCAGATTACATGTTAGCATTTCAGTTCTAACCCTATTTAATGCGATCCCAAAAAGGACACACATTGTGGGCAAGATGTAAATAACATTTTTGGAGACATGTCCCTTCCAAGAGATTGGGTACGTTAAGAACAGGATTGTAATTTCATAGATGTAGACCATCAAATAGCTGTCAGAAGACACAGACTGGAAAATCTTCACTTTGGTATCAGCCTGTAGTGTCATTTAGCTCCCACAACTGATTCATGTGACACTAGTTCTTAGCATGCAATGCTTAGATGTTATTTTATTGGCTGTATTGCAATATTTTCAATGCAATGAACAAACGTTAACTGTGAGATCTTTTTTCTCACAGGATGGTGATTGGGTGTATGAGGGACTTTGTGTACAATTACATATCAGAATATTGTAAGCAGATATCAGGGGAGATTTACTAACATTTTGTGCCAGGTTTGCTCACTAAACTGAGACAAACTGATGTAAAGTGTTTATTTTGGATAAACTTTCCAGCGCAAAACATTTGCCCTGGCAAGATGCCCAGAGAAAGCTTTGCATCAAAGGGGTGAAGCAGCAGAAGATGGCGTTTGCACCATGCAAATCCTCAGTGCAAATTCATGTACAAGGTGCCTTCGAGTATGTGGATCTTTGTCTCACACCGCGGTTTAACATCAACAGTTCAACAACATATCAATATCAGCAAAGCACATTTTTCCCCTCACGGACAACATAGTAGTAGATTTGCAAACCATGAAGGTTCGTGAGCGGATTAGCAAAGTTACAAATACAAATCATTCGAGTTAATCATAAACCAATAATCACCTTATACAACTTTTGTTGCAAGTCCAATACAAAGACAAGTTACTTAAGGATTGTCATATCCAAATCATGAAAGATTCTGCTCCCCTGATGGGAAATTCCCTAATGCTAAGCTAAGGAGTTAAGGGGCATATTATCACGCAGGGCGTTAGAATTATCGCCACTTTAGCGGCAGGAAGCTGCCGCTAAAGCGGCGATAATGGGCTTGATAATATGCCCTTGAGAATTCCCATAGAAGCCCATGTTGACACCAGAACATGGGTTTCTATTGGAATTCTCAAGGGCATTTTATCAAGCCCATTATTGCCGCTTTAGAAGCAGTTTTTTGCCGCTAAAGCGGCGATAATTTTAACGCCGTTTCTTGATAATATGCCCCCAAATGCGGTTGGGAAAGTTAAAGCAGCAGCAGTAGCGGCTCCTCTGCTATGGAGGAAGAGCATTGCCCCACTGCTCAAAAATAAAATTAATAACATATGGTTATTGTCATTTTATCTTCCATTTGCAGTCAGTGGTGGGGCGGGGTGGGGCTGACCAGAGCAGGGAAGGAGTTCTGTGCACTTCCTAAGTGCCATTAACTGTTGGCAGCCCTCCTGGGCTGACCAAACAGTTCATGCACACTTTGCATCTTTCTACCAGGCGGCATTGCACAGCCTGGTGAGGAACATGTACATGCTCCCTATTCCAGTCTGAGTGCCAATCCACGGTGCTCAAATCAATCACAACACTGCATTGCAGCATTGTGATTGGCTCAGGGGAGCCTGTGGTGCCTGGGGGCTTCCTGATGGCTGGGAGAGGAAGATGAACAGGACAGAGGACGGAGGAGAGGCGGTGGCTGGCTGGCCGTTAAAGGTAAGTCCTTTTTTTAAGTTAGATTCCTCTCTCCCCCACCACCCCCTTGCCCCACCACCCCCGTCCAGTAGCAGCTGCTACTGAGCAGCAGGTGTCAGTAAATAAAGCCTTCAAAGGAAGAACCATATGAAGGTTCTTTCAGGCTAGTAAGACTACATTTGCTCGAGAGTTTGACTCTATGAGCCGGAATAAAGTCCCAAGAGAGCGGGAAAGGGTCATCTGCTCCCAAAATGGCACATAGGAACATCTGAAATAATTGGGCAAAAGCAGAAATAGGCACACAGTTTCTAAAGTGAAGTTCACCTTCCTGCAGTTCCTAAGAGGTAGGAACCCATCAAAATATAACATTTTGTGATAAGATGTCTTCATGCTCCTTTCCCAGGCATTGCACAAAGGAGCTCACAGGTGTATGTCCTGCAGAAGATATCTTGTTTAAGCTGGTAGTACATAATGGTTAGACCGTCCTGGGTACAGGTGCATCCCACCAATTATTCCATCATAGTAAACCTAACAATAATAACATTTCTGTTGAAACTAAACACATTTTAAACACGTATTCTATTCA
Organism: Triturus cristatus; assembly: GCF_964204655.1. Lineage (NCBI taxonomy): Eukaryota > Metazoa > Chordata > Amphibia > Caudata > Salamandridae > Triturus > Triturus cristatus. The sequence continues at coordinate 176,958,355 of NC_140592.1, read as the reverse complement.
GACTAATGCGGTTCAGCTCCTAGAGAGAATCACAGCAAAGATGCACAATTTAAATGATGGCATTAGTTGTCAACTGAGGCTTATATTACCTATGGATAACTTAATGTGTAAACAGGTTAACTATGGTCAACTATAACGTGAGAGTCAGTAACTAAGATCCAACTTCAACATAAAATCACACTATATATACTAATGGGTTTAATATGCATTATTGCATGTGTAAGCAAAATGGGCAATAGTGACAGTGCGCAAACGAAAGGCATTCCATGAGTGGTACATGGGCATTCCAATGAATCCACCTAAGGGTATTGTCAGAAAGCTCTTTTTTAGGTCTCGCATAGCGTTGCAGTGCAACGCACTGTTCGCTTTGCGAGGCATGCAGTATACAGTATAGTGGGGGCAGCTCCGCCCACTTTCCATCAGTGTTTTTCATTGGCTTAAATCGGAAATGCTGCATTCAGATTTGTTTTCGGTTTCTTTGTCCCTCCTCCTCATGGCCATGTCGTCATTTTTCTCCTTCCATTGCTATCGACCCCTTTACTTTACAAACTCTTTTGTTCCTCTGCCCCCCTCCTTCCCTCCCACAGGCCGTAACTTCTCTGCTCACCACCCCCCTGCCCCCCACTCCCGATCATGAGTTCTTGGACGCCCGCAGGTTTGTTTATAATGCAATAGGTCTCTCGTAACACGAGTCCTATTTCATTTATAAATGGTTGTTTTCTCCTGACATTGGCTGGCTGAGTCTTGCACTTTATTTTGCCTGACCTGTCCAGATGGCTGTGTTATGCATGCCTCGGCCAGCAGCCGCTATACATCAACAGTGTTGTTTTCCCAAATCATGGCGGGAGGCAGTGACAGTACAAGCAGGGAACCCTGGTAGCCAGTACCACATATCGCAAAACCGCGGTAAGATAAATACAGTTTGCTGGACCCTTTTCTCTGCCGAGGGACGTGCATTTAATTATGCATTAAAAACCTTTCTTTTCCTGCGAGCCAATTTTGAATGCACCATGACTGAACAGCGCAGTTGCTCACACGTAGGCGGCTACCAACTTCCCCGAGTTCTCCCCTGGAGTCACGGAATGATGCTGTCCTGGTTCATTTCAGGTTCAGCTGCAGGCCCGCCACGCTTGCCATGTACACAACCAAGCAAGGGGTTCTGGTGTGTTCATCGAGGTAGAGTTTTATCTCATCGTGTCTCCTTCAAGCCGCGGTAGCACTCATGGCAGATTTAAAGGTCGACAGACCAAGCAGCTATAGAGAACAGGTGATTAAGAAAGATCACTACGTTTGGGAAAAAATACTGTTTTGTTAGCTTAGGTCTTGCCTTTTTTGCATCTACCGTACACTTTTTTAAAACCTCTTGTAGCTTATGTGGTTACATATTTGCATACATGCCGTTCTGTAAGCATCAGGTTTGTGTTTTCACATATCAACATTATATCTCATAAAGCAAACACAACACATCGAGACAGTCAGAAGTATGGTTTTTCTCGGGCCCACAGAATTACGTCTTAATCCGTTGTGTGGCATGAAGCGCCCCCGATGAATTGGGCCTGTTTCTGCAGTATAATGCACCACATGCAGTGTAGACAAAAACTATATTACTGAGAAGTGTGTCAGCTTGTGTCATGCGCCACATTCTACTACATGATTTATGCTTGATGAGGCTGGCCCCTGTATAAGCTCGTATTCGACAAAATAATAATTACTTCACTTCACAAATTTGACAATGGGCGTCTACGGAGCACTTCTTCCTCTTCTCACCTCAATGCATCTCTGCCCTAGCCCGTAATTTGACATCCCTTTTCCATCAACCATACTTTGGGCCACTAGCAGGGCTTTAAGTTGGCCGCTAACACTGATCGGTTTCTTTTTAGGAAGCACCTGGTTTTGGTGAACTAAAGCAGTTGAGCGAACATATATTCAGCAAAACACCAGAGGCAATAAAGCCCAAAATTGTTTTAAAATACACAGATATTTTATTTAGTGGTCTTTCACAATTTTAAGCTGATCCTTAAGTCTCTTCAAGTCACTCAGGACTTCCATGCCAAACTGTTTAGTGCACCCAGCGTTTCGTGATGTGCTAAGGTTTAGCACTAATGTGGTGACACTGCAGCTGCTTTCTGTATGGTTTTATGGTACGAAAGTAGCGTTCATTTTAGACTTTGTCACTTACCCAGTATGCTTTTAAGTTCCTCCCTACTTGAATTTTGTTGGGGAAAGATGTGACAAATCTATGGTTGAACCGAGAAAGCTTTATATTTATGAGAACTAGACAACATTTTTAGTAAATACCACACAATGTGATATCACTTTAACACCTAAAATGCCCCAATCAGAAAAAGAAAGTTGGCATGCCATTGTGCGTTAAAGGGCCTCCCTCTGCGCAGCAAAACAAGTGGCAGCATTTTTAGTAATTTGATCTGTTTGAGCTAGAATATTTTTTTTCAATCTGCAAATCACGTAGAAAATTAGGGATGATTTGGCAACCACTCTATTCCATAATTATGCAGAAATCTCAGCACTGCGGAATCACATCATTCTACTGACCCTAAGTCTTATCTTGCAGACAATGAAATGGGCCACTCAAAACGAGGGTCCTAATGTTTTTTTCACTAAATTGGAAGTAACACCTTGTTGGGCAATTGCTGTTTGTGACAACATTTACCACCTAATTTAGCATTTTTAGAGCATAACTGAAGCCTTCCATTTGAGCACTTGTCATTGTAGCCTTTTTTACTACCCCCTTAGGCTTTTGGGTAAATTGTAGTGCAATAACCTGGGAATAATTTGCTCTTATACTTCCACTTGGAGCATGTTTACTAACATCCACTAAAGTTATTTGCAAAACCTTTTCACTTTTTTCTGACCTGTAAATAGGGCCTAAGAGTTACTAAATGAGCAATTTCAGAGTGTGAGGCTACCATATTAAAGGAGTGCTGTCTAGTCGAGCATTTTAAAACACGTTCATCAATGTTTTTGCAATTTTCTAAGTGACGGCCAACATTTCTTATTTTTCAGTTCCTACCCACTTGCAGTTTGTAGGGGAAAGATGTGGCAAATTCATGATTTAACAGATAAAGCAACACATTTCTGACAACGAGACAACATGCTGAATTCAGCAAGGAGTAATTTGCGTAGCTCTCGCAAGGTTTTCCAAGTAAGGTATTGCTGAAAATGAAAAACATTGAAAATAAATTGGAACATTTTAATGTATAAATGTTGGCACAGAAGACTAGTGCTTTAGGCAGTGCTGCTAGCTGCTTCTCTCGTCCCATCACTAATTCCTCATTGTGAGTCCTCTAGACAGTGCTGCAGCTGTGCCTCTCTTCCCAGTGGTAATTCCTCATTCTAAGTCCTCTAGGCAGTGCTGCAGCTGTGCCTCTCTCATCAGTGGTAATTCCTTATTTTTAGTCCTCTAGACTCCTCTAGTAAAAAACATTATGATTTACAATGCCAATAGCTCTAACTTTAAAAAAAATGCGAGACCGATTGCATTGCAAATGCTTGTTATTAACAGTGGTACATAGGGCTTTGCACCAAAGAATGAACCTCTTTGAAGTGGGTGTTCAAAAGAGGAAATATTTCTATTTCTCCAAACTTTTTTCACTCTGCATGTGTGCAGCAGTTTTATGTTTGTCTGGCCATAGCATTTTGTAAATCCTAAGCTAGACAGGATGCATACACTGATGCTCTATGGAGCAAAGGTGTATGCATGGCGCTAGGCAGCTTGATTCTGCGCCAGCAGTAGGGAGAGACCAGAACAGCAGCATATCGTAGTAGACTTCCTGCACAGTGTTGCATGAGTTTTTAGCAAATCTACCTCATCGTATATATCACAAATATTGTATCTGAAATATCATCCAAAATATATCATCTATAATTAACTGCAATGTGTGCATTATTTTTGTAAATTACGTATATATCAGATGATATTTGGACAATGATCTTCTGCTACCATAACTTGATCTCATTGGAGCACTAAAATGAAAGATCCAATTGGAGAATATGGATGCACATGTGTTTGGGTGCTTGAACCCTTTCATTGATCCCAAGGAGCTAATGATTTTACTTTCCACTGCTAGAAATCTAAGTGAGGCCACCTGTAGGATGTGATCATATGGAATCCTATCCATACCACAAGTATGCTGATGAGCCCAAGCCTGTGCAAAATTTGAATTGCGGTGCCTAAATAGCCTAATTTCGTCTGATGTGTTATTCCTAATATTGTTCTATATTTTGCATTACATAATTTCACATTACTTTTTTTTCTTTACTCGACATCGTACATCAAGCACCTCACCCAAAAAAAAGTCTTGCAAGATACCAGTAGGCGATTGGCTTGCACACAAAAAAAATTGCAGACTTTTTTTTGCTCAAACAAGTCTCATACCAGTGCCTCAACAAATTTTTTTACACCAGTTGAGGCACTTGGGTAAAAAAAAGCATTTCGATGCAAAAGCATAATTTAATCACATTTTCATAGAATGTCTCAAATGCTCACAGGAGAAAATGTGCAATCCCTGCCACAGGTCTGACCTGATGACACCCACATATTTAATGACCAAAAAGGAATTGTCTGATTTGCATAACGGCTGATGAGTCTGGGCAACAGGGTTCCTATTAATCAATGGGCTCATGGGAGTGGCTAACACCATGTCATTAATGTTCCTCATCTCTGCATCCTCTTCAAGCATAGACTCACTATCTCAGCAGAACAAGGTGCAGGATTTACAAGGTGAACTACTGAAAAAACTACTAATTCACCTCTGTGAACTTACAAGCTGCAAATGTCCTTGCATTACAAAGTATTGCTACTGCACCTCCACGTCAAGGGCAAGGTAAGGGTGGTGCTAAAGGGGCCCCCACCTCCTTGTGTCTCATCATAAAATCTATCAGTGACATGCCTCTACTCATGTAGTCCAAAGAAGTTACGAATAGTTGTTGTCACTCAATAACCATTTGATCAGTGGAATTTGTCCATTAGAAGTGTAAGTGGTAGTTGCCGACAGTGAAGTGAATAGTTAGGTTTCACAGGACCACTGCATGTTTCCTCAGTGCCCCTTTCGCAATATGCTAATTGTATTCTAATATTGAATTCCCTTTTCCTTTAAGAGACAAGGTTGCAATACGGCATTTTGTAAATTTGATTGAAGAGATGGAGATTACTAGCCCTTTTTGGTCTATTTCTCTACATTTAAAGTCATTTGTCAAGATTCGCATGGACAGCTTTCCTCATGAATATTAACAAGGTAGAATGTATATGCATGAACAGCACTGGGCTGGATTAGTACATTTCATACAGTGACCTTTTCCATCTATGTTCCCAGGATTGGAATCAACATCCCAGTATCCATTAGGACCACCTCAAAGCTGTTTCAATTTGAAAGAGAGTTAGAGACGTTCAGCTTTAAAGAACACTGTATCACATTGCATTAGGAGTTCACAAACTAGCTACATATCCAATTTCTCTTTTGCTTTATGCTTGTGCATATCAGAAATATTACATACGTACATATATTCATTCAAGTGTCCTGTACGAAATTGGGTTGTTGGTTGAGGGGGTGATTATCCACCTCAAATACAATCACAATCCTTGTCAGGGTGAACCCTCAACGTCATTAATTTAACATTTGCTCAAGCGCCTGGTAGCTATGGCAGAGAGCAGACAGACTTAACTTAGAGTAATGTCTCAAGCATTCACACAGTACTAAAACATTAATTCAGTCAAAACAGAACACAATAAAATTCCCAAACCAAATCAGAGAAACAGAATAAATGTTAATACATACCAAAAATGACAAGCATCCAATGAGGGGAACCTAGAAATGAATTTTGAAATGTTAAATAAAAATAGTGAAAAAGGCGTTACTCATCAATCGAGGCCAACTGGTCATGGTAGGTCAGGACCTAGGCGTGATGTGTAGCACAGGTTGGATAGAGGAACCATTTCTGTAGTTTTACTTTTGGAGTAAAAGTATAAAATCTTTAGTGGGGCAAGACAGAAGGCTGTAGCTCCACGACGTTCGATACCCTTTGAGCCATTGGTTTTTGATGGAAAAGCTCAGAGTGGGAGAAATTTGAATGTAACACCCTGAAAATGTCTCTGGCAAGATACGTTTGGTGCCTTCTCATGGTCAAGACTTCTACGTCACTTTTTTTAAACTATGAATTCTTTAGTGGGGCAAGGCTGCAGGCTGTAGTCAAAGTGGGCTCAAAGATATCCTGCCCAATTGCATTTGCTGCTGTAGATAAGCAATGAGAGGGAAACAAACCTGAATCTTGAGCCCAGCAGCAAAGTACCTTGGTCAGATTGATTTGGCAGGTTTGTCCCGGTCCTCTAGAGGGCTTAAGTCGAACATTTCTTCGATTTTTACAGGTTGGTGGTAGAAGTTCAGCTAGACACAGCCAAGGGTTTGAAGACCTCAGGAACAGCACATGGTGGTCAGGGATCACTCCAGCAGATGCCAACAGCATGGTCCAAGGCAGGTCCAGTTGGAAATGATCAGCTGGGAAATTGCATGAAAGACCTATTGTAGCTTCTTGTGTCCTAGCAGCTTGAACAGGAGGTCAACCTTTTGACACTGGATACAAGAGGGATGAGGTCCAGTCCTTCAGGGTTTACTCCCAAATCAAACACAGCAGGTCTAGTCTTCTACTGTTCTTCATAAGGTCCAGAAAATGTTCTGAAGAGGGTGCAAGGTGATGCCAAATTTATACCTGGCAGTAGCTTGTGTGTGGAGGTGAATCCTGGCCCCTAATAAATGGCCTTAAAGTTCCCAGGGATAACCGTACCCGCTTTCGGAGCAGTTGCTCTCTGCCCTACTACAAAAAATCCCACAGTGCCCATCTCTGCCAAAATCCAAGACAGTGAACTACTTCTCCCCTTGTACAGAGCCTGTTTGCGCACCCAGAGGTGTGGATAATGAGCAACCCTTCCTCTGTGGTCACTCCAAACTAATTCCCTCCCACTGGGCTTGGTGCTTGCCTGAAGGGGAACAATAGAAGTAGCCTGTTCAGGTGTTTCCTGACTTTCTGAGACAGGGGAGATCCCTTTGAAGTAGATTACGTCTGTGGGCACAGCCCAAATAGTCACATTGTCAGTGGAACAAAAACACCTCCACACACCCAGGCCTTTGTCTCTGCTGGTATCAGGACTTGAACATTCCGAGTGCTGCAGCTGGAGTCTAATATGAATTAGCCTTCAGATGCTATAAGCAGAAAATAGATAACTTTCTAAAGGTTTCTTCTCATTAGTATGTATCAAACATCCAACTCCACTATTGAATTGGGCTTTTGATAAATCTAAAAAAGAGTTGTAGCTTTCCAGTGTTTCTCCCTGGGCCAGCCAGTTTTCCTATAGTAAAAGTAACTTTTGGGTGGAAGACACTGTAAGGACTTGTTATTATTACATTTCTGTATGTCATAGATTTATATACCATACACCCTGGCTAGTGGGCTACATGGCCTACTTAGGGGTAACTTAATAATATTTAAAAGGAAGGTTTAGATATTTTGACATAGTGAATTGCAGTTTTTGCACTGCTCTAGTCAGGCTAAAACGGTAGACCTGAAGCCACGTTTACAGTACCACTGTAGTGGATGGCACAATAAGTGTTGTAGAGGACTTTGATCTTTAGGCCCTGGGTACACTTTGTACCAAATACTTGGGATGTACAGGCCTATTAAAGATGCCAATTAGTAGTTTACCAATTCAACCATGTTAAATTTGGGTAGCACCGGCACTTTACTACTAATTAGCTGATGAGAACCAATCAATGACCTTTTTTCCAATGGCAAACAAATTATTTCAATGCTGTGTACTACTTTGAACCATAGACATGCCCGCAGAACACTTTAGCAAAAACCACCTATGAGTATATACCACAAATCTTTACAACCTGAACTGACTTTTTGGGTGGTCACAGTTAGATTCAATGTAGCTGTTGAAAAGCTTCAAAGCTATGCAGATATCTGGGTCCCAATACGTCCATCTTCAGACTGTCCAGCCTTTAGAGATCAGACATTCTCATCAACATCTCCTGGTGTTTGGAAATCATACACAGAAATCTCTTGGTTAACTGTTGCATTTATATTATAGCATATTGTTAATGAAATTGTGTTTTTATGACTGTGGCAAAGTGAGACAATTTAGTATTCCAATACTTAAAAGTAACAACACTTGATAAATATTTGGTGGTGCACTTACATCTTTTTAGAGCTGAAAATGTTATGTGTAACAGGAAAGCAAAATGGATATTGTTAATAATAATGACTACAAAGTGATTTTCCATAAGTTAGACTTCTATGTTTATGAATTAAGAGTGCACTGTGAATGTATTTAATTTGAGTGGTGCATGTTGTATTTTAATTTTATATTTATATATATTTGATTGAATGTAGTAGAATGCAAGTGTGGTTTGGGATTGCATGTCATAAAGCCCTACATTTAAAAATATTGGTCTGATCCTTAAAATTGATCTAGTAGATTTGTAATTGGATGCATTCCTAAAATGTGTGCACCAACGTTCTGACTTGATTTAATCCTCAAAGGAAACTGTCATCTGCTAATATTCCAAAACAATTTTACTGTACTCTGGTGTAGTAGGTGGGATGCATGGTCTTCAGTTGAACTAGCATGAAATCAGCCATAATTGCCAGTTCAAATGGGCGTCTGCAGGTCTCTGCCCATTCATTATCTTCCAGTGTGCCGATATTCCTTTCCCATTTATGGTTCAGTGTAGTCAGCTATCCCTAGGCATTTTTAACCAATCAATCAGTGGCTTGTAAAGCACTGCTATTCACCTGTGAGGGTCTCAAGGTGCTGGGTTTTGTACAGCTGTGATACAACATGGGGCAGCAAATACCCTATCTTTAAAGGGAGATCGTTCTGGTATGTCTTTTAGCTACTGTGTGTATTTCTTTAGAGCATGTCTGAGTTGTATGTGTATATAATGTTGGATATCCTTTAGTTCAAATTCCTGTTGTTGGACCCCAACATCCTCAACCCCACCACTGATATTTCCTATTTTGCAAATATCTATCATAACCCATTTATTGAAGCCCTCCAGGTCCCACACATTTTTTAATTTTCCAGAGTCCTAAAATGGGGTCACCAGCGTAACTTGAAACTTCCATCCCGTCTCTAGATTTGTTATTCTCCATCTTCTAAACACTGTCTTGGTGTGATCTGACCCTTGGAATTTGCCTCCCAAAAGTGCTGATGATTCTCATCTAGGGCCTGAAGTGAGTCTATATTCTCATACCTCCCTCTTGCGAAAGGGTAATATTTGGACGGTCCCTCACAAAACCCTCCAAGTCTTTTGTAAGGCACAGGGTTCTGGTTTAATATAATTACCCAAAGTAACATGTAAATGTTTACAAGATTTCTTCTGCTGAGCCCACCATGACTCCCTCTGCAGTTTTCATCTGTCTTTGATTTTCTTCCCTTTAAGACAACCAGGCCAAACGATTGATGGCTTTGTTACCTATATATTATCTCTGTTGTTTACTTTGATAATGTGCTCTGGCTTCTTGCTCCACTAATAGTCTGCATTCCTCTCTCATCAACAGCATTTGTTGCATTAGGTCTGATTGGGGTCCTGTATACATCCAAGTTCCAGTTTCATTAAGTTATTTTCTTTTCCCCTTGTTTTGTTTTCCCTACTCCTAGGTGTTCCTGTAATTTTGGAAATGTCCTCTCAATGCCATTTTGTATGCTTCCCATGAACGTACTTCCGATTTCACTGATCCCACGTTCACTTTAAAGTACCACGCTGTGGTTTCCCACACACTTTTCCATCATTTATACATCTGTGAGTTCCCAAGAGTCTAGTATCTAACCTGTAGAAGTCTCTGAGCGGTGGACATCAAGGGCGTTTTCAGAAAGGAGTGATCTGAAATTCCCCTTACCCAGTGTGATGTTTCATTGGATCTCCAGCACTTATTGTAGGGACTATATTTTAAGTTAGTCTAGAGTAGAAGACCCTAGCATTAAAAAAATAAGAACTCTCTCTAGAGATTAAAATAATTGAGAATTCGTTGTATTATTATGTATGGTATTATCGTTAATGGTATTTTCATTATGTGTTGCTTGTTTATGATATGAATATTTGTATTTTTACTTTTATGATTTAATTTGGTAAAATCGAATAAAGTTTTACTAATTGACTGAGAAACCCTCCTTACTTCATCCTGCTCCATTGCTGTTGTGAATTTGCATAAATGAGGTTCATCTTTGCCTTGATGACTTTTAAAGTTAGCATGTCTTTATTATCTTGCATCACTAAATTGAAATCTCCGCCAGTGATCACTAATGTCTTGGGTGTTGATACGATTAATCTTCCTAACTGTTCTAATGTATTAGACTGTAGACATGTGAGTAGAGATACTGAGATAATCACAATCCTTTTGCCATTCAATTCCAACTCTATAGCTGCACAGCAGTCCATTGGGTTTAAATTAGTGGTGTGCAAAATTTACATAATTTGCTTTTGCTTGTTTATACAAAATTTTAGGAAAATTATGTGAAATTTCTCTTACTTTCACAAAAAGCAAAACCGTCACTTGGGGCTATCTTTTAGCACAATACACATCTTCACAGCCACTTTGGGCACAAGGACACATTTTGTGACAAAGAAAACATTAAAAAACCACAAGCACCCCAAACAACATCGCCTCATGTTATGTTGTTCCAGTTATCGCCATGCTTGGGTGGTACATTTTTACAGTGAATGGCACGTGATTATGTGATGTGGTGCAATAGGGTACTATTGGCAATTTTATGTAACAAAAGTAAAGCTAAATTAGTCCAGATTACACTGATGCAATGCAAATTTTGCCCAAGCTTAGAATATGACTGTGTAGCATAGTAAGCGTGAATGATTTACAAGAAAAATTTGCTACTGGAGCCTGTGCGGAATCCTGCATGTGCAAAGACCATGTATTTGCTACAGCGAATAGAAATATATCTGTTCCCCACTATGTGTGTTTCCTGGAGGAGTGAAGGTCTAGGTTGCTTGTGCAGATGAATTGTGCCACTACACCCCTTTTAAATGTATGACCCAGTCCATTCATGTTGCAGATGATTGCCTAATGTCTTTTTTGTTTCTTGTCCATATGTATTTGTGTGCAACTTATTACCAAGTAGCATAAGTCTTTTCTGTGAGTTGATGGATTTATATCTTTCTTACCTGAGGCTTTTCCCACTAATAATATAAGTAGTCCCTGAACTTCCCCATTGTACAGCCCCTCTTAATGAATTTAGTATTTCCCCGACACCCCAAAGCTTGAGGCACCTGCTTCCCTTTATAATAACTCAAACCAAATTGCTTACTTTTTCCAAACAGTAACAGTGTTTCAGATTTATGTTATTCCAATGAGGGGAACCAATAAGTCTAGTTGAAATGAAATGAAAATGAAATTAAATGAAATGAAAATGAAATGAAAATAAAATGTATAAAGTGCTAAGTGAACACTACAACTAGGAGGATCCAGAGATGCAAACGTTATTTGATGAAGAGCCAGGTTTTTAGATGTTTCCTGAAATCAAGCAGATTTGTCTTACGTTTAAGTTCTGTCGGAATAGAGTGCCATAGCCTTGAGGTGCATACAATGAAGTCTCTACCACCCTAGTTAGCTTTTTTAAATCTGGGAACTGAGATGGGTGTCTCTTGTTGCCTTGTTCCACATCTCAGCTGTAGTCCTTCTTACCTTATTGGTTGAGGCAATTGTCCTGTCAGGAACTCCGTTTGGGGTGTCTGAACAAACAGATCTTCGTGGCTTTCATCCTAGGTGCAACAGTTCGTTTGTTACCATTTTTATTATTTTGTGTTCATTCTTCAAACAATATTATCCCTCCTTCCTCATGTCCATTTACACTGAGTCTAGCCTTGGGTTGCTGAGGGGTTAGTTAACTGTTCATTTCATGATAATCACCCCGTCATTCACACTCTATGGATCTTTCTCTCTCAGGCTTCGCCTCCTCCATTGCCTCAATCTTCTCCGGGTCCATCTTTTGCTGCTCAATCATGCAGCAGCTGATGTACTGTATGGGGCTTTGTTGGTAAAGTTTGTCTTTTCCTCCATCTCTATGCCATCAATCCAGCAACTCCTAAATTACTTGCGGATTTGTAAGAAAATACAATTTTCCCTCCGACACGATGAATAGTTTTGTTCTACGTGTCAACGTATATTTAATGCTTCCATTACGTAACTAATGTTTTGCTGAGCCAAGAGCTCTGCATTTAGTATAAACTGCTTGCTTATCTTAAGAAAATGTCAGAATCTCTGTATTTTAAAACTGTCTTGGTCCTGTGGTCTTTTATGAGATCTCTTTATAGCAGATAGAAGATATTATTGGAGTAGACCCCTAAATCTTACATGCCAAAAGTTACTTCAATAGCACACCAACTAGTAGATTGATAAGGGATGGGGTAAAACCTCAGTTTTATGAGGCAAAGTGTCCCAACATTAACCCAGGGTGTAGTGGGTGTAGCAGGGCTATGCGGAGGGCCACGGAGTTCAGAACAAACTCCGTGGAGCTCCGCTACACCACCCGCCTCCCACCCCTCCAATTAACAATTGCTTAAAACTGAAATAAAACTACTTTTAAAGTAAATAAAACCACTTACCTTGGCTGTGGCGTCCTCGGGTTGCTCTCCTCCTCTTCATCGCAGTCTCTGGGGAAATTATGCATGCACGGGCACGCACATGTGCAGTTTCCTTAGGGACGGGGTGTGGGGGTGGGAGGCGGGGTCTGGCCAACTCCGCTCTGCCGCGGTGTGTGTGGAGATTTGCCCACTCCGCGTTCTCCGCGGAACACGGAGTAGGCAAATCTCCGCACACTCCGCGGGCGAGCGGAGGTCCCTGCCCGGGCTTACCCAACATAAATTGCAAAACAAAACCACAGCCATTAGGTAAGGAGAGACTTAAGTGAGTTGAAGGGCAAAATTAGGAAATTTAGAAAGATTTATTACAAAAATTCAAAGGGTATAATACAGAAATTATAAACTACAGATGCATAAAGTAATTGCCATGAAGACGCTCATCAAGAAGGCAGCATAGAATAATAAGCAAAATCAACTATATTCTTAATCCCAAATTAGCAGCAATATCAGAAGAAATCGGACAGCGTCTCTAGAAGCATGGGAAAGACATCTACCTAACCCCTAACTGTGAGGATTTATATTGGAAATCTTCTCTTAGACTATCATAAGACTTGCAGATTCATCATGGTGTGAACAAAGAATGACAATTCTAACAAATGATAGCATCAAAATGAAAATTGTCGTACAGTGACAGTGCTGAGTTTGAGCAGGTGGCTTCTAGTGCTCGGCACGGGCACTTAATTATCAACACCGGCACATCGTGGAACTGTTTGACTAATTTAGAAATAAGCACCACAGGAGTTGTTTATTAATTCAATACGCATTAAAAATGAATAATATCTGCCAGGCAAGCCATTCGTACAGCTTTGGGGGCCTGGAATAGTTTAAAATATTACACTTGTAGGAGTGTGATAGTTAGTAGTTGGGTTGGTAGTGTCATTGGCAGGGCTGGCAGGGGAAATGATTGTGCAGTCTACAGTGGCCTCCTGACGAGGGACCTGGCACTTATATTTTTAAAAATTAAGCACTTTACAGTTCTAAGGCTGTAAGCACTAACCCACTACTGACTATCAGTCCAGGACCCTCTAATCTCCGGAGATGCCAGAACAAACTAGTTACAAAACAACAGTGAACCATTGTGAATGACTGCAATACGGCAAGCAGACAGAAGAAGCCTGGAGGAAAGTTACATTACTGCGCCCATGCTAAAAGTTCGAGAGCAACGTCATTCGGGAATAAACAAAGATGACTTGCTTGTATATGTGCAGCAGAAATAATAAACAGTGAATGTGCACAATGAGACATCCATTTTTGACAAGAAAGACTTGAGTATAAACAAAGAAAATGCACTTTAACTGCTCATTTAAAAATTGTTGTTTCATTGGCAATAACATCATTTATGTGTACACATATAGATTTGAGTGTATTTTACAGTTCTGCACGTTGTTTACAATACACAATTCTATTAGTCAGCAAAAAAATGTACAATTTCTATGGTGACATTTTCAATATTTAGCTTAAACACATTGCTAGTTTCCTTCACCGCCATTAGCAATTCTTTGAGTGGGGAGCCCTCACTAATTGAGGGGTTCCCCTCATTTGGGTTGTCTTTTCCAGCATCTTTCCAAAAATACTATTTTTCTAGTCTGTTTGTTAAGGTGGCAGCGATATGTGCTTCAATGTTTTTAGGCACTAGATAACATTGTTACAGTACCAGTAGGCCATTGTCACAACCACTTTGCCTTATTGCCCATTGGTGATAGGGGTCACAGTGGATATTACCATCAAGTTCTTAAATATCTCCATGGACCCCTTCCCCATTCACAAAAGTTTGGATTTCAACGCCTGCAATGCTTTCTCCTTGAACATAACTTACTCTCAGGGTACGGGGGCTGCTCACAGGTGTCAGCATCTACTCCTTCCAGCCAGTGCTTAATTTGAGCTGGCAGTTTCCGGTGCTCAGCACTGGCACTTAATTGCCAATACCTGCACTTACAACAGTCTGTCATATGGTGGTGCTGTTTGTTTTATTTAGAGATGAGCACAACAACAGTTGTTTATTAATTCAATATCCATTAAAAATGAATACGCCACCCTTATAGTTTGGGGGCCTGGCACAATCTGAAGTGCCAGAGCTATAAGAGTGTGATGCCGGCTGCATTGGCCGCAGCACCGGGTGCTTCAAGCTGCAGTGGTCTCCTGATGAGGGCCCGGCACTTACTCTTTAACAAAGTAAGCACTGCTTCGAGTTGGCGGTAAGGCCTGGTTTTTTTTTACCATCTAGTTGCTTTAAAAACCGGGTCCACTTTGCAATTATTCTATTCTTAAACCTGTGATCCTTCCGTTAAAAAGATCTTCTTTTAATGTATTTCTCTTCCGGTTCCCCATGGCAGAGCCAGCACAATCCTCCGAGTGAACATGCGGCCACACACAGGTGCTGCATACTAGCGATTCTCGCCACGTTAATTGAGGCGGGAACCTAAATTAGCTGCCCTATTTAAACCCCTCCTTGGTACGGCTCAGTTATCCAGCAGAGCCATCGGGGAGGCCACACGAGGCAGGGCAGTGTCCGAGGAGTAGTAAGTACGGCATAGCCGGTAGGAACTTCGGTATTGCGACGATCTCGCCTAGGACTACTCGATATTCCTCTCTAGATTGTCTATTAGGCACTCCTTCCACCTATTCAAGGCTCATGGTGCTTTATTCCTAACATTTTCAAGTAGGTTGTTTTCCTTGCTTTGACACCGCTACAATGCAACAATACGGGCTGTGTTCTTTCGTAATCTCTATGGGCTGATTATAACTAGCCCTTTGGCATAGAGTGTGTGCTTTATGTTCTGTGTGTGTCTGTCTCATGTTATCGTCCTTTGTTTATTTTTACACCAGGACACTTCATCACCATTATTTCACTAAAACTAATTTCATAAAGTCTAATGTCACACATTTTTTACAGGTCACCATTGATCACAGTGGACAAAGTATATGGCTTGTAAAGTACGTCTTGTTTTGCAGGTTAACGACTACTATGACCTATTGAGGCTTCATGACTGCGTGTAGTGAATTCACTTGCACCATACTCTTTACACTTGACATATATCACCATTAGGATTAATAGATCACGCACCACTATTATAATTGTGAGTATAGGAAGGGATCCTTATGGTCCTGAAGAAGAAGCTTGGGGGGCTTCGAAACTTGTCGGCAGATATAGGACTCATAGCTCCTTGAGGCATATACACCTCCTTCCCCACATTTTAATAATACCAGCTCTAAGGTATATTAAAGTTGTTTGACCAACGAGCCAGGTATTTTTTTAATTCACTTTCATATCCACTCCTGACCCTTCCTCTCACACCCCTACACGACACATAGTTGTCTCACAACAACACTTCTTCCACATAGACGCAGGTCATAGCACGCCCCGTCTCGTAGAGGGGCGGGAAGACCACTATGATGAAGCATGACACCAAGGGCCCTTTTGGTGTGTGAGGGGTATTTAAACAACCTGTGTGTACTTTCCACCACTGTAGGAATACATACTTAATCTGGGAGGATTTGATGTACATATATATCTGAAGGTGGATCCCTATGTTTACTAAAATGGTAAGGCCTGTTGTCCTTGGCCTTCAGCTCCTGGAGAGTACCTCTGCTCCTGTGGCACTCCTGACTGCTCTCGTCATCATGGATTGCACATCCCTCCAAATCTCAGTAGCTCATCCTGGCCAGAGTACCATTGTCTCAGTGGTCCTCAAGTTCTTGGTGAGGAAAACAGTCTGTCCTCACCTCTTATATCCTTTTTCCCTACTTCTTCCTGTTTATTCTTTATTTCCCCCCTTCACCCTTCCCTTTACTTGACTGCCTTATCCACTAGGTTTTATTTCACTTTACAATAGTCTTCCACTTTTAGAAGCGGCAACTGCATGGGAGACTAGAGCATGGCATCCGGGGTTCCAGCACTCAGGTAAGTTTATAGCCACCTTTGCACACTCCTGCAGTGGACAGCATGCAGAAATCAATCGGTAGAAGTAACCACATGCTGTTCATCACCTCTGTAATGATTGCCCTTCATTGGCATAATGTAGTAGTCCTTGCTGAAGCAAGAAAGGCTGTTAAATGTTTCAGCTGCATCATCAGGAAGCACAGCTAGAGATTACCACATATCACTTACTCTGGATGGAGCGCAGGTGGAGCAGCACTAAAAACTTGCTCATGTAAAGTTTTTTTTTGTGCTGGAAAAGCTGCCGGTCATCGAAAAGTGTTAGAGCTATCTGGACTAAAGCTGTATTCACTATGCAGCAACATGCTGACAGTGAACCACAGTTCCTAGAAGGCCATGAACTCTTGCATATCTTGGAGACGCAGGAACCATTTTGGATTATAGGGAATAACTTGTCTTGTTTTTCATGACATCTTTGCTAGGTCATTGTGATCTAATGTTGACACATCAGGACTTCTGTACACATCTCAGATTTTACTTTACAAGGCCTCTTTCTCTACAAGAATTTGTATTGGTGGACATTGAGAGTGTAAAGTAGTGTTCAGAAAGTTGTGTTGCTGATGAAAATAAACTGTGAATTACTTCTTTAACATTGTATCTGAGCTCATCTACAATTCAAGGTTTTCACATTATGCTAAACATTATCCTGTGATGGAACAGGCAGGATCCTTAGGCTGGACTGTATGTATGAATGCTATGCTTATGTTATTGCAGTTGTAGTTTGCACACACAAATTACTAAGAATGAGGAACACAGAAATATTAACAGACTTGTGTTTTTTTCAGTTCTAAAGAATTGAAGTATAAACTATAACTCATATTCCAGAAGTGAGTTCATCAAGGTGAAGCTTGAGATAGTTATTCAAACCATAGGGAAAACTGTGAATCGCATATATATATTTGAGCAACTCATTCTTTGTGTGTTTAATTCTTATGAACTTCTAGTTTCACATCTTAGTTCAGAGAGTTGCTTACACAGAGATATTGCTAAGATATATCCATTCCAGCATAGAAAGTCTAAGGAAAAGTTAGTTAAAATACCTCATTGTCTTGTAGACACCCACTCCACTCCACAACAGAAGTGATGAGATATAGTGGTGGAGTCCTGTGTCGCTATTTTCTCTCTTATCATACTCCCCTTCCCCACTTCTACCAGTGTCATTCTTCTTCCTGTCCATGTGGTCACTGTAGGGGTGGTGAGGGATGGAAAATTGCAGTGTTTCCTTTGGATCCAGAGCACAAGATAGTGCATTCCGAGACACCCTTGATGCTGTGAGCAACCTCTGAGGTCTACAGTACTGGTATTTATCAGGCAGATTTTAATTAGACCTCGGTCTACCTAAATCTACCTCACAGTTATTTCTTTAAATGTCTTAGGACCTTGCACAAAAAATTAATCCACTAACACAGACTTTCTGTTAAGAGACTGAAAACCAAAGCTTTAGCTCTTTAAGTGCATTCTGATCAACGTTGACCATCTATGACAGGTTGCAGTTCTACTGATACTGATGACATTTGGAGAATGTTTTTGTTCTTCCAATACTCCTCTCCTTAGCTTGATAACTATTAATTTGTTCCAAAATTGCACTGAAATGTGTTGGACTGTTCAATAGCTTGACTACCAAAGATTTGAGCATAAGACCTTTATCCAGAGGTCAAGGACACGTGTTTCAATCTTCATAAGTGCTTTGTTAGAGAACAGAAACTACTAAGGGGTCAATTAGAATGTCGGGCGGATCGCCACCGTCCGCATGGCGGTGGAGATCCGCCCGACATTCTCTCCTGCCCGCATGCCATTTCCCCCTGCTATTTTACTATGGCGGCAGGGACCCCGGTGGATGGAAAGACCGTCCGCCGGTCTTCCGCCCAGTCGATGAGTCGACCGGGTGGAAAAGGTTTTAATATGGTGGCGGTGTCTGTTAGACACCGCCATCCATATTACGATTCATGCGGGGATTTGCCTTTCCGTGGCGGCATTGCAGTCCTTGCCATTGGGGGCCCGTAGCGGGCCCCCAAGAATTTTGGGGGGTGCACATTGGGGGTGCCTATGGTACCCCCCTGCATATGCATGCACAACATGGCAGGCACCGCGCGGTGCCTGCCTCGATGTGCATGCAAATGCACAACATGCATTTTTAGCATTGCGGCGGGTGGTGCTGGACGCACCGCCCGCCGCAATGTCACAAATGCAGGATGCGCCCGCCAGTGTGGCGGGCGCATCCTAATCTCCCCAACGGGAACGCCGCACTTATGACGGGCGGTCCCTTTTTACGTCGGGATGGCGGGCGGACTAAGTCCGCCCGCCATCCTAATAATGCCCTAAGTGCCAAACTTGTTTGCTAACTTGCTCCTCCTCTGGTGTGTAGCTATTATACCCAAGGATCGTCTTAAATATAACAACATCCATTTGGCCGCACTCAGAAGAGGACTGGCCTTCAGCTGTGAATTTCAAGTGAAACATTACTCAATAGTACTTGCATGGCATTCTGGTCATTGTGGTTAACATTATCAAAGCTGCAGTTCTTCCAGTGAAGCAGAGCTTGATGACCATTCATTTCTTTCAACATTTCATTTCTTTGCCCTGGCAATATTTTTTGCACATGTTTGCATGGTAATAATGATGTAAGTGAGTCAACATTATATTTACTGCATGTGCAAATCAATATATAGGTGTCAAATGTGCTAGGTTCAAGGATGATCAGATGTTGCTGATATTAGCCACAGTTCCCTAGCATTCTGCGGCTACCAATCGCGCAGTTGGTGCACTGGACATGATATGCAGATCTAGGGAGGGAGGTCTGTTCATTGGATACTGTACTGTGTTTATATCGCTTCTGCTATTTGTCCATTCCACTGGCATATTTGCTATTAGACAAGGTTGTCAAAAGTAACTTCCAACTAGGTTAGGCACCTATCTCCAGTTCTGTGCTGCATCTGCAGCAAGCTTGTGGACTTTGTAAAGTGATCTTTACTAGCTGCAAATCAGCTTCTTCAACGTCTCAGATCCCATTGCTGCACTGGTCACTTCACGAGCCCCCGTGCACAGGGACAACAAAAAGGCTGATGTATGGAAAAAGATATTAAGGCACAGTAGGAGGTGAGGGAAAGAGTATCTAATGGCTGAACTGTTGATTGCAGGGTGGAGGGAAAGAGATTAAAATAAACAGCAAGCAAAAACTAGATAATGTGTATAGTAAAGAGGAAAGAGCATTTAGAGAAAGAAAACAGACGGGCATAAAAGAGCCATGAAACGTAAAACTTTTTTACAAAGCTAGACAAGTGCATCAGAAAATAACTGGGTAGAGGACAAGAATGTAAAGAAAGTATCAGAATAAAACAGCAGATGAAACAAGATGAAAGGAGAGGTTAGGCAGGAAAAGTAATTAGAGCTTTAAATGTGAAAAAAATGAAAGTAGAGCCTAAACGCAACAAGTATGCCGAAATATGAATGAAGAAAGGTGGGTCCAGAAATACAGGCTATAGTTTGAAACTCAGCACATAAATTGTTCAGTTCTGAGTTAAATAACCCAGAATGCAGAAACCATATGCTTTTAGAATGATCTGCTTCAAACCACAGTGATTCTTCTATTCGGAGGATATTAATACTCCAATTGCCCATATACCTAGCGGTGCTGCTGAGCCCCTGTTAGAAACGAAGTTACTGGTTGAGGGCGGTGAAACCCTTCTCAAGTAGCAACCATAATTCTTCCCAGGATGAAGTCGAAAGCAAACCCTAAATTAACCTGTGCTCAACTCTCAAGTGGCTTGACAGAAAGCAGTGAAGCTTAACTCAGAGGCAAAGTGTAAAGTATTTCTGCAACACATCAATCAGTAACACAGTGAAAGCACATCACAGAAGGAGTGCACAACAGATTTAGAAAAATAGAGTATTTTTTAGTAAATACAATAAGAACAAAACTACAAAAATTCAATAAGTAGAACCGGAGAGAATTAATTTTAAAGCTTTTTGGTAAAAATAGAGCCAAAAGGCATAAGGCACCAACTGTGGATATCTGGTTGCGCTGGACTGGGACAAAGTCACAAGTTCAAGACAACCAAAATAGAGTGTGGGCTGGCTACAGGGACCTAGTTTGGTCTGCGGAACAAAGTACCTTCAATCCTGGGTTGTGGAGTGTTTTGAGGATCCGCGTAAAAGTTGCGTCGCACAGCTAAAGAAATGCGTCAGGTTCCGAGATGTGGCGGGGCTGTAGTGCAAGGTCCTGTTGTGTTCTCGTCACAGATCCTGTCAATGAGGGCTTGCGATGTGAAGTCCGAAGCTGGGGATGAACCTGGGGATTTGAACCTCCTGAGGCGGAAAGCCGAGAGCCATGCTACAAAATTGTTTTAAAACCTGTGCCAATTGTTTTTATTCCACGCGCAAACCTTCTCCCAGCACTCACCTGGCCTCCCCAAACAGTCGATATTAACACTGTTTAGGGGCAGAAATCGCTCGCTAGACGCCATCACCGGCCTCGAGGAGACACGGGACACGCCCACTCCTGTTGGCCACGCCCACCCTCCCAACACCACCTATAAACCATGTGTCAGTTCAGGCAGCGCAGCGGACGAGCGCAGCGGGCGCGACGATGGCGCGCCGAAGGCGCGCTTAAGGCAAGCTCGTCTGCGCTCGTCCGCGCTAGGCAGAGCGCAGAGCCAAGCCATACTACTAAATCCAGCAGCCAGACTCGGAGATATGAAAAAGACGACCTGCTACACCTTAATAAAAAGGTACATGACTCATGCCTACATGGCATACTCGTTGACCACCCCTCTACCAGATGCGCTCACTGCCCATATAGTCTTAACCTCCCTGTATCTATATCCCCTCCCCCCATTCCGATACGCATGGCTCTCATCAACTGCAGATCTCTCCCTAAGCACTCGACTGAAATTCACCTTCTATTGGAACACGACAACTTAGAAATGCTTTTCCTAACCGAAACATGGCTGGGACCGGACTCAGACCCTGACATTGTCAATTCCCTTCCCCCGGGCTTCCTCATACAGCGCTTAGACCGACCTAAAGGAAGAGGTGGTGGCATTGCCATAATCCATAAAGACCAACTCTCATGCCGTCTCCAGGGCAGCCCCCTCGCTGACTGTGAAAACGTCAAGTTTGCTATCCAGGTCTCCCCATGCCAAACCATATCAGGTTTCCTCATCTACCGTCCCCCAGGACCTTTAGGCCAGTTCTGTGAATCCTTAACGGAACACTCGTACACCCTGACCGCAACCAACTCCTCATGCTTGATCCTGGGCGACTTAAACATCCATTTCGATAATATCGAAGTCAAACAGACCGCCGACTTGATAGCAGATCTCGAAACCCTTCAACTGAAACTCCTAGGTCACCTACCCACTCACACCTTGGGACACTTGTTGGACCCAGTTCTCACCAACATTCATGACCTTACTATCCGTGATCCTATTCCAGTCCCTTGGTCTGACCACCTCCTCGTTCCTCTACACTGGCAGATCTACCGTGCACCCCGCACTACCGCCCCTCCCAACAAACCTTCACGATCTTGGTCTAAACTTAATGTAGAAACCTGGAAACTTCACCTAGAGAGTTCCCTCCCTGCACCCAATAATAACCCTATCAGCGCTGATGCAGAATTCTCAGCCTGGATTGCCAACACTTTAGACAAAACTCTCCCCAAAAAAGTCTCCTGTAACCCACGGAACAAACCCACTTCCCCCTGGTTCAATGATGAATTGCGACTCCTAAAAAAAGCCTGCAAAAGGTCAGAAAGAGAATGGAGGAAAAACTTCGTCCACTCCAGGAAAACCGAATATAAAACTTCTCTTGCCACCTTCAAAAAAGCAATCAAAGTCGCACAAATCAACCACTTCGAGGATAAAATTAAATCATCGCTCAACTCAGCTCGGGAAACCTACCAAATAGCAAGGAAACTACTCAAAACTCCTGACCCCCCCTCTGGTGGAACCGTCAGTCACCCGCTGCAAAGAACTTGCAGAATTTTTTAACTCTAAAATCACTAAAATTATTAACTCACTCCCCCCTCCCCCTTGAACGTCCTCAATGCCCCCCCTGACGTCAACCCACTCAACAATCAGCTGTCAGCCTTCACTCCGCTCACAACCGATACCACTCACCACATACTCAATTCTATTAAAAGTGGCAGCCCCTCCGACCCTGCTCCACTGAACATCCTGAAACTAGTCAGATCCACTATTCTACCTACTCTGACAAAACTTATTAACGACTCTCTCTCCCTAGGTATTGTCCCCCCCAGATGGAAAAGAGCCATGGTGGAAGCATTGCTCAAAAAACCCCACCTTGACCCACTAGAACTCGGCATCTATAGGCCAATTTCCTTACTCCCTGGTACCAGTAAAATAGCTGAGAAACATGTTAACCAAAATCTCTCCCACTTCCTCGAATCCAACAAACTACTGAAACCCTCCCAAACGGGATTCAGGCCAGGCCAGAGCACCGAGACCGCAATATTGGCGGTAGTCGAAGAGGCAAGGAAGATCATAGACTCAGGGGGATCAGTGGCAGTGATCCTCCTGGATCTGAGCGCCGTATTCGACACCGTCAACCACTTTACCCTGATCCAAAGACTCAAACACATTGGAGTCACAGGAACGGCTCTGGCCTGGTTAGAATCCTTCCTTAACAACCGACTCTTGGAGGAGGAGCCTAGCGCGCATCTAAGATGGTCGCGTGAGCACAGGGCTCCCCGGACCCTCTCTGCTCCTCGGACTATATCCTGAGATTATCCTGATTTGGTTTATGGAATCTGGGAGATGAAGACCAGCTGATCATATATCTCTTTTTAAAACTCTAATTGGACCTGGGAATCCTGAGTTGTCGTAGTCGGAACTTTTGGGACCCACCCGGCGGAGGTGGCCGGGGTGAAGGTGACCCGTGGGGCCGGGCTGCAATTGAACAACAGCGGCCTCAGCGCGGTGCCAGTTGCCGAGTCAGCGCTTTCGGTTTCGATTTTGGCCTTCAGGAGATCGGCTGGCGTGCGTGCTCAAGGTGGCGAGGTGCCTCCTGGGCCTCTGCCCGAGGCTTGCTTCCATCTGCTACTGGTGGGCCTGACGCCTCCGACCCCCACATCGGCAGTTTGTGGTCCTTTGGCTGGCGCCCGCACACCTTTTGATCGGAGGTCCCATTGAGAGACTGCGCTCGCATGGCGGGCAAAGGGGGTCCGGAGGGGCGCAAGACCAAGGCTTCTCTGCGCGGGGGAGCGGTCCAGAGCAACAACATGGACCGCTACACCCAGGGCAGGGGGCCCCCTGGCGCTACTGGCCTCTCCCCGGATGCTGCGGGGGGAGGCACGACCGTCTCTGCGGAACTTTCCCTGCAGGACATTATGGGCGCCATCGAGGGCATCAGGGAAACCATCGCGACGCAATATGAGGCCCTGGCCCGTAAGATCGACACTGTCGCAATCGATGTCACCCTGATTCGGGCCGACCTCTCCAAAACCAACGAGAAGGTCCAGGCCCTTGATACACGGACCTCCACCCTGGGTGCGGAGGTGTCGGATCTGCGGGCCGCGCTTGGGGACATTAGAGTGGTCAACGACCATATGGCCCGGCGGCTTGAGGACTTCGAGGGACGGGCCCGACGCAACAACATCCGCATCATTGGTGTACCGGAGTCCTCAGACGGCCGCCCGGTGGACCTCGTGGTCGAGGAACTTATCCTGCAACAGCTGTCCCCGGCTGGCCTAAGTAAATTCTTCGCCGTGGAGCGGGCCCATCGAGTTCCGGGCGGCCGGCCGCGGCCGGGGGCCCCCCCGAGGCCTATCGTGGCTAAACTGTTCCACTACAGGGACCGCGACGCTATTCTGCAGGCTTCACGGACCCGTGGCCCGGTCCGCTACGAGAACTCGACCATCAATTTTTATCCGGACTTCACGCAACTGGTCCAGAAACAGCGGATGGGATTCCAAGGGATGAAGCGCCGTCTCCGCGAGCGGGGCCTGAAGTATTCGATGATCTACCCGGCGAAACTCCGAGTGGAGCATGGAGAGCGGACAGCCTTTTTTGACTCTCCTGTGGCCGCAAGTGACTGGCTGGACTCGCTGCCGGACGGGGGTGGCCGGCCCGGGCCCTCTGGGGGCACCGCAGGTGACGGGTCCCCTTAGACTGACATTTGGTCCTTGCTTTTGCGGTTTTGCACTGTGCAGTTGGGTCTTACTTCTTTTGCATACTGTGTCTTACCAGGACCCGTGAGGGGCGCGGGCGGGTTCGGGTCCCTTTCCTCCTCCGGGGTCTTTTTGTAGAATGGGGTTAGGGGGGCGACAGGCACACTGCAAGTTGGGGGGGGTCATTGGCCCGCAGGGGTGCAGGGTGGGGGGAGTTGGACTTGGGGGGGGGTTGGGGGGGAAGGGGGGTTGTTTTGTTGTGTGTTTTTTGTTTACAGGGCGAGGTATTGATTTTTGTCCATATTTGGGAACCGTGCTGCGGGCTGGGGGCCTCTTGATCTATTGGAGGGGATGGGGGGAGACGGGTTGAGGCTTATGTCGTGGAACGTCAATGGGTTGGGGGATCGTATTAAGCGGGGTGTTGTACTGCAATATTTGCGTCGTGTGACTCCTGATGTGGTGTTTCTCCAGGAGACGCACTTGGTCGGCAATGTCTGCCATGCGATGAACAGGGGGGGATACCGCCTCGTAGCTCATTCTGGTTTCACAACGGGCTCCAGGGGGGTGGGCATTCTCCTGCGAACCTCCCTTCCGGTGGAGATCACGAGGATAGTCTCGGATGACAGAGGGCGCTATGTGTGTTTGATTGGGAGGTGGGAGGGGCAGCCCCTTACCCTGGTTTCAGTCTACGTTCCCCCGGGTCTCCAGAACTCCACCTTTACTGACTTGGGTCGAATGCTGCTTGACCTTCCGGACGGCCTCCTGCTCATGGGCGGGGACTTTAACTCTGTGGTTTCGGGTGAACTGGATCGTCACCCACCGAGGACCCTCCCCGCTGCCCAGTCATGGCTGGGTGGGATGTTGGAGACCTTCGGCTTGGTGGATAGTTGGAGACTAATGCATCCGACCCAGTGTCAGTTTACCTTTCATTCGGGGGCGCATGGGAGTCTCTCTAGGCTGGACTACTTCCTTATGCCCGCGGCGCAGACTGGTCGGATTCGAGAGGTCAGACACTTGGCGCGTGGTATCTCCGACCATTCTCCGCTGTGGCTTCTCTTTGACACCGGGTCGCGGTCTGCAGGGCGGGTAGCTCCTATTAACCCTTGGTACCTGCGGGACCCTGCGACTCGTGACAGCCTGGTTAGGGCCATGGACCAATACTTCAGTGAAAACGAGGGGTCGGTGTCGTCTGCGTTGTCCCTTTGGGAAGCCTTTAAAACTGTGATACGCGGACACGCCCTCGCCCAGATAGTGGTGGCCAAGAAGGTTAGGAGCGAGGCGGTGGTGAAGCTGGAGACTGACATCTCGGGGTTGGAGTCGGCCCTGGAGGCGAATGTTACTCCGGACGGGCTACATGCCCTTAGCCTGAAACAGTTCGAATATAGGTCCATGGTCACTGACGCGGCCAAAACTATGTATAGGGAGCAGCAGGGCCGATTGTATGACGCGGGGGACAAGGCGGGAAAGTTGATCGCGTGGCTGGACAAAAAGGAGAGAGTGAATCGTGTGGTCCCCGAGTTGCGTGCTGCTGACGGTGTGTGTGTGACTGAGCCGGATGAGATTGTGGAATGTTTCGCTGACCACCTCCGGGCGGTGTACTCCCCGGTGACTGACAGGGATGAGGAGGACTCTCGCCTCCTACTGAGAGATATTGCTCTGCCCGGCCTGTCCGTTGAGGACCGGGAGCGGCTGGACGCTCCCTTGTCGTCGGATGAAATAGCGACCGCGATCCGTTCCCTTCGCTCGGGTAAGGCTATGGGTCCTAACGGTCTGCCCATTGAACTATACAAATTGCGTCCTGATAAGCTTGCGCCCTTCCTCAGCCGCATGTTCCGCGACTCTCTCGCGGCGGGTTCCCTTCCGGCCGACCAGCGCTTGGCCACTATAGTCGTTATCCCCAAGGAGGGCAAGCCGCGAGACCGCTGTACTTCTTACCGGCCCATTTCACTGCTCAATGCGGAGCCCAAAATCCTGGCGAAAGTCCTGGCCAATCGATTGTTGAGTGTCGTGTGCGACCTTATTCATCCGGACCAATGCGGCTTTATCCCGCACCGCAACATTGCTCTTAACTTGCGGCGTCTTCACGGTGCCCTTGCCAGGGCGGAGTTCCTCTCCGAACCGGCCGTGCTGGTTTCTTTGGATGCCACGATGGCCTTTGATACTATTGAGTGGCCCTTCCTCTGGGCCGTCTTGGATAAATTCGGCTTTGGAGAGGGATTTATTGGCTGGGTGAGGCTCCTTTACACGGGACCCATGGCTCAAGTGGTGGTGAATGGGCGGGTCTCTCGGCCCTTTGCCCTCGGCAGGGGCACGAGGCAGGGGTGCCCGTTGTCCCCGTTGCTTTTTGCTCTCGCCCTGGAGCCACTCGCTGCCTGGCTCCGTTGGGAGCCCTCGCTTAGAGGGATCCGGTGGGGCCCGGGCTTCGAAGATCGGGTCTCGCTGTATGCGGACGACATTCTCCTGTATCTCACCTCACCGCGGCAGTCACTCAACGTCCTTTTTGACGTTCTGACCTCCTTTGGGAACAATTCGGGTCTCACGATCAATTGGTCTAAATCCTGCGTTTATCCCATCTCTGGTGGTCCTCCTCTCCTGCCGCCTCGGCTCCCGATTCAGATATCTCTGAGCGGCTTTAAGTACCTGGGGATATACGTTTCGCTGGACCCGGTGGCTCGCTATGAGCAGAATCTCCTGCGTCCACTTCGGCGGCTGCGGGAGGACACGGCCCGGTGGTGCAGGCTCCCCCTGTCCCCGCTGGGTCGGGCCGCGCTGTTTAAAATGATGTCCCTTCCCAGGTTCCTCTATGCACTCCAGAACTCCTTCGATGTTATCCCAGTGGCCTACTTTCGGGAGGTGGAGAGCCTGCAGAGGAGACTGGTGTGGGACGGGCGGGCGCGTATTGCTCTTGCCAAGCTCACTCTCCCCTGGTATGACGGGGGCATCGCGCTTCCTGACATTCGCAGGTACTATTGGGCCTCGCAGCTATCTGCCATTAACCACGCCACGTATGCGCCCGGCTTGAATCCGGCGTATGAGATGGACAAGTTCCTGCTTCCCGGCGGGAACTACAACAGGGCACTTTATTCCCGCCTGGCTGGCCGGACCCTTACGGGTCCTACTAAGATTGCGGTGCGGACCTGGAGGGCTGCCACTGCGGCCATGGGCTGGAGTGAGCGATTAACATGTGCTACTCCCTTGTTTGCTTCCGACCGCCTGGGAAGCTTGTGGACCACGAAGGGGTTTGACCAGTGGGACACGATTGGTATCAGCAAAGTGGGAGACCTGTGGCACAAGGGCGCGGTAAAGACTTTCGCGGTGCTCCAGGCTGAATACGAGCTGACCGACAGGGAGTTCTTCCGCTACGCCCAGGTTCGGCACGCCCTGCTCTCGGTCTTCGGGGAGGGGACCAAGATCCCTGTTTCATCGCCCCTCGAGGACCGCATACTTGATGGACATGTCCCTGATAGTACTATTTCTTTAATTTATAAAAAATTAATCAATCACCGGGCGGACCTTCTTGTTCGCCTTCGGGAGGCTTGGACTGGGGACGGGGTGGAATTGGACGACGAAGATTGGCAGTCTGCACTGTCGTCCCCCAAGGAGGTTGCCATTCCGGCTCGTCTTCGGTTGGTACAGCTCAAGATTCTCCACCGGGTGTATGTGACGGGTCCGCGCTTGGTCTCGATGGGATTTTCCGGCGACGGGCTCTGTAAGCGAGGCTGTGGGCTCAGCGCCACCTTTCTTCATATCCTTTGGGAGTGCCGCGAGGTGGCGGACTACTGGCGCCGGGTCCACACGGTTATGGGACAGGTCACCGGGGTTGTGCTGCTGCCGGAGGTGCGTCGCTGTGTCCTGAATGTGTGGGAGCCCAATGACTACAGCGCGGCTCAGACTCGGTGGGCGGCCCTAGGGAACATGATTGCCAAGAGGGACATAGCGCAACTTTGGGGCGCTCAACGGCCGCCCACCGTGTCAGTATGGAAGGAGAATATGGACTGGTGTATGTTTAGGGAGAAGACT
The DNA here is from genome assembly GCF_964204655.1 of Triturus cristatus. Lineage (NCBI taxonomy): Eukaryota > Metazoa > Chordata > Amphibia > Caudata > Salamandridae > Triturus > Triturus cristatus. The sequence goes on along the minus strand of NC_140592.1, from coordinate 176,929,602 downwards.
GTGTATGTGGCCCGTGGCAAGCCGGGGGCATGGGGTAGAATTTGGGGGCAATGGAACGCGTATCGCGGAGGCATCTGTACGCCCCCCCTGGTAGATACTGATATCGCCATGTCCCCCTGACCCTTGATGGCTCCTGGCGCCTTTTGGAACAACTACATATGGACGTTCATCTTCCTTGACCCCCTCCCCCCCCCCCCCTCCGTCCCCGGCCTCCCGGTACTCCTTTCTTTAGCGGTTTGCTCAATTGTCCTGACTGGGGTTTCCCGGGGGGAGCCTGACCCGCACTGGTTTCCCTCATAACTCGCCTTATGTTGTGTATTGTTTGTTTTTTTGTTTTTGTGATTGTTGGACTTACGCTTCCTGTTCCTCGAGAACTATCTGGAGCCACTGCAGGGCAGTGCCCTGGGAACTGATTGTAGCTTTGATATGTGTAGATTTCCTTCTGTACCTAGCGGCCGGCCCGAGTGGTTGTAGGCCCGTACTTGTAACCGAATTATTGCTTAATAAAACTTTTTCAAAAAAAAAAAAAAACAAAAAAAAAAAAAAAAAAACAACCGACTCTTTCAGGTGAGAGACGGCACCTTTACGTCCAGACCCACAGCCATCAACTGCGGGGTACCACAGGGCTCGTCTCTGAGCCCAACCCTTTTTAATGTCTATATGTCCCCCCTTGAGAAGGTCGTCGCCCCCTATGGCATCAAACTCCTGACATACGCCGACGACACCCAACTTGTGGTCTCCCTTAATCAGCAAGACCGCTCCATCCCCAACCTGCATACCTGCTTGATCGAGATAACAAAATGGATGAGTAGCTCCCATCTCAAATTGAACAACGAAAAAACTGAGATCATGTTTTTAGGCAACAAATCTTTATACAGTTCCATCTCCATATGGCCGTCAACCATGGGTCCCCCCCCTGTGCCCAAACCAGAAATTAAGAGCCTGGGCATCTGGTTAGACGAAAAACTCAACTTCTCAGCCCAAGCACAGAAAACCGCTGGAACCTGTCACGGTCTGCTAAGATCGGCAAGAAAAATTCTACCCTTACTTCCGACTCAATCCCGCAAAATCCTCATCCACGGCCTTGTACTATCTGGTTTAGACTATGGCAACGCCCTATACCTGGGGGCCCCCAAAAAAGTCTTAGCAAAACTCCAAACGGCCCAAAACGCGGCAGCCCGCATCCTCACAGGTACCCATCGTCGCTGCTCAGCCAAACCGTCCTTGAAGGCCCTTCACTGGCTCCCTATACACGAGAGAATTCAATTCAAGGCTCTCTGCACGACCCACAAGATTATGTATGGCAAGGCCCCTCCAATACTCCAAAATCTTATCTCACCCCACACCACTTCTAGAACTCTCCGCTCTTCCAACTGCAATTTAGCCTCAGTTCCAAGGATCAGAAAAGCCTGCGAAGGCGGCCGACTGTTCTCATTCAACGCTGCCAAACTGTGGAACTCGCTCCCCCCTAATCTCAGAGCCCAACCTAACCTTCTTTCATTCCGTAGAGCACTTAAAACATGGCTGTTCCCATAAAAACATCCCCCACCAGGTTCTTGTCTACCAGCGCTGGGACGCCCATGGGCAGCCATGCGCTCTACAAATCTGTAAAATAAATAAATAAATAATGCGTTGCGCAGTCGGGATCATGCATTGGGTTCAATGAGCTGCGAGACTGTGATGTGGAGTCTGGAGTCATCATCAAGGTTGCCATCAATGAGAGATCCAAGTGCCTGCACCAAGCATGTGTCATGCAGCAACGATTCTGATTTTGGTGCGGGTTGCGGTGATGGGTCGGGTCTTTTTGAGGGGTCCAAATCACTCAGCAGCAGAGATGAGTCGCTTCTGCTTGGGATTAAGCTGCACAGCAGAGCAGATGCAGCCAGTTCTGATAGATCCACAGAGCTGGGAAAGCACATTAAGCCCATTTCCAAGGGTACATGTCTGGGATGGCACCACTTGGCAGGGTAGACTCACAGATGGCAGAGTCCAGGTGGCAGGTTGGTGAAAGCCTGTAATGTCCCTGAGGCTTCAGATCAGGAGGCCAGCCAACTAGCTCTTGGAGTCACTCTGGGTTCAATAGATTAGGTTCAGTCCTTCTCACACAGGCAGGAGGGCAACAGGCAGCAAGTCAGCACAGCAAAGCAGCAGCTCAGCAATACAGTGGTTCAACAGAGTGCATTTCAGCAGACGGGCAGTCCCTCAGCACTTCAGCAATCCTGTTACCTAGCAGAGTATCCACAGGTCCAGAAGTGTACTGAAGAGTTAGTGTCTGAGGTTCAGTATTTACAAGCAGTTGAGCCTTTGAAGTATAGGAGAAGCTTCTTGAGATTTCACTTATAGGTACCCAGGCATCCTGCCGTCCCTGTCCTGGCTCCAGACTAACTACAGAAGGTATGCAGCACTTTGTGTAGAGGGAAGACACACCCTATTTAGGTGTCAGTGAGGCTGTGCCAAGCTCCTCCCTCCCATCCTGCCAGTGGTGGCCCATCCAGGCACATCTAAGATCCCTTTTATGTGTGGCTGTCTAGAAGGAATACGCACAGCCCAACTGTCAGCTACTCCCAGTCATGTGACCAGAGACAGGCTACGGGCACTAAATGGCTAAACTAGGCAAATGCAAACTTTCTAAAAGTGCAATTTTCCGAATTGTTATTTAAAACCTGACATCACCAATGGTTGCATGTTTTAATTAGGATTTCCTAGACATCACCAATGAACTGGTTACCTATTCCCATTTGGAAATTACACTTACAAAAGGTAATAAGGTAACTCCAATGGGAGAGGTAGACCTTGCACTAGTGAAAAATGCGTTTATGAGTTTTTCCCTACCAGGGCATGTAAAACTTCAAAACACATGTCCTACTTTTAAATACATTACACCCTGCACCATGGGCTGTCCGGGGCATTCCATGGGGTCACTTATATGTATTAAAAAACGAAGTCTAGACCTGGCAAAAGATTTATTTTGCCAGGTCGAAATGGCAGTTAAAACTGCACACCCAAGCTGCAATGGCAGACCTGAGACATGTTTAAAGGTTCCTTAAGTGGGCAGTACAATCCATGCTGCAGGTCCACTAGTACCATTTAATTTGCAGGTTGTGGATACAGGTAGTACCTCTTGACTAGGGACTAATTAGCAAATTAAATATGCCAATTAGGGATGAGCCAATGTTACCATATTTTAAGGAGGGAGCACATGCACTTGAGCACTGGTTAGCAGTGGTAAAGTGCTCCGAGTTATAAGGTCATCAAAAGCAAGATCAACAAAAAGAATAGAGGAGGAAGGCAAAATGTTTTGGGAGAAGATCACACTCAGGCTGGCAGGTCTAACAGCCCCTAATTTGAGATTTGTATCCTTCTATTTTTGGTAAAAAAACTTTGGGGTCTATTGCGATGGCGGGTGGACAAAGTCTGCCCGCCACCGCAATGGCTAAAGGGACCGTCCGTCATAGGTGCGGGGGTCCCGCCATATGCATTAGGATGCCTCTGCCACACTGGCGGGCGCATCCCACATTCCTAACATTGCGGTGGGCGGTGCTGTCAGCAGCACCCACCGCAATGCCAGAAATGCATGTCGTGCATTTGCATGCACAACGTGACAGGCACCGTGTGGTGTCTGCCACCTTGTGCATGCAAATGCTGGGGGATGCCATAGGTACCCCCCATGTGCACCCCCCAACACCCTCGGGCCCGCAACAGGCCCCCCAAATGCAGGATCCGCATGCCTTTCCATGGCGGCAATGCCACCATGGAAAGGCTGATCTCCGCAATCATCTTGATATGGATGGCGGTGTCTTGCAGACACTGCCACCATATCAAACACGTGTTCCGCCCGGTCGATGAGTCGACCGGCGGAAAACCGGGGGACGGTCTTTCCGTCCGCCGGGGTCCCCCCCCTCCATCGTAATGTGGCGGGTGGAAATGGTAGGCGGGCGGGGGAATTGGCGGGCGGATCGCCATTGCCATACGGGCGGTGGCAATCCGCCCGCCAACAGAATAGACCCCTTTATCATAGACATTCCTTTGTGCAGCTTATTCTGGAAATCAAGGTTAGCAGAAGAAAGCCTCAGAGAGCATTTTGCCAATTTCACCCATCATTATATTTTTTATTTGCCGTTGCTCGTTTTACAAGTTTTTATATTTTTGAACTTGAAATATTCATTCCTTATTCAACTGCGCCTATTATATTCTTTGTATTTTAACAAGCAGAGACACCATTCGTGTTTTTAGTGTGATGTAATATATACCCAACATAATTTTTTTTTAAACACAACGACAAACTGAACCTAACTGCAGATTTAATCGTTTGGCTTGAAATGCTAGCTGGTGTTTTCACTTAGATCAGCTATAAATGTGCTAAAGTTGAAACAAATTTTGAGAGGCTGGCCAGTTGCTATAAACCTGATATACTTTGGAATATCCTGTTTAGGTCGTCAAGTACATTTAAAAAAAGATAGATGAATTATATAGCTCTAAATGTTTTGTTATTGGCAGCTGTAAGCAAACCTCTGTGGTCACACTTATGCAGTACTGTTACCACCCTTTAAGTGCAGACATGTTTAGTGAGTTTAAGCATAGTCAGTAAAATATATAAACTACAGTTTCCATTTTGTCCAAATACGAAACAACTATATATATTTTTTTTTTTTTTCAAG